>NC_138866.1:128952950-129552950 GCF_965194805.1 Balaenoptera borealis
TGTCCGCATGCGCAGTCACAGTCACACACGCCCACACGTGTGAACACACACATACAGCCTCTCAGACACCGGCCAACATATGTGCGTAACTTCCTGCAGTCGTACTATCAGACATGCAGTCAATTCTCGGTAAGGGTTAGAGGTCCTTGGGAAGCAGTTTCAGAGCTCAAGGCCAGGTAACTGTTTTTATGGATCATGTCCTGTGAGGACACCGGTCCACTTATGAAGCCTCGGTGATTTCTGTCCACTTCTCAGGTGCAGTTGCTGGGAAAGGCTGGCCGTCGGCACAAACAAGAAGACCTTCGTGTGCTCTGATGACTGGAGGTGCTAAGAAGAACTGGAAAAAGTGAGGCGGGCCCATGTCCCCGAGCGTGGTCGTGGATAACTCAGGATGGTAGGTATTCAGGCACCCCAAGATGTGCCGTTAGATATTAGGTTTTCCTCAGACGGGCCCAATGGCTGCAAGAGTGGATTGATTGTTCCCCTTGCTGAGTGGCCTGAGGGCTGTGGATTCTCCAGGCTTTTGGGGTAGCCCAGGCTCATGGCTCCTGTACAGAGTCCCGCGCAGACTCCGGTTGTGTTCTGCAGCGTCCCAGCATGTGCTTGGATTGATGATGACACCCTTGCATGCATTCCTTGGAAAATCTGAGCCAAATGAGTGAGAACACTCTACCGTCTCGTCATCGAAACTGAGGTTCAGCACGTTTCCTCTCTCAGGGGGAGAGGACAGTTAGGAATGAGGGCCAGCGTCTTCCGCTGACATGCATGCAAACACCACCAAGGACTCCAGTATTGGAGGGGCTCCTGTCTGAGGGTTGACCGTGTCTGCACATAAGCTGTGTTATCTGTGAATCCCGGGTCCCTGCTGAATGGCTGTTGAGGGAATGCGAGGGGGCAGGCTCTCCTGCTGGTCTTAAGAGTCAGAGTGTGTGCTGGTCTAGGCCCAGTTAGCTTGCAGTTGGGAGGTGAGTTTTGGCCAGGATCACGCTTCGTGCATGCCATTTTGGGGGTTGATTCTGGAAGCCAAGATGAGCAAGCGTCCCTGGTTGGTGCCTGGAACCTCAGGCCAGGCCTGTGGCACTCCCTGTTCTTGCGTTTTTCACGGTGAGCTTCTTGAGTGCCTAGTGAGGCTGGAGCAATGGGCAGGGGTGAGCTCGGTTGGGCATCGGCGGAAAGGGGCTGATGGATTAGGCCTCGCTGCTGCCCTTGTTTGCTTCTCTACTTTAACTCCCGGCACAGTGTTGATGCCAAGTGGGTCATCGTGGAGTGGGGAGAGGAATGAGTGCTGAATTGAAACCTGCGTGGATCACTGATGGCCCGTACAGGAAGGGAAGGGAAGATGAGGACATGTCCTTTGTGATGTCGTGGAATAGGCTATCATAATTGGGTTGCAGGTGCTGGCCTCGGCTTCCCAAGGATGTGTCATGTTCGTGATTGGCTGGCATCAGCTGCCTATGGAGGGGAAGGCTTTGGCAGTTCAAGTGGATGAGGTGAGGTAGGTAACCTGTGTAGAGTTGGAATCCCATTGCCAGAGGAAAGACACCCAAAGGGTGTCTTGCGAGACGTAAAGAAGATTGACATGGTGACGCGTCTCTGCTGGCCTCCTTGGAGGATGTTTAGTTATGCGAACATCCCCTTTGGCCTCTTTGTTACCTTGTTTGGGAATGTGTAAAGCGAAAGTGCTTCTCCCGGGGGGGGCATGACTCGGCTTGCGAACAGCCAGAGGTTTACCTGGAGCAGTCCCTTGTGGGGACAGAGGTGGGGGCACTGTTGCGACGCCAGGCGCACTGTCGTGGACAGCCACTGTGCCCTTTCAAGTTTCCAGGTCCCCTCGTGTGGCAAAGGTTTTCCGTTGAAAGTCTGTCTGTGGTCGTCGGGGACAGTGCCTTTGATCACTGTGAGTGCCTCGGTAGTGTCGCTGTGGCAGTGGAGAATTGCCAGGATGCATGGGGTGGGGTGGGCGTCATCAAAGCAGACAGGCTTGCGGTGTGTCTTCCCTGCTGTTCAGTGTCTCCGTGTTCACATGATGTCTGTGGCTTCAAGTAGAGTCGAGTCGCCCTGCAGGCAGGAGGAGGGCACTTAGGACGAGGCTGTGTAGCGTTTGAGCGTTTCCTCAGTGGTCAGGGCCGCAAAGCCTACCAGTTGGAAGCTTGCCTATACGTGTCCGGGAAGGTGGCCTAATTTCCGCTGTGGGGTTCCAACCTGTGTCATGGTTGCTGAAGCCCAACACTTCCCATTGAGGGCATTCCCACGGGGTCATGGGAAGTGATTTGGTCTAGGTGGCGAGATGAGACACTTGGGCCGAAGTCCGTTAACCCCTTGAGAAGTGCCAGGCTGCATCTTGCCTGTCGGCAACTGCAGGTCGGTGTCAGCCTGCCCATGGGAGGTTACCTTGCTTCCGGGAGCACTGGGAGTGACCCCAAGGGCACATCAGATGTGGTGGTAGGTGGCAGGATCTCCAGGTCCACATAGGTGTGACACCCACGGCCGGGAGGGAGGTCTCGTCCAGTCTTTGTGCTTTGGTCAGAAGGCGTGGCTGTGGGAGAGCGGGAGTCTGTGGCCTATTTTGACAGCCTGGGGTTCAAAGTTCGCATGTGGCCTCATGAAGCTGACAGGGGTCTTTCTCCTTTCAGTTGGGGGTCCAACCAGGGTGCTGTGTATAAACTATGACGTTTACTGTTAGAGGCGTCTGCAGAGGGCCACAGGGACACCCAGAGACCAAGACGCGTGTTTAGCGGCACACACAGGTATCCACAAACGCATCCTCGTGCACAGTCACAGTCACACACGCCCACACGTGTGAATACACACATACAGCGTCTCACACACCGAGCAATGTACGTGCGTAACTTCCTTCAGTCGTGCTGTGAGACACACAATCAGGTTTCGGTAAGGGATAGTGGTACTTGGGAAGCAGGTTCCAGGCTCACGCCCAGGTTAAGTGTTCCCAAAAATCATGTTCTCTGAGGACCCTTGTGCAATTCAGAAACCTGCCTGATTTCTGTCCACTTCTCAGGTGCAGTTGCAGAGTAAGGCTGGCTGTCGGCAAAGAGAAGAAGACCTTCGCGTTGTCTGATGACTGGATATGCTAAGGAGAACTGGACAAAGTGGGGCGGGTGCACGTTGCCGAGCAAGGCTGTGGATAGCTCAGGACGGTAGGCATTCACCCATACTAAGATGTGCCACTGGATATTAGGATTTCCACAGATGGGCCCAATGGTTGCAAGGGTGGATTGATTGTTGGTCTTGCTGAGTGGCCTGAGGACTGTGGATTCCCCAGGCAGTTGGAGTACTTCCAGGTCATGGCTCCTCTGCAGAGACCCAAGGCCTTCCCTTTTGTGTTCTGCAGCGTCCCAGCATGTGCTTGGATCGATGATGACACCCTTGTATGCATTCCTTGGAAAATCTGAACAAAATGAGTGAGAACGCTCTACCGTCTCCTCATCGAAACTGAGGTCCAGCACGTTTCCTGTCTCGGGAGTATGGGACAGTTAGGAGTGAGGGCCAACGTCCCCTGCTGACAGGCATGCAAACCCCACTAAGGGCTCCAGCATTGGAGGGGCTCCTGTCTGAGGGTCGACCATGTCTGCCCATAAGCTGGGTCATCTATGAATCCCCGGTCCCTGCTAAAAGGCCGTTGAGGGAATGCAAGAGGGCAGGCTTTCCTGCTAGTCTTCAGGGTCGGAGTGTGTTCTGGTATAGACCCAGTAAGCTTGCATCTTGGAGAGGTGATTTTTGGACAGGATCACACTTTGTGCATGCCGCTTCCAAGGTCGATTATGGAAGCCAACATGAGCAAGCTTCCCTGGTTGGAGCCTGGAGCCTCAGGCCAGGCCTGTGGCCCTCTGTGTTGTTGTGTTTCGTGCAGTGAGGTTCTTGACTGCCCCGTGTGGCTGGAGCAGTGGGCGGGCGTGGGCTGGAGTTGGGCGATGGCGGAAGGGGGCTGATGGTTTAGGCCTCAGTGCTGCCCCTGTCAGCTCCTCTGCTGAAGTTGCCGGCACACTGTTGGCGCTAAGTGGATCTTCGTGGAGTGGGGTGTGGATCGAGTGAAGCATTTCAGCCTGGGTGGTGGCTGCTGGCCTGGAGAGAAAGGTAAGGTATCATGAGGAAAGGTCCTGTGTGATGTCGTGGGATGGGTTGTCATCATTGGGTTGCAGGCGCTGGCCTCGGCTTCCCACGACTGTGTCTTGTTCGTGATGGGCTGGCATAAGCTGCCTATGGAGCGGATGGCTTTGGCAGTTCAAGTGGGTGAGTTGAGGTAGGTAAGCTGTGTAGAGTTGCGATCCCGTTGCCCGAGGAATGACACCCAAAGGGTGTCTTGCGGGAAGTAGAGAAGATCGACACGGTGAGGCGTCTGTGCCGGCCTCCTTGCAGGTAGTTGAGTTATGCGAACATCCCCTTTGGCCGCTTTGTTCCCTTGTTTGGCAATGTGTAAAGCGAAAGTGTTTCTCCCGTGGGGGAATGACGCGACCGGCCGGTGTAGCACGCAGGCCTTTCGAACAGCCAGAGGTTTATCTGGAGCAGTCCATTGGTGGGGCAGAGATGGGGGCCCCATTGCCATGCCTGCTGTGCTGCCGTGGCCAGCCACTGTTCCCTTTCAGGCTTCCAAGTTCCCTCGCATGGCAGAGGTCTTCCATTGAAAGTCTGTCTGTGGTCCTCGGGGACCATGCCTTTGATCACTGTGAGTTACTCGGTAGTGTCACTGTGGCAGTGGAGAATTTCCAGGATGCATGGTGTGGGATCAGCATCAACGAAGGAGACAGGCTTGCGGTCTGTCTTCCCTGGTGTTCAGTGTTCCCGTGTTCTGAAGATGTTTGTGGTTTCCAGTAGGGTCGTGTCGCCCTGTGGGCTGGAGGAGGGCATGTAGGACGAGGCTTTCAAGGGTTTGAGCGTTTCCTTAGGGGTCAGGGCCGCGAACATTCAAGATGGGAGCTGCCTGAGACGTGGCTGGGAATGTGGACTAGTTTCCGCCGTGGGGATCCGACATGGGTCATGGTGGCTGAAGCCCACCACTTCCTGTGGTGGGCATTCCCACGGGTCAATGGAAAGTGATTAGGCCTAGTTGGCGAGAAGTGGCACGTGGGCCCACGTTCGTTAGCCCCTTGAGTGTTTTCAGACTGCATCTTGGCAGTAGACAGCTGCCGGTCGGTGTCGGCCCGACCATGGGAGTTCCCTTGCTTCCGGAAGTGCTGCGAGTGACCCCAAATGCCCATCAGATATACTGGTAGCTGACAGAGTCTCGAGGTGCATGTCGATGTCACAGCCAAGGCCCGGAGGCAGGTCTCGTCGAGGCTTTGTGTTTTGGTCAGAAGGCGTGGCTGTAGGAGAGCGGGAGTCCGTGGACTATTTCAACAGCCCCTGGGGGTCAAAGTGTGTCTGCGGCCTCTTAAAGCTGACAGGATTCTTCCTCCTTTCAGTTAGGGGTCTAACCAGGGTGCTGTGTATAAACTATTTCTTTTATTGTTGGACTCCTCTTCACAGGGCCATAGGGACACACAGAGACCAAGACGCGTATGCTGCGGCACACAGAGGAACCCACAAGCATGTCTGCATGCGCAGTCACAGTCACACACGCCCACACGTGTGAACACACACATACAGCCTCTCAGACACCGGCCAACATATGTGCGTAACTTCCTGCAGTCGTACTATCAGACATGCAGTCAATTCTCGGTAAGGGTTAGAGGTCCTTGGGAAGCAGTTTCAGAGCTCAAGGCCAGGTAACTGTTTTTATGGATCATGTCCTGTGAGGACACCGGTCCACTTATGAAGCCTCGGTGATTTCTGTCCACTTCTCAGGTGCAGTTGCTGGGAAAGGCTGGCCGTCGGCACAAACAAGAAGACCTTCGTGTGCTCTGATGACTGGAGGTGCTAAGAAGAACTGGAAAAAGTGAGGCGGGCCCATGTCCCCGAGCGTGGTCGTGGATAACTCAGGATGGTAGGTATTCAAGCACCCCAAGATGTGCCGTTAGATATTAGGTTTTCCTCAGACGGGCCCAATGGCTGCAAGAGTGGATTGATTGTTCCCCTTGCTGAGTGGCCTGAGGGCTGTGGATTCTCCAGGCTTTTGGGGTAGCCCAGGCTCATGGCTCCTGTACAGAGTCCCGCGCAGACTCCGGTTGTGTTCTGCAGCGTCCCAGCATGTGCTTGGATTGATGATGACACCCTTGCATGCATTCCTTGGAAAATCTGAGCCAAATGAGTGAGAACACTCTACCGTCTCGTCATCGAAACTGAGGTTCAGCACGTTTCCTCTCTCAGGGGGAGAGGACAGTTAGGAATGAGGGCCAGCGTCTTCCGCTGACATGCATGCAAACACCACCAAGGACTCCAGTATTGGAGGGGCTCCTGTCTGAGGGTTGACCGTGTCTGCACATAAGCTGTGTTATCTGTGAATCCCGGGTCCCTGCTGAATGGCTGTTGAGGGAATGCGAGGGGGCAGGCTCTCCTGCTGGTCTTAAGAGTCAGAGTGTGTGCTGGTCTAGGCCCAGTTAGCTTGCAGTTGGGAGGTGAGTTTTGGCCAGGATCACGCTTCGTGCATGCCATTTTGGGGGTTGATTCTGGAAGCCAAGATGAGCAAGCGTCCCTGGTTGGTGCCTGGAACCTCAGGCCAGGCCTGTGGCACTCCCTGTTCTTGCGTTTTTCACGGTGAGCTTCTTGAGTGCCTAGTGAGGCTGGAGCAATGGGCAGGGGTGAGCTCGGTTGGGCATCGGCGGAAAGGGGCTGATGGATTAGGCCTCGCTGCTGCCCTTGTTTGCTTCTCTACTTTAACTCCCGGCACAGTGTTGATGCCAAGTGGGTCATCGTGGAGTGGGGAGAGGAATGAGTGCTGAATTGAAACCTGCGTGGATCACTGATGGCCCGTACAGGAAGGGAAGGGAAGATGAGGACATGTCCTTTGTGATGTCGTGGAATAGGCTATCATAATTGGGTTGCAGGTGCTGGCCTCGGCTTCCCAAGGATGTGTCATGTTCGTGATTGGCTGGCATCAGCTGCCTATGGAGGGGAAGGCTTTGGCAGTTCAAGTGGATGAGGTGAGGTAGGTAACCTGTGTAGAGTTGGAATCCCATTGCCAGAGGAAAGACACCCAAAGGGTGTCTTGCGAGACGTAAAGAAGATTGACATGGTGACGCGTCTCTGCTGGCCTCCTTGGAGGATGTTTAGTTATGCGAACATCCCCTTTGGCCTCTTTGTTACCTTGTTTGGGAATGTGTAAAGCGAAAGTGCTTCTCCCGGGGGGGGCATGACTCGGCTTGCGAACAGCCAGAGGTTTACCTGGAGCAGTCCCTTGTGGGGACAGAGGTGGGGGCACTGTTGCGACGCCAGGCGCACTGTCGTGGACAGCCACTGTGCCCTTTCAAGTTTCCAGGTCCCCTCGTGTGGCAAAGGTTTTCCGTTGAAAGTCTGTCTGTGGTCGTCGGGGACAGTGCCTTTGATCACTGTGAGTGCCTCGGTAGTGTCGCTGTGGCAGTGGAGAATTGCCAGGATGCATGGGGTGGGGTGGGCGTCATCAAAGCAGACAGGCTTGCGGTGTGTCTTCCCTGCTGTTCAGTGTCTCCGTGTTCACATGATGTCTGTGGCTTCAAGTAGAGTCGAGTCGCCCTGCAGGCAGGAGGAGGGCACTTAGGACGAGGCTGTGTAGCGTTTGAGCGTTTCCTCAGTGGTCAGGGCCGCAAAGCCTACCAGTTGGAAGCTTGCCTATACGTGTCCGGGAAGGTGGCCTAATTTCCGCTGTGGGGTTCCAACCTGTGTCATGGTTGCTGAAGCCCAACACTTCCCATTGAGGGCATTCCCACGGGGTCATGGGAAGTGATTTGGTCTAGGTGGCGAGATGAGACACTTGGGCCGAAGTCCGTTAACCCCTTGAGAAGTGCCAGGCTGCATCTTGCCTGTCGGCAACTGCAGGTCGGTGTCAGCCTGCCCATGGGAGGTTACCTTGCTTCCGGGAGCACTGGGAGTGACCCCAAGGGCACATCAGATGTGGTGGTAGGTGGCAGGATCTCCAGGTCCACATAGGTGTGACACCCACGGCCGGGAGGGAGGTCTCGTCCAGTCTTTGTGCTTTGGTCAGAAGGCGTGGCTGTGGGAGAGCGGGAGTCTGTGGCCTATTTTGACAGCCTGGGGTTCAAAGTTCGCATGTGGCCTCATGAAGCTGACAGGGGTCTTTCTCCTTTCAGTTGGGGGTCCAACCAGGGTGCTGTGTATAAACTATGACGTTTACTGTTAGAGGCGTCTGCAGAGGGCCACAGGGACACCCAGAGACCAAGACGCGTGTTTAGCGGCACACACAGGTATCCACAAACGCATCCTCGTGCACAGTCACAGTCACACACGCCCACACGTGTGAATACACACATACAGCGTCTCACACACCGAGCAATGTACGTGCGTAACTTCCTTCAGTCGTGCTGTGAGACACACAATCAGGTTTCGGTAAGGGATAGTGGTACTTGGGAAGCAGGTTCCAGGCTCACGCCCAGGTTAAGTGTTCCCAAAAATCATGTTCTCTGAGGACCCTTGTGCAATTCAGAAACCTGCCTGATTTCTGTCCACTTCTCAGGTGCAGTTGCAGAGTAAGGCTGGCTGTCGGCAAAGAGAAGAAGACCTTCGCGTTGTCTGATGACTGGATATGCTAAGGAGAACTGGACAAAGTGGGGCGGGTGCACGTTGCCGAGCAAGGCTGTGGATAGCTCAGGACGGTAGGCATTCACCCATACTAAGATGTGCCACTGGATATTAGGATTTCCACAGATGGGCCCAATGGTTGCAAGGGTGGATTGATTGTTGGTCTTGCTGAGTGGCCTGAGGACTGTGGATTCCCCAGGCAGTTGGAGTACTTCCAGGTCATGGCTCCTCTGCAGAGACCCAAGGCCTTCCCTTTTGTGTTCTGCAGCGTCCCAGCATGTGCTTGGATCGATGATGACACCCTTGTATGCATTCCTTGGAAAATCTGAACAAAATGAGTGAGAACGCTCTACCGTCTCCTCATCGAAACTGAGGTCCAGCACGTTTCCTGTCTCGGGAGTATGGGACAGTTAGGAGTGAGGGCCAACGTCCCCTGCTGACAGGCATGCAAACCCCACTAAGGGCTCCAGCATTGGAGGGGCTCCTGTCTGAGGGTCGACCATGTCTGCCCATAAGCTGGGTCATCTATGAATCCCCGGTCCCTGCTAAAAGGCCGTTGAGGGAATGCAAGAGGGCAGGCTTTCCTGCTAGTCTTCAGGGTCGGAGTGTGTTCTGGTATAGACCCAGTAAGCTTGCATCTTGGAGAGGTGATTTTTGGACAGGATCACACTTTGTGCATGCCGCTTCCAAGGTCGATTATGGAAGCCAACATGAGCAAGCTTCCCTGGTTGGAGCCTGGAGCCTCAGGCCAGGCCTGTGGCCCTCTGTGTTGTTGTGTTTCGTGCAGTGAGGTTCTTGACTGCCCCGTGTGGCTGGAGCAGTGGGCGGGCGTGGGCTGGAGTTGGGCGATGGCGGAAGGGGGCTGATGGTTTAGGCCTCAGTGCTGCCCCTGTCAGCTCCTCTGCTGAAGTTGCCGGCACACTGTTGGCGCTAAGTGGATCTTCGTGGAGTGGGGTGTGGATCGAGTGAAGCATTTCAGCCTGGGTGGTGGCTGCTGGCCTGGAGAGAAAGGTAAGGTATCATGAGGAAAGGTCCTGTGTGATGTCGTGGGATGGGTTGTCATCATTGGGTTGCAGGCGCTGGCCTCGGCTTCCCACGACTGTGTCTTGTTCGTGATGGGCTGGCATAAGCTGCCTATGGAGCGGATGGCTTTGGCAGTTCAAGTGGGTGAGTTGAGGTAGGTAAGCTGTGTAGAGTTGCGATCCCGTTGCCCGAGGAATGACACCCAAAGGGTGTCTTGCGGGAAGTAGAGAAGATCGACACGGTGAGGCGTCTGTGCCGGCCTCCTTGCAGGTAGTTGAGTTATGCGAACATCCCCTTTGGCCGCTTTGTTCCCTTGTTTGGCAATGTGTAAAGCGAAAGTGTTTCTCCCGTGGGGGAATGACGCGACCGGCCGGTGTAGCACGCAGGCCTTTCGAACAGCCAGAGGTTTATCTGGAGCAGTCCATTGGTGGGGCAGAGATGGGGGCCCCATTGCCATGCCTGCTGTGCTGCCGTGGCCAGCCACTGTTCCCTTTCAGGCTTCCAAGTTCCCTCGCATGGCAGAGGTCTTCCATTGAAAGTCTGTCTGTGGTCCTCGGGGACCATGCCTTTGATCACTGTGAGTTACTCGGTAGTGTCACTGTGGCAGTGGAGAATTTCCAGGATGCATGGTGTGGGATCAGCATCAACGAAGGAGACAGGCTTGCGGTCTGTCTTCCCTGGTGTTCAGTGTTCCCGTGTTCTGAAGATGTTTGTGGTTTCCAGTAGGGTCGTGTCGCCCTGTGGGCTGGAGGAGGGCATGTAGGACGAGGCTTTCAAGGGTTTGAGCGTTTCCTTAGGGGTCAGGGCCGCGAACATTCAAGATGGGAGCTGCCTGAGACGTGGCTGGGAATGTGGACTAGTTTCCGCCGTGGGGATCCGACATGGGTCATGGTGGCTGAAGCCCACCACTTCCTGTGGTGGGCATTCCCACGGGTCAATGGAAAGTGATTAGGCCTAGTTGGCGAGAAGTGGCACGTGGGCCCACGTTCGTTAGCCCCTTGAGTGTTTTCAGACTGCATCTTGGCAGTAGACAGCTGCCGGTCGGTGTCGGCCCGACCATGGGAGTTCCCTTGCTTCCGGAAGTGCTGCGAGTGACCCCAAATGCCCATCAGATATACTGGTAGCTGACAGAGTCTCGAGGTGCATGTCGATGTCACAGCCAAGGCCCGGAGGCAGGTCTCGTCGAGGCTTTGTGTTTTGGTCAGAAGGCGTGGCTGTAGGAGAGCGGGAGTCCGTGGACTATTTCAACAGCCCCTGGGGGTCAAAGTGTGTCTGCGGCCTCTTAAAGCTGACAGGATTCTTCCTCCTTTCAGTTAGGGGTCTAACCAGGGTGCTGTGTATAAACTATTTCTTTTATTGTTGGACTCCTCTTCACAGGGCCATAGGGACACACAGAGACCAAGACGCGTATGCAGCGGCACACAGAGGAACCCACAAGCATGTCCGCATGCGCAGTCACAGTCACACACGCCCACACGTGTGAACACACACATACAGCCTCTCAGACACCGGCCAACATATGTGCGTAACTTCCTGCAGTCGTACTATCAGACATGCAGTCAATTCTCGGTAAGGGTTAGAGGTCCTTGGGAAGCAGTTTCAGAGCTCAAGGCCAGGTAACTGTTTTTATGGATCATGTCCTGTGAGGACACCGGTCCACTTATGAAGCCTCGGTGATTTCTGTCCACTTCTCAGGTGCAGTTGCTGGGAAAGGCTGGCCGTCGGCACAAACAAGAAGACCTTCGTGTGCTCTGATGACTGGAGGTGCTAAGAAGAACTGGAAAAAGTGAGGCGGGCCCATGTCCCCGAGCGTGGTCGTGGATAAGTCAGGATGGTAGGTATTCAAGCACCCCAAGATGTGCCGTTAGATATTAGGTTTTCCTCAGACGGGCCCAATGGCTGCAAGAGTGGATTGATTGTTCCCCTTGCTGAGTGGCCTGAGGGCTGTGGATTCTCCAGGCTTTTGGGGTAGCCCAGGCTCATGGCTCCTGTACAGAGTCCCGCGCAGACTCCGGTTGTGTTCTGCAGCGTCCCAGCATGTGCTTGGATTGATGATGACACCCTTGCATGCATTCCTTGGAAAATCTGAGCCAAATGAGTGAGAACACTCTACCGTCTCGTCATCGAAACTGAGGTTCAGCACGTTTCCTCTCTCAGGGGGAGAGGACAGTTAGGAATGAGGGCCAGCGTCTTCCGCTGACATGCATGCAAACACCACCAAGGACTCCAGTATTGGAGGGGCTCCTGTCTGAGGGTTGACCGTGTCTGCACATAAGCTGTGTTATCTGTGAATCCCGGGTCCCTGCTGAATGGCTGTTGAGGGAATGCGAGGGGGCAGGCTCTCCTGCTGGTCTTAAGAGTCAGAGTGTGTGCTGGTCTAGGCCCAGTTAGCTTGCAGTTGGGAGGTGAGTTTTGGCCAGGATCACGCTTCATGCATGCCATTTTGGGGGTTGATTCTGGAAGCCAAGATGAGCAAGCGTCCCTGGTTGGTGCCTGGAACCTCAGGCCAGGCCTGTGGCACTCCCTGTTCTTGCGTTTTTCACGGTGAGCTTCTTGAGTGCCTAGTGAGGCTGGAGCAATGGGCAGGGGTGAGCTCGGTTGGGCATCGGCGGAAAGGGGCTGATGGATTAGGCCTCGCTGCTGCCCTTGTTTGCTTCTCTACTTTAACTCCCGGCACAGTGTTGATGCCAAGTGGGTCATCGTGGAGTGGGGAGAGGAATGAGTGCTGAATTGAAACCTGCGTGGATCACTGATGGCCCGTACAGGAAGGGAAGGGAAGATGAGGACATGTCCTTTGTGATGTCGTGGAATAGGCTATCATAATTGGGTTGCAGGTGCTGGCCTCGGCTTCCCAAGGATGTGTCATGTTCGTGATTGGCTGGCATCAGCTGCCTATGGAGGGGAAGGCTTTGGCAGTTCAAGTGGATGAGGTGAGGTAGGTAACCTGTGTAGAGTTGGAATCCCATTGCCAGAGGAAAGACACCCAAAGGGTGTCTTGCGAGACGTAAAGAAGATTGACATGGTGACGCGTCTCTGCTGGCCTCCTTGGAGGATGTTTAGTTATGCGAACATCCCCTTTGGCCTCTTTGTTACCTTGTTTGGGAATGTGTAAAGCGAAAGTGCTTCTCCCGGGGGGGCATGACTCGGCTTGCGAACAGCCAGAGGTTTACCTGGAGCAGTCCGTTGTGGGGACAGAGGTGGGGGCACTGTTGCGACGCCAGGCGCACTGTCGTGGACAGCCACTGTGCCCTTTCAAGTTTCCAGGTCCCCTCGTGTGGCAAAGGTTTTCCGTTGAAAGTCTGTCTGTGGTCGTCGGGGACAGTGCCTTTGATCACTGTGAGTGCCTCGGTAGTGTCGCTGTGGCAGTGGAGAATTGCCAGGATGCATGGGGTGGGGTGGGCGTCATCAAAGCAGACAGGCTTGCGGTGTGTCTTCCCTGCTGTTCAGTGTCTCCGTGTTCACATGATGTCTGTGGCTTCAAGTAGAGTCGAGTCGCCCTGCAGGCAGGAGGAGGGCACTTAGGACGAGGCTGTGTAGCGTTTGAGCGTTTCCTCAGTGGTCAGGGCCGCAAAGCCTACCAGTTGGAAGCTTGCCTATACGTGTCCGGGAAGGTGGCCTAATTTCCGCTGTGGGGTTCCAACCTGTGTCATGGTTGCTGAAGCCCAACACTTCCCATTGAGGGCATTCCCACGGGGTCATGGGAAGTGATTTGGTCTAGGTGGCGAGATGAGACACTTGGGCCGAAGTCCGTTAACCCCTTGAGAAGTGCCAGGCTGCATCTTGCCTGTCGGCAACTGCAGGTCGGTGTCAGCCTGCCCATGGGAGGTTACCTTGCTTCCGGGAGCACTGGGAGTGACCCCAAGGGCACATCAGATGTGGTGGTAGGTGGCAGGATCTCCAGGTCCACATAGGTGTGACACCCACGGCCGGGAGGGAGGTCTCGTCCAGTCTTTGTGCTTTGGTCAGAAGGCGTGGCTGTGGGAGAGCGGGAGTCTGTGGCCTATTTTGACAGCCTGGGGTTCAAAGTTCGCATGTGGCCTCATGAAGCTGACAGGGGTCTTTCTCCTTTCAGTTGGGGGTCCAACCAGGGTGCTGTGTATAAACTATGACGTTTACTGTTAGAGGCGTCTGCAGAGGGCCACAGGGACACCCAGAGACCAAGACGCGTGTTTAGCGGCACACACAGGTATCCACAAACGCATCCTCGTGCACAGTCACAGTCACACACGCCCACACGTGTGAATACACACATACAGCGTCTCACACACCGAGCAATGTACGTGCGTAACTTCCTTCAGTCGTGCTGTGAGACACACAATCAGGTTTCGGTAAGGGATAGTGGTACTTGGGAAGCAGGTTCCAGGCTCACGCCCAGGTTAAGTGTTCCCAAAAATCATGTTCTCTGAGGACCCTTGTGCAATTCAGAAACCTGCCTGATTTCTGTCCACTTCTCAGGTGCAGTTGCAGAGTAAGGCTGGCTGTCGGCAAAGAGAAGAAGACCTTCGCGTTGTCTGATGACTGGATATGCTAAGGAGAACTGGACAAAGTGGGGCGGGTGCACGTTGCCGAGCAAGGCTGTGGATAGCTCAGGACGGTAGGCATTCACCCATACTAAGATGTGCCACTGGATATTAGGATTTCCACAGATGGGCCCAATGGTTGCAAGGGTGGATTGATTGTTGGTCTTGCTGAGTGGCCTGAGGACTGTGGATTCCCCAGGCAGTTGGAGTACTTCCAGGTCATGGCTCCTCTGCAGAGACCCAAGGCCTTCCCTTTTGTGTTCTGCAGCGTCCCAGCATGTGCTTGGATCGATGATGACACCCTTGTATGCATTCCTTGGAAAATCTGAACAAAATGAGTGAGAACGCTCTACCGTCTCCTCATCGAAACTGAGGTCCAGCACGTTTCCTGTCTCGGGAGTATGGGACAGTTAGGAGTGAGGGCCAACGTCCCCTGCTGACAGGCATGCAAACCCCACTAAGGGCTCCAGCATTGGAGGGGCTCCTGTCTGAGGGTCGACCATGTCTGCCCATAAGCTGGGTCATCTATGAATCCCCGGTCCCTGCTAAAAGGCCGTTGAGGGAATGCAAGAGGGCAGGCTTTCCTGCTAGTCTTCAGGGTCGGAGTGTGTTCTGGTATAGACCCAGTAAGCTTGCATCTTGGAGAGGTGATTTTTGGACAGGATCACACTTTGTGCATGCCGCTTCCAAGGTCGATTATGGAAGCCAACATGAGCAAGCTTCCCTGGTTGGAGCCTGGAGCCTCAGGCCAGGCCTGTGGCCCTCTGTGTTGTTGTGTTTCGTGCAGTGAGGTTCTTGACTGCCCCGTGTGGCTGGAGCAGTGGGCGGGCGTGGGCTGGAGTTGGGCGATGGCGGAAGGGGGCTGATGGTTTAGGCCTCAGTGCTGCCCCTGTCAGCTCCTCTGCTGAAGTTGCCGGCACACTGTTGGCGCTAAGTGGATCTTCGTGGAGTGGGGTGTGGATCGAGTGAAGCATTTCAGCCTGGGTGGTGGCTGCTGGCCTGGAGAGAAAGGTAAGGTATCATGAGGAAAGGTCCTGTGTGATGTCGTGGGATGGGTTGTCATCATTGGGTTGCAGGCGCTGGCCTCGGCTTCCCACGAATGTGTCTTGTTCGTGATGGGCTGGCATAAGCTGCCTATGGAGCGGATGGCTTTGGCAGTTCAAGTGGGTGAGTTGAGGTAGGTAAGCTGTGTAGAGTTGCGATCCCGTTGCCCGAGGAATGACACCCAAAGGGTGTCTTGCGGGAAGTAGAGAAGATCGACACGGTGAGGCGTCTGTGCCGGCCTCCTTGCAGGTAGTTGAGTTATGCGAACATCCCCTTTGGCCGCTTTGTTCCCTTGTTTGGCAATGTGTAAAGCGAAAGTGTTTCTCCCGTGGGGGAATGACGCGACCGGCCGGTGTAGCACGCAGGCCTTTCGAACAGCCAGAGGTTTATCTGGAGCAGTCCATTGGTGGGGCAGAGATGGGGGCCCCATTGCCATGCCTGCTGTGCTGCCGTGGCCAGCCACTGTTCCCTTTCAGGCTTCCAAGTTCCCTCGCATGGCAGAGGTCTTCCATTGAAAGTCTGTCTGTGGTCCTCGGGGACCATGCCTTTGATCACTGTGAGTTACTCGGTAGTGTCACTGTGGCAGTGGAGAATTTCCAGGATGCATGGTGTGGGATCAGCATCAACGAAGGAGACAGGCTTGCGGTCTGTCTTCCCTGGTGTTCAGTGTTCCCGTGTTCTGAAGATGTTTGTGGTTTCCAGTAGGGTCGTGTCGCCCTGTGGGCTGGAGGAGGGCATGTAGGACGAGGCTTTCAAGGGTTTGAGCGTTTCCTTAGGGGTCAGGGCCGCGAACATTCAAGATGGGAGCTGCCTGAGACGTGGCTGGGAATGTGGACTAGTTTCCGCCGTGGGGATCCGACATGGGTCATGGTGGCTGAAGCCCACCACTTCCTGTGGTGGGCATTCCCACGGGTCAATGGAAAGTGATTAGGCCTAGTTGGCGAGAAGTGGCACGTGGGCCCACGTTCGTTAGCCCCTTGAGTGTTTTCAGACTGCATCTTGGCAGTAGACAGCTGCCGGTCGGTGTCGGCCCGACCATGGGAGTTCCCTTGCTTCCGGAAGTGCTGCGAGTGACCCCAAATGCCCATCAGATATACTGGTAGCTGACAGAGTCTCGAGGTGCATGTCGATGTCACAGCCAAGGCCCGGAGGCAGGTCTCGTCGAGGCTTTGTGTTTTGGTCAGAAGGCGTGGCTGTAGGAGAGCGGGAGTCCGTGGACTATTTCAACAGCCCCTGGGGGTCAAAGTGTGTCTGCGGCCTCTTAAAGCTGACAGGATTCTTCCTCCTTTCAGTTAGGGGTCTAACCAGGGTGCTGTGTATAAACTATTTCTTTTATTGTTGGACTCCTCTTCACAGGGCCATAGGGACACACAGAGACCAAGACGCGTATGCTGCGGCACACAGAGGAACCCACAAGCATGTCTGCATGCGCAGTCACAGTCACACACGCCCACACGTGTGAACACACACATACAGCCTCTCAGACACCGGCCAACATATGTGCGTAACTTCCTGCAGTCGTACTATCAGACATGCAGTCAATTCTCGGTAAGGGTTAGAGGTCCTTGGGAAGCAGTTTCAGAGCTCAAGGCCAGGTAACTGTTTTTATGGATCATGTCCTGTGAGGACACCGGTCCACTTATGAAGCCTCGGTGATTTCTGTCCACTTCTCAGGTGCAGTTGCTGGGAAAGGCTGGCCGTCGGCACAAACAAGAAGACCTTCGTGTGCTCTGATGACTGGAGGTGCTAAGAAGAACTGGAAAAAGTGAGGCGGGCCCATGTCCCCGAGCGTGGTCGTGGATAACTCAGGATGGTAGGTATTCAAGCACCCCAAGATGTGCCGTTAGATATTAGGTTTTCCTCAGACGGGCCCAATGGCTGCAAGAGTGGATTGATTGTTCCCCTTGCTGAGTGGCCTGAGGGCTGTGGATTCTCCAGGCTTTTGGGGTAGCCCAGGCTCATGGCTCCTGTACAGAGTCCCGCGCAGACTCCGGTTGTGTTCTGCAGCGTCCCAGCATGTGCTTGGATTGATGATGACACCCTTGCATGCATTCCTTGGAAAATCTGAGCCAAATGAGTGAGAACACTCTACCGTCTCGTCATCGAAACTGAGGTTCAGCACGTTTCCTCTCTCAGGGGGAGAGGACAGTTAGGAATGAGGGCCAGCGTCTTCCGCTGACATGCATGCAAACACCACCAAGGACTCCAGTATTGGAGGGGCTCCTGTCTGAGGGTTGACCGTGTCTGCACATAAGCTGTGTTATCTGTGAATCCCGGGTCCCTGCTGAATGGCTGTTGAGGGAATGCGAGGGGGCAGGCTCTCCTGCTGGTCTTAAGAGTCAGAGTGTGTGCTGGTCTAGGCCCAGTTAGCTTGCAGTTGGGAGGTGAGTTTTGGCCAGGATCACGCTTCGTGCATGCCATTTTGGGGGTTGATTCTGGAAGCCAAGATGAGCAAGCGTCCCTGGTTGGTGCCTGGAACCTCAGGCCAGGCCTGTGGCACTCCCTGTTCTTGCGTTTTTCACGGTGAGCTTCTTGAGTGCCTAGTGAGGCTGGAGCAATGGGCAGGGGTGAGCTCGGTTGGGCATCGGCGGAAAGGGGCTGATGGATTAGGCCTCGCTGCTGCCCTTGTTTGCTTCTCTACTTTAACTCCCGGCACAGTGTTGATGCCAAGTGGGTCATCGTGGAGTGGGGAGAGGAATGAGTGCTGAATTGAAACCTGCGTGGATCACTGATGGCCCGTACAGGAAGGGAAGGGAAGATGAGGACATGTCCTTTGTGATGTCGTGGAATAGGCTATCATAATTGGGTTGCAGGTGCTGGCCTCGGCTTCCCAAGGATGTGTCATGTTCGTGATTGGCTGGCATCAGCTGCCTATGGAGGGGAAGGCTTTGGCAGTTCAAGTGGATGAGGTGAGGTAGGTAACCTGTGTAGAGTTGGAATCCCATTGCCAGAGGAAAGACACCCAAAGGGTGTCTTGCGAGACGTAAAGAAGATTGACATGGTGACGCGTCTCTGCTGGCCTCCTTGGAGGATGTTTAGTTATGCGAACATCCCCTTTGGCCTCTTTGTTACCTTGTTTGGGAATGTGTAAAGCGAAAGTGCTTCTCCCGGGGGGGGCATGACTCGGCTTGCGAACAGCCAGAGGTTTACCTGGAGCAGTCCCTTGTGGGGACAGAGGTGGGGGCACTGTTGCGACGCCAGGCGCACTGTCGTGGACAGCCACTGTGCCCTTTCAAGTTTCCAGGTCCCCTCGTGTGGCAAAGGTTTTCCGTTGAAAGTCTGTCTGTGGTCGTCGGGGACAGTGCCTTTGATCACTGTGAGTGCCTCGGTAGTGTCGCTGTGGCAGTGGAGAATTGCCAGGATGCATGGGGTGGGGTGGGCGTCATCAAAGCAGACAGGCTTGCGGTGTGTCTTCCCTGCTGTTCAGTGTCTCCGTGTTCACATGATGTCTGTGGCTTCAAGTAGAGTCGAGTCGCCCTGCAGGCAGGAGGAGGGCACTTAGGACGAGGCTGTGTAGCGTTTGAGCGTTTCCTCAGTGGTCAGGGCCGCAAAGCCTACCAGTTGGAAGCTTGCCTATACGTGTCCGGGAAGGTGGCCTAATTTCCGCTGTGGGGTTCCAACCTGTGTCATGGTTGCTGAAGCCCAACACTTCCCATTGAGGGCATTCCCACGGGGTCATGGGAAGTGATTTGGTCTAGGTGGCGAGATGAGACACTTGGGCCGAAGTCCGTTAACCCCTTGAGAAGTGCCAGGCTGCATCTTGCCTGTCGGCAACTGCAGGTCGGTGTCAGCCTGCCCATGGGAGGTTACCTTGCTTCCGGGAGCACTGGGAGTGACCCCAAGGGCACATCAGATGTGGTGGTAGGTGGCAGGATCTCCAGGTCCACATAGGTGTGACACCCACGGCCGGGAGGGAGGTCTCGTCCAGTCTTTGTGCTTTGGTCAGAAGGCGTGGCTGTGGGAGAGCGGGAGTCTGTGGCCTATTTTGACAGCCTGGGGTTCAAAGTTCGCATGTGGCCTCATGAAGCTGACAGGGGTCTTTCTCCTTTCAGTTGGGGGTCCAACCAGGGTGCTGTGTATAAACTATGACGTTTACTGTTAGAGGCGTCTGCAGAGGGCCACAGGGACACCCAGAGACCAAGACGCGTGTTTAGCGGCACACACAGGTATCCACAAACGCATCCTCGTGCACAGTCACAGTCACACACGCCCACACGTGTGAATACACACATACAGCGTCTCACACACCGAGCAATGTACGTGCGTAACTTCCTTCAGTCGTGCTGTGAGACACACAATCAGGTTTCGGTAAGGGATAGTGGTACTTGGGAAGCAGGTTCCAGGCTCACGCCCAGGTTAAGTGTTCCCAAAAATCATGTTCTCTGAGGACCCTTGTGCAATTCAGAAACCTGCCTGATTTCTGTCCACTTCTCAGGTGCAGTTGCAGAGTAAGGCTGGCTGTCGGCAAAGAGAAGAAGACCTTCGCGTTGTCTGATGACTGGATATGCTAAGGAGAACTGGACAAAGTGGGGCGGGTGCACGTTGCCGAGCAAGGCTGTGGATAGCTCAGGACGGTAGGCATTCACCCATACTAAGATGTGCCACTGGATATTAGGATTTCCACAGATGGGCCCAATGGTTGCAAGGGTGGATTGATTGTTGGTCTTGCTGAGTGGCCTGAGGACTGTGGATTCCCCAGGCAGTTGGAGTACTTCCAGGTCATGGCTCCTCTGCAGAGACCCAAGGCCTTCCCTTTTGTGTTCTGCAGCGTCCCAGCATGTGCTTGGATCGATGATGACACCCTTGTATGCATTCCTTGGAAAATCTGAACAAAATGAGTGAGAACGCTCTACCGTCTCCTCATCGAAACTGAGGTCCAGCACGTTTCCTGTCTCGGGAGTATGGGACAGTTAGGAGTGAGGGCCAACGTCCCCTGCTGACAGGCATGCAAACCCCACTAAGGGCTCCAGCATTGGAGGGGCTCCTGTCTGAGGGTCGACCATGTCTGCCCATAAGCTGGGTCATCTATGAATCCCCGGTCCCTGCTAAAAGGCCGTTGAGGGAATGCAAGAGGGCAGGCTTTCCTGCTAGTCTTCAGGGTCGGAGTGTGTTCTGGTATAGACCCAGTAAGCTTGCATCTTGGAGAGGTGATTTTTGGACAGGATCACACTTTGTGCATGCCGCTTCCAAGGTCGATTATGGAAGCCAACATGAGCAAGCTTCCCTGGTTGGAGCCTGGAGCCTCAGGCCAGGCCTGTGGCCCTCTGTGTTGTTGTGTTTCGTGCAGTGAGGTTCTTGACTGCCCCGTGTGGCTGGAGCAGTGGGCGGGCGTGGGCTGGAGTTGGGCGATGGCGGAAGGGGGCTGATGGTTTAGGCCTCAGTGCTGCCCCTGTCAGCTCCTCTGCTGAAGTTGCCGGCACACTGTTGGCGCTAAGTGGATCTTCGTGGAGTGGGGTGTGGATCGAGTGAAGCATTTCAGCCTGGGTGGTGGCTGCTGGCCTGGAGAGAAAGGTAAGGTATCATGAGGAAAGGTCCTGTGTGATGTCGTGGGATGGGTTGTCATCATTGGGTTGCAGGCGCTGGCCTCGGCTTCCCACGACTGTGTCTTGTTCGTGATGGGCTGGCATAAGCTGCCTATGGAGCGGATGGCTTTGGCAGTTCAAGTGGGTGAGTTGAGGTAGGTAAGCTGTGTAGAGTTGCGATCCCGTTGCCCGAGGAATGACACCCAAAGGGTGTCTTGCGGGAAGTAGAGAAGATCGACACGGTGAGGCGTCTGTGCCGGCCTCCTTGCAGGTAGTTGAGTTATGCGAACATCCCCTTTGGCCGCTTTGTTCCCTTGTTTGGCAATGTGTAAAGCGAAAGTGTTTCTCCCGTGGGGGAATGACGCGACCGGCCGGTGTAGCACGCAGGCCTTTCGAACAGCCAGAGGTTTATCTGGAGCAGTCCATTGGTGGGGCAGAGATGGGGGCCCCATTGCCATGCCTGCTGTGCTGCCGTGGCCAGCCACTGTTCCCTTTCAGGCTTCCAAGTTCCCTCGCATGGCAGAGGTCTTCCATTGAAAGTCTGTCTGTGGTCCTCGGGGACCATGCCTTTGATCACTGTGAGTTACTCGGTAGTGTCACTGTGGCAGTGGAGAATTTCCAGGATGCATGGTGTGGGATCAGCATCAACGAAGGAGACAGGCTTGCGGTCTGTCTTCCCTGGTGTTCAGTGTTCCCGTGTTCTGAAGATGTTTGTGGTTTCCAGTAGGGTCGTGTCGCCCTGTGGGCTGGAGGAGGGCATGTAGGACGAGGCTTTCAAGGGTTTGAGCGTTTCCTTAGGGGTCAGGGCCGCGAACATTCAAGATGGGAGCTGCCTGAGACGTGGCTGGGAATGTGGACTAGTTTCCGCCGTGGGGATCCGACATGGGTCATGGTGGCTGAAGCCCACCACTTCCTGTGGTGGGCATTCCCACGGGTCAATGGAAAGTGATTAGGCCTAGTTGGCGAGAAGTGGCACGTGGGCCCACGTTCGTTAGCCCCTTGAGTGTTTTCAGACTGCATCTTGGCAGTAGACAGCTGCCGGTCGGTGTCGGCCCGACCATGGGAGTTCCCTTGCTTCCGGAAGTGCTGCGAGTGACCCCAAATGCCCATCAGATATACTGGTAGCTGACAGAGTCTCGAGGTGCATGTCGATGTCACAGCCAAGGCCCGGAGGCAGGTCTCGTCGAGGCTTTGTGTTTTGGTCAGAAGGCGTGGCTGTAGGAGAGCGGGAGTCCGTGGACTATTTCAACAGCCCCTGGGGGTCAAAGTGTGTCTGCGGCCTCTTAAAGCTGACAGGATTCTTCCTCCTTTCAGTTAGGGGTCTAACCAGGGTGCTGTGTATAAACTATTTCTTTTATTGTTGGACTCCTCTTCACAGGGCCATAGGGACACACAGAGACCAAGACGTGTATGCAGCGGCACACAGAGGAACCCACAAGCATGTCCGCATGCGCAGTCACAGTCACACACGCCCACACGTGTGAACACACACATACAGCCTCTCAGACACCGGCCAACATATGTGCGTAACTTCCTGCAGTCGTACTATCAGACATGCAGTCAATTCTCGGTAAGGGTTAGAGGTCCTTGGGAAGCAGTTTCAGAGCTCAAGGCCAGGTAACTGTTTTTATGGATCATGTCCTGTGAGGACACCGGTCCACTTATGAAGCCTCGGTGATTTCTGTCCACTTCTCAGGTGCAGTTGCTGGGAAAGGCTGGCCGTCGGCACAAACAAGAAGACCTTCGTGTGCTCTGATGACTGGAGGTGCTAAGAAGAACTGGAAAAAGTGAGGCGGGCCCATGTCCCCGAGCGTGGTCGTGGATAACTCAGGATGGTAGGTATTCAAGCACCCCAAGATGTGCCGTTAGATATTAGGTTTTCCTCAGACGGGCCCAATGGCTGCAAGAGTGGATTGATTGTTCCCCTTGCTGAGTGGCCTGAGGGCTGTGGATTCTCCAGGCTTTTGGGGTAGCCCAGGCTCATGGCTCCTGTACAGAGTCCCGCGCAGACTCCGGTTGTGTTCTGCAGCGTCCCAGCATGTGCTTGGATTGATGATGACACCCTTGCATGCATTCCTTGGAAAATCTGAGCCAAATGAGTGAGAACACTCTACCGTCTCGTCATCGAAACTGAGGTTCAGCACGTTTCCTCTCTCAGGGGGAGAGGACAGTTAGGAATGAGGGCCAGCGTCTTCCGCTGACATGCATGCAAACACCACCAAGGACTCCAGTATTGGAGGGGCTCCTGTCTGAGGGTTGACCGTGTCTGCACATAAGCTGTGTTATCTGTGAATCCCGGGTCCCTGCTGAATGGCTGTTGAGGGAATGCGAGGGGGCAGGCTCTCCTGCTGGTCTTAAGAGTCAGAGTGTGTGCTGGTCTAGGCCCAGTTAGCTTGCAGTTGGGAGGTGAGTTTTGGCCAGGATCACGCTTCATGCATGCCATTTTGGGGGTTGATTCTGGAAGCCAAGATGAGCAAGCGTCCCTGGTTGGTGCCTGGAACCTCAGGCCAGGCCTGTGGCACTCCCTGTTCTTGCGTTTTTCACGGTGAGCTTCTTGAGTGCCTAGTGAGGCTGGAGCAATGGGCAGGGGTGAGCTCGGTTGGGCATCGGCGGAAAGGGGCTGATGGATTAGGCCTCGCTGCTGCCCTTGTTTGCTTCTCTACTTTAACTCCCGGCACAGTGTTGATGCCAAGTGGGTCATCGTGGAGTGGGGAGAGGAATGAGTGCTGAATTGAAACCTGCGTGGATCACTGATGGCCCGTACAGGAAGGGAAGGGAAGATGAGGACATGTCCTTTGTGATGTCGTGGAATAGGCTATCATAATTGGGTTGCAGGTGCTGGCCTCGGCTTCCCAAGGATGTGTCATGTTCGTGATTGGCTGGCATCAGCTGCCTATGGAGGGGAAGGCTTTGGCAGTTCAAGTGGATGAGGTGAGGTAGGTAACCTGTGTAGAGTTGGAATCCCATTGCCAGAGGAAAGACACCCAAAGGGTGTCTTGCGAGACGTAAAGAAGATTGACATGGTGACGCGTCTCTGCTGGCCTCCTTGGAGGATGTTTAGTTATGCGAACATCCCCTTTGGCCTCTTTGTTACCTTGTTTGGGAATGTGTAAAGCGAAAGTGCTTCTCCCGGGGGGGCATGACTCGGCTTGCGAACAGCCAGAGGTTTACCTGGAGCAGTCCGTTGTGGGGACAGAGGTGGGGGCACTGTTGCGACGCCAGGCGCACTGTCGTGGACAGCCACTGTGCCCTTTCAAGTTTCCAGGTCCCCTCGTGTGGCAAAGGTTTTCCGTTGAAAGTCTGTCTGTGGTCGTCGGGGACAGTGCCTTTGATCACTGTGAGTGCCTCGGTAGTGTCGCTGTGGCAGTGGAGAATTGCCAGGATGCATGGGGTGGGGTGGGCGTCATCAAAGCAGACAGGCTTGCGGTGTGTCTTCCCTGCTGTTCAGTGTCTCCGTGTTCACATGATGTCTGTGGCTTCAAGTAGAGTCGAGTCTCCCTGCAGGCAGGAGGAGGGCACTTAGGACGAGGCTGTGTAGCGTTTGAGCGTTTCCTCAGTGGTCAGGGCCGCAAAGCCTACCAGTTGGAAGCTTGCCTATACGTGTCCGGGAAGGTGGCCTAATTTCCGCTGTGGGGTTCCAACCTGTGTCATGGTTGCTGAAGCCCAACACTTCCCATTGAGGGCATTCCCACGGGGTCATGGGAAGTGATTTGGTCTAGGTGGCGAGATGAGACACTTGGGCCGAAGTCCGTTAACCCCTTGAGAAGTGCCAGGCTGCATCTTGCCTGTCGGCAACTGCAGGTCGGTGTCAGCCTGCCCATGGGAGGTTACCTTGCTTCCGGGAGCACTGGGAGTGACCCCAAGGGCACATCAGATGTGGTGGTAGGTGGCAGGATCTCCAGGTCCACATAGGTGTGACACCCACGGCCGGGAGGGAGGTCTCGTCCAGTCTTTGTGCTTTGGTCAGAAGGCGTGGCTGTGGGAGAGCGGGAGTCTGTGGCCTATTTTGACAGCCTGGGGTTCAAAGTTCGCATGTGGCCTCATGAAGCTGACAGGGGTCTTTCTCCTTTCAGTTGGGGGTCCAACCAGGGTGCTGTGTATAAACTATGACGTTTACTGTTAGAGGCGTCTGCAGAGGGCCACAGGGACACCCAGAGACCAAGACGCGTGTTTAGCGGCACACACAGGTATCCACAAACGCATCCTCGTGCACAGTCACAGTCACACACGCCCACACGTGTGAATACACACATACAGCGTCTCACACACCGAGCAATGTACGTGCGTAACTTCCTTCAGTCGTGCTGTGAGACACACAATCAGGTTTCGGTAAGGGATAGTGGTACTTGGGAAGCAGGTTCCAGGCTCACGCCCAGGTTAAGTGTTCCCAAAAATCATGTTCTCTGAGGACCCTTGTGCAATTCAGAAACCTGCCTGATTTCTGTCCACTTCTCAGGTGCAGTTGCAGAGTAAGGCTGGCTGTCGGCAAAGAGAAGAAGACCTTCGCGTTGTCTGATGACTGGATATGCTAAGGAGAACTGGACAAAGTGGGGCGGGTGCACGTTGCCGAGCAAGGCTGTGGATAGCTCAGGACGGTAGGCATTCACCCATACTAAGATGTGCCACTGGATATTAGGATTTCCACAGATGGGCCCAATGGTTGCAAGGGTGGATTGATTGTTGGTCTTGCTGAGTGGCCTGAGGACTGTGGATTCCCCAGGCAGTTGGAGTACTTCCAGGTCATGGCTCCTCTGCAGAGACCCAAGGCCTTCCCTTTTGTGTTCTGCAGCGTCCCAGCATGTGCTTGGATCGATGATGACACCCTTGTATGCATTCCTTGGAAAATCTGAACAAAATGAGTGAGAACGCTCTACCGTCTCCTCATCGAAACTGAGGTCCAGCACGTTTCCTGTCTCGGGAGTATGGGACAGTTAGGAGTGAGGGCCAACGTCCCCTGCTGACAGGCATGCAAACCCCACTAAGGGCTCCAGCATTGGAGGGGCTCCTGTCTGAGGGTCGACCATGTCTGCCCATAAGCTGGGTCATCTATGAATCCCCGGTCCCTGCTAAAAGGCCGTTGAGGGAATGCAAGAGGGCAGGCTTTCCTGCTAGTCTTCAGGGTCGGAGTGTGTTCTGGTATAGACCCAGTAAGCTTGCATCTTGGAGAGGTGATTTTTGGACAGGATCACACTTTGTGCATGCCGCTTCCAAGGTCGATTATGGAAGCCAACATGAGCAAGCTTCCCTGGTTGGAGCCTGGAGCCTCAGGCCAGGCCTGTGGCCCTCTGTGTTGTTGTGTTTCGTGCAGTGAGGTTCTTGACTGCCCCGTGTGGCTGGAGCAGTGGGCGGGCGTGGGCTGGAGTTGGGCGATGGCGGAAGGGGGCTGATGGTTTAGGCCTCAGTGCTGCCCCTGTCAGCTCCTCTGCTGAAGTTGCCGGCACACTGTTGGCGCTAAGTGGATCTTCGTGGAGTGGGGTGTGGATCGAGTGAAGCATTTCAGCCTGGGTGGTGGCTGCTGGCCTGGAGAGAAAGGTAAGGTATCATGAGGAAAGGTCCTGTGTGATGTCGTGGGATGGGTTGTCATCATTGGGTTGCAGGCGCTGGCCTCGGCTTCCCACGAATGTGTCTTGTTCGTGATGGGCTGGCATAAGCTGCCTATGGAGCGGATGGCTTTGGCAGTTCAAGTGGGTGAGTTGAGGTAGGTAAGCTGTGTAGAGTTGCGATCCCGTTGCCCGAGGAATGACACCCAAAGGGTGTCTTGCGGGAAGTAGAGAAGATCGACACGGTGAGGCGTCTGTGCCGGCCTCCTTGCAGGTAGTTGAGTTATGCGAACATCCCCTTTGGCCGCTTTGTTCCCTTGTTTGGCAATGTGTAAAGCGAAAGTGTTTCTCCCGTGGGGGAATGACGCGACCGGCCGGTGTAGCACGCAGGCCTTTCGAACAGCCAGAGGTTTATCTGGAGCAGTCCATTGGTGGGGCAGAGATGGGGGCCCCATTGCCATGCCTGCTGTGCTGCCGTGGCCAGCCACTGTTCCCTTTCAGGCTTCCAAGTTCCCTCGCATGGCAGAGGTCTTCCATTGAAAGTCTGTCTGTGGTCCTCGGGGACCATGCCTTTGATCACTGTGAGTTACTCGGTAGTGTCACTGTGGCAGTGGAGAATTTCCAGGATGCATGGTGTGGGATCAGCATCAACGAAGGAGACAGGCTTGCGGTCTGTCTTCCCTGGTGTTCAGTGTTCCCGTGTTCTGAAGATGTTTGTGGTTTCCAGTAGGGTCGTGTCGCCCTGTGGGCTGGAGGAGGGCATGTAGGACGAGGCTTTCAAGGGTTTGAGCGTTTCCTTAGGGGTCAGGGCCGCGAACATTCAAGATGGGAGCTGCCTGAGACGTGGCTGGGAATGTGGACTAGTTTCCGCCGTGGGGATCCGACATGGGTCATGGTGGCTGAAGCCCACCACTTCCTGTGGTGGGCATTCCCACGGGTCAATGGAAAGTGATTAGGCCTAGTTGGCGAGAAGTGGCACGTGGGCCCACGTTCGTTAGCCCCTTGAGTGTTTTCAGACTGCATCTTGGCAGTAGACAGCTGCCGGTCGGTGTCGGCCCGACCATGGGAGTTCCCTTGCTTCCGGAAGTGCTGCGAGTGACCCCAAATGCCCATCAGATATACTGGTAGCTGACAGAGTCTCGAGGTGCATGTCGATGTCACAGCCAAGGCCCGGAGGCAGGTCTCGTCGAGGCTTTGTGTTTTGGTCAGAAGGCGTGGCTGTAGGAGAGCGGGAGTCCGTGGACTATTTCAACAGCCCCTGGGGGTCAAAGTGTGTCTGCGGCCTCTTAAAGCTGACAGGATTCTTCCTCCTTTCAGTTAGGGGTCTAACCAGGGTGCTGTGTATAAACTATTTCTTTTATTGTTGGACTCCTCTTCACAGGGCCATAGGGACACACAGAGACCAAGACGCGTATGCTGCGGCACACAGAGGAACCCACAAGCATGTCTGCATGCGCAGTCACAGTCACACACGCCCACACGTGTGAACACACACATACAGCCTCTCAGACACCGGCCAACATATGTGCGTAACTTCCTGCAGTCGTACTATCAGACATGCAGTCAATTCTCGGTAAGGGTTAGAGGTCCTTGGGAAGCAGTTTCAGAGCTCAAGGCCAGGTAACTGTTTTTATGGATCATGTCCTGTGAGGACACCGGTCCACTTATGAAGCCTCGGTGATTTCTGTCCACTTCTCAGGTGCAGTTGCTGGGAAAGGCTGGCCGTCGGCACAAACAAGAAGACCTTCGTGTGCTCTGATGACTGGAGGTGCTAAGAAGAACTGGAAAAAGTGAGGCGGGCCCATGTCCCCGAGCGTGGTCGTGGATAAGTCAGGATGGTAGGTATTCAAGCACCCCAAGATGTGCCGTTAGATATTAGGTTTTCCTCAGACGGGCCCAATGGCTGCAAGAGTGGATTGATTGTTCCCCTTGCTGAGTGGCCTGAGGGCTGTGGATTCTCCAGGCTTTTGGGGTAGCCCAGGCTCATGGCTCCTGTACAGAGTCCCGCGCAGACTCCGGTTGTGTTCTGCAGCGTCCCAGCATGTGCTTGGATTGATGATGACACCCTTGCATGCATTCCTTGGAAAATCTGAGCCAAATGAGTGAGAACACTCTACCGTCTCGTCATCGAAACTGAGGTTCAGCACGTTTCCTCTCTCAGGGGGAGAGGACAGTTAGGAATGAGGGCCAGCGTCTTCCGCTGACATGCATGCAAACACCACCAAGGACTCCAGTATTGGAGGGGCTCCTGTCTGAGGGTTGACCGTGTCTGCACATAAGCTGTGTTATCTGTGAATCCCGGGTCCCTGCTGAATGGCTGTTGAGGGAATGCGAGGGGGCAGGCTCTCCTGCTGGTCTTAAGAGTCAGAGTGTGTGCTGGTCTAGGCCCAGTTAGCTTGCAGTTGGGAGGTGAGT
Source organism: Balaenoptera borealis (assembly GCF_965194805.1). Taxonomy (NCBI): domain Eukaryota; kingdom Metazoa; phylum Chordata; class Mammalia; order Artiodactyla; family Balaenopteridae; genus Balaenoptera; species Balaenoptera borealis. The sequence goes on from NC_138866.1 coordinate 128,981,640, forward strand.
TTTGGCCAGGATCACGCTTCGTGCATGCCATTTTGGGGGTTGATTCTGGAAGCCAAGATGAGCAAGCGTCCCTGGTTGGTGCCTGGAACCTCAGGCCAGGCCTGTGGCACTCCCTGTTCTTGCGTTTTTCACGGTGAGCTTCTTGAGTGCCTAGTGAGGCTGGAGCAATGGGCAGGGGTGAGCTCGGTTGGGCATCGGCGGAAAGGGGCTGATGGATTAGGCCTCGCTGCTGCCCTTGTTTGCTTCTCTACTTTAACTCCCGGCACAGTGTTGATGCCAAGTGGGTCATCGTGGAGTGGGGAGAGGAATGAGTGCTGAATTGAAACCTGCGTGGATCACTGATGGCCCGTACAGGAAGGGAAGGGAAGATGAGGACATGTCCTTTGTGATGTCGTGGAATAGGCTATCATAATTGGGTTGCAGGTGCTGGCCTCGGCTTCCCAAGGATGTGTCATGTTCGTGATTGGCTGGCATCAGCTGCCTATGGAGGGGAAGGCTTTGGCAGTTCAAGTGGATGAGGTGAGGTAGGTAACCTGTGTAGAGTTGGAATCCCATTGCCAGAGGAAAGACACCCAAAGGGTGTCTTGCGAGACGTAAAGAAGATTGACATGGTGACGCGTCTCTGCTGGCCTCCTTGGAGGATGTTTAGTTATGCGAACATCCCCTTTGGCCTCTTTGTTACCTTGTTTGGGAATGTGTAAAGCGAAAGTGCTTCTCCCGGGGGGGCATGACTCGGCTTGCGAACAGCCAGAGGTTTACCTGGAGCAGTCCCTTGTGGGGACAGAGGTGGGGGCACTGTTGCGACGCCAGGCGCACTGTCGTGGACAGCCACTGTGCCCTTTCAAGTTTCCAGGTCCCCTCGTGTGGCAAAGGTTTTCCGTTGAAAGTCTGTCTGTGGTCGTCGGGGACAGTGCCTTTGATCACTGTGAGTGCCTCGGTAGTGTCGCTGTGGCAGTGGAGAATTGCCAGGATGCATGGGGTGGGGTGGGCGTCATCAAAGCAGACAGGCTTGCGGTGTGTCTTCCCTGCTGTTCAGTGTCTCCGTGTTCACATGATGTCTGTGGCTTCAAGTAGAGTCGAGTCTCCCTGCAGGCAGGAGGAGGGCACTTAGGACGAGGCTGTGTAGCGTTTGAGCGTTTCCTCAGTGGTCAGGGCCGCAAAGCCTATCAGTTGGAAGCTTGCCTATACGTGTCCGGGAAGGTGGCCTAATTTCCGCTGTGGGGTTCCAACCTGTGTCATGGTTGCTGAAGCCCAACACTTCCCATTGAGGGCATTCCCACGGGGTCATGGGAAGTGATTTGGTCTAGGTGGCGAGATGAGACACTTGGGCCGAAGTCCGTTAACCCCTTGAGAAGTGCCAGGCTGCATCTTGCCTGTCGGCAACTGCAGGTCGGTGTCAGCCTGCCCATGGGAGGTTACCTTGCTTCCGGGAGCACTGGGAGTGACCCCAAGGGCACATCAGATGTGGTGGTAGGTGGCAGGATCTCCAGGTCCACATAGGTGTGACACCCACGGCCGGGAGGGAGGTCTCGTCCAGTCTTTGTGCTTTGGTCAGAAGGCGTGGCTGTGGGAGAGCGGGAGTCTGTGGCCTATTTTGACAGCCTGGGGTTCAAAGTTCGCATGTGGCCTCATGAAGCTGACAGGGGTCTTTCTCCTTTCAGTTGGGGGTCCAACCAGGGTGCTGTGTATAAACTATGACGTTTACTGTTAGAGGCGTCTGCAGAGGGCCACAGGGACACCCAGAGACCAAGACGCGTGTTTAGCGGCACACACAGGTATCCACAAACGCATCCTCGTGCACAGTCACAGTCACACACGCCCACACGTGTGAATACACACATACAGCGTCTCACACACCGAGCAATGTACGTGCGTAACTTCCTTCAGTCGTGCTGTGAGACACACAATCAGGTTTCGGTAAGGGATAGTGGTACTTGGGAAGCAGGTTCCAGGCTCACGCCCAGGTTAAGTGTTCCCAAAAATCATGTTCTCTGAGGACCCTTGTGCAATTCAGAAACCTGCCTGATTTCTGTCCACTTCTCAGGTGCAGTTGCAGAGTAAGGCTGGCTGTCAGCAAAGAGAAGAAGACCTTCACGTTGTCTGATGACTGGATATGCTAAGGAGAACTGGACAAAGTGGGGCGGGTGCACGTTGCCGAGCAAGGCTGTGGATAGCTCAGGACGGTAGGCATTCACCCATACTAAGATGTGCCATTGGATATTAGGATTTCCACAGATGGGCCCAATGGTTGCAAGGGTGGATTGATTGTTGGTCTTGCTGAGTGGCCTGAGGACTGTGGATTCCCCAGGCAGTTGGAGTACTTCCAGGTCATGGCTCCTCTGCAGAGACCCAAGGCCTTCCCTTTTGTGTTCTGCAGCGTCCCAGCATGTGCTTGGATCGATGATGACACCCTTGTATGCATTCCTTGGAAAATCTGAACAAAATGAGTGAGAACGCTCTACCGTCTCCTCATCGAAACTGAGGTCCAGCACGTTTCCTGTCTCGGGAGTATGGGACAGATAGGAGTGAGGGCCAACGTCCCCTGCTGACAGGCATGCAAACCCCACTAAGGGCTCCAGCATTGGAGGGGCTCCTGTCTGAGGGTCGACCATGTCTGCCCATAAGCTGGGTCATCTATGAATCCCCGGTCCCTGCTAAAAGGCCGTTGAGGGAATGCAAGAGGGCAGGCTTTCCTGCTAGTCTTCAGGGTCGGAGTGTGTTCTGGTATAGACCCAGTAAGCTTGCATCTTGCAGAGGTGATTTTTGGACAGGTTCACACTTTGTGCATGCCGCTTCCGAGGTCGATTATGGAAGCCAACATGAGCAAGCTTCCCTGGTTGGAGCCTGGAGCCTCAGGCCAGGCCTGTGGCCCTCTGTGTTGTTGTGTTTCGTGCAGTGAGGTTCTTGACTGCCCTGTGTGGCTGGAGCAGTGGGCGGGCGTGGGCTGGAGTTGGGCGATGGCGGAAGGGGGCTGATGGTTTAGGCCTCAGTGCTGCCCCTGTCAGCTCCTCTGCTGAAGTTGCCGGCACACTGTTGGCGCTAAGTGGATCTTCGTGGAGTGGGGTGTGGATCGAGTGAAGCATTTCAGCCTGGGTGGTGGCTGCTGGCCTGGAGAGAAAGGTAAGGTATCATGAGGAAAGGTCCTGTGTGATGTCGTGGGATGGGTTGTCATCATTGGGTTGCAGGCGCTGGCCTCGGCTTCCCACGAATGTGTCTTGTTCGTGATGGGCTGGCATAAGCTGCCTATGGAGCGGATGGCTTTGGCAGTTCAAGTGGGTGAGTTGAGGTAGGTAAGCTGTGTAGAGTTGCGATCCCGTTGCCCGAGGAATGACACCCAAAGGGTGTCTTGCGGGAAGTAGAGAAGATCGACATGGTGAGGCGTCTGTGCCGGCCTCCTTGCAGGTAGCTGAGTTATGCGAACATCCCCTTTGGCCGCTTTGTTCCCTTGTTTGGCAATGTGTAAAGCGAAAGTGTTTCTCCCGTGGGGGAATGACGCGACCGGCCGGTGTAGCACGCAGGCCTTTCGAACAGCCAGAGGTTTATCTGGAGCAGTCCATTGGTGGGGCAGAGATGGGGGCCCCATTGCCATGCCTGCTGTGCTGCCGTGGCCAGCCACTGTTCCCTTTCAGGCTTCCAAGTTCCCTCGCATGGCAGAGGTCTTCCATTGAAAGTCTGTCTGTGGTCCTCGGGGACCATGCCTTTGATCACTGTGAGTTACTCGGTAGTGTCACTGTGGCAGTGGAGAATTTCCAGGATGCATGGTGTGGGATCAGCATCAACGAAGGAGACAGGCTTGCGGTCTGTCTTCCCTGGTGTTCAGTGTTCCCGTGTTCTGAAGATGTTTGTGGTTTCCAGTAGGGTCGTGTCGCCCTGTGGGCTGGAGGAGGGCATGTAGGACGAGGCTTTCAAGGGTTTGAGCGTTTCCTTAGGGGTCAGGGCCGCGAACATTCAAGATGGGAGCTGCCTGAGACGTGGCTGGGAATGTGGACTAGTTTCCGCCGTGGGGATCCGACATGGGTCATGGTGGCTGAAGCCCACCACTTCCTGTGGTGGGCATTCCCACGGGTCAATGGAAAGTGATTAGGCCTAGTTGGCGAGAAGTGGCACGTGGGCCCACGTTCGTTAGCCCCTTGAGTGTTTTCAGACTGCATCTTGGCAGTAGACAGCTGCCGGTCGGTGTCGGCCCGACCATGGGAGTTCCCTTGCTTCCGGAAGTGCTGCGAGTGACCCCAAATGCCCATCAGATATACTGGTAGCTGACAGAGTCTCGAGGTGCATGTCGATGTCACAGCCAAGGCCCGGAGGCAGGTCTCGTCGAGGCTTTGTGTTTTGGTCAGAAGGCGTGGCTGTAGGAGAGCGGGAGTCCGTGGACTATTTCAACAGCCCCTGGGGGTCAAAGTGTGTCTGCGGCCTCTTAAAGCTGACAGGATTCTTTCTCCTTTCAGTTAGGGGTCTAACCAGGGTGCTGTGTATAAACTATTTCTTTTATTGTTGGACTCCTCTTCACAGGGCCATAGGGACACACAGAGACCAAGACGCGTATGCAGCGGCACACAGAGGAACCCACAAGCATGTCCGCATGCGCAGTCACAGTCACACACGCCCACACGTGTGAACACACACATACAGCCTCTCAGACACCGCCCAACATATGTGCGTAACTTCCTGCAGTCGTACTATCAGACATGCAGTCAATTCTCGGTAAGGGTTAGAGGTCCTTGGGAAGCAGTTTCAGAGCTCAAGGCCAGGTAACTGTTTTTATGGATCATGTCCTGTGAGGACACCGGTCCACTTATGAAGCCTCGGTGATTTCTGTCCACTTCTCAGGTGCAGTTGCTGGGAAAGGCTGGCCGTCGGCACAAACAAGAAGACCTTCGTGTGCTCTGATGACTGGAGGTGCTAAGAAGAACTGGAAAAAGTGAGGCGGGCCCATGTCCCCGAGCGTGGTCGTGGATAAGTCAGGATGGTAGGTATTCAAGCACCCCAAGATGTGCCGTTAGATATTAGGTTTTCCTCAGACGGGCCCAATGGCTGCAAGAGTGGATTGATTGTTCCCCTTGCTGAGTGGCCTGAGGGCTGTGGATTCTCCAGGCTTTTGGGGTAGCCCAGGCTCATGGCTCCTGTACAGAGTCCCGCGCAGACTCCGGTTGTGTTCTGCAGCGTCCCAGCATGTGCTTGGATTGATGATGACACCCTTGCATGCATTCCTTGGAAAATCTGAGCCAAATGAGTGAGAACACTCTACCGTCTCGTCATCGAAACTGAGGTTCAGCACGTTTCCTCTCTCAGGGGGAGAGGACAGTTAGGAATGAGGGCCAGCGTCTTCCGCTGACATGCATGCAAACACCACCAAGGACTCCAGTATTGGAGGGGCTCCTGTCTGAGGGTTGACCGTGTCTGCACATAAGCTGTGTTATCTGTGAATCCCGGGTCCCTGCTGAATGGCTGTTGAGGGAATGCGAGGGGGCAGGCTCTCCTGCTGGTCTTAAGAGTCAGAGTGTGTGCTGGTCTAGGCCCAGTTAGCTTGCAGTTGGGAGGTGAGTTTTGGCCAGGATCACGCTTCGTGCATGCCATTTTGGGGGTTGATTCTGGAAGCCAAGATGAGCAAGCGTCCCTGGTTGGTGCCTGGAACCTCAGGCCAGGCCTGTGGCCCTCCCTGTTCTTGCGTTTTTCACGGTGAGCTTCTTGAGTGCCTAGTGAGGCTGGAGCAATGGGCAGGGGTGAGCTCGGTTGGGCATCGGCGGAAAGGGGCTGATGGATTAGGCCTCGCTGCTGCCCTTGTTTGCTTCTCTACTTTAACTCCCGGCACAGTGTTGATGCCAAGTGGGTCATCGTGGAGTGGGGAGAGGAATGAGTGCTGAATTGAAACCTGCGTGGATCACTGATGGCCCGTACAGGAAGGGAAGGGAAGATGAGGACATGTCCTTTGTGATGTCGTGGAATAGGCTATCATAATTGGGTTGCAGGTGCTGGCCTCGGCTTCCCAAGGATGTGTCATGTTCGTGATTGGCTGGCATCAGCTGCCTATGGAGGGGAAGGCTTTGGCAGTTCAAGTGGATGAGGTGAGGTAGGTAACCTGTGTAGAGTTGGAATCCCATTGCCAGAGGAAAGACACCCAAAGGGTGTCTTGCGAGACGTAAAGAAGATTGACATGGTGACGCGTCTCTGCTGGCCTCCTTGGAGGATGTTTAGTTATGCGAACATCCCCTTTGGCCTCTTTGTTACCTTGTTTGGGAATGTGTAAAGCGAAAGTGCTTCTCCCGGGGGGGCATGACTCGGCTTGCGAACAGCCAGAGGTTTACCTGGAGCAGTCCCTTGTGGGGACAGAGGTGGGGGCACTGTTGCGACGCCAGGCGCACTGTCGTGGACAGCCACTGTGCCCTTTCAAGTTTCCAGGTCCCCTCGTGTGGCAAAGGTTTTCCGTTGAAAGTCTGTCTGTGGTCGTCGGGGACAGTGCCTTTGATCACTGTGAGTGCCTCGGTAGTGTCGCTGTGGCAGTGGAGAATTGCCAGGATGCATGGGGTGGGGTGGGCGTCATCAAAGCAGACAGGCTTGCGGTGTGTCTTCCCTGCTGTTCAGTGTCTCCGTGTTCACATGATGTCTGTGGCTTCAAGTAGAGTCGAGTCTCCCTGCAGGCAGGAGGAGGGCACTTAGGACGAGGCTGTGTAGCGTTTGAGCGTTTCCTCAGTGGTCAGGGCCGCAAAGCCTACCAGTTGGAAGCTTGCCTATACGTGTCCGGGAAGGTGGCCTAATTTCCACTGTGGGGTTCCAACCTGTGTCATGGTTGCTGAAGCCCAACACTTCCCATTGAGGGCATTCCCACGGGGTCATGGGAAGTGATTTGGTCTAGGTGGCGAAATGAGACACTTGGGCCGAAGTCCGTTAACCCCTTGAGAAGTGCCAGGCTGCATCTTGCCTGTCGGCAACTGCAGGTCGGTGTCAGCCTGCCCATGGGAGGTTACCTTGCTTCCGGGAGCACTGGGAGTGACCCCAAGGGCACATCAGATGTGGTGGTAGGTGGCAGGATCTCCAGGTCCACATAGGTGTGACACCCACGGCCGGGAGGGAGGTCTCGTCCAGTCTTTGTGCTTTGGTCAGAAGGCGTGGCTGTGGGAGAGCGGGAGTCTGTGGCCTATTTTGACAGCCTGGGGTTCAAAGTTCGCATGTGGCCTCATGAAGCTGACAGGGGTCTTTCTCCTTTCAGTTGGGGGTCCAACCAGGGTGCTGTGTATAAACTATGACGTTTACTGTTAGAGGCGTCTGCAGAGGGCCACAGGGACACCCAGAGACCAAGACGCGTGTTTAGCGGCACACACAGGTATCCACAAACGCATCCTCGTGCACAGTCACAGTCACACACGCCCACACGTGTGAATACACACATACAGCGTCTCACACACCGAGCAATGTACGTGCGTAACTTCCTTCAGTCGTGCTGTGAGACACACAATCAGGTTTCGGTAAGGGATAGTGGTACTTGGGAAGCAGGTTCCAGGCTCACGCCCAGGTTAAGTGTTCCCAAAAATCATGTTCTCTGAGGACCCTTGTGCAATTCAGAAACCTGCCTGATTTCTGTCCACTTCTCAGGTGCAGTTGCAGAGTAAGGCTGGCTGTCGGCAAAGAGAAGAAGACCTTCGCGTTGTCTGATGACTGGATATGCTAAGGAGAACTGGACAAAGTGGGGCGGGTGCACGTTGCCGAGCAAGGCTGTGGATAGCTCAGGACGGTAGGCATTCACCCATACTAAGATGTGCCACTGGATATTAGGATTTCCACAGATGGGCCCAATGGTTGCAAGGGTGGATTGATTGTTGGTCTTGCTGAGTGGCCTGAGGACTGTGGATTCCCCAGGCAGTTGGAGTACTTCCAGGTCATGGCTCCTCTGCAGAGACCCAAGGCCTTCCCTTTTGTGTTCTGCAGCGTCCCAGCATGTGCTTGGATCGATGATGACACCCTTGTATGCATTCCTTGGAAAATCTGAACAAAATGAGTGAGAACGCTCTACCGTCTCCTCATCGAAACTGAGGTCCAGCACGTTTCCTGTCTCGGGAGTATGGGACAGTTAGGAGTGAGGGCCAACGTCCCCTGCTGACAGGCATGCAAACCCCACTAAGGGCTCCAGCATTGGAGGGGCTCCTGTCTGAGGGTCGACCATGTCTGCCCATAAGCTGGGTCATCTATGAATCCCCGGTCCCTGCTAAAAGGCCGTTGAGGGAATGCAAGAGGGCAGGCTTTCCTGCTAGTCTTCAGGGTCGGAGTGTGTTCTGGTATAGACCCAGTAAGCTTGCATCTTGGAGAGGTGATTTTTGGACAGGATCACACTTTGTGCATGCCGCTTCCAAGGTCGATTATGGAAGCCAACATGAGCAAGCTTCCCTGGTTGGAGCCTGGAGCCTCAGGCCAGGCCTGTGGCCCTCTGTGTTGTTGTGTTTCGTGCAGTGAGGTTCTTGACTGCCCCGTGTGGCTGGAGCAGTGGGCGGGCGTGGGCTGGAGTTGGGCGATGGCGGAAGGGGGCTGATGGTTTAGGCCTCAGTGCTGCCCCTGTCAGCTCCTCTGCTGAAGTTGCCGGCACACTGTTGGCGCTAAGTGGATCTTCGTGGAGTGGGGTGTGGATCGAGTGAAGCATTTCAGCCTGGGTGGTGGCTGCTGGCCTGGAGAGAAAGGTAAGGTATCATGAGGAAAGGTCCTGTGTGATGTCGTGGGATGGGTTGTCATCATTGGGTTGCAGGCGCTGGCCTCGGCTTCCCACGACTGTGTCTTGTTCGTGATGGGCTGGCATAAGCTGCCTATGGAGCGGATGGCTTTGGCAGTTCAAGTGGGTGAGTTGAGGTAGGTAAGCTGTGTAGAGTTGCGATCCCGTTGCCCGAGGAATGACACCCAAAGGGTGTCTTGCGGGAAGTAGAGAAGATCGACACGGTGAGGCGTCTGTGCCGGCCTCCTTGCAGGTAGTTGAGTTATGCGAACATCCCCTTTGGCCGCTTTGTTCCCTTGTTTGGCAATGTGTAAAGCGAAAGTGTTTCTCCCGTGGGGGAATGACGCGACCGGCCGGTGTAGCACGCAGGCCTTTCGAACAGCCAGAGGTTTATCTGGAGCAGTCCATTGGTGGGGCAGAGATGGGGGCCCCATTGCCATGCCTGCTGTGCTGCCGTGGCCAGCCACTGTTCCCTTTCAGGCTTCCAAGTTCCCTCGCATGGCAGAGGTCTTCCATTGAAAGTCTGTCTGTGGTCCTCGGGGACCATGCCTTTGATCACTGTGAGTTACTCGGTAGTGTCACTGTGGCAGTGGAGAATTTCCAGGATGCATGGTGTGGGATCAGCATCAACGAAGGAGACAGGCTTGCGGTCTGTCTTCCCTGGTGTTCAGTGTTCCCGTGTTCTGAAGATGTTTGTGGTTTCCAGTAGGGTCGTGTCGCCCTGTGGGCTGGAGGAGGGCATGTAGGACGAGGCTTTCAAGGGTTTGAGCGTTTCCTTAGGGGTCAGGGCCGCGAACATTCAAGATGGGAGCTGCCTGAGACGTGGCTGGGAATGTGGACTAGTTTCCGCCGTGGGGATCCGACATGGGTCATGGTGGCTGAAGCCCACCACTTCCTGTGGTGGGCATTCCCACGGGTCAATGGAAAGTGATTAGGCCTAGTTGGCGAGAAGTGGCACGTGGGCCCACGTTCGTTAGCCCCTTGAGTGTTTTCAGACTGCATCTTGGCAGTAGACAGCTGCCGGTCGGTGTCGGCCCGACCATGGGAGTTCCCTTGCTTCCGGAAGTGCTGCGAGTGACCCCAAATGCCCATCAGATATACTGGTAGCTGACAGAGTCTCGAGGTGCATGTCGATGTCACAGCCAAGGCCCGGAGGCAGGTCTCGTCGAGGCTTTGTGTTTTGGTCAGAAGGCGTGGCTGTAGGAGAGCGGGAGTCCGTGGACTATTTCAACAGCCCCTGGGGGTCAAAGTGTGTCTGCGGCCTCTTAAAGCTGACAGGATTCTTCCTCCTTTCAGTTAGGGGTCTAACCAGGGTGCTGTGTATAAACTATTTCTTTTATTGTTGGACTCCTCTTCACAGGGCCATAGGGACACACAGAGACCAAGACGCGTATGCTGCGGCACACAGAGGAACCCACAAGCATGTCTGCATGCGCAGTCACAGTCACACACGCCCACACGTGTGAACACACACATACAGCCTCTCAGACACCGGCCAACATATGTGCGTAACTTCCTGCAGTCGTACTATCAGACATGCAGTCAATTCTCGGTAAGGGTTAGAGGTCCTTGGGAAGCAGTTTCAGAGCTCAAGGCCAGGTAACTGTTTTTATGGATCATGTCCTGTGAGGACACCGGTCCACTTATGAAGCCTCGGTGATTTCTGTCCACTTCTCAGGTGCAGTTGCTGGGAAAGGCTGGCCGTCGGCACAAACAAGAAGACCTTCGTGTGCTCTGATGACTGGAGGTGCTAAGAAGAACTGGAAAAAGTGAGGCGGGCCCATGTCCCCGAGCGTGGTCGTGGATAAGTCAGGATGGTAGGTATTCAAGCACCCCAAGATGTGCCGTTAGATATTAGGTTTTCCTCAGACGGGCCCAATGGCTGCAAGAGTGGATTGATTGTTCCCCTTGCTGAGTGGCCTGAGGGCTGTGGATTCTCCAGGCTTTTGGGGTAGCCCAGGCTCATGGCTCCTGTACAGAGTCCCGCGCAGACTCCGGTTGTGTTCTGCAGCGTCCCAGCATGTGCTTGGATTGATGATGACACCCTTGCATGCATTCCTTGGAAAATCTGAGCCAAATGAGTGAGAACACTCTACCGTCTCGTCATCGAAACTGAGGTTCAGCACGTTTCCTCTCTCAGGGGGAGAGGACAGTTAGGAATGAGGGCCAGCGTCTTCCGCTGACATGCATGCAAACACCACCAAGGACTCCAGTATTGGAGGGGCTCCTGTCTGAGGGTTGACCGTGTCTGCACATAAGCTGTGTTATCTGTGAATCCCGGGTCCCTGCTGAATGGCTGTTGAGGGAATGCGAGGGGGCAGGCTCTCCTGCTGGTCTTAAGAGTCAGAGTGTGTGCTGGTCTAGGCCCAGTTAGCTTGCAGTTGGGAGGTGAGTTTTGGCCAGGATCACGCTTCGTGCATGCCATTTTGGGGGTTGATTCTGGAAGCCAAGATGAGCAAGCGTCCCTGGTTGGTGCCTGGAACCTCAGGCCAGGCCTGTGGCACTCCCTGTTCTTGCGTTTTTCACGGTGAGCTTCTTGAGTGCCTAGTGAGGCTGGAGCAATGGGCAGGGGTGAGCTCGGTTGGGCATCGGCGGAAAGGGGCTGATGGATTAGGCCTCGCTGCTGCCCTTGTTTGCTTCTCTACTTTAACTCCCGGCACAGTGTTGATGCCAAGTGGGTCATCGTGGAGTGGGGAGAGGAATGAGTGCTGAATTGAAACCTGCGTGGATCACTGATGGCCCGTACAGGAAGGGAAGGGAAGATGAGGACATGTCCTTTGTGATGTCGTGGAATAGGCTATCATAATTGGGTTGCAGGTGCTGGCCTCGGCTTCCCAAGGATGTGTCATGTTCGTGATTGGCTGGCATCAGCTGCCTATGGAGGGGAAGGCTTTGGCAGTTCAAGTGGATGAGGTGAGGTAGGTAACCTGTGTAGAGTTGGAATCCCATTGCCAGAGGAAAGACACCCAAAGGGTGTCTTGCGAGACGTAAAGAAGATTGACATGGTGACGCGTCTCTGCTGGCCTCCTTGGAGGATGTTTAGTTATGCGAACATCCCCTTTGGCCTCTTTGTTACCTTGTTTGGGAATGTGTAAAGCGAAAGTGCTTCTCCCGGGGGGGCATGACTCGGCTTGCGAACAGCCAGAGGTTTACCTGGAGCAGTCCCTTGTGGGGACAGAGGTGGGGGCACTGTTGCGACGCCAGGCGCACTGTCGTGGACAGCCACTGTGCCCTTTCAAGTTTCCAGGTCCCCTCGTGTGGCAAAGGTTTTCCGTTGAAAGTCTGTCTGTGGTCGTCGGGGACAGTGCCTTTGATCACTGTGAGTGCCTCGGTAGTGTCGCTGTGGCAGTGGAGAATTGCCAGGATGCATGGGGTGGGGTGGGCGTCATCAAAGCAGACAGGCTTGCGGTGTGTCTTCCCTGCTGTTCAGTGTCTCCGTGTTCACATGATGTCTGTGGCTTCAAGTAGAGTCGAGTCTCCCTGCAGGCAGGAGGAGGGCACTTAGGACGAGGCTGTGTAGCGTTTGAGCGTTTCCTCAGTGGTCAGGGCCGCAAAGCCTATCAGTTGGAAGCTTGCCTATACGTGTCCGGGAAGGTGGCCTAATTTCCGCTGTGGGGTTCCAACCTGTGTCATGGTTGCTGAAGCCCAACACTTCCCATTGAGGGCATTCCCACGGGGTCATGGGAAGTGATTTGGTCTAGGTGGCGAGATGAGACACTTGGGCCGAAGTCCGTTAACCCCTTGAGAAGTGCCAGGCTGCATCTTGCCTGTCGGCAACTGCAGGTCGGTGTCAGCCTGCCCATGGGAGGTTACCTTGCTTCCGGGAGCACTGGGAGTGACCCCAAGGGCACATCAGATGTGGTGGTAGGTGGCAGGATCTCCAGGTCCACATAGGTGTGACACCCACGGCCGGGAGGGAGGTCTCGTCCAGTCTTTGTGCTTTGGTCAGAAGGCGTGGCTGTGGGAGAGCGGGAGTCTGTGGCCTATTTTGACAGCCTGGGGTTCAAAGTTCGCATGTGGCCTCATGAAGCTGACAGGGGTCTTTCTCCTTTCAGTTGGGGGTCCAACCAGGGTGCTGTGTATAAACTATGACGTTTACTGTTAGAGGCGTCTGCAGAGGGCCACAGGGACACCCAGAGACCAAGACGCGTGTTTAGCGGCACACACAGGTATCCACAAACGCATCCTCGTGCACAGTCACAGTCACACACGCCCACACGTGTGAATACACACATACAGCGTCTCACACACCGAGCAATGTACGTGCGTAACTTCCTTCAGTCGTGCTGTGAGACACACAATCAGGTTTCGGTAAGGGATAGTGGTACTTGGGAAGCAGGTTCCAGGCTCACGCCCAGGTTAAGTGTTCCCAAAAATCATGTTCTCTGAGGACCCTTGTGCAATTCAGAAACCTGCCTGATTTCTGTCCACTTCTCAGGTGCAGTTGCAGAGTAAGGCTGGCTGTCAGCAAAGAGAAGAAGACCTTCGCGTTGTCTGATGACTGGATATGCTAAGGAGAACTGGACAAAGTGGGGCGGGTGCACGTTGCCGAGCAAGGCTGTGGATAGCTCAGGACGGTAGGCATTCACCCATACTAAGATGTGCCATTGGATATTAGGATTTCCACAGATGGGCCCAATGGTTGCAAGGGTGGATTGATTGTTGGTCTTGCTGAGTGGCCTGAGGACTGTGGATTCCCCAGGCAGTTGGAGTACTTCCAGGTCATGGCTCCTCTGCAGAGACCCAAGGCCTTCCCTTTTGTGTTCTGCAGTGTCCCAGCATGTGCTTGGATCGATGATGACACCCTTGTATGCATTCCTTGGAAAATCTGAACAAAATGAGTGAGAACGCTCTACCGTCTCCTCATCGAAACTGAGGTCCAGCACGTTTCCTGTCTCGGGAGTATGGGACAGATAGGAGTGAGGGCCAACGTCCCCTGCTGACAGGCATGCAAACCCCACTAAGGGCTCCAGCATTGGAGGGGCTCCTGTCTGAGGGTCGACCATGTCTGCCCATAAGCTGGGTCATCTATGAATCCCCGGTCCCTGCTAAAAGGCCGTTGAGGGAATGCAAGAGGGCAGGCTTTCCTGCTAGTCTTCAGGGTCGGAGTGTGTTCTGGTATAGACCCAGTAAGCTTGCATCTTGCAGAGGTGATTTTTGGACAGGTTAACACTTTGTGCATGCCGCTTCCGAGGTCGATTATGGAAGCCAACATGAGCAAGCTTCCCTGGTTGGAGCCTGGAGCCTCAGGCCAGGCCTGTGGCCCTCTGTGTTGTTGTGTTTCGTGCAGTGAGGTTCTTGACTGCCCTGTGTGGCTGGAGCAGTGGGCGGGCGTGGGCTGGAGTTGGGCGATGGCGGAAGGGGGCTGATGGTTTAGGCCTCAGTGCTGCCCCTGTCAGCTCCTCTGCTGAAGTTGCCGGCACACTGTTGGCGCTAAGTGGATCTTCGTGGAGTGGGGTGTGGATCGAGTGAAGCATTTCAGCCTGGGTGGTGGCTGCTGGCCTGGAGAGAAAGGTAAGGTATCATGAGGAAAGGTCCTGTGTGATGTCGTGGGATGGGTTGTCATCATTGGGTTGCAGGCGCTGGCCTCGGCTTCCCACGAATGTGTCTTGTTCGTGATGGGCTGGCATAAGCTGCCTATGGAGCGGATGGCTTTGGCAGTTCAAGTGGGTGAGTTGAGGTAGGTAAGCTGTGTAGAGTTGCGATCCCGTTGCCCGAGGAATGACACCCAAAGGGTGTCTTGCGGGAAGTAGAGAAGATCGACATGGTGAGGCGTCTGTGCCGGCCTCCTTGCAGGTAGCTGAGTTATGCGAACATCCCCTTTGGCCGCTTTGTTCCCTTGTTTGGCAATGTGTAAAGCGAAAGTGTTTCTCCCGTGGGGGAATGACGCGACCGGCCGGTGTAGCACGCAGGCCTTTCGAACAGCCAGAGGTTTATCTGGAGCAGTCCATTGGTGGGGCAGAGATGGGGGCCCCATTGCCATGCCTGCTGTGCTGCCGTGGCCAGCCACTGTTCCCTTTCAGGCTTCCAAGTTCCCTCGCATGGCAGAGGTCTTCCATTGAAAGTCTGTCTGTGGTCCTCGGGGACCATGCCTTTGATCACTGTGAGTTACTCGGTAGTGTCACTGTGGCAGTGGAGAATTTCCAGGATGCATGGTGTGGGATCAGCATCAACGAAGGAGACAGGCTTGCGGTCTGTCTTCCCTGGTGTTCAGTGTTCCCGTGTTCTGAAGATGTTTGTGGTTTCCAGTAGGGTCGTGTCGCCCTGTGGGCTGGAGGAGGGCATGTAGGACGAGGCTTTCAAGGGTTTGAGCGTTTCCTTAGGGGTCAGGGCCGCGAACATTCAAGATGGGAGCTGCCTGAGACGTGGCTGGGAATGTGGACTAGTTTCCGCCGTGGGGATCCGACATGGGTCATGGTGGCTGAAGCCCACCACTTCCTGTGGTGGGCATTCCCACGGGTCAATGGAAAGTGATTAGGCCTAGTTGGCGAGAAGTGGCACGTGGGCCCACGTTCGTTAGCCCCTTGAGTGTTTTCAGACTGCATCTTGGCAGTAGACAGCTGCCGGTCGGTGTCGGCCCGACCATGGGAGTTCCCTTGCTTCCGGAAGTGCTGCGAGTGACCCCAAATGCCCATCAGATATACTGGTAGCTGACAGAGTCTCGAGGTGCATGTCGATGTCACAGCCAAGGCCCGGAGGCAGGTCTCGTCGAGGCTTTGTGTTTTGGTCAGAAGGCGTGGCTGTAGGAGAGCGGGAGTCCGTGGACTATTTCAACAGCCCCTGGGGGTCAAAGTGTGTCTGCGGCCTCTTAAAGCTGACAGGATTCTTTCTCCTTTCAGTTAGGGGTCTAACCAGGGTGCTGTGTATAAACTATTTCTTTTATTGTTGGACTCCTCTTCACAGGGCCATAGGGACACACAGAGACCAAGACGCGTATGCAGCGGCACACAGAGGAACCCACAAGCATGTCCGCATGCGCAGTCACAGTCACACACGCCCACACGTGTGAACACACACATACAGCCTCTCAGACACCGCCCAACATATGTGCGTAACTTCCTGCAGTCGTACTATCAGACATGCAGTCAATTCTCGGTAAGGGTTAGAGGTCCTTGGGAAGCAGTTTCAGAGCTCAAGGCCAGGTAACTGTTTTTATGGATCATGTCCTGTGAGGACACCGGTCCACTTATGAAGCCTCGGTGATTTCTGTCCACTTCTCAGGTGCAGTTGCTGGGAAAGGCTGGCCGTCGGCACAAACAAGAAGACCTTCGTGTGCTCTGATGACTGGAGGTGCTAAGAAGAACTGGAAAAAGTGAGGCGGGCCCATGTCCCCGAGCGTGGTCGTGGATAAGTCAGGATGGTAGGTATTCAAGCACCCCAAGATGTGCCGTTAGATATTAGGTTTTCCTCAGACGGGCCCAATGGCTGCAAGAGTGGATTGATTGTTCCCCTTGCTGAGTGGCCTGAGGGCTGTGGATTCTCCAGGCTTTTGGGGTAGCCCAGGCTCATGGCTCCTGTACAGAGTCCCGCGCAGACTCCGGTTGTGTTCTGCAGCGTCCCAGCATGTGCTTGGATTGATGATGACACCCTTGCATGCATTCCTTGGAAAATCTGAGCCAAATGAGTGAGAACACTCTACCGTCTCGTCATCGAAACTGAGGTTCAGCACGTTTCCTCTCTCAGGGGGAGAGGACAGTTAGGAATGAGGGCCAGCGTCTTCCGCTGACATGCATGCAAACACCACCAAGGACTCCAGTATTGGAGGGGCTCCTGTCTGAGGGTTGACCGTGTCTGCACATAAGCTGTGTTATCTGTGAATCCCGGGTCCCTGCTGAATGGCTGTTGAGGGAATGCGAGGGGGCAGGCTCTCCTGCTGGTCTTAAGAGTCAGAGTGTGTGCTGGTCTAGGCCCAGTTAGCTTGCAGTTGGGAGGTGAGTTTTGGCCAGGATCACGCTTCGTGCATGCCATTTTGGGGGTTGATTCTGGAAGCCAAGATGAGCAAGCGTCCCTGGTTGGTGCCTGGAACCTCAGGCCAGGCCTGTGGCCCTCCCTGTTCTTGCGTTTTTCACGGTGAGCTTCTTGAGTGCCTAGTGAGGCTGGAGCAATGGGCAGGGGTGAGCTCGGTTGGGCATCGGCGGAAAGGGGCTGATGGATTAGGCCTCGCTGCTGCCCTTGTTTGCTTCTCTACTTTAACTCCCGGCACAGTGTTGATGCCAAGTGGGTCATCGTGGAGTGGGGAGAGGAATGAGTGCTGAATTGAAACCTGCGTGGATCACTGATGGCCCGTACAGGAAGGGAAGGGAAGATGAGGACATGTCCTTTGTGATGTCGTGGAATAGGCTATCATAATTGGGTTGCAGGTGCTGGCCTCGGCTTCCCAAGGATGTGTCATGTTCGTGATTGGCTGGCATCAGCTGCCTATGGAGGGGAAGGCTTTGGCAGTTCAAGTGGATGAGGTGAGGTAGGTAACCTGTGTAGAGTTGGAATCCCATTGCCAGAGGAAAGACACCCAAAGGGTGTCTTGCGAGACGTAAAGAAGATTGACATGGTGACGCGTCTCTGCTGGCCTCCTTGGAGGATGTTTAGTTATGCGAACATCCCCTTTGGCCTCTTTGTTACCTTGTTTGGGAATGTGTAAAGCGAAAGTGCTTCTCCCGGGGGGGCATGACTCGGCTTGCGAACAGCCAGAGGTTTACCTGGAGCAGTCCCTTGTGGGGACAGAGGTGGGGGCACTGTTGCGACGCCAGGCGCACTGTCGTGGACAGCCACTGTGCCCTTTCAAGTTTCCAGGTCCCCTCGTGTGGCAAAGGTTTTCCGTTGAAAGTCTGTCTGTGGTCGTCGGGGACAGTGCCTTTGATCACTGTGAGTGCCTCGGTAGTGTCGCTGTGGCAGTGGAGAATTGCCAGGATGCATGGGGTGGGGTGGGCGTCATCAAAGCAGACAGGCTTGCGGTGTGTCTTCCCTGCTGTTCAGTGTCTCCGTGTTCACATGATGTCTGTGGCTTCAAGTAGAGTCGAGTCGCCCTGCAGGCAGGAGGAGGGCACTTAGGACGAGGCTGTGTAGCGTTTGAGCGTTTCCTCAGTGGTCAGGGCCGCAAAGCCTATCAGTTGGAAGCTTGCCTATACGTGTCCGGGAAGGTGGCCTAATTTCCGCTGTGGGGTTCCAACCTGTGTCATGGTTGCTGAAGCCCAACACTTCCCATTGAGGGCATTCCCACGGGGTCATGGGAAGTGATTTGGTCTAGGTGGCGAGATGAGACACTTGGGCCGAAGTCCGTTAACCCCTTGAGAAGTGCCAGGCTGCATCTTGCCTGTCGGCAACTGCAGGTCAGTGTCAGCCTGCCCATGGGAGGTTACCTTGCTTCCGGGAGCACTGGGAGTGACCCCAAGGGCACATCAGATGTGGTGGTAGGTGGCAGGATCTCCAGGTCCACATAGGTGTGACACCCACGGCCGGGAGGGAGGTCTCGTCCAGTCTTTGTGCTTTGGTCAGAAGGCGTGGCTGTGGGAGAGCGGGAGTCTGTGGCCTATTTTGACAGCCTGGGGTTCAAAGTTCGCATGTGGCCTCATGAAGCTGACAGGGGTCTTTCTCCTTTCAGTTGGGGGTCCAACCAGGGTGCTGTGTATAAACTATGACGTTTACTGTTAGAGGCGTCTGCAGAGGGCCACAGGGACACCCAGAGACCAAGACGCGTGTTTAGCGGCACACACAGGTATCCACAAACGCATCCTCGTGCACAGTCACAGTCACACACGCCCACACGTGTGAATACACACATACAGCGTCTCACACACCGAGCAATGTACGTGCGTAACTTCCTTCAGTCGTGCTGTGAGACACACAATCAGGTTTCGGTAAGGGATAGTGGTACTTGGGAAGCAGGTTCCAGGCTCACGCCCAGGTTAAGTGTTCCCAAAAATCATGTTCTCTGAGGACCCTTGTGCAATTCAGAAACCTGCCTGATTTCTGTCCACTTCTCAGGTGCAGTTGCAGAGTAAGGCTGGCTGTCGGCAAAGAGAAGAAGACCTTCGCGTTGTCTGATGACTGGATATGCTAAGGAGAACTGGACAAAGTGGGGCGGGTGCACGTTGCCGAGCAAGGCTGTGGATAGCTCAGGACGGTAGGCATTCACCCATACTAAGATGTGCCATTGGATATTAGGATTTCCACAGATGGGCCCAATGGTTGCAAGGGTGGATTGATTGTTGGTCTTGCTGAGTGGCCTGAGGACTGTGGATTCCCCAGGCAGTTGGAGTACTTCCAGGTCATGGCTCCTCTGCAGAGACCCACGGCCTTCCCTTTTGTGTTCTGCAGCGTCCCAGCATGTGCTTGGATCGATGATGACACCCTTGTATGCATTCCTTGGAAAATCTGAACAAAATGAGTGAGAACGCTCTACCGTCTCCTCATCGAAACTGAGGTCCAGCACGTTTCCTGTCTCGGGAGTATGGGACAGATAGGAGTGAGGGCCAACGTCCCCTGCTGACAGGCATGCAAACCCCACTAAGGGCTCCAGCATTGGAGGGGCTCCTGTCTGAGGGTCGACCATGTCTGCCCATAAGCTGGGTCATCTATGAATCCCCGGTCCCTGCTAAAAGGCCGTTGAGGGAATGCAAGAGGGCAGGCTTTCCTGCTAGTCTTCAGGGTCGGAGTGTGTTCTGGTATAGACCCAGTAAGCTTGCATCTTGCAGAGGTGATTTTTGGACAGGTTCACACTTTGTGCATGCCGCTTCCGAGGTTGATTATGGAAGCCAACATGAGCAAGCTTCCCTGGTTGGAGCCTGGAGCCTCAGGCCAGGCCTGTGGCCCTCTCTGTTGTTGTGTTTCGTGCAGTGAGGTTCTTGACTGCCCTGTGTGGCTGGAGCAGTGGGCGGGCGTGGGCTGGAGTTGGGCGATGGCGGAAGGGGGCTGATGGTTTAGGCCTCAGTGCTGCCCCTGTCAGCTCCTCTGCTGAAGTTGCCGGCACACTGTTGGCGCTAAGTGGATCTTCGTGGAGTGGGGTGTGGATCGAGTGAAGCATTTCAGCCTGGGTGGTGGCTGCTGGCCTGGAGAGAAAGGTAAGGTATCATGAGGAAAGGTCCTGTGTGATGTCGTGGGATGGGTTGTCATCATTGGGTTGCAGGCGCTGGCCTCGGCTTCCCACGAATGTGTCTTGTTCGTGATGGGCTGGCATAAGCTGCCTATGGAGCGGATGGCTTTGGCAGTTCAAGTGGGTGAGTTGAGGTAGGTAAGCTGTGTAGAGTTGCGATCCCGTTGCCCGAGGAATGACACCCAAAGGGTGTCTTGCGGGAAGTAGAGAAGATCGACATGGTGAGGCGTCTGTGCCGGCCTCCTTGCAGGTAGCTGAGTTATGCGAACATCCCCTTTGGCCGCTTTGTTCCCTTGTTTGGCAATGTGTAAAGCGAAAGTGTTTCTCCCGTGGGGGAATGACGCGACCGGCCGGTGTAGCACGCAGGCCTTTCGAACAGCCAGAGGTTTATCTGGAGCAGTCCATTGGTGGGGCAGAGATGGGGGCCCCATTGCCATGCCTGCTGTGCTGCCGTGGACAGCCACTGTTCCCTTTCAGGCTTCCAAGTTCCCTCGCATGGCAGAGGTCTTCCATTGAAAGTCTGTCTGTGGTCCTCGGGGACCATGCCTTTGATCACTGTGAGTTACTCGGTAGTGTCACTGTGGCAGTGGAGAATTTCCAGGATGCATGGTGTGGGATCAGCATCAACGAAGGAGACAGGCTTGCGGTCTGTCTTCCCTGGTGTTCAGTGTGCCCGTGTTCTGAAGATGTTTGTGGTTTCCAGTAGGGTCGTGTCGCCCTGTGGGCTGGAGGAGGGCATGTAGGACGAGGCTTTCAAGGGTTTGAGCGTTTCCTTAGGGGTCAGGGCCGCGAACATTCAAGATGGGAGCTGCCTGAGACGTGGCTGGGAATGTGGACTAGTTTCCGCCGTGGGGATCCGACATGGGTCATGGTGGCTGAAGCCCACCACTTCCTGTGGTGGGCATTCCCACGGGTCAATGGAAAGTGATTAGGCCTAGTTGGCGAGAAGTGGCACGTGGGCCCACGTTCGTTAGCCCCTTGAGTGTTTTCAGACTGCATCTTGGCAGTAGACAGCTGCCGGTCGGTGTCGGCCCGACCATGGGAGTTCCCTTGCTTCCGGAAGTGCTGCGAGTGACCCCAAATGCCCATCAGATATACTGGTAGCTGACAGAGTCTCGAGGTGCATGTCGATGTCACAGCCAAGGCCCGGAGGCAGGTCTCGTCGAGGCTTTGTGTTTTGGTCAGAAGGCGTGGCTGTAGGAGAGCGGGAGTCCGTGGACTATTTCAACAGCCCCTGGGGGTCAAAGTGTGTCTGCGGCCTCTTAAAGCTGACAGGATTCTTTCTCCTTTCAGTTAGGGGTCTAACCAGGGTGCTGTGTATAAACTATTTCTTTTATTGTTGGACTCCTCTTCACAGGGCCATAGGGACACACAGAGACCAAGACGCGTATGCAGCGGCACACAGAGGAACCCACAAGCATGTCCGCATGCGCAGTCACAGTCACACACGCCCACACGTGTGAACACACACATACAGCCTCTCAGACACCGGCCAACATATGTGCGTAACTTCCTGCAGTCGTACTATCAGACATGCAGTCAATTCTCGGTAAGGGTTAGAGGTCCTTGGGAAGCAGTTTCAGAGCTCAAGGCCAGGTAACTGTTTTTATGGATCATGTCCTGTGAGGACACCGGTCCACTTATGAAGCCTCGGTGATTTCTGTCCACTTCTCAGGTGCAGTTGCTGGGAAAGGCTGGCCGTCGGCACAAACAAGAAGACCTTCGTGTGCTCTGATGACTGGAGGTGCTAAGAAGAACTGGAAAAAGTGAGGCGGGCCCATGTCCCCGAGCGTGGTCGTGGATAACTCAGGATGGTAGGTATTCAAGCACCCCAAGATGTGCCGTTAGATATTAGGTTTTCCTCAGACGGGCCCAATGGCTGCAAGAGTGGATTGATTGTTCCCCTTGCTGAGTGGCCTGAGGGCTGTGGATTCTCCAGGCTTTTGGGGTAGCCCAGGCTCATGGCTCCTGTACAGAGTCCCGCGCAGACTCCGGTTGTGTTCTGCAGCGTCCCAGCATGTGCTTGGATTGATGATGACACCCTTGCATGCATTCCTTGGAAAATCTGAGCCAAATGAGTGAGAACACTCTACCGTCTCGTCATCGAAACTGAGGTTCAGCACGTTTCCTCTCTCAGGGGGAGAGGACAGTTAGGAATGAGGGCCAGCGTCTTCCGCTGACATGCATGCAAACACCACCAAGGACTCCAGTATTGGAGGGGCTCCTGTCTGAGGGTTGACCGTGTCTGCACATAAGCTGTGTTATCTGTGAATCCCGGGTCCCTGCTGAATGGCTGTTGAGGGAATGCGAGGGGGCAGGCTCTCCTGCTGGTCTTAAGAGTCAGAGTGTGTGCTGGTCTAGGCCCAGTTAGCTTGCAGTTGGGAGGTGAGTTTTGGCCAGGATCACGCTTCGTGCATGCCATTTTGGGGGTTGATTCTGGAAGCCAAGATGAGCAAGCGTCCCTGGTTGGTGCCTGGAACCTCAGGCCAGGCCTGTGGCACTCCCTGTTCTTGCGTTTTTCACGGTGAGCTTCTTGAGTGCCTAGTGAGGCTGGAGCAATGGGCAGGGGTGAGCTCGGTTGGGCATCGGCGGAAAGGGGCTGATGGATTAGGCCTCGCTGCTGCCCTTGTTTGCTTCTCTGCTTTAACTCCCGGCACAGTGTTGATGCCAAGTGGGTCATCGTGGAGTGGGGAGAGGAATGAGTGCTGAATTGAAACCTGCGTGGATCACTGATGGCCCGTACAGGAAGGGAAGGGAAGATGAGGACATGTCCTTTGTGATGTCGTGGAATAGGCTATCATAATTGGGTTGCAGGTGCTGGCCTCGGCTTCCCAAGGATGTGTCATGTTCGTGATTGGCTGGCATCAGCTGCCTATGGAGGGGAAGGCTTTGGCAGTTCAAGTGGATGAGGTGAGGTAGGTAACCTGTGTAGAGTTGGAATCCCATTGCCAGAGGAAAGACACCCAAAGGGTGTCTTGCGAGACGTAAAGAAGATTGACATGGTGACGCGTCTCTGCTGGCCTCCTTGGAGGATGTTTAGTTATGCGAACATCCCCTTTGGCCTCTTTGTTACCTTGTTTGGGAATGTGTAAAGCGAAAGTGCTTTTCCCGGGGGGGCATGACTCGGCTTGCGAACAGCCAGAGGTTTACCTGGAGCAGTCCCTTGTGGGGACAGAGGTGGGGGCACTGTTGCGACGCCAGGCGCACTGTCGTGGACAGCCACTGTGCCCTTTCAAGTTTCCAGGTCCCCTCGTGTGGCAAAGGTTTTCCGTTGAAAGTCTGTCTGTGGTCGTCGGGGACAGTGCCTTTGATCACTGTGAGTGCCTCGGTAGTGTCGCTGTGGCAGTGGAGAATTGCCAGGATGCATGGGGTGGGGTGGGCGTCATCAAAGCAGACAGGCTTGCGGTGTGTCTTCCCTGCTGTTCAGTGTCTCCGTGTTCACATGATGTCTGTGGCTTCAAGTAGAGTCGAGTCTCCCTGCAGGCAGGAGGAGGGCACTTAGGACGAGGCTGTGTAGCGTTTGAGCGTTTCCTCAGTGGTCAGGGCCGCAAAGCCTATCAGTTGGAAGCTTGCCTATACGTGTCCGGGAAGGTGGCCTAATTTCCGCTGTGGGGTTCCAACCTGTGTCATGGTTGCTGAAGCCCAACACTTCCCATTGAGGGCATTCCCACGGGGTCATGGGAAGTGATTTGGTCTAGGTGGCGAGATGAGACACTTGGGCCGAAGTCCGTTAACCCCTTGAGAAGTGCCAGGCTGCATCTTGCCTGTCGGCAACTGCAGGTCGGTGTCAGCCTGCCCATGGGAGGTTACCTTGCTTCCGGGAGCACTGGGAGTGACCCCAAGGGCACATCAGATGTGGTGGTAGGTGGCAGGATCTCCAGGTCCACATAGGTGTGACACCCACGGCCGGGAGGGAGGTCTCGTCCAGTCTTTGTGCTTTGGTCAGAAGGCGTGGCTGTGGGAGAGCGGGAGTCTGTGGCCTATTTTGACAGCCTGGGGTTCAAAGTTCGCATGTGGCCTCATGAAGCTGACAGGGGTCTTTCTCCTTTCAGTTGGGGGTCCAACCAGGGTGCTGTGTATAAACTATGACGTTTACTGTTAGAGGCGTCTGCAGAGGGCCACAGGGACACCCAGAGACCAAGACGCGTGTTTAGCGGCACACACAGGTATCCACAAACGCATCCTCGTGCACAGTCACAGTCACACACGCCCACACGTGTGAATACACACATACAGCGTCTCACACACCGAGCAATGTACGTGCGTAACTTCCTTCAGTCGTGCTGTGAGACACACAATCAGGTTTCGGTAAGGGATAGTGGTACTTGGGAAGCAGGTTCCAGGCTCACGCCCAGGTTAAGTGTTCCCAAAAATCATGTTCTCTGAGGACCCTTGTGCAATTCAGAAACCTGCCTGATTTCTGTCCACTTCTCAGGTGCAGTTGCAGAGTAAGGCTGGCTGTCGGCAAAGAGAAGAAGACCTTCGCGTTGTCTGATGACTGGATATGCTAAGGAGAACTGGACAAAGTGGGGCGGGTGCACGTTGCCGAGCAAGGCTGTGGATAGCTCAGGACGGTAGGCATTCACCCATACTAAGATGTGCCATTGGATATTAGGATTTCCACAGATGGGCCCAATGGTTGCAAGGGTGGATTGATTGTTGGTCTTGCTGAGTGGCCTGAGGACTGTGGATTCCCCAGGCAGTTGGAGTACTTCCAGGTCATGGCTCCTCTGCAGAGACCCACGGCCTTCCCTTTTGTGTTCTGCAGCGTCCCAGCATGTGCTTGGATCGATGATGACACCCTTGTATGCATTCCTTGGAAAATCTGAACAAAATGAGTGAGAACGCTCTACCGTCTCCTCATCGAAACTGAGGTCCAGCACGTTTCCTGTCTCGGGAGTATGGGACAGATAGGAGTGAGGGCCAACGTCCCCTGCTGACAGGCATGCAAACCCCACTAAGGGCTCCAGCATTGGAGGGGCTCCTGTCTGAGGGTCGACCATGTCTGCCCATAAGCTGGGTCATCTATGAATCCCCGGTCCCTGCTAAAAGGCCGTTGAGGGAATGCAAGAGGGCAGGCTTTCCTGCTAGTCTTCAGGGTCGGAGTGTGTTCTGGTATAGACCCAGTAAGCTTGCATCTTGCAGAGGTGATTTTTGGACAGGTTCACACTTTGTGCATGCCGCTTCCGAGGTCGATTATGGAAGCCAACATGAGCAAGCTTCCCTGGTTGGAGCCTGGAGCCTCAGGCCAGGCCTGTGGCCCTCTCTGTTGTTGTGTTTCGTGCAGTGAGGTTCTTGACTGCCCTGTGTGGCTGGAGCAGTGGGCGGGCGTGGGCTGGAGTTGGGCGATGGCGGAAGGGGGCTGATGGTTTAGGCCTCAGTGCTGCCCCTGTCAGCTCCTCTGCTGAAGTTGCCGGCACACTGTTGGCGCTAAGTGGATCTTCGTGGAGTGGGGTGTGGATCGAGTGAAGCATTTCTGCCTGGGTGGTGGCTGCTGGCCTGGAGAGAAAGGTAAGGTATCATGAGGAAAGGTCCTGTGTGATGTCGTGGGATGGGTTGTCATCATTGGGTTGCAGGCGCTGGCCTCGGCTTCCCACGAATGTGTCTTGTTCGTGATGGGCTGGCATAAGCTGCCTATGGAGCGGATGGCTTTGGCAGTTCAAGTGGGTGA
Source organism: Balaenoptera borealis (assembly GCF_965194805.1). NCBI lineage: Eukaryota > Metazoa > Chordata > Mammalia > Artiodactyla > Balaenopteridae > Balaenoptera > Balaenoptera borealis. The sequence goes on from NC_138866.1 coordinate 129,007,092, forward strand.
GTTGAGGTAGGTAAGCTGTGTAGAGTTGCGATCCCGTTGCCCGAGGAATGACACCCAAAGGGTGTCTTGCGGGAAGTAGAGAAGATCGACATGGTGAGGCGTCTGTGCCGGCCTCCTTGCAGGTAGCTGAGTTATGCGAACATCCCCTTTGGCCGCTTTGTTCCCTTGTTTGGCAATGTGTAAAGCGAAAGTGTTTCTCCCGTGGGGGAATGACGCGACCGGCCGGTGTAGCACGCAGGCCTTTCGAACAGCCAGAGGTTTATCTGGAGCAGTCCATTGGTGGGGCAGAGATGGGGGCCCCATTGCCATGCCTGCTGTGCTGCCGTGGACAGCCACTGTTCCCTTTCAGGCTTCCAAGTTCCCTCGCATGGCAGAGGTCTTCCATTGAAAGTCTGTCTGTGGTCCTCGGGGACCATGCCTTTGATCACTGTGAGTTACTCGGTAGTGTCACTGTGGCAGTGGAGAATTTCCAGGATGCATGGTGTGGGATCAGCATCAACGAAGGAGACAGGCTTGCGGTCTGTCTTCCCTGGTGTTCAGTGTGCCCGTGTTCTGAAGATGTTTGTGGTTTCCAGTAGGGTCGTGTCGCCCTGTGGGCTGGAGGAGGGCATGTAGGACGAGGCTTTCAAGGGTTTGAGCGTTTCCTTAGGGGTCAGGGCCGCGAACATTCAAGATGGGAGCTGCCTGAGACGTGGCTGGGAATGTGGACTAGTTTCCGCCGTGGGGATCCGACATGGGTCATGGTGGCTGAAGCCCACCACTTCCTGTGGTGGGCATTCCCACGGGTCAATGGAAAGTGATTAGGCCTAGTTGGCGAGAAGTGGCACGTGGGCCCACGTTCGTTAGCCCCTTGAGTGTTTTCAGACTGCATCTTGGCAGTAGACAGCTGCCGGTCGGTGTCGGCCCGACCATGGGAGTTCCCTTGCTTCCGGAAGTGCTGCGAGTGACCCCAAATGCCCATCAGATATACTGGTAGCTGACAGAGTCTCGAGGTGCATGTCGATGTCACAGCCAAGGCCCGGAGGCAGGTCTCGTCGAGGCTTTGTGTTTTGGTCAGAAGGCGTGGCTGTAGGAGAGCGGGAGTCCGTGGACTATTTCAACAGCCCCTGGGGGTCAAAGTGTGTCTGCGGCCTCTTAAAGCTGACAGGATTCTTTCTCCTTTCAGTTAGGGGTCTAACCAGGGTGCTGTGTATAAACTATTTCTTTTATTGTTGGACTCCTCTTCACAGGGCCATAGGGACACACAGAGACCAAGACGCGTATGCAGCGGCACACAGAGGAACCCACAAGCATGTCCGCATGCGCAGTCACAGTCACACACGCCCACACGTGTGAACACACACATACAGCCTCTCAGACACCGGCCAACATATGTGCGTAACTTCCTGCAGTCGTACTATCAGACATGCAGTCAATTCTCGGTAAGGGTTAGAGGTCCTTGGGAAGCAGTTTCAGAGCTCAAGGCCAGGTAACTGTTTTTATGGATCATGTCCTGTGAGGACACCGGTCCACTTATGAAGCCTCGGTGATTTCTGTCCACTTCTCAGGTGCAGTTGCTGGGAAAGGCTGGCCGTCGGCACAAACAAGAAGACCTTCGTGTGCTCTGATGACTGGAGGTGCTAAGAAGAACTGGAAAAAGTGAGGCGGGCCCATGTCCCCGAGCGTGGTCGTGGATAACTCAGGATGGTAGGTATTCAAGCACCCCAAGATGTGCCGTTAGATATTAGGTTTTCCTCAGACGGGCCCAATGGCTGCAAGAGTGGATTGATTGTTCCCCTTGCTGAGTGGCCTGAGGGCTGTGGATTCTCCAGGCTTTTGGGGTAGCCCAGGCTCATGGCTCCTGTACAGAGTCCCGCGCAGACTCCGGTTGTGTTCTGCAGCGTCCCAGCATGTGCTTGGATTGATGATGACACCCTTGCATGCATTCCTTGGAAAATCTGAGCCAAATGAGTGAGAACACTCTACCGTCTCGTCATCGAAACTGAGGTTCAGCACGTTTCCTCTCTCAGGGGGAGAGGACAGTTAGGAATGAGGGCCAGCGTCTTCCGCTGACATGCATGCAAACACCACCAAGGACTCCAGTATTGGAGGGGCTCCTGTCTGAGGGTTGACCGTGTCTGCACATAAGCTGTGTTATCTGTGAATCCCGGGTCCCTGCTGAATGGCTGTTGAGGGAATGCGAGGGGGCAGGCTCTCCTGCTGGTCTTAAGAGTCAGAGTGTGTGCTGGTCTAGGCCCAGTTAGCTTGCAGTTGGGAGGTGAGTTTTGGCCAGGATCACGCTTCGTGCATGCCATTTTGGGGGTTGATTCTGGAAGCCAAGATGAGCAAGCGTCCCTGGTTGGTGCCTGGAACCTCAGGCCAGGCCTGTGGCACTCCCTGTTCTTGCGTTTTTCACGGTGAGCTTCTTGAGTGCCTAGTGAGGCTGGAGCAATGGGCAGGGGTGAGCTCGGTTGGGCATCGGCGGAAAGGGGCTGATGGATTAGGCCTCGCTGCTGCCCTTGTTTGCTTCTCTGCTTTAACTCCCGGCACAGTGTTGATGCCAAGTGGGTCATCGTGGAGTGGGGAGAGGAATGAGTGCTGAATTGAAACCTGCGTGGATCACTGATGGCCCGTACAGGAAGGGAAGGGAAGATGAGGACATGTCCTTTGTGATGTCGTGGAATAGGCTATCATAATTGGGTTGCAGGTGCTGGCCTCGGCTTCCCAAGGATGTGTCATGTTCGTGATTGGCTGGCATCAGCTGCCTATGGAGGGGAAGGCTTTGGCAGTTCAAGTGGATGAGGTGAGGTAGGTAACCTGTGTAGAGTTGGAATCCCATTGCCAGAGGAAAGACACCCAAAGGGTGTCTTGCGAGACGTAAAGAAGATTGACATGGTGACGCGTCTCTGCTGGCCTCCTTGGAGGATGTTTAGTTATGCGAACATCCCCTTTGGCCTCTTTGTTACCTTGTTTGGGAATGTGTAAAGCGAAAGTGCTTCTCCCGGGGGGGCATGACTCGGCTTGCGAACAGCCAGAGGTTTACCTGGAGCAGTCCCTTGTGGGGACAGAGGTGGGGGCACTGTTGCGACGCCAGGCGCACTGTCGTGGACAGCCACTGTGCCCTTTCAAGTTTCCAGGTCCCCTCGTGTGGCAAAGGTTTTCCGTTGAAAGTCTGTCTGTGGTCGTCGGGGACAGTGCCTTTGATCACTGTGAGTGCCTCGGTAGTGTCGCTGTGGCAGTGGAGAATTGCCAGGATGCATGGGGTGGGGTGGGCGTCATCAAAGCAGACAGGCTTGCGGTGTGTCTTCCCTGCTGTTCAGTGTCTCCGTGTTCACATGATGTCTGTGGCTTCAAGTAGAGTCGAGTCTCCCTGCAGGCAGGAGGAGGGCACTTAGGACGAGGCTGTGTAGCGTTTGAGCGTTTCCTCAGTGGTCAGGGCCGCAAAGCCTATCAGTTGGAAGCTTGCCTATACGTGTCCGGGAAGGTGGCCTAATTTCCGCTGTGGGGTTCCAACCTGTGTCATGGTTGCTGAAGCCCAACACTTCCCATTGAGGGCATTCCCACGGGGTCATGGGAAGTGATTTGGTCTAGGTGGCGAGATGAGACACTTGGGCCGAAGTCCGTTAACCCCTTGAGAAGTGCCAGGCTGCATCTTGCCTGTCGGCAACTGCAGGTCGGTGTCAGCCTGCCCATGGGAGGTTACCTTGCTTCCGGGAGCACTGGGAGTGACCCCAAGGGCACATCAGATGTGGTGGTAGGTGGCAGGATCTCCAGGTCCACATAGGTGTGACACCCACGGCCGGGAGGGAGGTCTCGTCCAGTCTTTGTGCTTTGGTCAGAAGGCGTGGCTGTGGGAGAGCGGGAGTCTGTGGCCTATTTTGACAGCCTGGGGTTCAAAGTTCGCATGTGGCCTCATGAAGCTGACAGGGGTCTTTCTCCTTTCAGTTGGGGGTCCAACCAGGGTGCTGTGTATAAACTATGACGTTTACTGTTAGAGGCGTCTGCAGAGGGCCACAGGGACACCCAGAGACCAAGACGCGTGTTTAGCGGCACACACAGGTATCCACAAACGCATCCTCGTGCACAGTCACAGTCACACACGCCCACACGTGTGAATACACACATACAGCGTCTCACACACCGAGCAATGTACGTGCGTAACTTCCTTCAGTCGTGCTGTGAGACACACAATCAGGTTTCGGTAAGGGATAGTGGTACTTGGGAAGCAGGTTCCAGGCTCACGCCCAGGTTAAGTGTTCCCAAAAATCATGTTCTCTGAGGACCCTTGTGCAATTCAGAAACCTGCCTGATTTCTGTCCACTTCTCAGGTGCAGTTGCAGAGTAAGGCTGGCTGTCGGCAAAGAGAAGAAGACCTTCGCGTTGTCTGATGACTGGATATGCTAAGGAGAACTGGACAAAGTGGGGCGGGTGCACGTTGCCGAGCAAGGCTGTGGATAGCTCAGGACGGTAGGCATTCACCCATACTAAGATGTGCCATTGGATATTAGGATTTCCACAGATGGGCCCAATGGTTGCAAGGGTGGATTGATTGTTGGTCTTGCTGAGTGGCCTGAGGACTGTGGATTCCCCAGGCAGTTGGAGTACTTCCAGGTCATGGCTCCTCTGCAGAGACCCACGGCCTTCCCTTTTGTGTTCTGCAGCGTCCCAGCATGTGCTTGGATCGATGATGACACCCTTGTATGCATTCCTTGGAAAATCTGAACAAAATGAGTGAGAACGCTCTACCGTCTCCTCATCGAAACTGAGGTCCAGCACGTTTCCTGTCTCGGGAGTATGGGACAGATAGGAGTGAGGGCCAACGTCCCCTGCTGACAGGCATGCAAACCCCACTAAGGGCTCCAGCATTGGAGGGGCTCCTGTCTGAGGGTCGACCATGTCTGCCCATAAGCTGGGTCATCTATGAATCCCCGGTCCCTGCTAAAAGGCCGTTGAGGGAATGCAAGAGGGCAGGCTTTCCTGCTAGTCTTCAGGGTCGGAGTGTGTTCTGGTATAGACCCAGTAAGCTTGCATCTTGCAGAGGTGATTTTTGGACAGGTTCACACTTTGTGCATGCCGCTTCCGAGGTCGATTATGGAAGCCAACATGAGCAAGCTTCCCTGGTTGGAGCCTGGAGCCTCAGGCCAGGCCTGTGGCCCTCTCTGTTGTTGTGTTTCGTGCAGTGAGGTTCTTGACTGCCCTGTGTGGCTGGAGCAGTGGGCGGGCGTGGGCTGGAGTTGGGCGATGGCGGAAGGGGGCTGATGGTTTAGGCCTCAGTGCTGCCCCTGTCAGCTCCTCTGCTGAAGTTGCCGGCACACTGTTGGCGCTAAGTGGATCTTCGTGGAGTGGGGTGTGGATCGAGTGAAGCATTTCAGCCTGGGTGGTGGCTGCTGGCCTGGAGAGAAAGGTAAGGTATCATGAGGAAAGGTCCTGTGTGATGTCGTGGGATGGGTTGTCATCATTGGGTTGCAGGCGCTGGCCTCGGCTTCCCACGAATGTGTCTTGTTCGTGATGGGCTGGCATAAGCTGCCTATGGAGCGGATGGCTTTGGCAGTTCAAGTGGGTGAGTTGAGGTAGGTAAGCTGTGTAGAGTTGCGATCCCGTTGCCCGAGGAATGACACCCAAAGGGTGTCTTGCGGGAAGTAGAGAAGATCGACATGGTGAGGCGTCTGTGCCGGCCTCCTTGCAGGTAGCTGAGTTATGCGAACATCCCCTTTGGCCGCTTTGTTCCCTTGTTTGGCAATGTGTAAAGCGAAAGTGTTTCTCCCGTGGGGGAATGACGCGACCGGCCGGTGTAGCACGCAGGCCTTTCGAACAGCCAGAGGTTTATCTGGAGCAGTCCATTGGTGGGGCAGAGATGGGGGCCCCATTGCCATGCCTGCTGTGCTGCCGTGGCCAGCCACTGTTCCCTTTCAGGCTTCCAAGTTCCCTCGCATGGCAGAGGTCTTCCATTGAAAGTCTGTCTGTGGTCCTCGGGGACCATGCCTTTGATCACTGTGAGTTACTCGGTAGTGTCACTGTGGCAGTGGAGAATTTCCAGGATGCATGGTGTGGGATCAGCATCAACGAAGGAGACAGGCTTGCGGTCTGTCTTCCCTGGTGTTCAGTGTTCCCGTGTTCTGAAGATGTTTGTGGTTTCCAGTAGGGTCGTGTCGCCCTGTGGGCTGGAGGAGGGCATGTAGGACGAGGCTTTCAAGGGTTTGAGCGTTTCCTTAGGGGTCAGGGCCGCGAACATTCAAGATGGGAGCTGCCTGAGACGTGGCTGGGAATGTGGACTAGTTTCCGCCGTGGGGATCCGACATGGGTCATGGTGGCTGAAGCCCACCACTTCCTGTGGTGGGCATTCCCACGGGTCAATGGAAAGTGATTAGGCCTAGTTGGCGAGAAGTGGCACGTGGGCCCACGTTCGTTAGCCCCTTGAGTGTTTTCAGACTGCATCTTGGCAGTAGACAGCTGCCGGTCGGTGTCGGCCCGACCATGGGAGTTCCCTTGCTTCCGGAAGTGCTGCGAGTGACCCCAAATGCCCATCAGATATACTGGTAGCTGACAGAGTCTCGAGGTGCATGTCGATGTCACAGCCAAGTCCCCGAGGCAGGTCTCGTCGAGGCTTTGTGTTTTGGTCAGAAGGCGTGGCTGTAGGAGAGCGGGAGTCCGTGGACTATTTCAACAGCCCCTGGGGGTCAAAGTGTGTCTGCGGCCTCTTAAAGCTGACAGGATTCTTTCTCCTTTCAGTTAGGGGTCTAACCAGGGTGCTGTGTATAAACTATTTCTTTTATTGTTGGACTCCTCTTCACAGGGCCATAGGGACACACAGAGACCAAGACGCGTATGCAGCGGCACACAGAGGAACCCACAAGCATGTCCGCATGCGCAGTCACAGTCACACACGCCCACACGTGTGAACACACACATACAGCCTCTCAGACACCGGCCAACATATGTGCGTAACTTCCTGCAGTCGTACTATCAGACATGCAGTCAATTCTCGGTAAGGGTTAGAGGTCCTTGGGAAGCAGTTTCAGAGCTCAAGGCCAGGTAACTGTTTTTATGGATCATGTCCTGTGAGGACACCGGTCCACTTATGAAGCCTCGGTGATTTCTGTCCACTTCTCAGGTGCAGTTGCTGGGAAAGGCTGGCCGTCGGCACAAACAAGAAGACCTTCGTGTGCTCTGATGACTGGAGGTGCTAAGAAGAACTGGAAAAAGTGAGGCGGGCCCATGTCCCCGAGCGTGGTCGTGGATAAGTCAGGATGGTAGGTATTCAAGCACCCCAAGATGTGCCGTTAGATATTAGGTTTTCCTCAGACGGGCCCAATGGCTGCAAGAGTGGATTGATTGTTCCCCTTGCTGAGTGGCCTGAGGGCTGTGGATTCTCCAGGCTTTTGGGGTAGCCCAGGCTCATGGCTCCTGTACAGAGTCCCGCGCAGACTCCGGTTGTGTTCTGCAGCGTCCCAGCATGTGCTTGGATTGATGATGACACCCTTGCATGCATTCCTTGGAAAATCTGAGCCAAATGAGTGAGAACACTCTACCGTCTCGTCATCGAAACTGAGGTTCAGCACGTTTCCTCTCTCAGGGGGAGAGGACAGTTAGGAATGAGGGCCAGCGTCTTCCGCTGACATGCATGCAAACACCACCAAGGACTCCAGTATTGGAGGGGCTCCTGTCTGAGGGTTGACCGTGTCTGCACATAAGCTGTGTTATCTGTGAATCCCGGGTCCCTGCTGAATGGCTGTTGAGGGAATGCGAGGGGGCAGGCTCTCCTGCTGGTCTTAAGAGTCAGAGTGTGTGCTGGTCTAGGCCCAGTTAGCTTGCAGTTGGGAGGTGAGTTTTGGCCAGGATCACGCTTCGTGCATGCCATTTTGGGGGTTGATTCTGGAAGCCAAGATGAGCAAGCGTCCCTGGTTGGTGCCTGGAACCTCAGGCCAGGCCTGTGGCCCTCCCTGTTCTTGCGTTTTTCACGGTGAGCTTCTTGAGTGCCTAGTGAGGCTGGAGCAATGGGCAGGGGTGAGCTCGGTTGGGCATCGGCGGAAAGGGGCTGATGGATTAGGCCTCGCTGCTGCCCTTGTTTGCTTCTCTACTTTAACTCCCGGCACAGTGTTGATGCCAAGTGGGTCATCGTGGAGTGGGGAGAGGAATGAGTGCTGAATTGAAACCTGCGTGGATCACTGATGGCCCGTACAGGAAGGGAAGGGAAGATGAGGACATGTCCTTTGTGATGTCGTGGAATAGGCTATCATAATTGGGTTGCAGGTGCTGGCCTCGGCTTCCCAAGGATGTGTCATGTTCGTGATTGGCTGGCATCAGCTGCCTATGGAGGGGAAGGCTTTGGCAGTTCAAGTGGATGAGGTGAGGTAGGTAACCTGTGTAGAGTTGGAATCCCATTGCCAGAGGAAAGACACCCAAAGGGTGTCTTGCGAGACGTAAAGAAGATTGACATGGTGACGCGTCTCTGCTGGCCTCCTTGGAGGATGTTTAGTTATGCGAACATCCCCTTTGGCCTCTTTGTTACCTTGTTTGGGAATGTGTAAAGCGAAAGTGCTTCTCCCGGGGGGGCATGACTCGGCTTGCGAACAGCCAGAGGTTTACCTGGAGCAGTCCCTTGTGGGGACAGAGGTGGGGGCACTGTTGCGACGCCAGGCGCACTGTCGTGGACAGCCACTGTGCCCTTTCAAGTTTCCAGGTCCCCTCGTGTGGCAAAGGTTTTCCGTTGAAAGTCTGTCTGTGGTCGTCGGGGACAGTGCCTTTGATCACTGTGAGTGCCTCGGTAGTGTCGCTGTGGCAGTGGAGAATTGCCAGGATGCATGGGGTGGGGTGGGCGTCATCAAAGCAGACAGGCTTGCGGTGTGTCTTCCCTGCTGTTCAGTGTCTCCGTGTTCACATGATGTCTGTGGCTTCAAGTAGAGTCGAGTCGCCCTGCAGGCAGGAGGAGGGCACTTAGGACGAGGCTGTGTAGCGTTTGAGCGTTTCCTCAGTGGTCAGGGCCGCAAAGCCTATCAGTTGGAAGCTTGCCTATACGTGTCCGGGAAGGTGGCCTAATTTCCGCTGTGGGGTTCCAACCTGTGTCATGGTTGCTGAAGCCCAACACTTCCCATTGAGGGCATTCCCACGGGGTCATGGGAAGTGATTTGGTCTAGGTGGCGAGATGAGACACTTGGGCCGAAGTCCGTTAACCCCTTGAGAAGTGCCAGGCTGCATCTTGCCTGTCGGCAACTGCAGGTCGGTGTCAGCCTGCCCATGGGAGGTTACCTTGCTTCCGGGAGCACTGGGAGTGACCCCAAGGGCACATCAGATGTGGTGGTAGGTGGCAGGATCTCCAGGTCCACATAGGTGTGACACCCACGGCCGGGAGGGAGGTCTCGTCCAGTCTTTGTGCTTTGGTCAGAAGGCGTGGCTGTGGGAGAGCGGGAGTCTGTGGCCTATTTTGACAGCCTGGGGTTCAAAGTTCGCATGTGGCCTCATGAAGCTGACAGGGGTCTTTCTCCTTTCAGTTGGGGGTCCAACCAGGGTGCTGTGTATAAACTATGACGTTTACTGTTAGAGGCGTCTGCAGAGGGCCACAGGGACACCCAGAGACCAAGACGCGTGTTTAGCGGCACACACAGGTATCCACAAACGCATCCTCGTGCACAGTCACAGTCACACACGCCCACACGTGTGAATACACACATACAGCGTCTCACACACCGAGCAATGTACGTGCGTAACTTCCTTCAGTCGTGCTGTGAGACACACAATCAGGTTTCGGTAAGGGATAGTGGTACTTGGGAAGCAGGTTCCAGGCTCACGCCCAGGTTAAGTGTTCCCAAAAATCATGTTCTCTGAGGACCCTTGTGCAATTCAGAAACCTGCCTGATTTCTGTCCACTTCTCAGGTGCAGTTGCAGAGTAAGGCTGGCTGTCGGCAAAGAGAAGAAGACCTTCGCGTTGTCTGATGACTGGATATGCTAAGGAGAACTGGACAAAGTGGGGCGGGTGCACGTTGCCGAGCAAGGCTGTGGATAGCTCAGGACGGTAGGCATTCACCCATACTAAGATGTGCCATTGGATATTAGGATTTCCACAGATGGGCCCAATGGTTGCAAGGGTGGATTGATTGTTGGTCTTGCTGAGTGGCCTGAGGACTGTGGATTCCCCAGGCAGTTGGAGTACTTCCAGGTCATGGCTCCTCTGCAGAGACCCACGGCCTTCCCTTTTGTGTTCTGCAGCGTCCCAGCATGTGCTTGGATCGATGATGACACCCTTGTATGCATTCCTTGGAAAATCTGAACAAAATGAGTGAGAACGCTCTACCGTCTCCTCATCGAAACTGAGGTCCAGCACGTTTCCTGTCTCGGGAGTATGGGACAGATAGGAGTGAGGGCCAACGTCCCCTGCTGACAGGCATGCAAACCCCACTAAGGGCTCCAGCATTGGAGGGGCTCCTGTCTGAGGGTCGACCATGTCTGCCCATAAGCTGGGTCATCTATGAATCCCCGGTCCCTGCTAAAAGGCCGTTGAGGGAATGCAAGAGGGCAGGCTTTCCTGCTAGTCTTCAGGGTCGGAGTGTGTTCTGGTATAGACCCAGTAAGCTTGCATCTTGCAGAGGTGATTTTTGGACAGGTTCACACTTTGTGCATGCCGCTTCCGAGGTTGATTATGGAAGCCAACATGAGCAAGCTTCCCTGGTTGGAGCCTGGAGCCTCAGGCCAGGCCTGTGGCCCTCTCTGTTGTTGTGTTTCGTGCAGTGAGGTTCTTGACTGCCCTGTGTGGCTGGAGCAGTGGGCGGGCGTGGGCTGGAGTTGGGCGATGGCGGAAGGGGGCTGATGGTTTAGGCCTCAGTGCTGCCCCTGTCAGCTCCTCTGCTGAAGTTGCCGGCACACTGTTGGTGCTAAGTGGATCTTCGTGGAGTGGGGTGTGGATCGAGTGAAGCATTTCAGCCTGGGTGGTGGCTGCTGGCCTGGAGAGAAAGGTAAGGTATCATGAGGAAAGGTCCTGTGTGATGTCGTGGGATGGGTTGTCATCATTGGGTTGCAGGCGCTGGCCTCGGCTTCCCACGAATGTGTCTTGTTCGTGATGGGCTGGCATAAGCTGCCTATGGAGCGGATGGCTTTGGCAGTTCAAGTGGGTGAGTTGAGGTAGGTAAGCTGTGTAGAGTTGCGATCCCGTTGCCCGAGGAATGACACCCAAAGGGTGTCTTGCGGGAAGTAGAGAAGATCGACATGGTGAGGCGTCTGTGCCGGCCTCCTTGCAGGTAGCTGAGTTATGCGAACATCCCCTTTGGCCGCTTTGTTCCCTTGTTTGGCAATGTGTAAAGCGAAAGTGTTTCTCCCGTGGGGGAATGACGCGACCGGCCGGTGTAGCACGCAGGCCTTTCGAACAGCCAGAGGTTTATCTGGAGCAGTCCATTGGTGGGGCAGAGATGGGGGCCCCATTGCCATGCCTGCTGTGCTGCCGTGGACAGCCACTGTTCCCTTTCAGGCTTCCAAGTTCCCTCGCATGGCAGAGGTCTTCCATTGAAAGTCTGTCTGTGGTCCTCGGGGACCATGCCTTTGATCACTGTGAGTTACTCGGTAGTGTCACTGTGGCAGTGGAGAATTTCCAGGATGCATGGTGTGGGATCAGCATCAACGAAGGAGACAGGCTTGCGGTCTGTCTTCCCTGGTGTTCAGTGTGCCCGTGTTCTGAAGATGTTTGTGGTTTCCAGTAGGGTCGTGTCGCCCTGTGGGCTGGAGGAGGGCATGTAGGACGAGGCTTTCAAGGGTTTGAGCGTTTCCTTAGGGGTCAGGGCCGCGAACATTCAAGATGGGAGCTGCCTGAGACGTGGCTGGGAATGTGGACTAGTTTCCGCCGTGGGGATCCGACATGGGTCATGGTGGCTGAAGCCCACCACTTCCTGTGGTGGGCATTCCCACGGGTCAATGGAAAGTGATTAGGCCTAGTTGGCGAGAAGTGGCACGTGGGCCCACGTTCGTTAGCCCCTTGAGTGTTTTCAGACTGCATCTTGGCAGTAGACAGCTGCCGGTCGGTGTCGGCCCGACCATGGGAGTTCCCTTGCTTCCGGAAGTGCTGCGAGTGACCCCAAATGCCCATCAGATATACTGGTAGCTGACAGAGTCTCGAGGTGCATGTCGATGTCACAGCCAAGGCCCGGAGGCAGGTCTCGTCGAGGCTTTGTGTTTTGGTCAGAAGGCGTGGCTGTAGGAGAGCGGGAGTCCGTGGACTATTTCAACAGCCCCTGGGGGTCAAAGTGTGTCTGCGGCCTCTTAAAGCTGACAGGATTCTTTCTCCTTTCAGTTAGGGGTCTAACCAGGGTGCTGTGTATAAACTATTTCTTTTATTGTTGGACTCCTCTTCACAGGGCCATAGGGACACACAGAGACCAAGACGCGTATGCAGCGGCACACAGAGGAACCCACAAGCATGTCCGCATGCGCAGTCACAGTCACACACGCCCACACGTGTGAACACACACATACAGCCTCTCAGACACCGGCCAACATATGTGCGTAACTTCCTGCAGTCGTACTATCAGACATGCAGTCAATTCTCGGTAAGGGTTAGAGGTCCTTGGGAAGCAGTTTCAGAGCTCAAGGCCAGGTAACTGTTTTTATGGATCATGTCCTGTGAGGACACCGGTCCACTTATGAAGCCTCGGTGATTTCTGTCCACTTCTCAGGTGCAGTTGCTGGGAAAGGCTGGCCGTCGGCACAAACAAGAAGACCTTCGTGTGCTCTGATGACTGGAGGTGCTAAGAAGAACTGGAAAAAGTGAGGCGGGCCCATGTCCCCGAGCGTGGTCGTGGATAACTCAGGATGGTAGGTATTCAAGCACCCCAAGATGTGCCGTTAGATATTAGGTTTTCCTCAGACGGGCCCAATGGCTGCAAGAGTGGATTGATTGTTCCCCTTGCTGAGTGGCCTGAGGGCTGTGGATTCTCCAGGCTTTTGGGGTAGCCCAGGCTCATGGCTCCTGTACAGAGTCCCGCGCAGACTCCGGTTGTGTTCTGCAGCGTCCCAGCATGTGCTTGGATTGATGATGACACCCTTGCATGCATTCCTTGGAAAATCTGAGCCAAATGAGTGAGAACACTCTACCGTCTCGTCATCGAAACTGAGGTTCAGCACGTTTCCTCTCTCAGGGGGAGAGGACAGTTAGGAATGAGGGCCAGCGTCTTCCGCTGACATGCATGCAAACACCACCAAGGACTCCAGTATTGGAGGGGCTCCTGTCTGAGGGTTGACCGTGTCTGCACATAAGCTGTGTTATCTGTGAATCCCGGGTCCCTGCTGAATGGCTGTTGAGGGAATGCGAGGGGGCAGGCTCTCCTGCTGGTCTTAAGAGTCAGAGTGTGTGCTGGTCTAGGCCCAGTTAGCTTGCAGTTGGGAGGTGAGTTTTGGCCAGGATCACGCTTCGTGCATGCCATTTTGGGGGTTGATTCTGGAAGCCAAGATGAGCAAGCGTCCCTGGTTGGTGCCTGGAACCTCAGGCCAGGCCTGTGGCACTCCCTGTTCTTGCGTTTTTCACGGTGAGCTTCTTGAGTGCCTAGTGAGGCTGGAGCAATGGGCAGGGGTGAGCTCGGTTGGGCATCGGCGGAAAGGGGCTGATGGATTAGGCCTCGCTGCTGCCCTTGTTTGCTTCTCTACTTTAACTCCCGGCACAGTGTTGATGCCAAGTGGGTCATCGTGGAGTGGGGAGAGGAATGAGTGCTGAATTGAAACCTGCGTGGATCACTGATGGCCCGTACAGGAAGGGAAGGGAAGATGAGGACATGTCCTTTGTGATGTCGTGGAATAGGCTATCATAATTGGGTTGCAGGTGCTGGCCTCGGCTTCCCAAGGATGTGTCATGTTCGTGATTGGCTGGCATCAGCTGCCTATGGAGGGGAAGGCTTTGGCAGTTCAAGTGGATGAGGTGAGGTAGGTAACCTGTGTAGAGTTGGAATCCCATTGCCAGAGGAAAGACACCCAAAGGGTGTCTTGCGAGACGTAAAGAAGATTGACATGGTGACGCGTCTCTGCTGGCCTCCTTGGAGGATGTTTAGTTATGCGAACATCCCCTTTGGCCTCTTTGTTACCTTGTTTGGGAATGTGTAAAGCGAAAGTGCTTCTCCCGGGGGGGCATGACTCGGCTTGCGAACAGCCAGAGGTTTACCTGGAGCAGTCCGTTGTGGGGACAGAGGTGGGGGCACTGTTGCGACGCCAGGCGCACTGTCGTGGACAGCCACTGTGCCCTTTCAAGTTTCCAGGTCCCCTCGTGTGGCAAAGGTTTTCCGTTGAAAGTCTGTCTGTGGTCGTCGGGGACAGTGCCTTTGATCACTGTGAGTGCCTCGGTAGTGTCGCTGTGGCAGTGGAGAATTGCCAGGATGCATGGGGTGGGGTGGGCGTCATCAAAGGAGACAGGCTTGCGGTGTGTCTTCCCTGCTGTTCAGTGTCTCCGTGTTCACATGATGTCTGTGGCTTCAAGTAGAGTCGAGTCGCCCTGCAGGCAGGAGGAGGGCACTTAGGACGAGGCTGTGTAGCGTTTGAGCGTTTCCTCAGTGGTCAGGGCCGCAAAGCCTATCAGTTGGAAGCTTGCCTATACGTGTCCGGGAAGGTGGCCTAATTTCCGCTGTGGGGTTCCAACCTGTGTCATGGTTGCTGAAGCCCAACACTTCCCATTGAGGGCATTCCCACGGGGTCATGGGAAGTGATTTGGTCTAGGTGGCGAGATGAGACACTTGGGCCGAAGTCCGTTAACCCCTTGAGAAGTGCCAGGCTGCATCTTGCCTGTCGGCAACTGCAGGTCGGTGTCAGCCTGCCCATGGGAGGTTACCTTGCTTCCGGGAGCACTGGGAGTGACCCCAAGGGCACATCAGATGTGGTGGTAGGTGGCAGGATCTCCAGGTCCACATAGGTGTGACACCCACGGCCGGGAGGGAGGTCTCGTCCTGTCTTTGTGCTTTGGTCAGAAGGCGTGGCTGTGGGAGAGCGGGAGTCTGTGGCCTATTTTGACAGCCTGGGGTTCAAAGTTCGCATGTGGCCTCATGAAGCTGACAGGGGTCTTTCTCCTTTCAGTTGGGGGTCCAACCAGGGTGCTGTGTATAAACTATGACGTTTACTGTTAGAGGCGTCTGCAGAGGGCCACAGGGACACCCAGAGACCAAGACACGTGTTTAGCGGCACACACAGGTATCCACAAACGCATCCTCGTGCACAGTCACAGTCACACACGCCCACACGTGTGAATACACACATACAGCGTCTCACACACCGAGCAATGTACGTGCGTAACTTCCTTCAGTCGTGCTGTGAGACACACAATCAGGTTTCGGTAAGGGATAGTGGTACTTGGGAAGCAGGTTCCAGGCTCACGCCCAGGTTAAGTGTTCCCAAAAATCATGTTCTCTGAGGACCCTTGTGCAATTCAGAAACCTGCCTGATTTCTGTCCACTTCTCAGGTGCAGTTGCAGAGTAAGGCTGGCTGTCGGCAAAGAGAAGAAGACCTTCGCGTTGTCTGATGACTGGATATGCTAAGGAGAACTGGACAAAGTGGGGCGGGTGCACGTTGCCGAGCAAGGCTGTGGATAGCTCAGGACGGTAGGCATTCACTCATACTAAGATGTGCCATTGGATATTAGGATTTCCACAGATGGGCCCAATGGTTGCAAGGGTGGATTGATTGTTGGTCTTGCTGAGTGGCCTGAGGACTGTGGATTCCCCAGGCAGTTGGAGTACTTCCAGGTCATGGCTCCTCTGCAGAGACCCACGGCCTTCCCTTTTGTGTTCTGCAGCGTCCCAGCATGTGCTTGGATCGATGATGACACCCTTGTATGCATTCCTTGGAAAATCTGAACAAAATGAGTGAGAACGCTCTACCGTCTCCTCATCGAAACTGAGGTCCAGCACGTTTCCTGTCTCGGGAGTATGGGACAGATAGGAGTGAGGGCCAACGTCCCCTGCTGACAGGCATGCAAACCCCACTAAGGGCTCCAGCATTGGAGGGGCTCCTGTCTGAGGGTCGACCATGTCTGCCCATAAGCTGGGTCATCTATGAATCCCCGGTCCCTGCTAAAAGGCCGTTGAGGGAATGCAAGAGGGCAGGCTTTCCTGCTAGTCTTCAGGGTCGGAGTGTGTTCTGGTATAGACCCAGTAAGCTTGCATCTTGCAGAGGTGATTTTTGGACAGGTTCACACTTTGTGCATGCCGCTTCCGAGGTTGATTATGGAAGCCAACATGAGCAAGCTTCCCTGGTTGGAGCCTGGAGCCTCAGGCCAGGCCTGTGGCCCTCTCTGTTGTTGTGTTTCGTGCAGTGAGGTTCTTGACTGCCCTGTGTGGCTGGAGCAGTGGGCGGGCGTGGGCTGGAGTTGGGCGATGGCGGAAGGGGGCTGATGGTTTAGGCCTCAGTGCTGCCCCTGTCAGCTCCTCTGCTGAAGTTGCCGGCACACTGTTGGCGCTAAGTGGATCTTCGTGGAGTGGGGTGTGGATCGAGTGAAGCATTTCAGCCTGGGTGGTGGCTGCTGGCCTGGAGAGAAAGGTAAGGTATCATGAGGAAAGGTCCTGTGTGATGTCGTGGGATGGGTTGTCATCATTGGGTTGCAGGCGCTGGCCTCGGCTTCCCACGAATGTGTCTTGTTCGTGATGGGCTGGCATAAGCTGCCTATGGAGCGGATGGCTTTGGCAGTTCAAGTGGGTGAGTTGAGGTAGGTAAGCTGTGTAGAGTTGCGATCCCGTTGCCCGAGGAATGACACCCAAAGGGTGTCTTGCGGGAAGTAGAGAAGATCGACATGGTGAGGCGTCTGTGCCGGCCTCCTTGCAGGTAGCTGAGTTATGCGAACATCCCCTTTGGCCGCTTTGTTCCCTTGTTTGGCAATGTGTAAAGCGAAAGTGTTTCTCCCGTGGGGGAATGACGCGACCGGCCGGTGTAGCACGCAGGCCTTTCGAACAGCCAGAGGTTTATCTGGAGCAGTCCATTGGTG
The DNA here is from genome assembly GCF_965194805.1 of Balaenoptera borealis. NCBI lineage: Eukaryota > Metazoa > Chordata > Mammalia > Artiodactyla > Balaenopteridae > Balaenoptera > Balaenoptera borealis. The sequence continues at coordinate 129,024,003 of NC_138866.1, forward strand.
GGGCAGAGATGGGGGCCCCATTGCCATGCCTGCTGTGCTGCCGTGGCCAGCCACTGTTCCCTTTCAGGCTTCCAAGTTCCCTCGCATGGCAGAGGTCTTCCATTGAAAGTCTGTCTGTGGTCCTCGGGGACCATGCCTTTGATCACTGTGAGTTACTCGGTAGTGTCACTGTGGCAGTGGAGAATTTCCAGGATGCATGGTGTGGGATCAGCATCAACGAAGGAGACAGGCTTGCGGTCTGTCTTCCCTGGTGTTCAGTGTGCCCGTGTTCTGAAGATGTTTGTGGTTTCCAGTAGGGTCGTGTCGCCCTGTGGGCTGGAGGAGGGCATGTAGGACGAGGCTTTCAAGGGTTTGAGCGTTTCCTTAGGGGTCAGGGCCGCGAACATTCAAGATGGGAGCTGCCTGAGACGTGGCTGGGAATGTGGACTAGTTTCCACCGTGGGGATCCGACATGGGTCATGGTGGCTGAAGCCCACCACTTCCTGTGGTGGGCATTCCCACGGGTCAATGGAAAGTGATTAGGCCTAGTTGGCGAGAAGTGGCACGTGGGCCCACGTTCGTTAGCCCCTTGAGTGTTTTCAGACTGCATCTTGGCAGTAGACAGCTGCCGGTCGGTGTCGGCCCGACCATGGGAGTTCCCTTGCTTCCGGAAGTGCTGCGAGTGACCCCAAATGCCCATCAGATATACTGGTAGCTGACAGAGTCTCGAGGTGCATGTCGATGTCACAGCCAAGGCCCGGAGGCAGGTCTCGTCGAGGCTTTGTGTTTTGGTCAGAAGGCGTGGCTGTAGGAGAGCGGGAGTCCGTGGACTATTTCAACAGCCCCTGGGGGTCAAAGTGTGTCTGCGGCCTCTTAAAGCTGACAGGATTCTTTCTCCTTTCAGTTAGGGGTCTAACCAGGGTGCTGTGTATAAACTATTTCTTTTATTGTTGGACTCCTCTTCACAGGGCCATAGGGACACACAGAGACCAAGACGCGTATGCAGCGGCACACAGAGGAACCCACAAGCATGTCCGCATGCGCAGTCACAGTCACACACGCCCACACGTGTGAACACACACATACAGCCTCTCAGACACCGGCCAACATATGTGCGTAACTTCCTGCAGTCGTACTATCAGACATGCAGTCAATTCTCGGTAAGGGTTAGAGGTCCTTGGGAAGCAGTTTCAGAGCTCAAGGCCAGGTAACTGTTTTTATGGATCATGTCCTGTGAGGACACCGGTCCACTTATGAAGCCTCGGTGATTTCTGTCCACTTCTCAGGTGCAGTTGCTGGGAAAGGCTGGCCGTCGGCACAAACAAGAAGACCTTCGTGTGCTCTGATGACTGGAGGTGCTAAGAAGAACTGGAAAAAATGAGGCGGGCCCATGTCCCCGAGCGTGGTCGTGGATAACTCAGGATGGTAGGTATTCAAGCACCCCAAGATGTGCCGTTAGATATTAGGTTTTCCTCAGACGGGCCCAATGGCTGCAAGAGTGGATTGATTGTTCCCCTTGCTGAGTGGCCTGAGGGCTGTGGATTCTCCAGGCTTTTGGGGTAGCCCAGGCTCATGGCTCCTGTACAGAGTCCCGCGCAGACTCCGGTTGTGTTCTGCAGCGTCCCAGCATGTGCTTGGATTGATGATGACACCCTTGCATGCATTCCTTGGAAAATCTGAGCCAAATGAGTGAGAACACTCTACCGTCTCGTCATCGAAACTGAGGTTCAGCACGTTTCCTCTCTCAGGGGGAGAGGACAGTTAGGAATGAGGGCCAGCGTCTTCCGCTGACATGCATGCAAACACCACCAAGGACTCCAGTATTGGAGGGGCTCCTGTCTGAGGGTTGACCGTGTCTGCACATAAGCTGTGTTATCTGTGAATCCCGGGTCCCTGCTGAATGGCTGTTGAGGGAATGCGAGGGGGCAGGCTCTCCTGCTGGTCTTAAGAGTCAGAGTGTGTGCTGGTCTAGGCCCAGTTAGCTTGCAGTTGGGAGGTGAGTTTTGGCCAGGATCACGCTTCGTGCATGCCATTTTGGGGGTTGATTCTGGAAGCCAAGATGAGCAAGCGTCCCTGGTTGGTGCCTGGAACCTCAGGCCAGGCCTGTGGCACTCCCTGTTCTTGCGTTTTTCACGGTGAGCTTCTTGAGTGCCTAGTGAGGCTGGAGCAATGGGCAGGGGTGAGCTCGGTTGGGCATCGGCGGAAAGGGGCTGATGGATTAGGCCTCGCTGCTGCCCTTGTTTGCTTCTCTACTTTAACTCCCGGCACAGTGTTGATGCCAAGTGGGTCATCGTGGAGTGGGGAGAGGAATGAGTGCTGAATTGAAACCTGCGTGGATCACTGATGGCCCGTACAGGAAGGGAAGGGAAGATGAGGACATGTCCTTTGTGATGTCGTGGAATAGGCTATCATAATTGGGTTGCAGGTGCTGGCCTCGGCTTCCCAAGGATGTGTCATGTTCGTGATTGGCTGGCATCAGCTGCCTATGGAGGGGAAGGCTTTGGCAGTTCAAGTGGATGAGGTGAGGTAGGTAACCTGTGTAGAGTTGGAATCCCATTGCCAGAGGAAAGACACCCAAAGGGTGTCTTGCGAGACGTAAAGAAGATTGACATGGTGACGCGTCTCTGCTGGCCTCCTTGGAGGATGTTTAGTTATGCGAACATCCCCTTTGGCCTCTTTGTTACCTTGTTTGGGAATGTGTAAAGCGAAAGTGCTTCTCCCGGGGGGGCATGACTCGGCTTGCGAACAGCCAGAGGTTTACCTGGAGCAGTCCCTTGTGGGGACAGAGGTAGGGGCACTGTTGCGACGCCAGGCGCACTGTCGTGGACAGCCACTGTGCCCTTTCAAGTTTCCAGGTCCCCTCGTGTGGCAAAGGTTTTCCGTTGAAAGTCTGTCTGTGGTCGTCGGGGACAGTGCCTTTGATCACTGTGAGTGCCTCGGTAGTGTCGCTGTGGCAGTGGAGAATTGCCAGGATGCATGGGGTGGGGTGGGCGTCATCAAAGCAGACAGGCTTGCGGTGTGTCTTCCCTGCTGTTCAGTGTCTCCGTGTTCACATGATGTCTGTGGCTTCAAGTAGAGTCGAGTCTCCCTGCAGGCAGGAGGAGGGCACTTAGGACGAGGCTGTGTAGCGTTTGAGCGTTTCCTCAGTGGTCAGGGCCGCAAAGCCTATCAGTTGGAAGCTTGCCTATACGTGTCCGGGAAGGTGGCCTAATTTCCGCTGTGGGGTTCCAACCTGTGTCATGGTTGCTGAAGACCAACACTTCCCATTGAGGGCATTCCCACGGGGTCATGGGAAGTGATTTGGTCTAGGTGGCGAGATGAGACACTTGGGCCGAAGTCCGTTAACCCCTTGAGAAGTGCCAGGCTGCATCTTGCCTGTCGGCAACTGCAGGTCGGTGTCAGCCTGCCCATGGGAGGTTACCTTGCTTCCGGGAGCACTGGGAGTGACCCCAAGGGCACATCAGATGTGGTGGTAGGTGGCAGGATCTCCAGGTCCACATAGGTGTGACACCCACGGCCGGGAGGGAGGTCTCGTCCAGTCTTTGTGCTTTGGTCAGAAGGCGTGGCTGTGGGAGAGCGGGAGTCTGTGGCCTATTTTGACAGCCTGGGGTTCAAAGTTCGCATGTGGCCTCATGAAGCTGACAGGGGTCTTTCTCCTTTCAGTTGGGGGTCCAACCAGGGTGCTGTGTATAAACTATGACGTTTACTGTTAGAGGCGTCTGCAGAGGGCCACAGGGACACCCAGAGACCAAGACGCGTGTTTAGCGGCACACACAGGTATCCACAAACGCATCCTCGTGCACAGTCACAGTCACACACGCCCACACGTGTGAATACACACATACAGCGTCTCACACACCGAGCAATGTACGTGCGTAACTTCCTTCAGTCGTGCTGTGAGACACACAATCAGGTTGCGGTAAGGGATAGTGGTACTTGGGAAGCAGGTTCCAGGCTCACGCCCAGGTTAAGTGTTCCCAAAAATCATGTTCTCTGAGGACCCTTGTGCAATTCAGAAACCTGCCTGATTTCTGTCCACTTCTCAGGTGCAGTTGCAGAGTAAGGCTGGCTGTCGGCAAAGAGAAGAAGACCTTCGCGTTGTCTGATGACTGGATATGCTAAGGAGAACTGGACAAAGTGGGGCGGGTGCACGTTGCCGAGCAAGGCTGTGGATAGCTCAGGACGGTAGGCATTCACCCATACTAAGATGTGCCATTGGATATTAGGATTTCCACAGATGGGCCCAATGGTTGCAAGGGTGGATTGATTGTTGGTCTTGCTGAGTGGCCTGAGGACTGTGGATTCCCCAGGCAGTTGGAGTACTTCCAGGTCATGGCTCCTCTGCAGAGACCCACGGCCTTCCCTTTTGTGTTCTGCAGCGTCCCAGCATGTGCTTGGATCGATGATGACACCCTTGTATGCATTCCTTGGAAAATCTGAACAAAATGAGTGAGAACGCTCTACCGTCTCCTCATCGAAACTGAGGTCCAGCACGTTTCCTGTCTCGGGAGTATGGGACAGATAGGAGTGAGGGCCAACGTCCCCTGCTGACAGGCATGCAAACCCCACTAAGGGCTCCAGCATTGGAGGGGCTCCTGTCTGAGGGTCGACCATGTCTGCCCATAAGCTGGGTCATCTATGAATCCCCGGTCCCTGCTAAAAGGCCGTTGAGGGAATGCAAGAGGGCAGGCTTTCCTGCTAGTCTTCAGGGTCGGAGTGTGTTCTGGTATAGACCCAGTAAGCTTGCATCTTGCAGAGGTGATTTTTGGACAGGTTCACACTTTGTGCATGCCGCTTCCGAGGTCGATTATGGAAGCCAACATGAGCAAGCTTCCCTGGTTGGAGCCTGGAGCCTCAGGCCAGGCCTGTGGCCCTCTCTGTTGTTGTGTTTCGTGCAGTGAGGTTCTTGACTGCCCTGTGTGGCTGGAGCAGTGGGCGGGCGTGGGCTGGAGTTGGGCGATGGCGGAAGGGGGCTGATGGTTTAGGCCTCAGTGCTGCCCCTGTCAGCTCCTCTGCTGAAGTTGCCGGCACACTGTTGGCGCTAAGTGGATCTTCGTGGAGTGGGGTGTGGATCGAGTGAAGCATTTCAGCCTGGGTGGTGGCTGCTGGCCTGGAGAGAAAGGTAAGGTATCATGAGGAAAGGTCCTGTGTGATGTCGTGGGATGGGTTGTCATCATTGGGTTGCAGGCGCTGGCCTCGGCTTCCCACGAATGTGTCTTGTTCGTGATGGGCTGGCATAAGCTGCCTATGGAGCGGATGGCTTTGGCAGTTCAAGTGGGTGAGTTGAGGTAGGTAAGCTGTGTAGAGTTGCGATCCCGTTGCCCGAGGAATGACACCCAAAGGGTGTCTTGCGGGAAGTAGAGAAGATCGACATGGTGAGGCGTCTGTGCCGGCCTCCTTGCAGGTAGCTGAGTTATGCGAACATCCCCTTTGGCCGCTTTGTTCCCTTGTTTGGCAATGTGTAAAGCGAAAGTGTTTCTCCCGTGGGGGAATGACGCGACCGGCCGGTGTAGCACGCAGGCCTTTCGAACAGCCAGAGGTTTATCTGGAGCAGTCCATTGGTGGGGCAGAGATGGGGGCCCCATTGCCATGCCTGCTGTGCTGCCGTGGACAGCCACTGTTCCCTTTCAGGCTTCCAAGTTCCCTCGCATGGCAGAGGTCTTCCATTGAAAGTCTGTCTGTGGTCCTCGGGGACCATGCCTTTGATCACTGTGAGTTACTCGGTAGTGTCACTGTGGCAGTGGAGAATTTCCAGGATGCATGGTGTGGGATCAGCATCAACGAAGGAGACAGGCTTGCGGTCTGTCTTCCCTGGTGTTCAGTGTGCCCGTGTTCTGAAGATGTTTGTGGTTTCCAGTAGGGTCGTGTCGCCCTGTGGGCTGGAGGAGGGCATGTAGGACGAGGCTTTCAAGGGTTTGAGCGTTTCCTTAGGGGTCAGGGCCGCGAACATTCAAGATGGGAGCTGCCTGAGACGTGGCTGGGAATGTGGACTAGTTTCCGCCGTGGGGATCCGACATGGGTCATGGTGGCTGAAGCCCACCACTTCCTGTGGTGGGCATTCCCACGGGTCAATGGAAAGTGATTAGGCCTAGTTGGCGAGAAGTGGCACGTGGGCCCACGTTCGTTAGCCCCTTGAGTGTTTTCAGACTGCATCTTGGCAGTAGACAGCTGCCGGTCGGTGTCGGCCCGACCATGGGAGTTCCCTTGCTTCCGGAAGTGCTGCGAGTGACCCCAAATGCCCATCAGATATACTGGTAGCTGACAGAGTCTCGAGGTGCATGTCGATGTCACAGCCAAGGCCCGGAGGCAGGTCTCGTCGAGGCTTTGTGTTTTGGTCAGAAGGCGTGGCTGTAGGAGAGCGGGAGTCCGTGGACTATTTCAACAGCCCCTGGGGGTCAAAGTGTGTCTGCGGCCTCTTAAAGCTGACAGGATTCTTTCTCCTTTCAGTTAGGGGTCTAACCAGGGTGCTGTGTATAAACTATTTCTTTTATTGTTGGACTCCTCTTCACAGGGCCATAGGGACACACAGAGACCAAGACGCGTATGCAGCGGCACACAGAGGAACCCACAAGCATGTCCGCATGCGCAGTCACAGTCACACACGCCCACACGTGTGAACACACACATACAGCCTCTCAGACACCGGCCAACATATGTGCGTAACTTCCTGCAGTCGTACTATCAGACATGCAGTCAATTCTCGGTAAGGGTTAGAGGTCCTTGGGAAGCAGTTTCAGAGCTCAAGGCCAGGTAACTGTTTTTATGGATCATGTCCTGTGAGGACACCGGTCCACTTATGAAGCCTCGGTGATTTCTGTCCACTTCTCAGGTGCAGTTGCTGGGAAAGGCTGGCCGTCGGCACAAACAAGAAGACCTTCGTGTGCTCTGATGACTGGAGGTGCTAAGAAGAACTGGAAAAAGTGAGGCGGGCCCATGTCCCCGAGCGTGGTCGTGGATAACTCAGGATGGTAGGTATTCAAGCACCCCAAGATGTGCCGTTAGATATTAGGTTTTCCTCAGACGGGCCCAATGGCTGCAAGAGTGGATTGATTGTTCCCCTTGCTGAGTGGCCTGAGGGCTGTGGATTCTCCAGGCTTTTGGGGTAGCCCAGGCTCATGGCTCCTGTACAGAGTCCCGCGCAGACTCCGGTTGTGTTCTGCAGCGTCCCAGCATGTGCTTGGATTGATGATGACACCCTTGCATGCATTCCTTGGAAAATCTGAGCCAAATGAGTGAGAACACTCTACCGTCTCGTCATCGAAACTGAGGTTCAGCACGTTTCCTCTCTCAGGGGGAGAGGACAGTTAGGAATGAGGGCCAGCGTCTTCCGCTGACATGCATGCAAACACCACCAAGGACTCCAGTATTGGAGGGGCTCCTGTCTGAGGGTTGACCGTGTCTGCACATAAGCTGTGTTATCTGTGAATCCCGGGTCCCTGCTGAATGGCTGTTGAGGGAATGCGAGGGGGCAGGCTCTCCTGCTGGTCTTAAGAGTCAGAGTGTGTGCTGGTCTAGGCCCAGTTAGCTTGCAGTTGGGAGGTGAGTTTTGGCCAGGATCACGCTTCGTGCATGCCATTTTGGGGGTTGATTCTGGAAGCCAAGATGAGCAAGCGTCCCTGGTTGGTGCCTGGAACCTCAGGCCAGGCCTGTGGCCCTCCCTGTTCTTGCGTTTTTCACGGTGAGCTTCTTGAGTGCCTAGTGAGGCTGGAGCAATGGGCAGGGGTGAGCTCGGTTGGGCATCGGCGGAAAGGGGCTGATGGATTAGGCCTCGCTGCTGCCCTTGTTTGCTTCTCTGCTTTAACTCCCGGCACAGTGTTGATGCCAAGTGGGTCATCGTGGAGTGGGGAGAGGAATGAGTGCTGAATTGAAACCTGCGTGGATCACTGATGGCCCGTACAGGAAGGGAAGGGAAGATGAGGACATGTCCTTTGTGATGTCGTGGAATAGGCTATCATAATTGGGTTGCAGGTGCTGGCCTCGGCTTCCCAAGGATGTGTCATGTTCGTGATTGGCTGGCATCAGCTGCCTATGGAGGGGAAGGCTTTGGCAGTTCAAGTGGATGAGGTGAGGTAGGTAACCTGTGTAGAGTTGGAATCCCATTGCCAGAGGAAAGACACCCAAAGGGTGTCTTGAGAGACGTAAAGAAGATTGACATGGTGACGCGTCTCTGCTGGCCTCCTTGGAGGATGTTTAGTTATGCGAACATCCCCTTTGGCCTCTTTGTTACCTTGTTTGGGAATGTGTAAAGCGAAAGTGCTTCTCCCGGGGGGGCATGACTCGGCTTGCGAACAGCCAGAGGTTTACCTGGAGCAGTCCCTTGTGGGGACAGAGGTGGGGGCACTGTTGCGACGCCAGGCGCACTGTCGTGGACAGCCACTGTGCCCTTTCAAGTTTCCAGGTCCCCTCGTGTGGCAAAGGTTTTCCGTTGAAAGTCTGTCTGTGGTCGTCGGGGACAGTGCCTTTGATCACTGTGAGTGCCTCGGTAGTGTCGCTGTGGCAGTGGAGAATTGCCAGGATGCATGGGGTGGGGTGGGCGTCATCAAAGCAGACAGGCTTGCGGTGTGTCTTCCCTGCTGTTCAGTGTCTCCGTGTTCACATGATGTCTGTGGCTTCAAGTAGAGTCGAGTCTCCCTGCAGGCAGGAGGAGGGCACTTAGGACGAGGCTGTGTAGCGTTTGAGCGTTTCCTCAGTGGTCAGGGCCGCAAAGCCTATCAGTTGGAAGCTTGCCTATACGTGTCCGGGAAGGTGGCCTAATTTCCGCTGTGGGGTTCCAACCTGTGTCATGGTTGCTGAAGCCCAACACTTCCCATTGAGGGCATTCCCACGGGGTCATGGGAAGTGATTTGGTCTAGGTGGCGAGATGAGACACTTGGGCCGAAGTCCGTTAACCCCTTGAGAAGTGCCAGGCTGCATCTTGCCTGTCGGCAACTGCAGGTCGGTGTCAGCCTGCCCATGGGAGGTTACCTTGCTTCCGGGAGCACTGGGAGTGACCCCAAGGGCACATCAGATGTGGTGGTAGGTGGCAGGATCTCCAGGTCCACATAGGTGTGACACCCACGGCCGGGAGGGAGGTCTCGTCCAGTCTTTGTGCTTTGGTCAGAAGGCGTGGCTGTGGGAGAGCGGGAGTCTGTGGCCTATTTTGACAGCCTGGGGTTCAAAGTTCGCATGTGGCCTCATGAAGCTGACAGGGGTCTTTCTCCTTTCAGTTGGGGGTCCAACCAGGGTGCTGTGTATAAACTATGACGTTTACTGTTAGAGGCGTCTGCAGAGGGCCACAGGGACACCCAGAGACCAAGACGCGTGTTTAGCGGCACACACAGGTATCCACAAACGCATCCTCGTGCACAGTCACAGTCACACACGCCCACACGTGTGAATACACACATACAGCGTCTCACACACCGAGCAATGTACGTGCGTAACTTCCTTCAGTCGTGCTGTGAGACACACAATCAGGTTTCGGTAAGGGATAGTGGTACTTGGGAAGCAGGTTCCAGGCTCACGCCCAGGTTAAGTGTTCCCAAAAATCATGTTCTCTGAGGACCCTTGTGCAATTCAGAAACCTGCCTGATTTCTGTCCACTTCTCAGGTGCAGTTGCAGAGTAAGGCTGGCTGTCGGCAAAGAGAAGAAGACCTTCGCGTTGTCTGATGACTGGATATGCTAAGGAGAACTGGACAAAGTGGGGCGGGTGCACGTTGCCGAGCAAGGCTGTGGATAGCTCAGGACGGTAGGCATTCACCCATACTAAGATGTGCCATTGGATATTAGGATTTCCACAGATGGGCCCAATGGTTGCAAGGGTGGATTGATTGTTGGTCTTGCTGAGTGGCCTGAGGACTGTGGATTCCCCAGGCAGTTGGAGTACTTCCAGGTCATGGCTCCTCTGCAGAGACCCACGGCCTTCCCTTTTGTGTTCTGCAGCGTCCCAGCATGTGCTTGGATCGATGATGACACCCTTGTATGCATTCCTTGGAAAATCTGAACAAAATGAGTGAGAACGCTCTACCGTCTCCTCATCGAAACTGAGGTCCAGCACGTTTCCTGTCTCGGGAGTATGGGACAGATAGGAGTGAGGGCCAACGTCCCCTGCTGACAGGCATGCAAACCCCACTAAGGGCTCCAGCATTGGAGGGGCTCCTGTCTGAGGGTCGACCATGTCTGCCCATAAGCTGGGTCATCTATGAATCCCCGGTCCCTGCTAAAAGGCCGTTGAGGGAATGCAAGAGGGCAGGCTTTCCTGCTAGTCTTCAGGGTCGGAGTGTGTTCTGGTATAGACCCAGTAAGCTTGCATCTTGCAGAGGTGATTTTTGGACAGGTTCACACTTTGTGCATGCCGCTTCCGAGGTCGATTATGGAAGCCAACATGAGCAAGCTTCCCTGGTTGGAGCCTGGAGCCTCAGGCCAGGCCTGTGGCCCTCTCTGTTGTTGTGTTTCGTGCAGTGAGGTTCTTGACTGCCCTGTGTGGCTGGAGCAGTGGGCGGGCGTGGGCTGGAGTTGGGCGATGGCGGAAGGGGGCTGATGGTTTAGGCCTCAGTGCTGCCCCTGTCAGCTCCTCTGCTGAAGTTGCCGGCACACTGTTGGCGCTAAGTGGATCTTCGTGGAGTGGGGTGTGGATCGAGTGAAGCATTTCAGCCTGGGTGGTGGCTGCTGGCCTGGAGAGAAAGGTAAGGTATCATGAGGAAAGGTCCTGTGTGATGTCGTGGGATGGGTTGTCATCATTGGGTTGCAGGCGCTGGCCTCGGCTTCCCACGAATGTGTCTTGTTCGTGATGGGCTGGCATAAGCTGCCTATGGAGCGGATGGCTTTGGCAGTTCAAGTGGGTGAGTTGAGGTAGGTAAGCTGTGTAGAGTTGCGATCCCGTTGCCCGAGGAATGACACCCAAAGGGTGTCTTGCGGGAAGTAGAGAAGATCGACATGGTGAGGCGTCTGTGCCGGCCTCCTTGCAGGTAGCTGAGTTATGCGAACATCCCCTTTGGCCGCTTTGTTCCCTTGTTTGGCAATGTGTAAAGCGAAAGTGTTTCTCCCGTGGGGGAATGACGCGACCGGCCGGTGTAGCACGCAGGCCTTTCGAACAGCCAGAGGTTTATCTGGAGCAGTCCATTGGTGGGGCAGAGATGGGGGCCCCATTGCCATGCCTGCTGTGCTGCCGTGGCCAGCCACTGTTCCCTTTCAGGCTTCCAAGTTCCCTCGCATGGCAGAGGTCTTCCATTGAAAGTCTGTCTGTGGTCCTCGGGGACCATGCCTTTGATCACTGTGAGTTACTCGGTAGTGTCACTGTGGCAGTGGAGAATTTCCAGGATGCATGGTGTGGGATCAGCATCAACGAAGGAGACAGGCTTGCGGTCTGTCTTCCCTGGTGTTCAGTGTTCCCGTGTTCTGAAGATGTTTGTGGTTTCCAGTAGGGTCGTGTCGCCCTGTGGGCTGGAGGAGGGCATGTAGGACGAGGCTTTCAAGGGTTTGAGCGTTTCCTTAGGGGTCAGGGCCGCGAACATTCAAGATGGGAGCTGCCTGAGACGTGGCTGGGAATGTGGACTAGTTTCCGCCGTGGGGATCCGACATGGGTCATGGTGGCTGAAGCCCACCACTTCCTGTGGTGGGCATTCCCACGGGTCAATGGAAAGTGATTAGGCCTAGTTGGCGAGAAGTGGCACGTGGGCCCACGTTCGTTAGCCCCTTGAGTGTTTTCAGACTGCATCTTGGCAGTAGACAGCTGCCGGTCGGTGTCGGCCCGACCATGGGAGTTCCCTTGCTTCCGGAAGTGCTGCGAGTGACCCCAAATGCCCATCAGATATACTGGTAGCTGACAGAGTCTCGAGGTGCATGTCGATGTCACAGCCAAGTCCCCGAGGCAGGTCTCGTCGAGGCTTTGTGTTTTGGTCAGAAGGCGTGGCTGTAGGAGAGCGGGAGTCCGTGGACTATTTCAACAGCCCCTGGGGGTCAAAGTGTGTCTGCGGCCTCTTAAAGCTGACAGGATTCTTTCTCCTTTCAGTTAGGGGTCTAACCAGGGTGCTGTGTATAAACTATTTCTTTTATTGTTGGACTCCTCTTCACAGGGCCATAGGGACACACAGAGACCAAGACGCGTATGCAGCGGCACACAGAGGAACCCACAAGCATGTCCGCATGCGCAGTCACAGTCACACACGCCCACACGTGTGAACACACACATACAGCCTCTCAGACACCGGCCAACATATGTGCGTAACTTCCTGCAGTCGTACTATCAGACATGCAGTCAATTCTCGGTAAGGGTTAGAGGTCCTTGGGAAGCAGTTTCAGAGCTCAAGGCCAGGTAACTGTTTTTATGGATCATGTCCTGTGAGGACACCGGTCCACTTATGAAGCCTCGGTGATTTCTGTCCACTTCTCAGGTGCAGTTGCTGGGAAAGGCTGGCCGTCGGCACAAACAAGAAGACCTTCGTGTGCTCTGATGACTGGAGGTGCTAAGAAGAACTGGAAAAAGTGAGGCGGGCCCATGTCCCCGAGCGTGGTCGTGGATAAGTCAGGATGGTAGGTATTCAAGCACCCCAAGATGTGCCGTTAGATATTAGGTTTTCCTCAGACGGGCCCAATGGCTGCAAGAGTGGATTGATTGTTCCCCTTGCTGAGTGGCCTGAGGGCTGTGGATTCTCCAGGCTTTTGGGGTAGCCCAGGCTCATGGCTCCTGTACAGAGTCCCGCGCAGACTCCGGTTGTGTTCTGCAGCGTCCCAGCATGTGCTTGGATTGATGATGACACCCTTGCATGCATTCCTTGGAAAATCTGAGCCAAATGAGTGAGAACACTCTACCGTCTCGTCATCGAAACTGAGGTTCAGCACGTTTCCTCTCTCAGGGGGAGAGGACAGTTAGGAATGAGGGCCAGCGTCTTCCGCTGACATGCATGCAAACACCACCAAGGACTCCAGTATTGGAGGGGCTCCTGTCTGAGGGTTGACCGTGTCTGCACATAAGCTGTGTTATCTGTGAATCCCGGGTCCCTGCTGAATGGCTGTTGAGGGAATGCGAGGGGGCAGGCTCTCCTGCTGGTCTTAAGAGTCAGAGTGTGTGCTGGTCTAGGCCCAGTTAGCTTGCAGTTGGGAGGTGAGTTTTGGCCAGGATCACGCTTCGTGCATGCCATTTTGGGGGTTGATTCTGGAAGCCAAGATGAGCAAGCGTCCCTGGTTGGTGCCTGGAACCTCAGGCCAGGCCTGTGGCCCTCCCTGTTCTTGCGTTTTTCACGGTGAGCTTCTTGAGTGCCTAGTGAGGCTGGAGCAATGGGCAGGGGTGAGCTCGGTTGGGCATCGGCGGAAAGGGGCTGATGGATTAGGCCTCGCTGCTGCCCTTGTTTGCTTCTCTACTTTAACTCCCGGCACAGTGTTGATGCCAAGTGGGTCATCGTGGAGTGGGGAGAGGAATGAGTGCTGAATTGAAACCTGCGTGGATCACTGATGGCCCATACAGGAAGGGAAGGGAAGATGAGGACATGTCCTTTGTGATGTCGTGGAATAGGCTATCATAATTGGGTTGCAGGTGCTGGCCTCGGCTTCCCAAGGATGTGTCATGTTCGTGATTGGCTGGCATCAGCTGCCTATGGAGGGGAAGGCTTTGGCAGTTCAAGTGGATGAGGTGAGGTAGGTAACCTGTGTAGAGTTGGAATCCCATTGCCAGAGGAAAGACACCCAAAGGGTGTCTTGCGAGACGTAAAGAAGATTGACATGGTGACGCGTCTCTGCTGGCCTCCTTGGAGGATGTTTAGTTATGCGAACATCCCCTTTGGCCTCTTTGTTACCTTGTTTGGGAATGTGTAAAGCGAAAGTGCTTCTCCCGGGGGGGCATGACTCGGCTTGCGAACAGCCAGAGGTTTACCTGGAGCAGTCCCTTGTGGGGACAGAGGTGGGGGCACTGTTGCGACGCCAGGCGCACTGTCGTGGACAGCCACTGTGCCCTTTCAAGTTTCCAGGTCCCCTCGTGTGGCAAAGGTTTTCCGTTGAAAGTCTGTCTGTGGTCGTCGGGGACAGTGCCTTTGATCACTGTGAGTGCCTCGGTAGTGTCGCTGTGGCAGTGGAGAATTGCCAGGATGCATGGGGTGGGGTGGGCGTCATCAAAGCAGACAGGCTTGCGGTGTGTCTTCCCTGCTGTTCAGTGTCTCCGTGTTCACATGATGTCTGTGGCTTCAAGTAGAGTCGAGTCGCCCTGCAGGCAGGAGGAGGGCACTTAGGACGAGGCTGTGTAGCATTTGAGCGTTTCCTCAGTGGTCAGGGCCGCAAAGCCTACCAGTTGGAAGCTTGCCTATACGTGTCCGGGAAGGTGGCCTAATTTCCGCTGTGGGGTTCCAACCTGTGTCATGGTTGCTGAAGCCCAACACTTCCCATTGAGGGCATTCCCACGGGGTCATGGGAAGTGATTTGGTCTAGGTGGCGAGATGAGACACTTGGGCCGAAGTCCGTTAACCCCTTGAGAAGTGCCAGGCTGCATCTTGCCTGTCGGCAACTGCAGGTCGGTGTCAGCCTGCCCATGGGAGGTTACCTTGCTTCCGGGAGCACTGGGAGTGACCCCAAGGGCACATCAGATGTGGTGGTAGGTGGCAGGATCTCCAGGTCCACATAGGTGTGACACCCACGGCCGGGAGGGAGGTCTCGTCCAGTCTTTGTGCTTTGGTCAGAAGGCGTGGCTGTGGGAGAGCGGGAGTCTGTGGCCTATTTTGACAGCCTGGGGTTCAAAGTTCGCATGTGGCCTCATGAAGCTGACAGGGGTCTTTCTCCTTTCAGTTGGGGGTCCAACCAGGGTGCTGTGTATAAACTATGACGTTTACTGTTAGAGGCGTCTGCAGAGGGCCACAGGGACACCCAGAGACCAAGACGCGTGTTTAGCGGCACACACAGGTATCCACAAACGCATCCTCGTGCACAGTCACAGTCACACACGCCCACACGTGTGAATACACACATACAGCGTCTCACACACCGAGCAATGTACGTGCGTAACTTCCTTCAGTCGTGCTGTGAGACACACAATCAGTTTTCGGTAAGGGATAGTGGTACTTGGGAAGCAGGTTCCAGGCTCACGCCCAGGTTAAGTGTTCCCAAAAATCATGTTCTCTGAGGACCCTTGTGCAATTCAGAAACCTGCCTGATTTCTGTCCACTTCTCAGGTGCAGTTGCAGAGTAAGGCTGGCTGTCGGCAAAGAGAAGAAGACCTTCGCGTTGTCTGATGACTGGATATGCTAAGGAGTACTGGACAAAGTGGGGCGGGTGCACGTTGCCGAGCAAGGCTGTGGATATCTCAGGACGGCAGGCATTCACCCATACTAAGATGTGCCATTGGATATTAGGATTTCCACAGATGGGCCCAATGGTTGCAAGGGTGGATTGATTGTTGGTCTTGCTGAGTGGCCTGAGGACTGTGGATTCCCCAGGCAGTTGGAGTACTTCCAGGTCATGGCTCCTCTGCAGAGACCCACGGCCTTCCCTTTTGTGTTCTGCAGCGTCCCAGCATGTGCTTGGATCGATGATGACACCCTTGTATGCATTCCTTGGAAAATCTGAACAAAATGAGTGAGAACGCTCTACCGTCTCCTCATCGAAACTGAGGTCCAGCACGTTTCCTGTCTCGGGAGTATGGGACAGTTAGGAGTGAGGGCCAACGTCCCCTGCTGACAGGCATGCAAACCCCACTAAGGGCTCCAGCATTGGAGGGGCTCCTGTCTGAGGGTCGACCATGTCTGCCCATAAGCTGGGTCATCTATGAATCCCCGGTCCCTGCTAAAAGGCCGTTGAGGGAATGCAAGAGGGCAGGCTTTCCTGCTAGTCTTCAGGGTCGGAGTGTGTTCTGGTATAGACCCAGTAAGCTTGCATCTTGGAGAGGTGATTTTTGGACAGGATCACACTTTGTGCATGCTGCTTCCGAGGTTGATTATGGAAGCCAAAATGAGCAAGCTTCCCTGGTTGGAGCCTGGAGCCTCAGGCCAGGCCTGTGGCCCTCTGTGTTGTTGTGTTTCGTGCAGTGAGGTTCTTGACTGCCCCGTGTGGCTGGAGCAGTGGGCGGGCGTGGGCTGGAGTTGGGCGATGGCGGAAGGGGGCTGATGGTTTAGGCCTCAGTGCTGCCCCTGTCAGCTCCTCTGCTGAAGTTGCCGGCACACTGTTGGCGCTAAGTGGATCTTCGTGGAGTGGGGTGTGGATCGAGTGAAGCATTTCAGCCTGGCTGGTGGCTGCTGGCCTGGAGAGAAAGGTAAGGTATCATGAGGAAAGGTCCTGTGTGATGTCGTGGGATGGGTTGTCATCATTGGGTTGCAGGCGCTGGCCTCGGCTTCCCAAGAATGTGTCTTGTTCGTGATGGGCTGGCATAAGCTGCCTATGGAGCGGATGGCTTTGGCAGTTCAAGTGGGTGAGTTGAGGTAGGTAAGCTGTGTAGAGTTGCGATCCCGTTGCCCGAGGAATGACACCCAAAGGGTGTCTTGCGGGAAGTAGAGAAGATCGACATGGTGAGGCGTCTGTGCCGGCCTCCTTGCAGGTAGTTGAGTTATGCGAACATCCCCTTTGGCCGCTTTGTTCCCTTGTTTGGCAATGTGTAAAGCGAAAGTGTTTCTCCCGTGGGGGAATGACGCGACCGGCCGGTGTAGCACGCAGGCCTTTCGAACAGCCAGAGGTTTATCTGGAGCAGTCCATTGGTGGGGCAGAGATGGGGGCCCCATTGCCATGCCTGCTGTGCTGCCGCGGCCAGCCACTGTTCCCTTTCAGGCTTCCAAGTTTCCTCGCATGGCAGAGGTCTTCCTTTGAAAGTCTGTCTGTGGTCCTCGGGGACCATGCCTTTGATCACTGTGAGTTACTCGGTAGTGTCACTGTGGCAGTGGAGAATTTCCAGGATGCATGGTGTGGGATCAGCATCAACGAAGGAGACAGGCTTGCGGTCTGTCTTCCCTGGTGTTCAGTGTTCCCGTGTTCTGAAGATGTTTGTGGTTTCCAGTAGGGTCGTGTCGCCCTGTGGGCTGGAGTAGGGCATGTCGGACGAGGCTTTCAAGGGTTTGAGCGTTTCCTTAGGGGTCAGGGCCGCGAACATTCAAGATGGGAGCTGCCTGAGACGTGGCTGGGAATGTGGACTAGTTTCCGCCGTGGGGATCCGACATGGGTCATGGTGGCTGAAGCCCACCACTTCCTGTGGTGGGCATTCCCACGGGTCAATGGAAAGTGATTAGGCCTAGTTGGCGAGAAGTGGCACGTGGGCCCACGTTCGTTAGCCCCTTGAGTGTTTTCAGACTGCATCTTGGCAGTAGACAGCTGCCGGTCGGTGTCGGCCCGACCATGGGAGTTCCCTTGCTTCCGGAAGTGCTGCGAGTGACCCCAAATGCCCATCAGATATACTGGTAGCTGACAGAGTCTCGAGGTGCATGTCGATGTCACAGCCAAGGCCCGGAGGCAGGTCTCGTCGAGGCTTTGTGTTTTGGTCAGAAGGCGTGGCTGTAGGAGAGCGGGAGTCCGTGGACTATTTCAACAGCCCCTGGGGGTCAAAGTGTGTCTGCGGCCTCTTAAAGCTGACAGGATTCTTTCTCCTTTCAGTTAGGGGTCTAACCAGGGTGCTGTGTATAAACTATTTCTTTTATTGTTGGACTCCTCTTCACAGGGCCATAGGGACACACAGAGACCAAGACGCGTATGCAGCGGCACACAGAGGAACCCACAAGCATGTCCGCATGCGCAGTCACAGTCACACACGCCCACACGTGTGAACACACACATACAGCCTCTCAGACACCGGCCAACATATGTGCGTAACTTCCTGCAGTCGTACTATCAGACATGCAGTCAATTCTCGGTAAGGGTTAGAGGTCCTTGGGAAGCAGTTTCAGAGCTCAAGGCCAGGTAACTGTTTTTATGGATCATGTCCTGTGAGGACACCGGTCCACTTATGAAGCCTCGGTGATTTCTGTCCACTTCTCAGGTGCAGTTGCTGGGAAAGGCTGGCCGTCGGCACAAACAAGAAGACCTTCGTGTGCTCTGATGACTGGAGGTGCTAAGAAGAACTGGAAAAAGTGAGGCGGGCCCATGTCCCCGAGCGTGGTCGTGGATAACTCAGGATGGTAGGTATTCAAGCACCCCAAGATGTGCCGTTAGATATTAGGTTTTCCTCAGACGGGCCCAATGGCTGCAAGAGTGGATTGATTGTTCCCCTTGCTGAGTGGCCTGAGGGCTGTGGATTCTCCAGGCTTTTGGGGTAGCCCAGGCTCATGGCTCCTGTACAGAGTCCCGCGCAGACTCCGGTTGTGTTCTGCAGCGTCCCAGCATGTGCTTGGATTGATGATGACACCCTTGCATGCATTCCTTGGAAAATCTGAGCCAAATGAGTGAGAACACTCTACCGTCTCGTCATCGAAACTGAGGTTCAGCACGTTTCCTCTCTCAGGGGGAGAGGACAGTTAGGAATGAGGGCCAGCGTCTTCCGCTGACATGCATGCAAACAACACCAAGGACTCCAGTATTGGAGGGGCTCCTGTCTGAGGGTTGACCGTGTCTGCACATAAGCTGTGTTATCTGTGAATCCCGGGTCCCTGCTGAATGGCTGTTGAGGGAATGCGAGGGGGCAGGCTCTCCTGCTGGTCTTAAGAGTCAGAGTGTGTGCTGGTCTAGGCCCAGTTAGCTTGCAGTTGGGAGGTGAGTTTTGGCCAGGATCACGCTTCGTGCATGCCATTTTGGGGGTTGATTCTGGAAGCCAAGATGAGCAAGCGTCCCTGGTTGGTGCCTGGAACCTCAGGCCAGGCCTGTGGCCCTCCCTGTTCTTGCGTTTTTCACGGTGAGCTTCTTGAGTGCCTAGTGAGGCTGGAGCAATGGGCAGGGGTGAGCTCGGTTGGGCATCGGCGGAAAGGGGCTGATGGATTAGGCCTCGCTGCTGCCCTTGTTTGCTTCTCTACTTTAACTCCCGGCACAGTGTTGATGCCAAGTGGGTCATCGTGGAGTGGGGAGAGGAATGAGTGCTGAATTGAAACCTGCGTGGATCACTGATGGCCCGTACAGGAAGGGAAGGGAAGATGAGGACATGTCCTTTGTGATGTCGTGGAATAGGCTATCATAATTGGGTTGCAGGTGCTGGCCTCGGCTTCCCAAGGATGTGTCATGTTCGTGATTGGCTGGCATCAGCTGCCTATGGAGGGGAAGGCTTTGGCAGTTCAAGTGGATGAGGTGAGGTAGGTAACCTGTGTAGAGTTGGAATCCCATTGCCAGAGGAAAGACACCCAAAGGGTGTCTTGCGAGACGTAAAGAAGATTGACATGGTGACGCGTCTCTGCTGGCCTCCTTGGAGGATGTTTAGTTATGCGAACATCCCCTTTGGCCTCTTTGTTACCTTGTTTGGGAATGTGTAAAGCGAAAGTGCTTCTCCCGGGGGGGCATGACTCGGCTTGCGAACAGCCAGAGGTTTACCTGGAGCAGTCCGTTGTGGGGACAGAGGTGGGGGCACTGTTGCGACGCCAGGCGCACTGTCGTGGACAGCCACTGTGCCCTTTCAAGTTTCCAGGTCCCCTCGTGTGGCAAAGGTTTTCCGTTGAAAGTCTGTCTGTGGTCGTCGGGGACAGTGCCTTTGATCACTGTGAGTGCCTCGGTAGTGTCGCTGTGGCAGTGGAGAATTGCCAGGATGCATGGGGTGGGGTGGGCGTCATCAAAGCAGACAGGCTTGCGGTGTGTCTTCCCTGCTGTTCAGTGTCTCCGTGTTCACATGATGTCTGTGGCTTCAAGTAGAGTCGAGTCGCCCTGCAGGCAGGAGGAGGGCACTTAGGACGAGGCTGTGTAGCGTTTGAGCGTTTCCTCAGTGGTCAGGGCCGCAAAGCCTACCAGTTGGAAGCTTGCCTATACGTGTCCGGGAAGGTGGCCTAATTTCCGCTGTGGGGTTCCAACCTGTGTCATGGTTGCTGAAGCCCAACACTTCCCATTGAGGGCATTCCCACGGGGTCATGGGAAGTGATTTGGTCTAGGTGGCGAGATGAGACACTTGGGCCGAAGTCCGTTAACCCCTTGAGAAGTGCCAGGCTGCATCTTGCCTGTTGGCAACTGCAGGTCGGTGTCAGCCTGCCCATGGGAGGTTACCTTGCTTCCGGGAGCACTGGGAGTGACCCCAAGGGCACATCAGATGTGGTGGTAGGTGGCAGGATCTCCAGGTCCACATAGGTGTGACACCCACGGCCGGGAGGGAGGTCTCGTCCAGTCTTTGTGCTTTGGTCAGAAGGCGTGGCTGTGGGAGAGCGGGAGTCTGTGGCCTATTTTGACAGCCTGGGGTTCAAAGTTCGCATGTGGCCTCATGAAGCTGACAGGGGTCTTTCTCCTTTCAGTTGGGGGTCCAACCAGGGTGCTGTGTATAAACTATGACGTTTACTGTTAGAGGCGTCTGCAGAGGGCCACAGGGACACCCAGAGACCAAGACGCGTGTTTAGCGGCACACACAGGTATCCACAAACGCATCCTCGTGCACAGTCACAGTCACACACGCCCACACGTGTGAATACACACATACAGCGTCTCACACACCGAGCAATGTACGTGCGTAACTTCCTTCAGTCGTGCTGTGAGACACACAATCAGTTTTCGGTAAGGGATAGTGGTACTTGGGAAGCAGGTTCCAGGCTCACGCCCAGGTTAAGTGTTCCCAAAAATCATGTTCTCTGAGGACCCTTGTGCAATTCAGAAACCTGCCTGATTTCTGTCCACTTCTCAGGTGCAGTTGCAGAGTAAGGCTGGCTGTCGGCAAAGAGAAGAAGACCTTCGCGTTGTCTGATGACTGGATATGCTAAGGAGTACTGGACAAAGTGGGGCGGGTGCACGTTGCCGAGCAAGGCTGTGGATATCTCAGGACGGCAGGCATTCACCCATACTAAGATGTGCCATTGGATATTAGGATTTCCACAGATGGGCCCAATGGTTGCAAGGGTGGATTGATTGTTGGTCTTGCTGAGTGGCCTGAGGACTGTGGATTCCCCAGGCAGTTGGAGTACTTCCAGGTCATGGCTCCTCTGCAGAGACCCACGGCCTTCCCTTTTGTGTTCTGCAGCGTCCCAGCATGTGCTTGGATCGATGATGACACCCTTGTATGCATTCCTTGGAAAATCTGAACAAAATGAGTGAGAACGCTCTACCGTCTCCTCATCGAAACTGAGGTCCAGCACGTTTCCTGTCTCGGGAGTATGGGACAGTTAGGAGTGAGGGCCAA
The DNA here is from genome assembly GCF_965194805.1 of Balaenoptera borealis. Taxonomy (NCBI): domain Eukaryota; kingdom Metazoa; phylum Chordata; class Mammalia; order Artiodactyla; family Balaenopteridae; genus Balaenoptera; species Balaenoptera borealis. Next base: position 129,045,149 of record NC_138866.1, read on the forward strand.
CGTCCCCTGCTGACAGGCATGCAAACCCCACTAAGGGCTCCAGCATTGGAGGGGCTCCTGTCTGAGGGTCGACCATGTCTGCCCATAAGCTGGGTCATCTATGAATCCCCGGTCCCTGCTAAAAGGCCGTTGAGGGAATGCAAGAGGGCAGGCTTTCCTGCTAGTCTTCAGGGTCGGAGTGTGTTCTGGTATAGACCCAGTAAGCTTGCATCTTGGAGAGGTGATTTTTGGACAGGATCACACTTTGTGCATGCTGCTTCCGAGGTTGATTATGGAAGCCAAAATGAGCAAGCTTCCCTGGTTGGAGCCTGGAGCCTCAGGCCAGGCCTGTGGCCCTCTGTGTTGTTGTGTTTCGTGCAGTGAGGTTCTTGACTGCCCCGTGTGGCTGGAGCAGTGGGCGGGCGTGGGCTGGAGTTGGGCGATGGCGGAAGGGGGCTGATGGTTTAGGCCTCAGTGCTGCCCCTGTCAGCTCCTCTGCTGAAGTTGCCGGCACACTGTTGGCGCTAAGTGGATCTTCGTGGAGTGGGGTGTGGATCGAGTGAAGCATTTCAGCCTGGCTGGTGGCTGCTGGCCTGGAGAGAAAGGTAAGGTATCATGAGGAAAGGTCCTGTGTGATGTCGTGGGATGGGTTGTCATCATTGGGTTGCAGGCGCTGGCCTCGGCTTCCCAAGAATGTGTCTTGTTCGTGATGGGCTGGCATAAGCTGCCTATGGAGCGGATGGCTTTGGCAGTTCAAGTGGGTGAGTTGAGGTAGGTAAGCTGTGTAGAGTTGCGATCCCGTTGCCCGAGGAATGACACCCAAAGGGTGTCTTGCGGGAAGTAGAGAAGATCGACATGGTGAGGCGTCTGTGCCGGCCTCCTTGCAGGTAGTTGAGTTATGCGAACATCCCCTTTGGCCGCTTTGTTCCCTTGTTTGGCAATGTGTAAAGCGAAAGTGTTTCTCCCGTGGGGGAATGACGCGACCGGCCGGTGTAGCACGCAGGCCTTTCGAACAGCCAGAGGTTTATCTGGAGCAGTCCATTGGTGGGGCAGAGATGGGGGCCCCATTGCCATGCCTGCTGTGCTGCCGCGGCCAGCCACTGTTCCCTTTCAGGCTTCCAAGTTTCCTCGCATGGCAGAGGTCTTCCTTTGAAAGTCTGTCTGTGGTCCTCGGGGACCATGCCTTTGATCACTGTGAGTTACTCGGTAGTGTCACTGTGGCAGTGGAGAATTTCCAGGATGCATGGTGTGGGATCAGCATCAACGAAGGAGACAGGCTTGCGGTCTGTCTTCCCTGGTGTTCAGTGTTCCCGTGTTCTGAAGATGTTTGTGGTTTCCAGTAGGGTCGTGTCGCCCTGTGGGCTGGAGGAGGGCATGTAGGACGAGGCTTTCAAGGGTTTGAGCGTTTCCTTAGGGGTCAGGGCCGCGAACATTCAAGATGGGAGCTGCCTGAGACGTGGCTGGGAATGTGGACTAGTTTCCGCCGTGGGGATCCGACATGGGTCATGGTGGCTGAAGCCCACCACTTCCTGTGGTGGGCATTCCCACGGGTCAATGGAAAGTGATTAGGCCTAGTTGGCGAGAAGTGGCACGTGGGCCCACGTTCGTTAGCCCCTTGAGTGTTTTCAGACTGCATCTTGGCAGTAGACAGCTGCCGGTCGGTGTCGGCCCGACCATGGGAGTTCCCTTGCTTCCGGAAGTGCTGCGAGTGACCCCAAATGCCCATCAGATATACTGGTAGCTGACAGAGTCTCGAGGTGCATGTCGATGTCACAGCCAAGGCCCCGAGGCAGGTCTCGTCGAGGCTTTGTGTTTTGGTCAGAAGGCGTGGCTGTAGGAGAGCGGGAGTCCGTGGACTATTTCAACAGCCCCTGGGGGTCAAAGTGTGTCTGCGGCCTCTTAAAGCTGACAGGATTCTTTCTCCTTTCAGTTAGGGGTCTAACCAGGGTGCTGTGTATAAACTATTTCTTTTATTGTTGGACTCCTCTTCACAGGGCCATAGGGACACACAGAGACCAAGACGCGTATGCAGCGGCACACAGAGGAACCCACAAGCATGTCCGCATGCGCAGTCACAGTCACACACGCCCACACGTGTGAACACACACATACAGCCTCTCAGACACCGGCCAACATATGTGCGTAACTTCCTGCAGTCGTACTATCAGACATGCAGTCAATTCTCGGTAAGGGTTAGAGGTCCTTGGGAAGCAGTTTCAGAGCTCAAGGCCAGGTAACTGTTTTTATGGATCATGTCCTGTGAGGACACCGGTCCACTTATGAAGCCTCGGTGATTTCTGTCCACTTCTCAGGTGCAGTTGCTGGGAAAGGCTGGCCGTCGGCACAAACAAGAAGACCTTCGTGTGCTCTGATGACTGGAGGTGCTAAGAAGAACTGGAAAAAGTGAGGCGGGCCCATGTCCCCGAGCGTGGTCGTGGATAAGTCAGGATGGTAGGTATTCAAGCACCCCAAGATGTGCCGTTAGATATTAGGTTTTCCTCAGACGGGCCCAATGGCTGCAAGAGTGGATTGATTGTTCCCCTTGCTGAGTGGCCTGAGGGCTGTGGATTCTCCAGGCTTTTGGGGTAGCCCAGGCTCATGGCTCCTGTACAGAGTCCCGCGCAGACTCCGGTTGTGTTCTGCAGCGTCCCAGCATGTGCTTGGATTGATGATGACACCCTTGCATGCATTCCTTGGAAAATCTGAGCCAAATGAGTGAGAACACTCTACCGTCTCGTCATCGAAACTGAGGTTCAGCACGTTTCCTCTCTCAGGGGGAGAGGACAGTTAGGAATGAGGGCCAGCGTCTTCCGCTGACATGCATGCAAACAACACCAAGGACTCCAGTATTGGAGGGGCTCCTGTCTGAGGGTTGACCGTGTCTGCACATAAGCTGTGTTATCTGTGAATCCCGGGTCCCTGCTGAATGGCTGTTGAGGGAATGCGAGGGGGCAGGCTCTCCTGCTGGTCTTAAGAGTCAGAGTGTGTGCTGGTCTAGGCCCAGTTAGCTTGCAGTTGGGAGGTGAGTTTTGGCCAGGATCACGCTTCGTGCATGCCATTTTGGGGGTTGATTCTGGAAGCCAAGATGAGCAAGCGTCCCTGGTTGGTGCCTGGAACCTCAGGCCAGGCCTGTGGCACTCCCTGTTCTTGCGTTTCTCACGGTGAGCTTCTTGAGTGCCTAGTGAGGCTGGAGCAATGGGCAGGGGTGAGCTCGGTTGGGCATCGGAGGAAAGGGGCTGATGGATTAGGCCTCGCTGCTGCCCTTGTTTGCTTCTCTACTTTAACTCCCGGCACAGTGTTGATGCCAAGTGGGCCATCGTGGAGTGGGGAGAGGAATGAGTGCTGAATTTAAACCTGCGTGGATCACTGATGGCCCGTACAGGAAGGGAAGGGAAGATGAGGACATGTCCTTTGTGATGTCGTGGAATAGGCTATCATAATTGGGTTGCAGGTGCTGGCCTCGGCTTCCCAAGGATGTGTCATGTTCGTGATTGGCTGGCATCAGCTGCCTATGGAGGGGAAGGCTTTGGCAGTTCAAGTGGATGAGGTGAGGTAGGTAACCTGTGTAGAGTTGGAATCCCATTGCCAGAGGAAAGACACCCAAAGGGTGTCTTGAGAGACGTAAAGAATATTGACATGGTGACGCGTCTCTGCTGGCCTCCTTGGAGGATGTTTAGTTATGCGAACATCCCCTTTGGCCTCTTTGTTACCTTGTTTGGGAATGTGTAAAGCGAAAGTGCTTCTCCCGGGGGGGCATGACTCGGCTTGCGAACAGCCAGAGGTTTACCTGGAGCAGTCCCTTGTGGGGACAGAGGTGGGGGCACTGTTGCGACGCCAGGCGCACTGTCGTGGACAGCCACTGTGCCCTTTCAAGTTTCCAGGTCCCCTCGTGTGGCAAAGGTTTTCCGTTGAAAGTCTGTCTGTGGTCGTCGGGGACAGTGCCTTTGATCACTGTGAGTGCCTCGGTAGTGTCGCTGTGGCAGTGGAGAATTGCCAGGATGCATGGGGTGGGGTGGGCGTCATCAAAGCAGACAGGCTTGCGGTGTGTCTTCCCTGCTGTTCAGTGTCTCCGTGTTCACATGATGTCTGTGGCTTCAAGTAGAGTCGAGTCGCCCTGCAGGCAGGAGGAGGGCACTTAGGACGAGGCTGTGTAGCGTTTGAGCATTTCCTCAGTGGTCAGGGCCGCAAAGCCTACCAGTTGGAAGCTTGCCTATACGTGTCCGGGAAGGTGGCCTAATTTCCGCTGTGGGGTTCCAACCTGTGTCATGGTTGCTGAAGCCCAACACTTCCCATTGAGGGCATTCCCACGGGGTCATGGGAAGTGATTTGGTCTAGGTGGCGAGATGAGACACTTGGGCCGAAGTCCGTTAACCCCTTGAGAAGTGCCAGGCTGCATCTTGCCTGTTGGCAACGGCAGGTCGGTGTCAGCCTGCCCATGGGAGGTTACCTTGCTTCCGGGAGCACTGGGAGTGACCCCAAGGGCACATCAGATGTGGTGGTAGGTGGCAGGATCTCCAGGTCCACATAGGTGTGACACCCACGGCCGGGAGGGAGGTCTCGTCCAGTCTTTGTGCTTTGGTCAGAAGGCGTGGCTGTGGGAGAGCGGGAGTCTGTGGCCTATTTTGACAGCCTGGGGTTCAAAGTTCGCATGTGGCCTCATGAAGCTGACAGGGGTCTTTCTCCTTTCAGTTGGGGGTCCAACCAGGGTGCTGTGTATAAACTATGACGTTTACTGTTAGAGGCGTCTGCAGAGGGCCACAGGGACACCCAGAGACCAAGACGCGTGTTTAGCGGCACACACAGGTATCCACAAACGCATCCTCGTGCACAGTCACAGTCACACACGCCCACACGTGTGAATACACACATACAGCGTCTCACACACCGAGCAATGTACGTGCGTAACTTCCTTCAGTCGTGCTGTGAGACACACAATCAGTTTTCGGTAAGGGATAGTGGTACTTGGGAAGCAGGTTCCAGGCTCACGCCCAGGTTAAGTGTTCCCAAAAATCATGTTCTCTGAGGACCCTTGTGCAATTCAGAAACCTGCCTGATTTCTGTCCACTTCTCAGGTGCAGTTGCAGAGTAAGGCTGGCTGTCGGCAAAGAGAAGAAGACCTTCGCGTTGTCTGATGACTGGATATGCTAAGGAGTACTGGACAAAGTGGGGCGGGTGCACGTTGCCGAGCAAGGCTGTGGATAGCTCAGGACGGCAGGCATTCACCCATACTAAGATGTGCCATTGGATATTAGGATTTCCACAGATGGGCCCAATGGTTGCAAGGGTGGATTGATTGTTGGTCTTGCTGAGTGGCCTGAGGACTGTGGATTCCCCAGGCAGTTGGAGTACTTCCAGGTCATGGCTCCTCTGCAGAGACCCAAGGCCTTCCCTTTTGTGTTCTGCAGCGTCCCAGCATGTGCTTGGATCGATGATGACACCCTTGTATGCATTCCTTGGAAAATCTGAACAAAATGAGTGAGAACGCTCTACCGTCTCCTCATCGAAACTGAGGTCCAGCACGTTTCCTGTCTCGGGAGTATGGGACAGTTAGGAGTGAGGGCCAACGTCCCCTGCTGACAGGCATGCAAACCCCACTAAGGGCTCCAGCATTGGAGGGGCTCCTGTCTGAGGGTCGACCATGTCTGCCCATAAGCTGGGTCATCTATGAATCCCCGGTCCCTGCTAAAAGGCCGTTGAGGGAATGCAAGAGGGCAGGCTTTCCTGCTAGTCTTCAGGGTCGGAGTGTGTTCTGGTATAGACCCAGTAAGCTTGCATCTTGGAGAGGTGATTTTTGGACAGGATCACACTTTGTGCATGCTGCTTCCGAGGTTGATTATGGAAGCCAAAATGAGCAAGCTTCCCTGGTTGGAGCCTGGAGCCTCAGGCCAGGCCTGTGGCCCTCTGTGTTGTTGTGTTTCGTGCAGTGAGGTTCTTGACTGCCCCGTGTGGCTGGAGCAGTGGGCGGGCGTGGGCTGGAGTTGGGCGATGGCGGAAGGGGGCTGATGGTTTAGGCCTCAGTGCTGCCCCTGTCAGCTCCTCTGCTGAAGTTGCCGGCACACTGTTGGCGCTAAGTGGATCTTCGTGGAGTGGGGTGTGGATCGAGTGAAGCATTTCAGCCTGGCTGGTGGCTGCTGGCCTGGAGAGAAAGGTAAGGTATCATGAGGAAAGGTCCTGTGTGATGTCGTGGGATGGGTTGTCATCATTGGGTTGCAGGCGCTGGCCTCGGCTTCCCACGACTGTGTCTTGTTCGTGATGGGCTGGCATAAGCTGCCTATGGAGCGGATGGCTTTGGCAGTTCAAGTGGGTGAGTTGAGGTAGGTAAGCTGTGTAGAGTTGCGATCCCGTTGCCCGAGGAATGACACCCAAAGGGTGTCTTGCGGGAAGTAGAGAAGATCGACATGGTGAGGCGTCTGTGCCGGCCTCCTTGCAGGTAGTTGAGTTATGCGAACATCCCCTTTGGCCGCTTTGTTCCCTTGTTTGGCAATGTGTAAAGCGAAAGTGTTTCTCCCGTGGGGGAATGACGCGACCGGCCGTGGGGGAATGACGCGACCGGCCGGTGTAGCACGCAGGCCTTTCGAACAGCCAGAGGTTTATCTGGAGCAGTCCATTGGTGGGGCCGAGATGGGGGCCCCATTGCCATGCCTGCTGTGCTGCCGTGGCCAGCCACTGTTCCCTTTCAGGCTTCCAAGTTCCCTCGCATGGCAGAGGTCATCCATTGAAAGTCTGTCTGTGGTCCTCGCGGACCATGCCTTTGATCACTGTGAGTTACTCGGTAGTGTCACTGTGGCAGTGGAGAATTTCCAGGATGCATGGTGTGGGATCAGCATCAACGAAGGAGACAGGCTTGCGGTCTGTCTTCCCTGGTGTTCAGTGTTCCCGTGTTCTGAAGATGTTTGTGGTTTCCAGTAGGGTCGTGTCGCCCTGTGGGCTGGAGGAGGGCATGTAGGACGAGGCTTTCAAGGGTTTGAGCGTTTCCTTAGGGGTCAGGGCCGCGAACATTCAAGATGGGAGCTGCCTGAGACGTGGCTGGGAATGTGGACTAGTTTCCGCCGTGGGGATCCGACATGGGTCATGGTGGCTGAAGCCCACCACTTCCTGTGGTGGGCATTCCCACGGGTCAATGGAAAGTGATTAGGCCTAGTTGGCGAGAAGTGGCACGTGGGCCCACGTTCGTTAGCCCCTTGAGTGTTTTCAGACTGCATCTTGGCAGTAGACAGCTGCCGGTCGGTGTCGGCCCGACCATGGGAGTTCCCTTGCTTCCGGAAGTGCTGCGAGTGACCCCAAATGCCCATCAGATATACTGGTAGCTGACAGAGTCTCGAGGTGCATGTCGATGTCACAGCCAAGGCCCGGAGGCAGGTCTCGTCGAGGCTTTGTGTTTTGGTCAGAAGGCGTGGCTGTAGGAGAGCGGGAGTCCGTGGACTATTTCAACAGCCCCTGGGGGTCAAAGTGTGTCTGCGGCCTCTTAAAGCTGACAGGATTCTTTCTCCTTTCAGTTAGGGGTCTAACCAGGGTGCTGTGTATAAACTATTTCTTTTATTGTTGGACTCCTCTTCACAGGGCCATAGGGACACACAGAGACCAAGACGCGTATGCAGCGGCACACAGAGGAACCCACAAGCATGTCCGCATGCGCAGTCACAGTCACACACGCCCACACGTGTGAACACACACATACAGCCTCTCAGACACCGGCCAACATATGTGCGTAACTTCCTGCAGTCGTACTATCAGACATGCAGTCAATTCTCGGTAAGGGTTAGAGGTCCTTGGGAAGCAGTTTCAGAGCTCAAGGCCAGGTAACTGTTTTTATGGATCATGTCCTGTGAGGACACCGGTCCACTTATGAAGCCTCGGTGATTTCTGTCCACTTCTCAGGTGCAGTTGCTGGGAAAGGCTGGCCGTCGGCACAAACAAGAAGACCTTCGTGTGCTCTGATGACTGGAGGTGCTAAGAAGAACTGGAAAAAGTGAGGCGGGCCCATGTCCCCGAGCGTGGTCGTGGATAAGTCAGGATGGTAGGTATTCAAGCACCCCAAGATGTGCCGTTAGATATTAGGTTTTCCTCAGACGGGCCCAATGGCTGCAAGAGTGGATTGATTGTTCCCCTTGCTGAGTGGCCTGAGGGCTGTGGATTCTCCAGGCTTTTGGGGTAGCCCAGGCTCATGGCTCCTGTACAGAGTCCCGCGCAGACTCCGGTTGTGTTCTGCAGCGTCCCAGCATGTGCTTGGATTGATGATGACACCCTTGCATGCATTCCTTGGAAAATCTGAGCCAAATGAGTGAGAACACTCTACCGTCTCGTCATCGAAACTGAGGTTCAGCACGTTTCCTCTCTCAGGGGGAGAGGACAGTTACGAATGAGGGCCAGCGTCTTCCGCTGACATGCATGCAAACACCACCAAGGACTCCAGTATTGGAGGGGCTCTTGTCTGAGGGTTGACCGTGTCTGCACATAAGCTGTGTTATCTGTGAATCCCGGGTCCCTGCTGAATGGCTGTTGAGGGAATGCGAGGGGGCAGGCTCTCCTGCTGGTCTTAAGAGTCAGAGTGTGTGCTGGTCTAGGCCCAGTTAGCTTGCAGTTGGGAGGTGAGTTTTGGCCAGGATCACGCTTCGTGCATGCCATTTTGGGGGTTGATTCTGGAAGCCAAGATGAGCAAGCGTCCCTGGTTGGTGCCTGGAACCTCAGGCCAGGCCTGTGGCCCTCCCTGTTCTTGCGTTTTTCACGGTGAGCTTCTTGAGTGCCTAGTGAGGCTGGAGCAATGGGCGGGGGTGAGCTCGGTTGGGCATCGGCGGAAAGGGGCTGATGGATTAGGCCTCGCTGCTGCCCTTGTTTGCTTCTCTACTTTAACTCCCGGCACAGTGTTGATGCCAAGTGGGCCATCGTGGAGTGGGGAGAGGAATGAGTGCTGAATTTAAACCTGCGTGGATCACTGATGGCCCGTACAGGAAGGGAAGGGAAGATGAGGACATGTCCTTTGTGATGTCGTGGAATAGGCTATCATAATTGGGTTGCAGGTGCTGGCCTCGGCTTCCCAAGGATGTGTCATGTTCGTGATTGGCTGGCATCAGCTGCCTATGGAGGGGAAGGCTTTGGCAGTTCAAGTGGATGAGGTGAGGTAGGTAACCTGTGTAGAGTTGGAATCCCATTGCCAGAGGAAAGACACCCAAAGGGTGTCTTGAGAGACGTAAAGAAGATTGACATGGTGACGCGTCTCTGCTGGCCTCCTTGGAGGATGTTTAGTTATGCGAACATCCCCTTTGGCCTCTTTGTTACCTTGTTTGGGAATGTGTAAAGCGAAAGTGCTTCTCCCGGGGGGGCATGACTCGGCTTGCGAACAGCCAGAGGTTTACCTGGAGCAGTCCCTTGTGGGGACAGAGGTGGGGGCACTGTTGCGACGCCAGGCGCACTGTCGTGGACAGCCACTGTGCCCTTTCAAGTTTCCAGGTCCCCTCGTGTGGCAAAGGTTTTCCGTTGAAAGTCTGTCTGTGGTCGTCGGGGACAGTGCCTTTGATCACTGTGAGTGCCTCGGTAGTGTCGCTGTGGCAGTGGAGAATTGCCAGGATGCATGGGGTGGGGTGGGCGTCATCAAAGCAGACAGGCTTGCGGTGTGTCTTCCCTGCTGTTCAGTGTCTCCGTGTTCACATGATGTCTGTGGCTTCAAGTAGAGTCGAGTCGCCCTGCAGGCAGGAGGAGGGCACTTAGGACGAGGCTGTGTAGCGTTTGAGCGTTTCCTCAGTGGTCAGGGCCGCAAAGCCTACCAGTTGGAAGCTTGCCTATACGTGTCCGGGAAGGTGGCCTAATTTCCGCTGTGGGGTTCCAACCTGTGTCATGGTTGCTGAAGCCCAACACTTCCCATTGAGGGCATTCCCACGGGGTCATGGGAAGTGATTTGGTCTAGGTGGCGAGATGAGACACTTGGGCCGAAGTCCGTTAACCCCTTGAGAAGTGCCAGGCTGCATCTTGCCTGTCGGCAACTGCAGGTCGGTGTCAGCCTGCCCATGGGAGGTTACCTTGCTTCCGGGAGCACTGGGAGTGACCCCAAGGGCACATCAGATGTGGTGGTAGGTGGCAGGATCTCCAGGTCCACATAGGTGTGACACCCACGGCCGGGAGGGAGGTCTCGTCCAGTCTTTGTGCTTTGGTCAGAAGGCGTGGCTGTGGGAGAGCGGGAGTCTGTGGCCTATTTTGACAGCCTGGGGTTCAAAGTTCGCATGTGGCCTCATGAAGCTGACAGGGGTCTTTCTCCTTTCAGTTGGGGGTCCAACCAGGGTGCTGTGTATAAACTATGACGGTTACTGTTAGAGGCGTCTGCAGAGGGCCACAGGGACACCCAGAGACCAAGACGCGTGTTTAGCGGCACACACAGGTATCCACAAACGCATCCTCGTGCGCACTCACAGTCACACTCGCCCACACGTGTGAATACACACATACAGCGTCTCACACACCGAGCAATGTACGTGCGTAACTTCCTTCAGTCGTGCTGTGAGACACACAGTCAGTTTTCGGTAAGGGATAGTGGTACTTGGGAAGCAGGTTCCAGGCTCACGCCCAGGTTAAGTGTTCACAAAAATCATGTTCTCTGAGGACACTTGTGCAATTCAGAAACCTGCCTGATTTCTGTCCACTTCTCAGGTGCAGTTGCAGAGTAAGGCTGGCTGTCGGCAAAGAGAAGAAGACCTTCGCGTTGTCTGATGACTGGATATGCTAAGGAGTACTGGACAAAGTGGGGCGGGTGCACGTTGCCGAGCAAGGCTGTGGATAGCTCAGGACGGCAGGCATTCACCCATACTAAGATGTGCCATTGGATATTAGGATTTCCACAGATGGGCCCAATGGTTGCAAGGGTGGATTGATTGTTGGTCTTGCTGAGTGGCCTGAGGACTGTGGATTCCCCAGGCAGTTGGAGTACTTCCAGGTCATGGCTCCTCTGCAGAGACCCAAGGCCTTCCCTTTTGTGTTCTGCAGCGTCCCAGCATGTGCTTGGATCGATGATGACACCCTTGTATGCATTCCTTGGAAAATCTGAACAAAATGAGTGAGAACGCTCTACCGTCTCCTCATCGAAACTGAGGTCCAGCACGTTTCCTCTCTCGGGAGTATGGGACAGTTAGGAGTGAGGGCCAACGTCCCCTGCTGACAGGCATGCAAAGCCCACTAAGGGCTCCAGCATTGGAGGGGCTCCTGTCTGAGGGTCGACCATGTCTGCCCATAAGCTGGGTCATCTATGAATCCCCGGTCCCTGCTAAAAGGCCGTTGAGGGAATGCAAGAGGGCAGGCTTTCCTGCTAGTCTTCAGGGTCGGAGTGTGTTCTGGTATAGACCCAGTAAGCTTGCAGCTTGGAGAGGTGATTTTTGGACAGGATCACACTTTGTGCATGCTGCTTCCGAGGTTGATTATGGAAGCCAAAATGAGCAAGCTTCCCTGGTTGGAGCCTGGAGCCTCAGGCCAGGCCTGTGGCCCTCTGTGTTGTTGTGTTTCGTGCAGTGAGGTTCTTGACTGCCCCGTGTGGCTGGAGCAGTGGGCGGGCGTGGGCTGGAGTTGGGCGATGGCGGAAGGGGGCTGATGGTTTAGGCCTCAGTGCTGCCCCTGTCAGCTCCTCTGCTGAAGTTGCCGGCACACTGTTGGCGCTAAGTGGATCTTCGTGGAGTGGGGTGTGGATCGAGTGAAGCATTTCAGCCTGGCTGGTGGCTGCTGGCCTGGAGAGAAAGGTAAGGTATCATGAGGAAAGGTCCTGTGTGATGTCGTGGGATGGGTTGTCATCATTGGGTTGCAGGCGCTGGCCTCGGCTTCCCACGACTGTGTCTTGTTCGTGATGGGCTGGCATAAGCTGCCTATGGAGCGGATGGCTTTGGCAGTTCAAGTGGGTGAGTTGAGGTAGGTAAGCTGTGTAGAGTTGCGATCCCGTTGCCCGAGGAATGACACCCAAAGGGTGTCTTGCGGGAAGTAGAGAAGATCGACATGGTGAGGCGTCTGTGCCGGCCTCCTTGCAGGTAGTTGAGTTATGCGAACATCCCCTTTGGCCGCTTTGTTCCCTTGTTTGGCAATGTGTAAAGCGAAAGTGTTTCTCCCGTGGGGGAATGACGCGACCGGCCGTGGGGGAATGACGCGACCGGCCGGTGTAGCACGCAGGCCTTTCGAACAGCCAGAGGTTTATCTGGAGCAGTCCATTGGTGGGGCCGAGATGGGGGCCCCATTGCCATGCCTGCTGTGCTGCCGTGGCCAGCCACTGTTCCCTTTCAGGCTTCCAAGTTCCCTCGCATGGCAGAGGTCATCCATTGAAAGTCTGTCTGTGGTCCTCGGGGACCATGCCTTTGATCACTGTGAGTTACTCGGTAGTGTCACTGTGGCAGTGGAGAATTTCCAGGATGCATGGTGTGGGATCAGCATCAACGAAGGAGACAGGCTTGCGGTCTGTCTTCCCTGGTGTTCAGTGTTCCTGTGTTCTGAAGATGTTTGTGGTTTCCAGTAGGGTCGTGTCGCCCTGTGGGCTGGAGGAGGGCATGTAGGACGAGGCTTTCAAGGGTTTGAGCGTTTCCTTAGGGGTCAGGGCCGCGAACATTCAAGATGGGAGCTGCCTGAGACGTGGCTGGGAATGTGGACTAGTTTCCGCCGTGGGGATCCGACATGGGTCATGGTGGCTGAAGCCCACCACTTCCTGTGGTGGGCATTCCCACGGGTCAATGGAAAGTGATTAGGCCTAGTTGGCGAGAAGTGGCACGTGGGCCCACGTTCGTTAGCCCCTTGAGTGTTTTCAGACTGCATCTTGGCAGTAGACAGCTGCCGATCGGTGTCGGCCCGACCATGGGAGTTCCCTTGCTTCCGGAAGTGCTGCGAGTGACCCCAAATGCCCATCAGATATACTGGTAGCTGACAGAGTCTCGAGGTGCATGTCGATGTCACAGCCAAGGCCCCGAGGCAGGTCTCATCAAGGCTTTGTGTTTTGGTCAGAAGGCGTGGCTGTAGGAGAGCGGGAGTCCGTGGACTATTTCAACAGCCCCTGGGGGTCAAAGTGTGTCTGCGGCCTCTTAAAGCTGACAGGATTCTTTCTCCTTTCAGTTAGGGGTCTAACCAGGGTGCTGTGTATAAACTATTTCTTTTATTGTTGGACTCCTCTTCACAGGGCCATAGGGACACACAGAGACCAAGACGCGTATGCAGCGGCACACAGAGGAACCCACAAGCATGTCCGCATGCGCAGTCACAGTCACACACGCCCACACGTGTGAACACACACATACAGCCTCTCAGACACCGGCCAACATATGTGCGTAACTTCCTGCAGTCGTACTATCAGACATGCAGTCAATTCTCGGTAAGGGTTAGAGGTCCTTGGGAAGCAGTTTCAGAGCTCAAGGCCAGGTAACTGTTTTTATGGATCATGTCCTGTGAGGACACCGGTCCACTTATGAAGCCTCGGTGATTTCTGTCCACTTCTCAGGTGCAGTTGCTGGGAAAGGCTGGCCGTCGGCACAAACAAGAAGACCTTCGTGTGCTCTGATGACTGGAGGTGCTAAGAAGAACTGGAAAAAGTGAGGCGGGCCCATGTCCCCGAGCGTGGTCGTGGATAACTCAGGATGGTAGGTATTCAAGCACCCCAAGATGTGCCGTTAGATATTAGGTTTTCCTCAGACGGGCCCAATGGCTGCAAGAGTGGATTGATTGTTCCCCTTGCTGAGTGGCCTGAGGGCTGTGGATTCTCCAGGCTTTTGGGGTAGCCCAGGCTCATGGCTCCTGTACAGAGTCCCGCGCAGACTCCGGTTGTGTTCTGCAGCGTCCCAGCATGTGCTTGGATTGATGATGACACCCTTGCATGCATTCCTTGGAAAATCTGAGCCAAATGAGTGAGAACACTCTACCGTCTCGTCATCGAAACTGAGGTTCAGCACGTTTCCTCTCTCAGGGGGAGAGGACAGTTACGAATGAGGGCCAGCGTCTTCCGCTGACATGCATGCAAACAACACCAAGGACTCCAGTATTGGAGGGGCTCCTGTCTGAGGGTTGACCGTGTCTGCACATAAGCTGTGTTATCTGTGAATCCCGGGTCCCTGCTGAATGGCTGTTGAGGGAATGCGAGGGGGCAGGCTCTCCTGCTGGTCTTAAGAGTCAGAGTGTGTGCTGGTCTAGGCCCAGTTAGCTTGCAGTTGGGAGGTGAGTTTTGGCCAGGATCACGCTTCGTGCATGCCATTTTGGGGGTTGATTCTGGAAGCCAAGATGAGCAAGCGTCCCTGGTTGGTGCCTGGAACCTCAGGCCAGGCCTGTGGCCCTCCCTGTTCTTGCGTTTTTCACGGTGAGCTTCTTGAGTGCCTAGTGAGGCTGGAGCAATGGGCGGGGGTGAGCTCGGTTGGGCATCGGCGGAAAGGGGCTGATGGATTAGGCCTCGCTGCTGCCCTTGTTTGCTTCTCTACTTTAACTCCCGGCACAGTGTTGATGCCAAGTGGGCCATCGTGGAGTGGGGAGAGGAATGAGTGCTGAATTTAAACCTGCGTGGATCACTGATGGCCCGTACAGGAAGGGAAGGGAAGATGAGGACATGTCCTTTGTGATGTCGTGGAATAGGCTATCATAATTGGGTTGCAGGTGCTGGCCTCGGCTTCCCAAGGATGTGTCATGTTCGTGATTGGCTGGCATCAGCTGCCTATGGAGGGGAAGGCTTTGGCAGTTCAAGTGGATGAGGTGAGGTAGGTAACCTGTGTAGAGTTGGAATCCCATTGCCAGAGGAAAGACACCCAAAGGGTGTCTTGAGAGACGTAAAGAAGATTGACATGGTGACGCGTCTCTGCTGGCCTCCTTGGAGGATGTTTAGTTATGCGAACATCCCCTTTGGCCTCTTTGTTACCTTGTTTGGGAATGTGTAAAGCGAAAGTGCTTCTCCCGGGGGGGCATGACTCGGCTTGCGAACAGCCAGAGGTTTACCTGGAGCAGTCCCTTGTGGGGACAGAGGTGGGGGCACTGTTGCGACGCCAGGCGCACTGTCGTGGACAGCCACTGTGCCCTTTCAAGTTTCCAGGTCCCCTCGTGTGGCAAAGGTTTTCCGTTGAAAGTCTGTCTGTGGTCGTCGGGGACAGTGCCTTTGATCACTGTGAGTGCCTCGGTAGTGTCGCTGTGGCAGTGGAGAATTGCCAGGATGCATGGGGTGGGGTGGGCGTCATCAAAGCAGACAGGCTTGCGGTGTGTCTTCCCTGCTGTTCAGTGTCTCCGTGTTCACATGATGTCTGTGGCTTCAAGTAGAGTCGAGTCGCCCTGCAGGCAGGAGGAGGGCACTTAGGACGAGGCTGTGTAGCGTTTGAGCGTTTCCTCAGTGGTCAGGGCCGCAAAGCCTACCAGTTGGAAGCTTGCCTATACGTGTCCGGGAAGGTGGCCTAATTTCCGCTGTGGGGTTCCAACCTGTGTCATGGTTGCTGAAGCCCAACACTTCCCATTGAGGGCATTCCCACGGGGTCATGGGAAGTGATTTGGTCTAGGTGGCGAGATGAGACACTTGGGCCGAAGTCCGTTAACCCCTTGAGAAGTGCCAGGCTGCATCTTGCCTGTCGGCAACTGCAGGTCGGTGTCAGCCTGCCCATGGGAGGTTACCTTGCTTCCGGGAGCACTGGGAGTGACCCCAAGGGCACATCAGATGTGGTGGTAGGTGGCAGGATCTCCAGGTCCACATAGGTGTGACACCCACGGCAGGGAGGGAGGTCTCGTCCAGTCTTTGTGCTTTGGTCAGAAGGCGTGGCTGTGGGAGAGCGGGAGTCTGTGGCCTATTTTGACAGCCTGGGGTTCAAAGTTCGCATGTGGCCTCATGAAGCTGACAGGGGTCTTTCTCCTTTCAGTTGGGGGTCCAACCAGGGTGCTGTGTATAAACTATGACGGTTACTGTTAGAGGCGTCTGCAGAGGGCCACAGGGACACCCAGAGACCAAGACGCGTGTTTAGCGGCACACACAGGTATCCACAAACGCATCCTCGTGCGCAGTCACAGTCACACTCGCCCACACGTGTGAATACACACATACAGCGTCTCACACACCGAGCAATGTACGTGCGTAACTTCCTTCAGTCGTGCTGTGAGACACACAGTCAGTTTTCGGTAAGGGATAGTGGTACTTGGGAAGCAGGTTCCAGGCTCACGCCCAGGTTAAGTGTTCACAAAAATCATGTTCTCTGAGGACACTTGTGCAATTCAGAAACCTGCCTGATTTCTGTCCACTTCTCAGGTGCAGTTGCAGAGTAAGGCTGGCTGTCGGCAAAGAGAAGAAGACCTTCGCGTTGTCTGATGACTGGATATGCTAAGGAGTACTGGACAAAGTGGGGCGGGTGCACGTTGCCGAGCAAGGCTGTGGATATCTCAGGACGGCAGGCATTCACCCATACTAAGATGTGCCATTGGATATTAGGATTTCCACAGATGGGCCCAATGGTTGCAAGGGTGGATTGATTGTTGGTCTTGCTGAGTGGCCTGAGGACTGTGGATTCCCCAGGCAGTTGGAGTACTTCCAGGTCATGGCTCCTCTGCAGAGACCCAAGGCCTTCCCTTTTGTGTTCTGCAGCGTCCCAGCATGTGCTTGGATCGATGATGACACCCTTGTATGCATTCCTTGGAAAATCTGAACAAAATGAGTGAGAACGCTCTACCGTCTCCTCATCGAAACTGAGGTCCAGCACGTTTCCTCTCTCGGGAGTATGGGACAGTTAGGAGTGAGGGCCAACGTCCCCTGCTGACAGGCATGCAAAGCCCACTAAGGGCTCCAGCATTGGAGGGGCTCCTGTCTGAGGGTCGACCATGTCTGCCCATAAGCTGGGTCATCTATGAATCCCCGGTCCCTGCTAAAAGGCCGTTGAGGGAATGCAAGAGGGCAGGCTTTCCTGCTAGTCTTCAGGGTCGGAGTGTGTTCTGGTATAGACCCAGTAAGCTTGCAGCTTGGAGAGGTGATTTTTGGACAGGATCACACTTTGTGCATGCTGCTTCCGAGGTTGATTATGGAAGCCAAAATGAGCAAGCTTCCCTGGTTGGAGCCTGGAGCCTCAGGCCAGGCCTGTGGCCCTCTGTGTTGTTGTGTTTCGTGCAGTGAGGTTCTTGACTGCCCCGTGTGGCTGGAGCAGTGGGCGGGCGTGGGCTGGAGTTGGGCGATGGCGGAAGGGGGCTGATGGTTTAGGCCTCAGTGCTGCCCCTGTCAGCTCCTCTGCTGAAGTTGCCGGCACACTGTTGGCGCTAAGTGGATCTTCGTGGAGTGGGGTGTGGATCGAGTGAAGCATTTCAGCCTGGCTGGTGGCTGCTGGCCTGGAGAGAAAGGTAAGGTATCATGAGGAAAGGTCCTGTGTGATGTCGTGGGATGGGTTGTCATCATTGGGTTGCAGGCGCTGGCCTCGGCTTCCCACGACTGTGTCTTGTTCGTGATGGGCTGGCATAAGCTGCCTATGGAGCGGATGGCTTTGGCAGTTCAAGTGGGTGAGTTGAGGTAGGTAAGCTGTGTAGAGTTGCGATCCCGTTGCCCGAGGAATGACACCCAAAGGGTGTCTTGCGGGAAGTAGAGAAGATCGACATGGTGAGGCGTCTGTGCCGGCCTCCTTGCAGGTAGTTGAGTTATGCGAACATCCCCTTTGGCCGCTTTGTTCCCTTGTTTGGCAATGTGTAAAGCGAAAGTGTTTCTCCCGTGGGGGAATGACGCGACCGGCCGTGGGGGAATGACGCGACCGGCCGGTGTAGCACGCAGGCCTTTCGAACAGCCAGAGGTTTATCTGGAGCAGTCCATTGGTGGGGCCGAGATGGGGGCCCCATTGCCATGCCTGCTGTGCTGCCGTGGCCAGCCACTGTTCCCTTTCAGGCTTCCAAGTTCCCTCGCATGGCAGAGGTCATCCATTGAAAGTCTGTCTGTGGTCCTCGGGGACCATGCCTTTGATCACTGTGAGTTACTCGGTAGTGTCACTGTGGCAGTGGAGAATTTCCAGGATGCATGGTGTGGGATCAGCATCAACGAAGGAGACAGGCTTGCGGTCTGTCTTCCCTGGTGTTCAGTGTTCCCGTGTTCTGAAGATGTTTGTGGTTTCCAGTAGGGTCGTGTCGCCCTGTGGGCTGGAGGAGGGCATGTAGGACGAGGCTTTCAAGGGTTTGAGCGTTTCCTTAGGGGTCAGGGCCGCGAACATTCAAGATGGGAGCTGCCTGAGACGTGGCTGGGAATGTGGACTAGTTTCCGCCGTGGGGATCCGACATGGGTCATGGTGGCTGAAGCCCACCACTTCCTGTGGTGGGCATTCCCACGGGTCAATGGAAAGTGATTAGGCCTAGTTGGCGAGAAGTGGCACGTGGGCCCACGTTCGTTAGCCCCTTGAGTGTTTTCAGACTGCATCTTGGCAGTAGACAGCTGCCGATCGGTGTCGGCCCGACCATGGGAGTTCCCTTGCTTCCGGAAGTGCTGCGAGTGACCCCAAATGCCCATCAGATATACTGGTAGCTGACAGAGTCTCGAGGTGCATGTCGATGTCACAGCCAAGGCCCCGAGGCAGGTCTCATCAAGGCTTTGTGTTTTGGTCAGAAGGCGTGGCTGTAGGAGAGCGGGAGTCCGTGGACTATTTCAACAGCCCCTGGGGGTCAAAGTGTGTCTGCGGCCTCTTAAAGCTGACAGGATTCTTTCTCCTTTCAGTTAGGGGTCTAACCAGGGTGCTGTGTATAAACTATTTCTTTTATTGTTGGACTCCTCTTCACAGGGCCATAGGGACACACAGAGACCAAGACGCGTATGCAGCGGCACACAGAGGAACCCACAAGCATGTCCGCATGCGCAGTCACAGTCACACACGCCCACACGTGTGAACACACACATACAGCCTCTCAGACACCGGCCAACATATGTGCGTAACTTCCTGCAGTCGTACTATCAGACATGCAGTCAATTCTCGGTAAGGGTTAGAGGTCCTTGGGAAGCAGTTTCAGAGCTCAAGGCCAGGTAACTGTTTTTATGGATCATGTCCTGTGAGGACACCGGTCCACTTATGAAGCCTCGGTGATTTCTGTCCACTTCTCAGGTGCAGTTGCTGGGAAAGGCTGGCCGTCGGCACAAACAAGAAGACCTTCGTGTGCTCTGATGACTGGAGGTGCTAAGAAGAACTGGAAAAAGTGAGGCGGGCCCATGTCCCCGAGCGTGGTCGTGGATAAGTCAGGATGGTAGGTATTCAAGCACCCCAAGATGTGCCGTTAGATATTAGGTTTTCCTCAGACGGGCCCAATGGCTGCAAGAGTGGATTGATTGTTCCCCTTGCTGAGTGGCCTGAGGGCTGTGGATTCTCCAGGCTTTTGGGGTAGCCCAGGCTCATGGCTCCTGTACAGAGTCCCGCGCAGACTCCGGTTGTGTTCTGCAGCGTCCCAGCATGTGCTTGGATTGATGATGACACCCTTGCATGCATTCCTTGGAAAATCTGAGCCAAATGAGTGAGAACACTCTACCGTCTCGTCATCGAAACTGAGGTTCAGCACGTTTCCTCTCTCAGGGGGAGAGGACAGTTACGAATGAGGGCCAGCGTCTTCCGCTGACATGCATGCAAACAACACCAAGGACTCCAGTATTGGAGGGGCTCCTGTCTGAGGGTTGACCGTGTCTGCACATAAGCTGTGTTATCTGTGAATCCCGGGTCCCTGCTGAATGGCTGTTGAGGGAATGCGAGGGGGCAGGCTCTCCTGCTGGTCTTAAGAGTCAGAGTGTGTGCTGGTCTAGGCCCAGTTAGCTTGCAGTTGGGAGGTGAGTTTTGGCCAGGATCACGCTTCGTGCATGCCATTTTGGGGGTTGATTCTGGAAGCCAAGATGAGCAAGCGTCCCTGGTTGGTGCCTGGAACCTCAGGCCAGGCCTGTGGCCCTCCCTGTTCTTGCGTTTTTCACGGTGAGCTTCTTGAGTGCCTAGTGAGGCTGGAGCAATGGGCGGGGGTGAGCTCGGTTGGGCATCGGCGGAAAGGGGCTGATGGATTAGGCCTCGCTGCTGCCCTTGTTTGCTTCTCTACTTTAACTCCCGGCACAGTGTTGATGCCAAGTGGGCCATCGTGGAGTGGGGAGAGGAATGAGTGCTGAATTTAAACCTGCGTGGATCACTGATGGCCCGTACAGGAAGGGAAGGGAAGATGAGGACATGTCCTTTGTGATGTCGTGGAATAGGCTATCATAATTGGGTTGCAGGTGCTGGCCTCGGCTTCCCAAGGATGTGTCATGTTCGTGATTGGCTGGCATCAGCTGCCTATGGAGGGGAAGGCTTTGGCAGTTCAAGTGGATGAGGTGAGGTAGGTAACCTGTGTAGAGTTGGAATCCCATTGTCAGAGGAAAGACACCCAAAGGGTGTCTTGAGAGACGTAAAGAAGATTGACATGGTGACGCGTCTCTGCTGGCCTCCTTGGAGGATGTTTAGTTATGCGAACATCCCCTTTGGCCTCTTTGTTACCTTGTTTGGGAATGTGTAAAGCGAAAGTGCTTCTCCCGGGGGGGCATGACTCGGCTTGCGAACAGCCAGAGGTTTACCTGGAGCAGTCCCTTGTGGGGACAGAGGTGGGGGCACTGTTGCGACGCCAGGCGCACTGTCGTGGACAGCCACTGTGCCCTTTCAAGTTTCCAGGTCCCCTCGTGTGGCAAAGGTTTTCCGTTGAAAGTCTGTCTGTGGTCGTCGGGGACAGTGCCTTTGATCACTGTGAGTGCCTCGGTAGTGTCGCTGTGGCAGTGGAGAATTGCCAGGATGCATGGGGTGGGGTGGGCGTCATCAAAGCAGACAGGCTTGCGGTGTGTCTTCCCTGCTGTTCAGTGTCTCCGTGTTCACATGATGTCTGTGGCTTCAAGTAGAGTCGAGTCGCCCTGCAGGCAGGAGGAGGGCACTTAGGACGAGGCTGTGTAGCGTTTGAGCGTTTCCTCAGTGGTCAGGGCCGCAAAGCCTACCAGTTGGAAGCTTGCCTATACGTGTCCGGGAAGGTGGCCTAATTTCCGCTGTGGGGTTCCAACCTGTGTCATGGTTGCTGAAGCCCAACACTTCCCATTGAGGGCATTCCCACGGGGTCATGGGAAGTGATTTGGTCTAGGTGGCGAGATGAGACACTTGGGCCGAAGTCCGTTAACCCCTTGAGAAGTGCCAGGCTGCATCTTGCCTGTCGGCAACTGCAGGTCGGTGTCAGCCTGCCCATGGGAGGTTACCTTGCTTCCGGGAGCACTGGGAGTGACCCCAAGGGCACATCAGATGTGGTGGTAGGTGGCAGGATCTCCAGGTCCACATAGGTGTGACACCCACGGCCGGGAGGGAGGTCTCGTCCAGTCTTTGTGCTTTGGTCAGAAGGCGTGGCTGTGGGAGAGCGGGAGTCTGTGGCCTATTTTGACAGCCTGGGGTTCAAAGTTCGCATGTGGCCTCATGAAGCTGACAGGGGTCTTTCTCCTTTCAGTTGGGGGTCCAACCAGGGTGCTGTGTATAAACTATGACGGTTACTGTTAGAGGCGTCTGCAGAGGGCCACAGGGACACCCAGAGACCAAGACGCGTGTTTAGCGGCACACACAGGTATCCACAAACGCATCCTCGTGCGCAGTCACAGTCACACTCGCCCACACGTGTGAATACACACATACAGCGTCTCACACACCGAGCAATGTACGTGCGTAACTTCCTTCAGTCGTGCTGTGAGACACACAGTCAGTTTTCGGTAAGGGATAGTGGTACTTGGGAAGCAGGTTCCAGGCTCACGCCCAGGTTAAGTGTTCACAAAAATCATGTTCTCTGAGGACACTTGTGCAATTCAGAAACCTGCCTGATTTCTGTCCACTTCTCAGGTGCAGTTGCAGAGTAAGGCTGGCTGTCGGCAAAGAGAAGAAGACCTTCGCGTTGTCTGATGACTGGATATGCTAAGGAGTACTGGACAAAGTGGGGCGGGTGCACGTTGCCGAGCAAGGCTGTGGATATCTCAGGACGGCAGGCATTCACCCATACTAAGATGTGCCATTGGATATTAGGATTTCCACAGATGGGCCCAATGGTTGCAAGGGTGGATTGATTGTTGGTCTTGCTGAGTGGCCTGAGGACTGTGGATTCCCCAGGCAGTTGGAGTACTTCCAGGTCATGGCTCCTCTGCAGAGACCCAAGGCCTTCCCTTTTGTGTTCTGCAGCGTCCCAGCATGTGCTTGGATCGATGATGACACCCTTGTATGCATTCCTTGGAAAATCTGAACAAAATGAGTGAGAACGCTCTACCGTCTCCTCATCGAAACTGAGGTCCAGCACGTTTCCTCTCTCGGGAGTATGGGACAGTTAGGAGTGAGGGCCAACGTCCCCTGCTGACAGGCATGCAAAGCCCACTAAGGGCTCCAGCATTGGAGGGGCTCCTGTCTGAGGGTCGACCATGTCTGCCCATAAGCTGGGTCATCTATGAATCCCCGGTCCCTGCTAAAAGGCCGTTGAGGGAATGCAAGAGGGCAGGCTTTCCTGCTAGTCTTCAGGGTCGGAGTGTGTTCTGGTATAGACCCAGTAAGCTTGCAGCTTGGAGAGGTGATTTTTGGACAGGATCACACTTTGTGCATGCTGCTTCCGAGGTTGATTATGGAAGCCAAAATGAGCAAGCTTCCCTGGTTGGAGCCTGGAGCCTCAGGCCAGGCCTGTGGCCCTCTGTGTTGTTGTGTTTCGTGCAGTGAGGTTCTTGACTGCCCCGTGTGGCTGGAGCAGTGGGCGGGCGTGGGCTGGAGTTGGGCGATGGCGGAAGGGGGCTGATGGTTTAGGCCTCAGTGCTGCCCCTGTCAGCTCCTCTGCTGAAGTTGCCGGCACACTGTTGGCGCTAAGTGGATCTTCGTGGAGTGGGGTGTGGATCGAGTGAAGCATTTCAGCCTGGCTGGTGGCTGCTGGCC
The DNA here is from genome assembly GCF_965194805.1 of Balaenoptera borealis. Classification (NCBI taxonomy): domain Eukaryota; kingdom Metazoa; phylum Chordata; class Mammalia; order Artiodactyla; family Balaenopteridae; genus Balaenoptera; species Balaenoptera borealis. The sequence goes on from NC_138866.1 coordinate 129,067,963, forward strand.
TGGAGAGAAAGGTAAGGTATCATGAGGAAAGGTCCTGTGTGATGTCGTGGGATGGGTTGTCATCATTGGGTTGCAGGCGCTGGCCTCGGCTTCCCACGACTGTGTCTTGTTCGTGATGGGCTGGCATAAGCTGCCTATGGAGCGGATGGCTTTGGCAGTTCAAGTGGGTGAGTTGAGGTAGGTAAGCTGTGTAGAGTTGCGATCCCGTTGCCCGAGGAATGACACCCAAAGGGTGTCTTGCGGGAAGTAGAGAAGATCGACATGGTGAGGCGTCTGTGCCGGCCTCCTTGCAGGTAGTTGAGTTATGCGAACATCCCCTTTGGCCGCTTTGTTCCCTTGTTTGGCAATGTGTAAAGCGAAAGTGTTTCTCCCGTGGGGGAATGACGCGACCGGCCGTGGGGGAATGACGCGACCGGCCGGTGTAGCACGCAGGCCTTTCGAACAGCCAGAGGTTTATCTGGAGCAGTCCATTGGTGGGGCCGAGATGGGGGCCCCATTGCCATGCCTGCTGTGCTGCCGTGGCCAGCCACTGTTCCCTTTCAGGCTTCCAAGTTCCCTCGCATGGCAGAGGTCATCCATTGAAAGTCTGTCTGTGGTCCTCGGGGACCATGCCTTTGATCACTGTGAGTTACTCGGTAGTGTCACTGTGGCAGTGGAGAATTTCCAGGATGCATGGTGTGGGATCAGCATCAACGAAGGAGACAGGCTTGCGGTCTGTCTTCCCTGGTGTTCAGTGTTCCCGTGTTCTGAAGATGTTTGTGGTTTCCAGTAGGGTCGTGTCGCCCTGTGGGCTGGAGGAGGGCATGTAGGACGAGGCTTTCAAGGGTTTGAGCGTTTCCTTAGGGGTCAGGGCCGCGAACATTCAAGATGGGAGCTGCCTGAGACGTGGCTGGGAATGTGGACTAGTTTCCGCCGTGGGGATCCGACATGGGTCATGGTGGCTGAAGCCCACCACTTCCTGTGGTGGGCATTCCCACGGGTCAATGGAAAGTGATTAGGCCTAGTTGGCGAGAAGTGGCACGTGGGCCCACGTTCGTTAGCCCCTTGAGTGTTTTCAGACTGCATCTTGGCAGTAGACAGCTGCCGGTCGGTGTCGGCCCGACCATGGGAGTTCCCTTGCTTCCGGAAGTGCTGCGAGTGACCCCAAATGCCCATCAGATATACTGGTAGCTGACAGAGTCTCGAGGTGCATGTCGATGTCACAGCCAAGGCCCGGAGGCAGGTCTCGTCGAGGCTTTGTGTTTTGGTCAGAAGGCGTGGCTGTAGGAGAGCGGGAGTCCGTGGACTATTTCAACAGCCCCTGGGGGTCAAAGTGTGTCTGCGGCCTCTTAAAGCTGACAGGATTCTTTCTCCTTTCAGTTAGGGGTCTAACCAGGGTGCTGTGTATAAACTATTTCTTTTATTGTTGGACTCCTCTTCACAGGGCCATAGGGACACACAGAGACCAAGACGCGTATGCAGCGGCACACAGAGGAACCCACAAGCATGTCCGCATGCGCAGTCACAGTCACACACGCCCACACGTGTGAACACACACATACAGCCTCTCAGACACCGGCCAACATATGTGCGTAACTTCCTGCAGTCGTACTATCAGACATGCAGTCAATTCTCGGTAAGGGTTAGAGGTCCTTGGGAAGCAGTTTCAGAGCTCAAGGCCAGGTAACTGTTTTTATGGATCATGTCCTGTGAGGACACCGGTCCACTTATGAAGCCTCGGTGATTTCTGTCCACTTCTCAGGTGCAGTTGCTGGGAAAGGCTGGCCGTCGGCACAAACAAGAAGACCTTCGTGTGCTCTGATGACTGGAGGTGCTAAGAAGAACTGGAAAAAGTGAGGCGGGCCCATGTCCCCGAGCGTGGTCGTGGATAACTCAGGATGGTAGGTATTCAAGCACCCCAAGATGTGCCGTTAGATATTAGGTTTTCCTCAGACGGGCCCAATGGCTGCAAGAGTGGATTGATTGTTCCCCTTGCTGAGTGGCCTGAGGGCTGTGGATTCTCCAGGCTTTTGGGGTAGCCCAGGCTCATGGCTCCTGTACAGAGTCCCGCGCAGACTCCGGTTGTGTTCTGCAGCGTCCCAGCATGTGCTTGGATTGATGATGACACCCTTGCATGCATTCCTTGGAAAATCTGAGCCAAATGAGTGAGAACACTCTACCGTCTCGTCATCGAAACTGAGGTTCAGCACGTTTCCTCTCTCAGGGGGAGAGGACAGTTAGGAATGAGGGCCAGCGTCTTCCGCTGACATGCATGCAAACACCACCAAGGACTCCAGTATTGGAGGGGCTCTTGTCTGAGGGTTGACCGTGTCTGCACATAAGCTGTGTTATCTGTGAATCCCAGGTCCCTGCTGAATGGCTGTTGAGGGAATGCGAAGGGGCAGGCTCTCCTGCTGGTCTTAAGAGTCAGAGTGTGTGCTGGTCTAGGCCCAGTTAGCTTGCAGTTGGGAGGTGAGTTTTGGCCAGGATCACGCTTCGTGCATGCCATTTTGGGGGTTGATTCTGGAAGCCAAGATGAGCAAGCGTCCCTGGTTGGTGCCTGGAACCTCAGGCCAGGCCTGTGGCACTCCCTGTTCTTGCGTTTTTCACGGTGAGCTTCTTGAGTGCCTAGTGAGGCTGGAGCAATGGGCAGGGGTGAGCTCGGTTGGGCATCGGCGGAAAGGGGCTGATGGATTAGGCCTCGCTGCTGCCCTTGTTTGCTTCTCTACTTTAACTCCCGGCACAGTGTTGATGCCAAGTGGGTCATCGTGGAGTGGGGAGAGGAATGAGTGCTGAATTTAAACCTGCGTGGATCACTGATGGCCCGTACAGGAAGGGAAGGGAAGATGAGGACATGTCCTTTGTGATGTCGTGGAATAGGCTATCATAATTGGGTTGAAGGTGCTGGCCTCGGCTTCCCAAGGATGTGTCATGTTCGTGATTGGCTGGCATCAGCTGCCTATGGAGGGGAAGGCTTTGGCAGTTCAAGTGGATGAGGTGAGGTAGGTAACCTGTGTAGAGTTGGAATCCCTTTGCCAGAGGAAAGACACCCAAAGGGTGTCTTGAGAGACGTAAAGAAGATTGACATGGTGACGCGTCTCTGCTGGCCTCCTTGGAGGATGTTTAGTTATGCGAACATCCCCTTTGGCCTCTTTGTTACCTTGTTTGGGAATGTGTAAAGCGAAAGTGCTTCTCCCGGGGGGGCATGACTCGGCTTGCGAACAGCCAGAGGTTTACCTGGAGCAGTCCCTTGTGGGGACAGAGGTGGGGGCACTGTTGCGACGCCAGGCGCACTGTCGTGGACAGCCACTGTGCCCTTTCAAGTTTCCAGGTCCCCTCGTGTGGCAAAGGTTTTCCGTTGAAAGTCTGTCTGTGGTCGTCGGGGACAGTGCCTTTGATCACTGTGAGTGCCTCGGTAGTGTCGCTGTGGCAGTGGAGAATTGCCAGGATGCATGGGGTGGGGTGGGCGTCATCAAAGCAGACAGGCTTGCGGTGTGTCTTCCCTGCTGTTCAGTGTCTCCGTGTTCACATGATGTCTGTGGCTTCAAGTAGAGTCGAGTCGCCCTGCAGGCAGGAGGAGGGCACTTAGGACGAGGCTGTGTAGCGTTTGAGCGTTTCCTCAGTGGTCAGGGCCGCAAAGCCTACCAGTTGGAAGCTTGCCTATACGTGTCCGGGAAGGTGGCCTAATTTCCGCTGTGGGGTTCCAACCTGTGTCATGGTTGCTGAAGCCCAACACTTCCCATTGAGGGCATTCCCACGGGGTCATGGGAAGTGATTTGGTCTAGGTGGCGAGATGAGACACTTGGGCCGAAGTCCGTTAACCCCTTGAGAAGTGCCAGGCTGCATCTTGCCTGTCGGCAACTGCAGGTCGGTGTCAGCCTGCCCATGGGAGGTTACCTTGCTTCCGGGAGCACTGGGAGTGACCCCAAGGGCACATCAGATGTGGTGGTAGGTGGCAGGATCTCCAGGTCCACATAGGTGTGACACCCACGGCAGGGAGGGAGGTCTCGTCCAGTCTTTGTGCTTTGGTCAGAAGGCGTGGCTGTGGGAGAGCGGGAGTCTGTGGCCTATTTTGACAGCCTGGGGTTCAAAGTTCGCATGTGGCCTCATGAAGCTGACAGGGGTCTTTCTCCTTTCAGTTGGGGGTCCAACCAGGGTGCTGTGTATAAACTATGACGGTTACTGTTAGAGGCGTCTGCAGAGGGCCACAGGGACACCCAGAGACCAAGACGCGTGTTTAGCGGCACACACAGGTATCCACAAACGCATCCTCGTGCGCAGTCACAGTCACACTCGCCCACACGTGTGAATACACACATACAGCGTCTCACACACCGAGCAATGTACGTGCGTAACTTCCTTCAGTCGTGCTGTGAGACACACAGTCAGTTTTCGGTAAGGGATAGTGGTACTTGGGAAGCAGGTTCCAGGCTCACGCCCAGGTTAAGTGTTCACAAAAATCATGTTCTCTGAGGACACTTGTGCAATTCAGAAACCTGCCTGATTTCTGTCCACTTCTCAGGTGCAGTTGCAGAGTAAGGCTGGCTGTCGGCAAAGAGAAGAAGACCTTCGCGTTGTCTGATGACTGGATATGCTAAGGAGTACTGGACAAAGTGGGGCGGGTGCACGTTGCCGAGCAAGGCTGTGGATATCTCAGGACGGCAGGCATTCACCCATACTAAGATGTGCCATTGGATATTAGGATTTCCACAGATGGGCCCAATGGTTGCAAGGGTGGATTGATTGTTGGTCTTGCTGAGTGGCCTGAGGACTGTGGATTCCCCAGGCAGTTGGAGTACTTCCAGGTCATGGCTCCTCTGCAGAGACCCAAGGCCTTCCCTTTTGTGTTCTGCAGCGTCCCAGCATGTGCTTGGATCGATGATGACACCCTTGTATGCATTCCTTGGAAAATCTGAACAAAATGAGTGAGAACGCTCTACCGTCTCCTCATCGAAACTGAGGTCCAGCACGTTTCCTCTCTCGGGAGTATGGGACAGTTAGGAGTGAGGGCCAACGTCCCCTGCTGACAGGCATGCAAAGCCCACTAAGGGCTCCAGCATTGGAGGGGCTCCTGTCTGAGGGTCGACCATGTCTGCCCATAAGCTGGGTCATCTATGAATCCCCGGTCCCTGCTAAAAGGCCGTTGAGGGAATGCAAGAGGGCAGGCTTTCCTGCTAGTCTTCAGGGTCGGAGTGTGTTCTGGTATAGACCCAGTAAGCTTGCAGCTTGGAGAGGTGATTTTTGGACAGGATCACACTTTGTGCATGCTGCTTCCGAGGTTGATTATGGAAGCCAAAATGAGCAAGCTTCCCTGGTTGGAGCCTGGAGCCTCAGGCCAGGCCTGTGGCCCTCTGTGTTGTTGTGTTTCGTGCAGTGAGGTTCTTGACTGCCCCGTGTGGCTGGAGCAGTGGGCGGGCGTGGGCTGGAGTTGGGCGATGGCGGAAGGGGGCTGATGGTTTAGGCCTCAGTGCTGCCCCTGTCAGCTCCTCTGCTGAAGTTGCCGGCACACTGTTGGCGCTAAGTGGATCTTCGTGGAGTGGGGTGTGGATCGAGTGAAGCATTTCAGCCTGGCTGGTGGCTGCTGGCCTGGAGAGAAAGGTAAGGTATCATGAGGAAAGGTCCTGTGTGATGTCGTGGGATGGGTTGTCATCATTGGGTTGCAGGCGCTGGCCTCGGCTTCCCACGACTGTGTCTTGTTCGTGATGGGCTGGCATAAGCTGCCTATGGAGCGGATGGCTTTGGCAGTTCAAGTGGGTGAGTTGAGGTAGGTAAGCTGTGTAGAGTTGCGATCCCGTTGCCCGAGGAATGACACCCAAAGGGTGTCTTGCGGGAAGTAGAGAAGATCGACATGGTGAGGCGTCTGTGCCGGCCTCCTTGCAGGTAGTTGAGTTATGCGAACATCCCCTTTGGCCGCTTTGTTCCCTTGTTTGGCAATGTGTAAAGCGAAAGTGTTTCTCCCGTGGGGGAATGACGCGACCGGCCGTGGGGGAATGACGCGACCGGCCGGTGTAGCACGCAGGCCTTTCGAACAGCCAGAGGTTTATCTGGAGCAGTCCATTGGTGGGGCCGAGATGGGGGCCCCATTGCCATGCCTGCTGTGCTGCCGTGGCCAGCCACTGTTCCCTTTCAGGCTTCCAAGTTCCCTCGCATGGCAGAGGTCATCCATTGAAAGTCTGTCTGTGGTCCTCGGGGACCATGCCTTTGATCACTGTGAGTTACTCGGTAGTGTCACTGTGGCAGTGGAGAATTTCCAGGATGCATGGTGTGGGATCAGCATCAACGAAGGAGACAGGCTTGCGGTCTGTCTTCCCTGGTGTTCAGTGTTCCCGTGTTCTGAAGATGTTTGTGGTTTCCAGTAGGGTCGTGTCGCCCTGTGGGCTGGAGGAGGGCATGTAGGACGAGGCTTTCAAGGGTTTGAGCGTTTCCTTAGGGGTCAGGGCCGCGAACATTCAAGATGGGAGCTGCCTGAGACGTGGCTGGGAATGTGGACTAGTTTCCGCCGTGGGGATCCGACATGGGTCATGGTGGCTGAAGCCCACCACTTCCTGTGGTGGGCATTCCCACGGGTCAATGGAAAGTGATTAGGCCTAGTTGGCGAGAAGTGGCACGTGGGCCCACGTTCGTTAGCCCCTTGAGTGTTTTCAGACTGCATCTTGGCAGTAGACAGCTGCCGGTCGGTGTCGGCCCGACCATGGGAGTTCCCTTGCTTCCGGAAGTGCTGCGAGTGACCCCAAATGCCCATCAGATATACTGGTAGCTGACAGAGTCTCGAGGTGCATGTCGATGTCACAGCCAAGGCCCGGAGGCAGGTCTCGTCGAGGCTTTGTGTTTTGGTCAGAAGGCGTGGCTGTAGGAGAGCGGGAGTCCGTGGACTATTTCAACAGCCCCTGGGGGTCAAAGTGTGTCTGCGGCCTCTTAAAGCTGACAGGATTCTTTCTCCTTTCAGTTAGGGGTCTAACCAGGGTGCTGTGTATAAACTATTTCTTTTATTGTTGGACTCCTCTTCACAGGGCCATAGGGACACACAGAGACCAAGACGCGTATGCAGCGGCACACAGAGGAACCCACAAGCATGTCCGCATGCGCAGTCACAGTCACACACGCCCACACGTGTGAACACACACATACAGCCTCTCAGACACCGGCCAACATATGTGCGTAACTTCCTGCAGTCGTACTATCAGACATGCAGTCAATTCTCGGTAAGGGTTAGAGGTCCTTGGGAAGCAGTTTCAGAGCTCAAGGCCAGGTAACTGTTTTTATGGATCATGTCCTGTGAGGACACCGGTCCACTTATGAAGCCTCGGTGATTTCTGTCCACTTCTCAGGTGCAGTTGCTGGGAAAGGCTGGCCGTCGGCACAAACAAGAAGACCTTCGTGTGCTCTGATGACTGGAGGTGCTAAGAAGAACTGGAAAAAGTGAGGCGGGCCCATGTCCCCGAGCGTGGTCGTGGATAACTCAGGATGGTAGGTATTCAAGCACCCCAAGATGTGCCGTTAGATATTAGGTTTTCCTCAGACGGGCCCAATGGCTGCAAGAGTGGATTGATTGTTCCCCTTGCTGAGTGGCCTGAGGGCTGTGGATTCTCCAGGCTTTTGGGGTAGCCCAGGCTCATGGCTCCTGTACAGAGTCCCGCGCAGACTCCGGTTGTGTTCTGCAGCGTCCCAGCATGTGCTTGGATTGATGATGACACCCTTGCATGCATTCCTTGGAAAATCTGAGCCAAATGAGTGAGAACACTCTACCGTCTCGTCATCGAAACTGAGGTTCAGCACGTTTCCTCTCTCAGGGGGAGAGGACAGTTAGGAATGAGGGCCAGCGTCTTCCGCTGACATGCATGCAAACACCACCAAGGACTCCAGTATTGGAGGGGCTCTTGTCTGAGGGTTGACCGTGTCTGCACATAAGCTGTGTTATCTGTGAATCCCAGGTCCCTGCTGAATGGCTGTTGAGGGAATGCGAAGGGGCAGGCTCTCCTGCTGGTCTTAAGAGTCAGAGTGTGTGCTGGTCTAGGCCCAGTTAGCTTGCAGTTGGGAGGTGAGTTTTGGCCAGGATCACGCTTCGTGCATGCCATTTTGGGGGTTGATTCTGGAAGCCAAGATGAGCAAGCGTCCCTGGTTGGTGCCTGGAACCTCAGGCCAGGCCTGTGGCACTCCCTGTTCTTGCGTTTTTCACGGTGAGCTTCTTGAGTGCCTAGTGAGGCTGGAGCAATGGGCAGGGGTGAGCTCGGTTGGGCATCGGCGGAAAGGGGCTGATGGATTAGGCCTCGCTGCTGCCCTTGTTTGCTTCTCTACTTTAACTCCCGGCACAGTGTTGATGCCAAGTGGGTCATCGTGGAGTGGGGAGAGGAATGAGTGCTGAATTTAAACCTGCGTGGATCACTGATGGCCCGTACAGGAAGGGAAGGGAAGATGAGGACATGTCCTTTGTGATGTCGTGGAATAGGCTATCATAATTGGGTTGAAGGTGCTGGCCTCGGCTTCCCAAGGATGTGTCATGTTCGTGATTGGCTGGCATCAGCTGCCTATGGAGGGGAAGGCTTTGGCAGTTCAAGTGGATGAGGTGAGGTAGGTAACCTGTGTAGAGTTGGAATCCCTTTGCCAGAGGAAAGACACCCAAAGGGTGTCTTGAGAGACGTAAAGAAGATTGACATGGTGACGCGTCTCTGCTGGCCTCCTTGGAGGATGTTTAGTTATGCGAACATCCCCTTTGGCCTCTTTGTTACCTTGTTTGGGAATGTGTAAAGCGAAAGTGCTTCTCCCGGGGGGGCATGACTCGGCTTGCGAACAGCCAGAGGTTTACCTGGAGCAGTCCCTTGTGGGGACAGAGGTGGGGGCACTGTTGCGACGCCAGGCGCACTGTCGTGGACAGCCACTGTGCCCTTTCAAGTTTCCAGGTCCCCTCGTGTGGCAAAGGTTTTCCGTTGAAAGTCTGTCTGTGGTCGTCGGGGACAGTGCCTTTGATCACTGTGAGTGCCTCGGTAGTGTCGCTGTGGCAGTGGAGAATTGCCAGGATGCATGGGGTGGGGTGGGCGTCATCAAAGCAGACAGGCTTGCGGTGTGTCTTCCCTGCTGTTCAGTGTCTCCGTGTTCACATGATGTCTGTGGCTTCAAGTAGAGTCGAGTCTCCCTGCAGGCAGGAGGAGGGCACTTAGGACGAGGCTGTGTAGCGTTTGAGCGTTTCCTCAGTGGTCAGGGCCGCAAAGCCTACCAGTTGGAAGCTTGCCTATACGTGTCCGGGAAGGTGGCCTAATTTCCGCTGTGGGGTTCCAACCTGTGTCATGGTTGCTGAAGCCCAACACTTCCCATTGAGGGCATTCCCACGGGGTCATGGGAAGTGATTTGGTCTAGGTGGCGAGATGAGACACTTGGGCCGAAGTCCGTTAACCCCTTGAGAAGTGCCAGGCTGCATCTTGCCTGTCGGCAACTGCAGGTCGGTGTCAGCCTGCCCATGGGAGGTTACCTTGCTTCCGGGAGCACTGGGAGTGACCCCAAGGGCACATCAGATGTGGTGGTAGGTGGCAGGATCTCCAGGTCCACATAGGTGTGACACCCACGGCCGGGAGGGAGGTCTCGTCCAGTCTTTGTGCTTTGGTCAGAAGGCGTGGCTGTGGGAGAGCGGGAGTCTGTGGCCTATTTTGACAGCCTGGGGTTCAAAGTTCGCATGCGGCCTCATAAAGCTGACAGGGGTCTTTCTCCTTTCAGTTGGGGGTCCAACCAGGGTGCTGTGTATAAACTATGACGTTTACTGTTAGAAGCGTCTGCAGAGGGCCACAGGGACACCCAGAGACCAAGACGCGTATTTAGCGGCACCCACAGGTATCCACAAACGCATCCTCGTGCGCAGTCACAGTCACACACGCCCACACGTGTGAATACACACATACAGCGTCTCACACACCGAGCAATGTACGTACGTAACTTCCTTCAGTCGTGCTGTGAGACACACAATCAGTTTTCGGTAAGGGACAGTGGTACTTGAGAAGCAGGTTCCAGGCTCACGCCCAGGTTAAGTGTTCCCAAAAATCATGTTCTCTGAGGACCCTTGTGCAATTCAGAAACCTGCCTGATTTCTGTCCACTTCTCAGGTGCAGTTGCAGAGTAAGGCTGGCTGTCGGCAAAGAGAAGAAGACCTTCGCGTTGTCTGATGACTGGATGTGCTAAGGAGAACTGGACAAAGTGGGGCGGGTGCACGTTGCCGAGCAAGGCTGTGGATATCTCAGGACGGTAGGCATTCACCCATACTAAGATGTGCCATTGGATATTAGGATTTCCACAGATGGGCCCAATGGTTGCAAGAGTGGATTGATTGTTGGTCTTGCTGAGTGGCCTGAGGACTGTGGATTCCCCAGGCAGTTGGAGTACTTCCAGGTCATGGCTCCTCTGCAGAGACCCACGGCCTTCCCTTTTGTGTTCTGCAGCGTCCCAGCATGTGCTTGGATCGATGATGACACCCTTGTATGCATTCCTTGGAAAATCTGAACAAAATGAGTGAGAACGCTCTACCGTCTCCTCATCGAAAGTGAGGTCCAGCACGTTTCCTCTCTCGGGAGTATGGGACAGTTAGGAGTGAGGGCCAACGTCCCCTGCTGACAGGCATGCAAACCCCACTAAGGGCTCCAGCATTGGAGGGGCTCCTGTCTGAGGGTCGACCATGTCTGCCCATAAGCTGGGTCATCTATGAATCCCCGGTCCCTGCTAAAATGCCGTTGAGGGAATGCAAGAGGGCAGGCTTTCCTGCTAGTCTTCAGGGTCGGAGTGTGTTCTGGTATAGACCCAGTAAGCTTGCAGCTTGGAGAGGTGATTTTTGGACAGGATCACACTTTGTGCATGCCGCTTCCGAGGTTGATTAAGGAAGCCAACATGAGCAAGCTTCCCTGGTTGGAGCCTGGAGCCTCAGGCCAGGCCTGTGGCCCTCTGTGTTGTTGTGTTTCGTGCAGTGAGGTTCTTGACTGCCCCGTGTGGCTGGAGCAGTGGGCGGGCGTGGGCTGGAGTTGGGCGATGGCGGAAGGGGGCTGATGGTTTAGGCCTCATTGCTGCCCCTGTCAGCTCCTCTGCTGAAGTTGCCGGCACACTGTTGGCGCTAAGTGGAACTTCGTGGAGTGGGGTGTGGATCGAGTGAAGCATTTCAGCCTGGGTGGTGGCTGCTGGCCTGGAGAGAAAGGTAAGGTATCATGAGGAAAGGTCCTGTGTGATGTCGTGGGATGGGTTGTCATCATTGGGTTGCAGGCGCTGGCCTCGGCTTCCCAAGAATGTGTCTTGTTCGTGATGGGCTGGCATAAGCTGCCTATGGAGCGGATGGCTTTGGCAGTTCAAGTGGGTGAGTTGAGGTTGGTAAGCTGTGTAGAGTTGCGATCCCGTTGCCCGAGGAATGACACCCAAAGGGTGTCTTGCGGGAAGTAGAGAAGATCGACATGGTGAGGCGTCTGTGCCGGCCTCCTTGCAGGTAGTTGAGTTATGCGAACATCCCCTTTGGCCGCTTTGTTCCCTTGTTTGGCAATGTGTAAAGTGAAAGTGTTTGTCCCGTGGGGGAATGACGCAACCGGCCGGTGTAGCACGCAGGCCTTTCGAACAGCCAGAGGTTTATCTGGAGCAGTCCATTGGTGGGGCAGAGATGGGGGCCCCATTGCCATGCCTGCTGTGCTGCCGTGGCCAGCCACTGTTCCCTTTCAGGCTTCCAAGTTCCCTCGCATGACAGAGGTCTTCCTTTGAAAGTCTGTCTGTGGTCCTCGGGGACCATGCCTTTGATCACTGTGAGTTACTCGGTAGTGTCACTGTGGCAGTGGAGAATTTCCAGGATGCATGGTGTGGGATCAGCATCAACGAAGGAGACAGGCTTGCGGTCTGTCTTCCCTGGTGTTCAGTGTTCCCGTGTTCTGAAGATGTTTGTGGTTTCCAGTAGGGTCGTGTCGCCCTGTGGGCTGGAGGAGGGCATGTAGGACGAGGCTTTCAAGGGTTTGAGCGTTTCCTTAGGGGTCAGGGCCACGAACATTCAAGATGGGAGCTGCCTGAGACGTGGCTGGGAATGTGGACTAGTTTCCGCCATGGGGATCCGACATGGGTCATGGTGGCTGAAGCCCACCACTTCCTGTGGTGGGCATTCCCACGGGTCAATGGAAAGTGATTAGGCCTAGTTGGCGAGAAGTGGCACGTGGGCCCACGTTCGTTAGCCCCTTGAGTGTTTTCAGACTGCATCTTGGCAGTAGACAGCTGCCGATCGGTGTCGGCCCGACCATGGGAGTTCCCTTGCTTCCGGAAGTGCTGCGAGTGACCCCAAATGCCCATCAGATATACTGGTAGCTGACAGAGTCTCGAGGTGCATGTCGATGTCACAGCCAAGGCCCCGAGGCAGGTCTCATCAAGGCTTTGTGTTTTGGTCAGAAGGCGTGGCTGTAGGAGAGCGGGAGTCCGTGGACTATTTCAACAGCCCCTGGGGGTCAAAGTGTGTCTGCGGCCTCTTAAAGCTGACAGGATTCTTTCTCCTTTCAGTTAGGGGTCTAACCAGGGTGCTGTGTATAAACTATTTCTTTTATTGTTGGACTCCTCTTCACAGGGCCATAGGGACACACAGAGACCAAGACGCGTATGCAGCGGCACACAGAGGAACCCACAAGCATGTCCGCATGCGCAGTCACAGTCACACACGCCCACACGTGTGAACACACACATACAGCCTCTCAGACACCGGCCAACATATGTGCGTAACTTCCTGCAGTCGTACTATCAGACATGCAGTCAATTCTCGGTGAGGGTTAGAGGTCCTTGGGAAGCAGTTTCAGAGCTCAAGGCCAGGTAAATGTTTTTATGGATCATGTCCTGTGAGGACACCGGTCCACTTATGAAGCCTCGGTGATTTCTGTCCACTTCTCAGGTGCAGTTGCTGGGAAAGGCTGGCCGTCGGCACAAACAAGAAGACCTTCGTGTGCTCTGATGACTGGAGGTGCTAAGAAGAAGTGGAAAAAGTGAGGCGGGCCCACGTCCCCGAGCGTGGTCGTGGATAACTCAGGGTGGTAGGTATTCAAGCACCCCATGATGTGCCATTAGATATTAGGTTTTCCTCAGATGGGCCCAATGGCTGCAAGAGTGGATTGATTGTTCCCCTTGCTGAGTGGCCTGAGGGCTGTGGATTCTCCAGGCTTTTGGGGTAGCCCAGGCTCATGGCTCCTGTACAGAGTCCCGCGCAGACTCCGGTTGTGTTCTGCAGCGTCCCAGCATGTGCTTGGATTGATGATGACACCCTTGCATGCATTCCTTGGAAAATCTGAGCCAAATGAGTGAGAACACTCTACCGTCTCGTCATCGAAACTGAGGTTCAGCACGTTTCCTCTCTCAGGGGGAGAGGACAGTTAGGAATGAGGGCCAGCGTCTTCCGCTGACATGCATGCAAACACCACCAAGGACTCCAGTATTGGAGGGGCTCCTGTCTGAGGGTTGACCGTGTCTGCACATAAGCTGTGTTATCTGTGAATCCCGGGTCCCTGATGAATGGCTGTTGAGGGAATGCGAGGGGGCAGGCTCTCCTGCTGGTCTTAAGAGTCAGAGTGTGTGCTGGTCTAGGCCCAGTTAGCTTGCAGTTGGGAGGTGAGTTTTGGCCAGGATCACGCTTCGTGCATGCCATTTTGGGGGTTGATTCTGGAAGCCAAAATGAGCAAGCGTCCCTGGTTGGTGCCTGGAACCTCAGGCCAGGCCTGTGGCCCTCCCTGTTCTTGCGTTTTTCACGGTGAGCTTCTTGAGTGCCTAGTGAGGCTGGAGCAATGGGCGGGGGTGAGCTCGGATGGGCATCGGCGGAAAGGGGCTGATGGATTAGGCCTCGCTGCTGCCCTTGTTTGCTTCTCTACTTTAACTCCCGGCACAGTGTTGATGCCAAGTGGGTCATCGTGGAGTGGGGAGAGGAATGAGTGCTGAATTGAAACCTGCGTGGATGACTGATGGCCCGTACAGGAAGGGAAGGGAAGATGAGGACATGTCCTTTGTGATGTCGTGGAATAGGCTATCATAATTGGGTTGCAGGTGCTGGCCTCGGCTTTCCAAGGATGTGTCATGTTCGTGACTGGCTGGCATCAGCTGCCTATGGAGGGGATGGCTTTGGCAGTTCAAGTGGATGAGGTGAGGTAGGTAACCTGTGTAGAGTTGGAATCCCATTGCCAGAGGAAAGACACCCAAAGGGTGTCTTGCGAGATGTAAAGAAGATTGACATGGTGACGCGTCTCTGCTGGCCTCATTGGAGGATGTTTAGTTATGCGAACATCCCCTTTGGCCTAATCGTTCTGTTGTTTGTGAATGTGCAAAGCGAAAATGCTTCTCCCGGGGGTGCATGACTCGGCTTGCGAACAGCCAGAGGTTTACCTGGAGCAGTCCGTTGGGGGGACAGAGGTGGGGGCACTGTTGCGACGCCAGGCGCACTGTCGTGGACAGCCACTGTGCCCTTTCAAGTTTCCAGGTCCCCTCGTGTGGCAAAGGTTTTCCGTTGAAAGTCTGTCTGTGGTCCTCAGGGACAGTGCCTTTGATCACTGTGAGTGCCTCGGTAGTGTCGCTGTGGCAGTGGAGAATTGCCAGGATGCGTGGGGTGGGGTGGGCATCATCAAAGCAGACAGGCTTGCGGTGTGTCTTCCCTGCTGTTCAGTGTCTCCGTGTTCACATGATGTCTGTGGCTTCAAGTAGAGTCGAGTCGCCCTGCAGGCAGGAGGAGGGCACTTAGGCCGAGGCTGTGTAGCGTTTGAGCGTTTCCTCAGTGGTCAGGGCCGCAAAGCCTACCAGTTGGAAGCTTGCCTATACGTGGCCGGGAAGGTGGCCTAATTTCCGCTGTGGGGTTCCAACCTGTGTCATGGTTGCTGAAGCCCAACACTTCCCATTGAGGGCATTCCCACGGGGTCATGGAAAGTGATTTGGTCTAGTTGGCGAGATGAGGCACTTGGGCCGAAGACTGTTAACCCCTTGAGAAGTGCCAGGCTGCATCTTGCCTGTCGGCAACTGCAGGTCGGTGTCAGCCTGCCCATGGGAGGTTACCTTGCTTCCGGGAGCACTGGGAGTGACCCCAAGGGCACATCAGATGTGGTGGTAGGTGGCAGGATCTCCAGGTCCACATAGGTGTGACACCCACGGCCGGGAGGGAGGTCTCGTCCAGTCTTTGTGCTTTGGTCAGAAGGCGTGGCTGTGGGAGAGCGGGAGTCTGTGGCCTATTTTGACAGCCTGGGGTTCAAAGTTCGCATGCGGCCTCATGAAGCTGACAGGGGTCTTTCTCCTTTTAGTTGGGGGTCCATCCAGGGTGCTGTGTATAAACTATGACGTTTACTGTTAGAAGCGTCTGCAGAGGGCCACAGGGACACCCAGAGACCAAGACGCGTATTTAGCGGCACCCACAGGTATCCACAAACGCATCCTCGTGCGCAGTCACAGTCACACATGCCCACACGTGTGAATACACACATACAGCGTCTCACACACCGAGCAATGTACATGCGTAACTTCCTTCAGTCATGCTGTGAGACACACAATCAGTTTTCGGTAAGGGACAGTGGGACTTGGGAAGCAGGTTCCAGGCTCACGCCCAGGTTAAGTGTTCCCAAAAATCATGTTCTCTGAGGACCCTTGTGCAATTCAGAAACCTGCCTGATTTCTGTCCACTTCTCAGGTGCAGTTGCAGAGTAAGGCTGGCTGTCGGCAAAGAGAAGAAGACCTTCGCGTTGTCTGATGACTGGATGTGCTAAGGAGAACTGGACAAAGTGGGGCGGGTGCACGTTGCTGTGCAAGGCTGTGGATATCTCAGGACGGTAGGCATTCACCCATACTAAGATGTGCCATTGGATATTAGGATTTCCACAGATGGGCCCAATGGTTGCAAGAGTGGATTGATTGTTGGTCTTGCTGAGTGGCCTGAGGACTGTGGATTCCCCAGGCAGTTGGAGTACTTCCAGGTCATGGCTCCTCTGCAGAGACCCACGGCCTTCCCTTTTGTGTTCTGCAGCGTCCCAGCATGTGCTTGGATCGATGATGACACCCTTGTATGCATTCCTTGGAAAATCTGAACAAAATGAGTGAGAACGCTCTACCGTCTCCTCATCGAAAGTGAGGTCCAGCACGTTTCCTCTCTCGGGAGTATGGGACAGTTAGGAGTGAGGGCCAACGTCCCCTGCTGACAGGCATGCAAACCCCACTAAGGGCTCCAGCATTGGAGGGGCTCCTGTCTGAGGGTCGACCATGTCTGCCCATAAGCTGGGTCATCTATGAATCCCCGGTAACTGCTAAAAGGCAGTTGAGGGAATGCAAGAGGGCAGGCTTTCCTGCTAGTCTTCAGGGTCGGAGTGTGTTCTGGTATAGACCCAGTAAGCTTGCAGCTTGGAGAGGTGATTTTTGGACAGGATCACACTTTGTGCATGCCGCTTCCGAGGTTGATTATGGAAGCCAACATGAGCAAGCTTCCCTGGTTGGAGCCTGGAGCCTCAGGCCAGGCCTGTGGCCCTCTCTGTTGTTGTGTTTCGTGCAGTGAGGTTCTTGACTGCCCCGTGTGGCTGGAGCAGTGGGCGGGCGTGGGCTGGAGTTGGGCGATGGCGGAAGGGGGCTGATGGTTTAGGCCTCATTGCTGCCCCTGTCAGCTCCTCTGCTGAAGTTGCCGGCACACTGTTGGCGCTAAGTGGAACTTCGTGGAGTGGGGTGTGGATCGAGTGAAGCATTTCAGCCTGGGTGGTGGCTGCTGGCCTGGAGAGAAAGGTAAGGTATCATGAGGAAAGGTCCTGTGTGATGTCGTGGGATGGGTTGTCATCATTGGGTTGCAGGCGCTGGCCTCGGCTTCCCAAGAATGTGTCTTGTTCGTGATGGGCTGGCATAAGCTGCCTATGGAGCGGATGGCTTTGGCAGTTCAAGTGGGTGAGTTGAGGTTGGTAAGCTGTGTAGAGTTGCGATCCCGTTGCCCGAGTAATGACACCCAAAGGGTGTCTTGCGGGAAGTAGAGAAGATCGACATGGTGAGGCGTCTGTGCCGGCCTCCTTGCAGGTAGTTGAGTTATGCGAACATCCCCTTTGGCCGCTTTGTTCCCTTGTTTGGCAATGTGTAAAGTGAAAGTGTTTGTCCCGTGGGGGAATGACGCAACCGGCCGGTGTAGCACGCAGGCCTTTCGAACAGCCAGAGGTTTATCTGGAGCAGTCCATTGGTGGGGCAGAGATGGGGGCCCCATTGCCATGCCTGCTGTGCTGCCGTGGCCAGCCACTGTTCCCTTTCAGGCTTCCAAGTTCCCTCGCATGGCAGAGGTCTTCCTTTGAAAGTCTGTCTGTGGTCCTCGGGGACCATGCCTTTGATCACTGTGAGTTACTCGGTAGTGTCACTGTGGCAGTGGAGAATTTCCAGGATGCATGGTGTGGGATCAGCATCAACGAAGGAGACAGGCTTGCGGTCTGTCTTCCCTGGTGTTCAGTGTTCCCGTGTTCTGAAGATGTTTGTGGTTTCCAGTAGGGTCGTGTCGCCCTGTGGGCTGGAGGAGGGCATGTAGGACGAGGCTTTCAAGGGTTTGAGCGTTTCCTTAGGGGTCAGGGCCACGAACATTGAAGATGGGAGCTGCCTGAGACGTGGCTGGGAATGTGGACTAGTTTCCGCCATGGGGATCCGACATGGGTCATGGTGGCTGAAGCCCACCACTTCCTGTGGTGGGCATTCCCACGGGTCAATGGAAAGTGATTAGGCCTAGTTGGCGAGAAGTGGCACGTGGGCCCACGTTCGTTAGCCCCTTGAGTGTTTTCAGACTGCATCTTGGCAGTAGACAGCTGCCGATCGGTGTCGGCCCGACCATGGGAGTTCCCTTGCTTCCGGAAGTGCTGCGAGTGACCCCAAATGCCCATCAGATATACTGGTAGCTGACAGAGTCTCGAGGTGCATGTCGATGTCACAGCCAAGGCCCCGAGGCAGGTCTCATCAAGGCTTTGTGTTTTGGTCAGAAGGCGTGGCTGTAGGAGAGCGGGAGTCCGTGGACTATTTCAACAGCCCCTGGGGGTCAAAGTGTGTCTGCGGCCTCTTAAAGCTGACAGGATTCTTTCTCCTTTCAGTTAGGGGTCTAACCAGGGTGCTGTGTATAAACTATTTCTTTTATTGTTGGACTCCTCTTCACAGGGCCATAGGGACACACAGAGACCAAGACGCGTATGCAGCGGCACACAGAGGAACCCACAAGCATGTCCGCATGCGCAGTCACAGTCACACACGCCCACACGTGTGAACACACACATACAGCCTCTCAGACACCGGCCAACATATGTGCGTAACTTCCTGCAGTCGTACTATCAGACATGCAGTCAATTCTCGGTGAGGGTTAGAGGTCCTTGGGAAGCAGTTTCAGAGCTCAAGGCCAGGTAAATGTTTTTATGGATCATGTCCTGTGAGGACACCGGTCCACTTATGAAGCCTCGGTGATTTCTGTCCACTTCTCAGGTGCAGTTGCTGGGAAAGGCTGGCCGTCGGCACAAACAAGAAGACCTTCGTGTGCTCTGATGACTGGAGGTGCTAAGAAGAAGTGGAAAAAGTGAGGCGGGCCCACGTCCCCGAGCGTGGTCGTGGATAACTCAGGGTGGTAGGTATTCAAGCACCCCATGATGTGCCATTAGATATTAGGTTTTCCTCAGATGGGCCCAATGGCTGCAAGAGTGGATTGATTGTTCCCCTTGCTGAGTGGCCTGAGGGCTGTGGATTCTCCAGGCTTTTGGGGTAGCCCAGGCTCATGGCTCCTGTACAGAGTCCCGCGCAGACTCCGGTTGTGTTCTGCAGCGTCCCAGCATGTGCTTGGATTGATGATGACACCCTTGCATGCATTCCTTGGAAAATCTGAGCCAAATGAGTGAGAACACTCTACCGTCTCGTCATCGAAACTGAGGTTCAGCACGTTTCCTCTCTCAGGGGGAGAGGACAGTTAGGAATGAGGGCCAGCGTCTTCCGCTGACATGCATGCAAACACCACCAAGGACTCCAGTATTGGAGGGGCTCCTGTCTGAGGGTTGACCGTGTCTGCACATAAGCTGTGTTATCTGTGAATCCCGGGTCCCTGATGAATGGCTGTTGAGGGAATGCGAGGGGGCAGGCTCTCCTGCTGGTCTTAAGAGTCAGAGTGTGTGCTGGTCTAGGCCCAGTTAGCTTGCAGTTGGGAGGTGAGTTTTGGCCAGGATCACGCTTCGTGCATGCCATTTTGGGGGTTGATTCTGGAAGCCAAAATGAGCAAGCGTCCCTGGTTGGTGCCTGGAACCTCAGGCCAGGCCTGTGGCCCTCCCTGTTCTTGCGTTTTTCACGGTGAGCTTCTTGAGTGCCTAGTGAGGCTGGAGCAATGGGCGGGGGTGAGCTCGGATGGGCATCGGCGGAAAGGGGCTGATGGATTAGGCCTCGCTGCTGCCCTTGTTTGCTTCTCTACTTTAACTCCCGGCACAGTGTTGATGCCAAGTGGGTCATCGTGGAGTGGGGAGAGGAATGAGTGCTGAATTGAAACCTGCGTGGATGACTGATGGCCCGTACAGGAAGGGAAGGGAAGATGAGGACATGTCCTTTGTGATGTCGTGGAATAGGCTATCATAATTGGGTTGCAGGTGCTGGCCTCGGCTTTCCAAGGATGTGTCATGTTCGTGACTGGCTGGCATCAGCTGCCTATGGAGGGGATGGCTTTGGCAGTTCAAGTGGATGAGGTGAGGTAGGTAACCTGTGTAGAGTTGGAATCCCATTGCCAGAGGAAAGACACCCAAAGGGTGTCTTGCGAGATGTAAAGAAGATTGACATGGTGACGCGTCTCTGCTGGCCTCATTGGAGGATGTTTAGTTATGCGAACATCCCCTTTGGCCTAATCGTTCTGTTGTTTGTGAATGTGCAAAGCGAAAATGCTTCTCCCGGGGGTGCATGACTCGGCTTGCGAACAGCCAGAGGTTTACCTGGAGCAGTCCGTTGGGGGGACAGAGGTGGGGGCACTGTTGCGACGCCAGGCGCACTGTCGTGGACAGCCACTGTGCCCTTTCAAGTTTCCAGGTCCCCTCGTGTGGCAAAGGTTTTCCGTTGAAAGTCTGTCTGTGGTCCTCAGGGACAGTGCCTTTGATCACTGTGAGTGCCTCGGTAGTGTCGCTGTGGCAGTGGAGAATTGCCAGGATGCGTGGGGTGGGGTGGGCATCATCAAAGCAGACAGGCTTGCGGTGTGTCTTCCCTGCTGTTCAGTGTCTCCGTGTTCACATGATGTCTGTGGCTTCAAGTAGAGTCGAGTCGCCCTGCAGGCAGGAGGAGGGCACTTAGGCCGAGGCTGTGTAGCGTTTGAGCGTTTCCTCAGTGGTCAGGGCCGCAAAGCCTACCAGTTGGAAGCTTGCCTATACGTGGCCGGGAAGGTGGCCTAATTTCCGCTGTGGGGTTCCAACCTGTGTCATGGTTGCTGAAGCCCAACACTTCCCATTGAGGGCATTCCCACGGGGTCATGGAAAGTGATTTGGTCTAGTTGGCGAGATGAGGCACTTGGGCCGAAGACTGTTAACCCCTTGAGAAGTGCCAGGCTGCATCTTGCCTGTCGGCAACTGCAGGTCGGTGTCAGCCTGCCCATGGGAGGTTACCTTGCTTCCGGGAGCACTGGGAGTGACCCCAAGGGCACATCAGATGTGGTGGTAGGTGGCAGGATCTCCAGGTCCACATAGGTGTGACACCCACGGCCGGGAGGGAGGTCTCGTCCAGTCTTTGTGCTTTGGTCAGAAGGCGTGGCTGTGGGAGAGCGGGAGTCTGTGGCCTATTTTGACAGCCTGGGGTTCAAAGTTCGCATGCGGCCTCATGAAGCTGACAGGGGTCTTTCTCCTTTTAGTTGGGGGTCCATCCAGGGTGCTGTGTATAAACTATGACGTTTACTGTTAGAAGCGTCTGCAGAGGGCCACAGGGACACCCAGAGACCAAGACGCGTATTTAGCGGCACCCACAGGTATCCACAAACGCATCCTCGTGCGCAGTCACAGTCACACACGCCCACACGTGTGAATACACACATACAGCGTCTCACACACCGAGCAATGTACATGCGTAACTTCCTTCAGTCGTGCTGTGAGACACACAATCAGTTTTCGGTAAGGGACAGTGGGACTTGGGAAGCAGGTTCCAGGCTCACGCCCAGGTTAAGTGTTCCCAAAAATCATGTTCTCTGAGGACCCTTGTGCAATTCAGAAACCTGCCTGATTTCTGTCCACTTCTCAGGTGCAGTTGCAGAGTAAGGCTGGCTGTCGGCAAAGAGAAGAAGACCTTCGCGTTGTCTGATGACTGGATGTGCTAAGGAGAACTGGACAAAGTGGGGCGGGTGCACGTTGCTGTGCAAGGCTGTGGATATCTCAGGACGGTAGGCATTCACCCATACTAAGATGTGCCATTGGATATTAGGATTTCCACAGATGGGCCCAATGGTTGCAAGAGTGGATTGATTGTTGGTCTTGCTGAGTGGCCTGAGGACTGTGGATTCCCCAGGCAGTTGGAGTACTTCCAGGTCATGGCTCCTCTGCAGAGACCCACGGCCTTCCCTTTTGTGTTCTGCAGCGTCCCAGCATGTGCTTGGATCGATGATGACACCCTTGTATGCATTCCTTGGAAAATCTGAACAAAATGAGTGAGAACGCTCTACCGTCTCCTCATCGAAAGTGAGGTCCAGCACGTTTCCTCTCTCGGGAGTATGGGACAGTTAGGAGTGAGGGCCAACGTCCCCTGCTGACAGGCATGCAAACCCCACTAAGGGCTCCAGCATTGGAGGGGCTCCTGTCTGAGGGTCGACCATGTCTGCCCATAAGCTGGGTCATCTATGAATCCCCGGTCCCTGCTAAAAGGCAGTTGAGGGAATGCAAGAGGGCAGGCTTTCCTGCTAGTCTTCAGGGTCGGAGTGTGTTCTGGTATAGACCCAGTAAGCTTGCAGCTTGGAGAGGTGATTTTTGGACAGGATCACACTTTGTGCATGCCGCTTCCGAGGTTGATTATGGAAGCCAACATGAGCAAGCTTCCCTGGTTGGAGCCTGGAGCCTCAGGCCAGGCCTGTGGCCCTCTCTGTTGTTGTGTTTCGTGCAGTGAGGTTCTTGACTGCCCCGTGTGGCTGGAGCAGTGGGCGGGCGTGGGCTGGAGTTGGGCGATGGCGGAAGGGGGCTGATGGTTTAGGCCTCATTGCTGCCCCTGTCAGCTCCTCTGCTGAAGTTGCCGGCACACTGTTGGCGCTAAGTGGAACTTCGTGGAGTGGGGTGTGGATCGAGTGAAGCATTTCAGCCTGGGTGGTGGCTGCTGGCCTGGAGAGAAAGGTAAGGTATCATGAGGAAAGGTCCTGTGTGATGTCGTGGGATGGGTTGTCATCATTGGGTTGCAGGCGCTGGCCTCGGCTTCCCAAGAATGTGTCTTGTTCGTGATGGGCTGGCATAAGCTGCCTATGGAGCGGATGGCTTTGGCAGTTCAAGTGGGTGAGTTGAGGTTGGTAAGCTGTGTAGAGTTGCGATCCCGTTGCCCGAGTAATGACACCCAAAGGGTGTCTTGCGGGAAGTAGAGAAGATCGACATGGTGAGGCGTCTGTGCCGGCCTCCTTGCAGGTAGTTGAGTTATGCGAACATCCCCTTTGGCCGCTTTGTTCCCTTGTTTGGCAATGTGTAAAGTGAAAGTGTTTGTCCCGTGGGGGAATGACGCAACCGGCCGGTGTAGCACGCAGGCCTTTCGAACAGCCAGAGGTTTATCTGGAGCAGTCCATTGGTGGGGCAGAGATGGGGGCCCCATTGCCATGCCTGCTGTGCTGCCGTGGCCAGCCACTGTTCCCTTTCAGGCTTCCAAGTTCCCTCGCATGACAGAGGTCTTCCTTTGAAAGTCTGTCTGTGGTCCTCGGGGACCATGCCTTTGATCACTGTGAGTTACTCGGTAGTGTCACTGTGGCAGTGGAGAATTTCCAGGATGCATGGTGTGGGATCAGCATCAACGAAGGAGACAGGCTTGCGGTCTGTCTTCCCTGGTGTTCAGTGTTCCCGTGTTCTGAAGATGTTTGTGGTTTCCAGTAGGGTCGTGTCGCCCTGTGGGCTGGAGGAGGGCATGTAGGACGAGGCTTTCAAGGGTTTGAGCGTTTCCTTAGGGGTCAGGGCCACGAACATTGAAGATGGGAGCTGCCTGAGACGTGGCTGGGAATGTGGACTAGTTTCCGCCATGGGGATCCGACATGGGTCATGGTGGCTGAAGCCCACCACTTCCTGTGGTGGGCATTCCCACGGGTCAATGGAAAGTGATTAGGCCTAGTTGGCGAGAAGTGGCACGTGGGCCCACGTTCGTTAGCCCCTTGAGTGTTTTCAGACTGCATCTTGGCAGTAGACAGCTGCCGATCGGTGTCGGCCCGACCATGGGAGTTCCCTTGCTTCCGGAAGTGCTGCGAGTGACCCCAAATGCCCATCAGATATACTGGTAGCTGACAGAGTCTCGAGGTGCATGTCGATGTCACAGCCAAGGCCCCGAGGCAGGTCTCATCAAGGCTTTGTGTTTTGGTCAGAAGGCGTGGCTGTAGGAGAGCGGGAGTCCGTGGACTATTTCAACAGCCCCTGGGGGTCAAAGTGTGTCTGCGGCCTCTTAAAGCTGACAGGATTCTTTCTCCTTTCAGTTAGGGGTCTAACCAGGGTGCTGTGTATAAACTATTTCTTTTATTGTTGGACTCCTCTTCACAGGGCCATAGGGACACACAGAGACCAAGACGCGTATGCAGCGGCACACAGAGGAACCCACAAGCATGTCCGCATGCGCAGTCACAGTCACACACGCCCACACGTGTGAACACACACATACAGCCTCTCAGACACCGGCCAACATATGTGCGTAACTTCCTGCAGTCGTACTATCAGACATGCAGTCAATTCTCGGTAAGGGTTAGAGGTCCTTGGGAAGCAGTTTCAGAGCTCAAGGCCAGGTAACTGTTTTTATGGACCATGTCCTGTGAGGACACCGGTCCACTTATGAAGCCTCGGTGATTTCTGTCCACTTCTCAGGTGCAGTTGCTGGGAAAGGCTGGCCGTCGGCACAAACAAGAAGACCTTCGTGTGCTCTGATGACTGGAGGTGCTAAGAAGAACTGGAAAAAGTGAGGCGGGCCCATGTCCCCGAGCGTGGTCGTGGATAAGTCAGGATGGTAGGTATTCAAGCACCCCAAGATGTGCCGTTAGATATTAGGTTTTCCTCAGACGGGCCCAATGGCTGCAAGAGTGGATTGATTGTTCCCCTTGCTGAGTGGCCTGAGGGCTGTGGATTCTCCAGGCTTTTGGGGTAGCCCAGGCTCATGGCTCCTGTACAGAGTCCCGCGCAGACTCCGGTTGTGTTCTGCAGCGTCCCAGCATGTGCTTGGATTGATGATGACACCCTTGCATGCATTCCTTGGAAAATCTGAGCCAAATGAGTGAGAACACTCTACCGTCTCGTCATCGAAACTGAGGTTCAGCACGTTTCCTCTCTCAGGGGGAGAGGACAGTTAGGAATGAGGGCCAGCGTCTTCCGCTGACATGCATGCAAACACCACCAAGGACTCCAGTATTGGAGGGGCTCCTGTCTGAGGGTTGACCGTGTCTGCACATAAGCTGTGTTATCTGTGAATCCCGGGTCCCTGCTGAATGGCTGTTGAGGGAATGCGAGGGGGCAGGCTCTCCTGCTGGTCTTAAGAGTCAGAGTGTGTGCTGGTCTAGGCCCAGTTAGCTTGCAGTTGGGAGGTGAGTTTTGGCCAGGATCACACTTCGTGCATGCCATTTTGGGGGTTGATTCTGGAAGCCAAAATGAGCAAGCGTCCCTGGTTGGTGCCTGGAACCTCAGGCCAGGCCTGTGGCCCTCCCTGTTCTTGCGTTTTTCACGGTGAGCTTCTTGAGTGCCTAGTGAGGCTGGAGCAATGGGCGGGGGTGAGCTCGGTTGGGCATCGGCGGAAAGGGGCTGATGGATTAGGCCTCGCTGCTGCCCTTGTTTGCTTCTCTACTTTAACTCCCGGCACAGTGTTGATGCCAAGTGGGTCATCGTGGAGTGGGGAGAGGAATGAGTGCTGAATTGAAACCTGCGAGTATGACTGATGGCCCGTACAGGAAGGGAAGGGAAGATGAGGACATGTCCTTTGTGATGTCGTGGAATAGGCTATCATAATTGGGTTGCAGGTGCTGGCCTCGGCTTTCCAAGGATGTGTCATGTTCGTGACTGGCTGGCATCAGCTGCCTATGGAGGGGATGGCTTTGGCAGTTCAAGTGGATGAGGTGAGGTAGGTAACCTGTGTAGAGTTGGAATCCCATTGCCAGAGGAAAGACACCCAAAGGGTGTCTTGCGAGATGTAAAGAAGATTGACATGGTGACGCGTCTCTGCTGGCCTCATTGGAGGATGTTTAGTTATGCGAACATCCCCTTTGGCCTAATCGTTCTGTTGTTTGTGAATGTGCAAAGCGAAAATGCTTCTCCCGGGGGTGCATGACTCGGCTTGCGAACAGCCAGAGGTTTACCTGGAGCAGTCCGTTGGGGGGACAGAGGTGGGGGCACTGTTGCGACGCCAGGCGCACTGTCGTGGACAGCCACTGTGCCCTTTCAAGTTTCCAGGTCCCCTCGTGTGGCAAAGGTTTTCCGTTGAAAGTCTGTCTGTGGTCCTCAGGGACAGTGCCTTTGATCACTGTGAGTGCCTCGGTAGTGTCGCTGTGGCAGTGGAGAATTGCCAGGATGCATGGGGTGGGGTGGGCATCATCAAAGCAGACAGGCTTGCGGTGTGTCTTCCCTGCTGTTCAGTGTCTCCGTGTTCACATGATGTCTGTGGCTTCAAGTAGAGTCGAGTCGCCCTGCAGGCAGGAGGAGGGCACTTAGGCCGAGGCTGTGTAGCGTTTGAGCGTTTCCTCAGTGGTCAGGGCCGCAAAGCCTACCAGTTGGAAGCTTGCCTATACGTGGCCGGGAAGGTGGCCTAATTTCTGCTGTGGGGTTCCAACCTGTGTCATGGTTGCTGAAGCCCAACACTTCCCATTGAGGGCATTCCCACGGGGTCATGGAAAGTGATTTGGTCTAGTTGGCGAGATGAGGCACTTGGGCCGAAGACTGTTAACCCCTTGAGAAGTGCCAGGCTGCATCTTGCCTGTCGGCAACTGCAGGTCGGTGTCAGCCTGCCCATGGGAGGTTACCTTGCTTCCGGGAGCACTGGGAGTGACCCCAAGGGCACATCAGATGTGGTGGTAGGTGGCAGGATCTCCAGGTCCACATAGGTGTGACACCCACGGCCGGGAGGGAGGTCTCGTCCAGTCTTTGTGCTTTGGTCAGAAGGCGTGGCTGTGGGAGAGCGGGAGTCTGTGGCCTATTTTGACAGCCTGGGGTTCAAAGTTCGCATGCGGCCTCATGAAGCTGACAGGGGTCTTTCTCCTTTTAGTTGGGGGTCCATCCAGGGTGCTGTGTATAAACTATGACGTTTACTGTTAGAAGCGTCTGCAGAGGGCCACAGGGACACCCAGAGACCAAGACGCGTATTTAGCGGCACCCACAGGTATCCACAAACGCATCCTCGTGCGCAGTCACAGTCACACACGCCCACACGTGTGAATACACACATACAGCGTCTCACACACCGAGCAATGTACATGCGTAACTTCCTTCAGTCGTGCTGTGAGACACACAATGAGTTTTCGGTAAGGGACAGTGGGACTTGGGAAGCAGGTTCCAGGCTCACGCCCAGGTTAAGTGTTCCCAAAAATCATGTTCTCTGAGGACCCTTGTGCAATTCAGAAACCTGCCTGATTTCTGTCCACTTCTCAGGTGCAGTTGCAGAGTAAGGCTGGCTGTCGGCAAAGAGAAGAAGACCTTCGCGTTGTCTGATGACTGGATGTGCTAAGGAGAACTGGACAAAGTGGGGCGGGTGCACGTTGCTGTGCAAGGCTGTGGATATCTCAGGACGGTAGGCATTCACCCATACTAAGATGTGCCATTGGATATTAGGATTTCCACAGATGGGCCCAATGGTTGCAAGAGTGGATTGATTGTTGGTCTTGCTGAGTGGCCTGAGGACTGTGGATTCCCCAGGCAGTTGGAGTACTTCCAGGTCATGGCTCCTCTGCAGAGACCCACGGCCTTCCCTTTTGTGTTCTGCAGCGTCCCAGCATGTGCTTGGATCGATGATGACACCCTTGTATGCATTCCTTGGAAAATCTGAACAAAATGAGTGAGAACGCTCTACCGTCTCCTCATCGAAAGTGAGGTCCAGCACGTTTCCTCTCTCGGGAGTATGGGACAGTTAGGAGTGAGGGCCAACGTCCCCTGCTGACAGGCATGCAAACCCCACTAAGGGCTCCAGCATTGGAGGGGCTCCTGTCTGAGGGTCGACCATGTCTGCCCATAAGCTGGGTCATCTATGAATCCCCGGTCCCTGCTAAAAGGCAGTTGAGGGAATGCAAGAGGGCAGGCTTTCCTGCTAGTCTTCAGGGTCGGAGTGTGTTCTGGTATAGACCCAGTAAGCTTGCAGCTTGGAGAGGTGATTTTTGGACAGGATCACACTTTGTGCATGCCGCTTCCGAGGTTGATTATGGAAGCCAACATGAGCAAGCTTCCCTGGTTGGAGCCTGGAGCCTCAGGCCAGGCCTGTGGCCCTCTCTGTTGTTGTGTTTTGTGCAGTGAGGTTCTTGACTGCCCCGTGTGGCTGGAGCAGTGGGCGGGCGTGGGCTGGAGTTGGGCGATGGCGGAAGGGGGCTGATGGTTTAGGCCTCATTGCTGCCCCTGTCAGCTCCTCTGCTGAAGTTGCCGGCACACTGTTGGCGCTAAGTGGAACTTCGTGGAGTGGGGTGTGGATCGAGTGAAGCATTTCAGCCTGGGTGGTGGCTGCTGGCCTGGAGAGAAAGGTAAGGTATCATGAGGAAAGGTCCTGTGTGATGTCGTGGGATGGGTTGTCATCATTGGGTTGCAGGCGCTGGCCTCGGCTTCCCAAGAATGTGTCTTGTTCGTGATGGGCTGGCATAAGCTGCCTATGGAGCGGATGGCTTTGGCAGTTCAAGTGGGTGAGTTGAGGTTGGTAAGCTGTGTAGAGTTGCGATCCCGTTGCCCGAGTAATGACACCCAAAGGGTGTCTTGCGGGAAGTAGAGAAGATCAACATGGTGAGGCGTCTGTGCCGGCCTCCTTGCAGGTAGTTGAGTTATGCGAACATCCCCTTTGGCCGCTTTGTTCCCTTGTTTGGCAATGTGTAAAGTGAAAGTGTTTGTCCCGTGGGGGAATGACGCAACCGGCCGGTGTAGCACGCAGGCCTTTCGAACAGCCAGAGGTTTATCTGGAGCAGTCCATTGGTGGGGCAGAGATGGGGGCCCCATTGCCATGCCTGCTGTGCTGCCGTGGCCAGTCACTGTTCCCTTTCAGGCTTCCAAGTTCCCTCGCATGACAGAGGTCTTCCTTTGAAAGTCTGTCTGTGGTCCTCGGGGACCATGCCTTTGATCACTGTGAGTTACTCGGTAGTGTCACTGTGGCAGTGGAGAATTTCCAGGATGCATGGTGTGGGATCAGCATCAACGAAGGAGACAGGCTTGCGGTCTGTCTTCCCTGGTGTTCAGTGTTCCCGTGTTCTGAAGATGTTTGTGGTTTCCAGTAGGGTCGTGTCGCCCTGTGGGCTGGAGGAGGGCATGTAGGACGAGGCTTTCAAGGGTTTGAGCGTTTCCTTAGGGGTCAGGGCCACGAACATTGAAGATGGGAGCTGCCTGAGACGTGGCTGGGAATGTGGACTAGTTTCCGCCATGGGGATCCGACATGGGTCATGGTGGCTGAAGCCCACCACTTCCTGTGGTGGGCATTCCCACGGGTCAATGGAAAGTGATTAGGCCTAGTTGGCGAGAAGTGGCACGTGGGCCCATGTTCGTTAGCCCCTTGAGTGTTTTCAGACTGCATCTTGGCAGTAGACAGCTGCCGATCGGTGTCGGCCCGACCATGGGAGTTCCCTTGCTTCCGGAAGTGCTGCGAGTGACCCCAAATGCCCATCAGATATACTGGTAGCTGACAGAGTCTCGAGGTGCATGTCGATGTCACAGCCAAGGCCCCGAGGCAGGTCTCATCAAGGCTTTGTGTTTTGGTCAGAAGGCGTGGCTGTAGGAGAGCGGGAGTCCGTGGACTATTTCAACAGCCCCTGGGGGTCAAAGTGTGTCTGCGGCCTCTTAAAGCTGACAGGATTCTTTCTCCTTTCAGTTAGGGGTCTAACCAGGGTGCTGTGTATAAACTATTTCTTTTATTGTTGGACTCCTCTTCACAGGGCCATAGGGACACACAGAGACCAAGACGCGTATGCAGCGGCACACAGAGGAACCCACAAGCATGTCCGCATGCGCAGTCACAGTCACACACGCCCACACGTGTGAACACACACATACAGCCTCTCAGACACCGGCCAACATATGTGCGTAACTTCCTGCAGTCGTACTATCAGACATGCAGTCAATTCTCGGTCAGGGTTAGAGGTCCTTGGGAAGCAGTTTCAGAGCTCAAGGCCAGGTAACTGTTTTTATGGATCATGTCCTGTGAGGACACCGGTCCACTTATGAAGCCTCGGTGATTTCTGTCCACTTCTCAGGTGCAGTTGCTGGGAAAGGCTGGCCGTCGGCACAAACAAGAAGACCTTCGTGTGCTCTGATGACTGGAGGTGCTAAGAAGAACTGGAAAAAGTGAGGCGGGCCCATGTCCCCGAGCGTGGTCGTGGATAAGTCAGGATGGTAGGTATTCAAGCACCCCAAGATGTGCCGTTAGATATTAGGTTTTCCTCAGACGGGCCCAATGGCTGCAAGAGTGGATTGATTGTTCCCCTTGCTGAGTGGCCTGAGGGCTGTGGATTCTCCAGGCTTTTGGGGTAGCCCAGGCTCATGGCTCCTGTACAGAGTCCCGCGCAGACTCCGGTTGTGTTCTGCAGCGTCCCAGCATGTGCTTGGATTGATGATGACACCCTTGCATGCATTCCTTGGAAAATCTGAGCCAAATGAGTGAGAACACTCTACCGTCTCGTCATCGAAACTGAGGTTCAGCACGTTTCCTCTCTCAGGGGGAGAGGACAGTTAGGAATGAGGGCCAGCGTCTTCCGCTGACATGCATGCAAACACCACCAAGGACTCCAGTATTGGAGGGGCTCCTGTCTGAGGGTTGACCGTGTCTGCACATAAGCTGTGTTATCTGTGAATCCCGGGTCCCTGCTGAATGGCTGTTGAGGGAATGCGAGGGGGCAGGCTCTCCTGCTGGTCTTAAGAGTCAGAGTGTGTGCTGGTCTAGGCCCAGTTAGCTTGCAGTTGGGAGGTGAGTTTTGGCCAGGATCACGCTTCGTGCATGCCATTTTGGGGGTTGATTCTGGAAGCCAAAATGAGCAAGCGTCCCTGGTTGGTGCCTGGAACCTCAGGCCAGGCCTGTGGCCCTCCCTGTTCTTGCGTTTTTCACGGTGAGCTTCTTGAGTGCCTAGTGAGGCTGGAGCAATGGGCGGGGGTGAGCTCGGTTGGGCATCGGCGGAAAGGGGCTGATGGATTAGGCCTCGCTGCTGCCCTTGTTTGCTTCTCTACTTTAACTCCCGGCACAGTGTTGATGCCAAGTGGGTCATCGTGGAGTGGGGAGAGGAATGAGTGCTGAATTGAAACCTGCGTGGATGACTGA
The DNA here is from genome assembly GCF_965194805.1 of Balaenoptera borealis. Taxonomy (NCBI): domain Eukaryota; kingdom Metazoa; phylum Chordata; class Mammalia; order Artiodactyla; family Balaenopteridae; genus Balaenoptera; species Balaenoptera borealis. The sequence goes on from NC_138866.1 coordinate 129,098,500, forward strand.
TGGCCCATACAGGAAGGGAAGGGAAGATGAGGACATGTCCTTTGTGATGTCGTGGAATAGGCTATCATAATTGTGTTGCAGGTGCTGGCCTCGGCTTCCCAAGGATGTGTCATGTTCGTGACGGGCTGGCATCAGCTGCCTATGGAGGGGATGGCTTTGGCAGTTCAAGTGGATGAGGTGAGGTAGGTAACCTGTGTAGAGTTGGAATCCCATTGCCAGAGGAAAAACACCCAAAGGGTGTCTTGAGAGACGTAAAGAAGATTGACATGGTGACGCGTCTCTGCTGGCCTCCTTGGAGGATGTTTAGTTATGCGAACATCCCCTTTGGCCTCTTTGTTACCTTGTTTGGGAATGTGTAAAGGGAAAGTGCTTCTCCCGGGGGTGCATGACTCGGCTTGCGAACAGCCAGAGGTTTACCTGGAGCAGTCCGGTGGAGGGACAGTGGTGGGGGCACTGTTGCGACGCCAGGTGCACTGTCGTGGACAGCCACTGTGCCCTTTCAAGTTTCCAGGTCCCCTCGTGTGGCAAAGGTTTTCTTTTGAAAGTCTGTCTGTGGTCGTCGGGGACAGTGCCTTTGATCACTGTGAGTGCCTCGGTAGTGTCGCTGTGGCAGTGGAGAATTGCCAGGATGCATGGGGTGGGGTGGGCATCATCAAAGCAGACAGGCTTGCGGTGTGTCTTCCCTGCTGTTCAGTGTCTCCGTGTTCACATGATGTCTGTGGCTTCAAGTAGAGTCGAGTGGCCCTGCAGGCAGGAGGAGGGCACTTAGGACGAGGCTGTGTAGCGTTTGAGCGTTTCCTCAGTGGTCAGGGCCGCAAAGCCTACCAGTTGGAAGCTTGCCTATACGTGGCCAGGAAGGTGGCCTAATTTCCGCTGTGGGGTTCCAACCTGTGTCATGGTTGCTGAAGCCCAACACTTCCCATTGAGGGCATTCCCACGGGGTCATGGAAAGTGATTTGGTCTAGTTGGCGAGATGAGGCACTTGGGCCGAAGTCCGTTAACCCCTTGAGAAGTGCCAGGCTGCATCTTGCCTGTCGGCAACTGCAGGTCGGTGTCAGCCTGCCCATGGGAGGTTACCTTGCTTCCGGGAGCACTGGGAGTGACCCCAAGGGCACATCAGATGTGGTGGTAGGTGGCAGGATCTCCAGGTCCACATAGGTGTGACACCCACGGCCGGGAGGGAGGTCTCGTCCAGTCTTTGTGCTTTGGTCAGAAGGCGTGGCTGTGGGAGAGCGGGAGTCTGTGGCCTATTTTGACAGCCTGGGGTTCAAAGTTCGCATGCGGCCTCATGAAGCTGACAGGGGTCTTTCTCCTTTCAGTTGGGGGTCCAACCAGGGTGCTGTGTATAAACTATGATGTTTACTGTTAGAAGCGTCTGCAGAGGGCCACAGGGACACCCAGAGACCAAGACGCGTATTTAGCGGCACCCACAGGTATCCACAAACGCATCCTCGTGCACAGTCACAGTCACACACGCCCACACGTGTGAATACACACATACAGCGTCTCACACACCGAGCAATGTACGTACGTAACTTCCTTCAGTCGTGCTGTGAGACACACAATCAGTTTTCGGTAAGGGACAGTGGTACTTGAGAAGCAGGTTCCAGGCTCACGCCCAGGTTAAGTGTTCCCAAAAATCATGTTCTCTGAGGACCCTTGTGCAATTCAGAAACCTGCCTGATTTCTGTCCACTTCTCAGGTGCAGTTGCAGAGTAAGGCTGGCTGTCGGCAAAGAGAAGAAGACCTTCGCGTTGTCTGATGACTGGATGTGCTAAGGAGAACTGGACAAAGTGGGGCGGGTGCACGTTGCCGAGCAAGGCTGTGGATAGCTCAGGACGGTAGGCATTCACCCATACTAAGATGTGCCATTGGATATTAGGATTTCCACAGATGGGCCCAATGGTTGCAAGAGTGGATTGATTGTTGGTCTTGCTGAGTGGCCTGAGGACTGTGGATTCCCCAGGCAGTTGGAGTACTTCCAGGTCATGGCTCCTCTGCAGAGACCCACGGCCTTCCCTTTTGTGTTCTGCAGCGTCCCAGCATGTGCTTGGATCGATGATGACACCCTTGTATGCATTCCTTGGAAAATCTGAACAAAATGAGTGAGAACGCTCTACCGTCTCCTCATCGAAACTGAGGTCCAGCACGTTTCCTCTCTCGGGAGTATGGGACAGTTAGGAGTGAGGGCCAACGTCCCCTGCTGACAGGCATGCAAACCCCACTAAGGGCTCCAGCATTGGAGGGGCTCCTGTCTGAGGGTCGACCATGTCTGCCCATAAGCTGGGTCATCTATGAATCCCCGGTCCCTGCTAAAATGCCGTTAAGGGAATGCAAGAGGGCAGGCTTTCCTGCTAGTCTTCAGGGTCGGAGTGTGTTCTGGTATAGACCCAGTAAGCTTGCAGCTTGGAGAGGTGATTTTTGGACAGGATCACACTTTGTGCATGCCGCTTCCGAGGTTGATTATGGAAGCCAACATGAGCAAGCTTCCCTGGTTGGAGCCTGGAGCCTCAGGCCAGGCCTGTGGCCCTCTCTGTTGTTGTGTTTCGTGCAGTGAGGTTCTTGACTGCCCCGTGTGGCTGGAGCAGTGGGCGGGCGTGGGCTGGATTTGGGCGATGGCAGAAGGGGGCTGATGGTTTAGGCCTCAGTGCTGCCCCTGTCAGCTCCTCTGCTGAAGTTGCCGGCACACTGTTGGTGCTAAGTGGATCTTCGTGGAGTGGGGTGTGGATCGAGTGAAGCATTTCAGCCTGGGTGGTGGCTGCTGGCCTGGAGAGAAAGGTAGGGTATCATGAGGAAAGGTCCTGTGTGATGTCGTGGGATGGGTTGTCATCATTGGGTTGCAGGCGCTGGCCTCGGCTTCCCAAGAATGTGTCTTGTTCGTGATGGGCTGGCATAAGCTGCCTATGGAGCGGATGGCTTTGGCAGTTCAAGTGGGTGAGTTGAGGTAGGTAAGCTGTGTAGAGTTGCGATCCCGTTGCCCAAGGAATGACACCCAAAGGGTGTCTTGCGGGAAGTAGAGAAGATCGACATGGTGAGGCGTCTGTGCCGGCCTCCTTGCAGGTAGTTGAGTTATGCGAACATCCCCTTTGGCCGCTTTGTTCCCTTGTTTGGCAATGTGTAAAGCGAAAGTGTTTCTCCCGTGGGGGAATGACGCGACCGGCCGGTGTAGCATGCAGGCCTTTCGAACAGCCAGAGGTTTATCTGGAGCAGTCCATTGGTGGGGCAGAGATGGGGGCCCCATTGCCATGCCTGCTGTGCTGCCGTGGCCAGCCACTGTTCCCTTTCAGGCTTCCAAGTTCCCTCGCATGGCAGAGGTCTTCCTTTGAAAGTCTGTCTGTGGTCCTCGGGGACCATGCCTTTGATCACTGTGAGTTACTCGGTAGTGTCACTGTGGCAGTGGAGAATTTCCAGGGTGCATGGTGTGGGATCAGCATCAACGAAGGAGACAGGCTTGCGGTCTGTCTTCCCTGGTGTTCAGTGTTCCCGTGTTCTGAAGATGTTTGTGGTTTCCAGTAGGGTCGTGTCGCCCTGTGGGCTGGAGGAGGGCATGTAGGACGAGGCTTTCAAGGGTTTGAGCGTTTCCTTAGGGGTCAGGGCCGCGAACATTCAAGATGGGAGCTGCCTGAGACGTGGCTGGGAATGTGGACTAGTTTCCGCCGTGGGGATCCGACATGGGTCATGGTGGCTGAAGCCCCCCCCTTCCTGTGGTGGGCATTCCCACGGGTCAATGGAAAGTGATTAGGCCTAGTTGGCGAGATGTGGCACGTGGGCCAACGTTCGTTAGCCCCTTGAGTGTTTTCAGACTGCATCTTGGCAGTAGACAGCTGCCAGTCGGTGTCGGTCCGACCATGGGAGTTCCCTTGCTTTCGGAAGTGCTGCGAGTGACCCCAAATGCCCATCAGATATACTGGTAGCTGACAGAGTCTCGAGGTGCATGTAGATGTCACAGCCAAGGCCCGGAGGCGGGTCTCGTTGAGGCTTTGTGTTTTGGTCAGAAGGCGTGGCTGTAGGAGAGCGGGAGTCCGTGGACTATTTTAACAGCCCCTGGGGGTCAAAGTGTGCCTGCGGCCTCTTAAAGCTGACAGGGTTCTTTCTCCTTTCAGTTAGGGGTCTAACCAGGGTGCTGTGTATAAACTATTTCTTTTATTGTTGGACTCCTCTTCACAGGGCCATAGGGACACACAGAGACCAAGACGCGTATGCAGCGGCACACAGAGAAACCCACAAGCACGTCCGCATGCGCAGTCACAGTCACACACGCCCACACGCGTGAACACACACATACAGCCTCTCAGACACTGGCCAACATATGTGCGTAACTTCCTGCAGTCGTACTATCAGACATGCAGTCAATTCTCGGTGAGGGTTAGAGGTCCTTGGGAAGCAGTTTCAGAGCTCAAGGCCAGGTAAATGTTTTTATGGATCATGTCCTGTGAGGACACCGGTCCACTTATGAAGCCTCGGTGATTTCTGTCCACTTCTCAGGTGCAGTTGCTGGGAAAGGCTGGCCGTCGGCACAAACAAGAAGACCTTCGTGTGCTCTGATGACTGGAGGTGCTAAGAAGAAGTGGAAAAAGTGAGGCGGGCCCACGTCCCCGAGCGTGGTCGTGGATAACTCAGGGTGGTAGGTATTCAAGCACCCCATGATGTGCCATTAGATATTAGGTTTTCCTCAGATGGGCCCAATGGCTGCAAGAGTGGATTGATTGTTCCCCTTGCTGAGTGGCCTGAGGGCTGTGGATTCTCCAGGCTTTTGGGGTAGCCCAGGCTCATGGCTCCTGTACAGAGTCCCGCGCAGACTCCGGTTGTGTTCTGCAGCGTCCCAGCATGTGCTTGGATTGATGATGACACCCTTGCATGCATTCCTTGGAAAATCTGAGCCAAATGAGTGAGAACACTCTACCGTCTCGTCATCGAAACTGAGGTTCAGCACGTTTCCTCTCTCAGGGGGAGAGGACAGTTAGGAATGAGGGCCAGCGTCTTCCGCTGACATGCATGCAAACACCACCAAGGACTCCAGTATTGGAGGGGCTCCTGTCTGAGGGTTGACCGTGTCTGCACATAAGCTGTGTTATCTGTGAATCCCGGGTCCCTGCTGAATGGCTGTTGAGGGAATGCGAGGGGGCAGGCTCTCCTGCTGGTCTTAAGAGTCAGAGTGTGTGCTGGTCTAGGCCCAGTTAGCTTGCAGTTGGGAGGTGAGTTTTGGCCAGGATCACGCTTCGTGCATGCCATTTTGGGGGTTGATTCTGGAAGCCAAAATGAGCAAGCGTCCCTGGTTGGTGCCTGGAACCTCAGGCCAGGCCTGTGGCCCTCCCTGTTCTTGCGTTTTTCACGGTGAGCTTCTTGAGTGCCTAGTGAGGCTGGAGCAATGGGCGGGGGTGAGCTCGGTTGGGCATCGGCGGAAAGGGGCTGATGGATTAGGCCTCGCTGCTGCCCTTGTTTGCTTCTCTACTTTAACTCCCGGCACAGTGTTGATGCCAAGTGGGTCATCGTGGAGTGGGGAGAGGAATGAGTGCTGAATTGAAACCTGCGTGGATGACTGATGGCCCGTACAGGAAGGGAAGGGAAGATGAGGACATGTCCTTTGTGATGTCGTGGAATAGGCTATCATAATTGTGTTGCAGGTGCTGGCCTCGGATTCCCAAGGATGTGTCATGTTCGTGACGGGCTGGCATCAGCTGCCTATGGAGGGGATGGCTTTGGCAGTTCAAGTGGATGAGGTGAGGTAGGTAACCTGTGTAGAGTTGGAATCCCATTGCCAGAGGGAAGACACCCAAAGGGTGTCTTGCGAGATGTAAAGAAGATTGACATGGTGACGTGTCTCTGCTGGCCTCCTTGGAGGATGTTTAGTTATGCGAACATCCCCTTTGGCCTCTTTGTTACCTTGTTTGGGAATGTGTAAAGGGAAAGTGCTTCTCCCGGGGGGGCATGACTCGGCTTGCGAACAGCCAGAGGTTTACCTGGAGCAGTCCGGTGGAGGGACAGAGGTGGGGGCACTGTTGCGACGCCAGGCGCACTGTCGTGGACATCCACTGTGCCCTTTCAAGTTTCCAGGTCCCCTCGTGTGGCAAAGGTTTTCTTTTGAAAGTCTGTCTGTGGTCGTCGGGGACAGTGCCTTTGATCACTGTGAGTGCCTCGGTAGTGTCGCTGTGGCAGTGGAGAATTGCCAGGATGCGTGGGGTGGGGTGGGCATCATCAAAGCAGACAGGCTTGCGGTGTGTCTTCCCTGCTGTTCAGTGTCTCCGTGTTCACATGATGTCTGTGGCTTCAAGTAGAGTCGAGTCGCCCTGCAGGCAGGAGGAGGGCACTTAGGCCGAGGCTGTGTAGCGTTTGAGCATTTCCTCAGTGGTCAGGGCCGCAAAGCCTACCAGTTGGAAGCTTGCCTATACGTGGCCGGGAAGGTGGCCTAATTTCTGCTGTGGGGTTCCAACCTGTGTCATGGTTGCTGAAGCCCAACACTTCCCATTGAGGGCATTCCCACGGGGTTATGGAAAGTGATTTGGTCTAGTTGGCGAGATGAGGCACTTGGGCCAAAGTCTGTTAACCCTTTGAGAAGTGCCAGGCTGCATCTTGCCTGTCGGCAACTGCAGGTCGGTGTCAGCCTGCCCATGGGAGGTTACCTTGCTTCCGGGAGCACTGGGAGTGACCCCAAGGGCACATCAGATGTGGTGGTAGGTGGCAGGATCTCCAGGTCCACATAGGTGTGACACCCACGGCCGGGAGGGAGGTCTCGTCCAGTCTTTGTGCTTTGGTCAGAAGGCGTGGCTGTGGGAGAGCGGGAGTCTGTGGCCTATTTTGACAGCCTGGGGTTCAAAGTTCGCATGCGGCCTCATAAAGCTGACAGGGGTCTTTCTCCTTTCAGTTGGGGGTCCAACCAGGGTGCTGTGTATAAACTATGACGTTTACTGTTAGAAGCGTCTGCAGAGGGCCACAGGGACACCCAGAGACCAAGACGCGTATTTAGCGGCACCCACAGGTATCCACAAACGCATCCTCGTGCACAGTCACAGTCACACACGCCCACACGTGTGAATACACACATACTGCGTCTCACACACCGAGCAATGTACGTACGTAACTTCCTTCAGTCGTGCTGTGAGACACACAATCAGTTTTCGGTAAGGGACAGTGGTACTTGAGAAGCAGGTTCCAGGCTCACGCCCAGGTTAAGTGTTCCCAAAAATCATGTTCTCTGAGGACCCTTGTGCAATTCAGAAACCTGCCTGATTTCTGTCCACCTCTCAGGTGCAGTTGCAGAGTAAGGCTGGCTGTCGGCAAAGAGAAGAAGACCTTCGCGTTGTCTGATGACTGGATGTGCTAAGGAGAACTGGACAAAGTGGGGCGGGTGCACGTTGCCGAGCAAGGCTGTGGATATCTCAGGACGGTAGGCATTCACCCATACTAAGATGTGCCATTGGATATTAGGATTTCCACAGATGGGCCCAATGGTTGCAAGAGTGGATTGATTGTTGGTCTTGCTGAGTGGCCTGAGGACTGTGGATTCCCCAGGCAGTTGGAGTACTTCCAGGTCATGGCTCCTCTGCAGAGACCCACGGCCTTCCCTTTTGTGTTCTGCAGCGTCCCAGCATGTGCTTGGATCGATGATGACACCCTTGTATGCATTCCTTGGAAAATCTGAACAAAATGAGTGAGAACGCTCTACCGTCTCCTCATCGAAAGTGAGGTCCAGCACGTTTCCTCTCTCGGGAGTATGGGACAGTTAGGAGTGAGGGCCAACGTCCCCTGCTGACAGGCATGCAAACCCCACTAAGGGCTCCAGCATTGGAGGGGCTCCTGTCTGAGGGTCGACCATGTCTGCCCATAAGCTGGGTCATCTATGAATCCCCGCTCCCTGCTAAAATGCCATTGAGGGAATGCAAGAGGGCAGGCTTTCCTGCTAGTCTTCAGGGTCGGAGTGTGTTCTGGTATAGACCCAGTAAGCTTGCAGCTTGGAGAGGTGATTTTTGGACAGGATCACACTTTGTGCATGCCGCTTCCGAGGTTGATTAAGGAAGCCAACATGAGCAAGCTTCCCTGGTTGGAGCCTGGAGCCTCAGGCCAGGCCTGTGGCCCTCTCTGTTGTTGTGTTTCGTGCAGTGAGGTTCTTGACTGCCCCGTGTGGCTGGAGCAGTGGGCGGGCGTGGGCTGGAGTTGGGCGATGGCGGAAGGGGGCTGATGGTTTAGGCCTCAGTGCTGCCCCTGTCAGCTCCTCTGCTGAAGTTGCCGGCACACTGTTGGCGCTAAGTGGAACTTCGTGGAGTGGGGTGTGGATCGAGTGAAGCATTTCAGCCTGGGTGGTGGCTGCTGGCCTGGAGAGAAAGGTAGGGTATCATGAGGAAAGGTCCTGTGTGATGTCGTGGGATGGGTTGTCATCATTGGGTTGCAGGCGCTGGCCTCGGCTTCCCAAGAATGTGTCTTGTTCGTGATGGGCTGGCATAAGCTGCCTATGGAGCGGATGGCTTTGGCAGTTCAAGTGGGTGAGTTGAGGTAGGTAAGCTGTGTAGAGTTGCGATCCCGTTGCCCGAGGAATGACACCCAAAGGGTGTCTTGCGGGAAGTAGAGAAGATCGACATGGTGAGGCGTCTGTGCCGGCCTCCTTGCAGGTAGTTGAGTTATGCGAACATCCCCTTTGGCCGCTTTGTTCCCTTGTTTGGCAATGTGTAAAGCGAAAGTGTTTCTCCCGTGGGGGAATGACGCGACTGGCCGGTGTAGCACGCAGGCCTTTCGAACAGCCAGAGGTTTATCTGGAGCAGTCCATTGGTGGGGCAGAGATGGGGGCCCCATTGCCATGCCTGCTGTGCTGCCGTGGCCAGCCACTGTTCCCTTTCAGGCTTCCAAGATCCCTCGCATGGCAGAGGTCTTCCATTGAAAGTCTGTCTGTGGTCCTCGGGGACCATGCCTTTGATCACTGTGAGTTACTCGATAGTGTCACTGTGGCAGTGGAGAATTTCCAGGGTGCATGGTGTGGGATCAGCATCAACGAAGGAGACAGGCTTGCGGTCTGTCTTCCCTGGTGTTCAGTGTTCCCGTGTTCTGAAGATGTTTGTGGTTTCCAGTAGGGTCGTGTCGCCCTGTGGGCTGGAGGAGGGCATGTAGGACGAGGCTTTCAAGGGTTTGAGCATTTCCTTCTGGGTCAGGGCCGCGAACATTCAAGATGGGAGCTGCCTGAGACGTGGCTGGGAATGTGGACTAGTTTCCGCCGTGGGGATCCGACATGGGTCATGGTGGCTGAAGCCCACCACTTCCTGTGGTGGGCATTCCCACGGGTCAATGGAAAGTGATTAGGCCTAGTTGGCGAGATGTGGCACGTGGGCCAACGTTCGTTAGCCCCTTGAGTGTTTTCAGACTGCATCTTGGCAGCAGACAGCTGCCGGTCGGTGTCGGTCCGACCATGGGAGTTCCCTTGCTTCCGGAAGTGCTGCGAGTGACCCCAAATGCCCATCAGATATACTGGTAGCTGACAGAGTCTCGAGGTGCATGTAGATGTCACAGCCAAGGCCCGGAGGCAGGTCTCGTTGAGGCTTTGTGTTTTGGTCAGAAGGCGTGGCTGTAGGAGAGCGGGAGTCCGTGGACTATTTCAACAGCCCCTGGGGGTCAAAGTGTGCCTGCGGCCTCTTAAAGCTGACAGGGTTCTTTCTCCTTTCAGTTAGGGGTCTAACCAGGGTGCTGTGTATAAACTATTTCTTTTATTGTTGGACTCCTCTTCACAGGGCCATAGGGACACACAGAGACCAAGACGCGTATGCAGCGGCACACAGAGAAACCCAGAAGCACGTCCGCATGCGCAGTCACAGTCACACACGCCCACACGCGTGAACACACACATACAGCCTCTCAGACACTGGCCAACATATGTGCGTAACTTCCTGCAGTCGTACTATCAGACATGCAGTCAATTCTCGGTAAGGGTTAGAGGTCCTTGGGAAGCAGTTTCAGAGCTCAAGGCCAGGTAAATGTTTTTATGGATCATGTCCTGTGAGGACACCGGTCCACTTATGAAGCCTCGGTGATTTCTGTCCAATTCTTAGGTACATTTGGTGGGAAAGGCTGGCCGTCGGCACAAACAAGAAGACCTTCGTGTGCTCTGATGACTGGAGGTGCTAAGAAGAAGTGGAAAAAGTGAGGCGGGCCCACGTCCCCGAGCGTGGTCGTGGATAACTCAGGGTGGTAGGTATTCAAGCACCCCATGATGTGCCATTAGATATTAGGTTTTCCTCAGATGGGCCCAATGGCTGCAAGAGTGGATTGATTGTTCCCCTTGCTGAGTGGCCTGAGGGCTGTGGATTCTCCAGGCTTTTGGGGTAGCCCAGGCTCATGGCTCCTGTACAGAGTCCCGCGCAGACTCCGGTTGTGTTCTGCAGCGTCCCAGCATGTGCTTGGATTGATGATGACACCCTTGCATGCATTCCTTGGAAAATCTGAGCCAAATGAGTGAGAACACTCTACCGTCTCATCATCGAAACTGAGGTTCAGCACGTTTCCTCTCTCAGGGGGAGAGGACAGGTAGGAATGAGGGCCAGCGTCTTCCGCTGACATGCATGCAAACACCACCAAGGACTCCAGTATTGGAGGGGCTCCTGTCTGAGGGTTGACCGTGTCTGCACATAAGCTGTGTTATCTGTGAATCCCGGGTCCCTGATGAATGGCTGTTGAGGGAATGCGAGGGGGCAGGCTCTCCTGCTGGTCTTAAGAGTCAGAGTGTGTGCTGGTCTAGGCCCAGTTAGCTTGCAGTTGGGAGGTGAGTTTTGGCCAGGATCACGCTTCGTGCATGCCATTTTGGGGGTTGATTCTGGAAGCCAAAATGAGCAAGCGTCCCTGGTTGGTGCCTGGAACCTCAGGCCAGGCCTGTGGCCCTCCCTGTTCTTGCGTTTTTCACGGTGAGCTTCTTGAGTGCCTAGTGAGGCTGGAGCAATGGGCGGGGGTGAGCTCGGTTGGGCATCGGCGGAAAGGGGCTGATGGATTAGGCCTCGCTGCTGCCCTTGTTTGCTTCTCTACTTTAACTCCCGGCACAGTGTTGATGCCAAGTGGGTCATCGTGGAGTGGGGAGAGGAATGAGTGCTGAATTGAAACCTGCGTGGATGACTGATGGCCCGTACAGGAAGGGAAGGGAAGATGAGGACATGTCCTTTGTGATGTCGTGGAATAGGCTATCATAATTGGGTTGCAGGTGCTGGCCTCGGCTTTCCAAGGATGTGTCATGTTCGTGACTGGCTGGCATCAGCTGCCTATGGAGGGGATGGCTTTGGCAGTTCAAGTGGATGAGGTGAGGTAGGTAACCTGTGTAGAGTTGGAATCCCATTGCCAGAGGAAAGACACCCAAAGGGTGTCTTGCGAGATGTAAAGAAGATTGACATGGTGACGCGTCTCTGCTGGCCTCATTGGAGGATGTTTAGTTATGCGAACATCCCCTTTGGCCTAATCGTTCTGTTGTTTGTGAATGTGCAAAGCGAAAGTGCTTCTCCCGGGGGGGCATGACTCGGCTTGAGAACAGCCAGAGGTTTACCTGGAGCAGTCCGTTGGGGGGACAGAGGTGGGGGCACTGTTGCGACGCCAGGCGCACTGTCGTGGACAGCCACTGTGCCCTTTCAAGTTTCCAGGTCCCCTCGTGTGGCAAAGGTTTTCCGTTGAAAGTCTGTCTGTGGTCCTCAGGGACAGTGCCTTTGATCACTGTGAGTGCCTCGGTAGTGTCGCTGTGGCAGTGGAGAATTGCCAGGATGCATGGGGTGGGGTGGGCATCATCAAAGCAGACAGGCTTGCGGTGTGTCTTCCCTGCTGTTCAGTGTCTCCGTGTTCACATGATGTCTGTGGCTTCAAGTAGAGTCGAGTCGCCCTGCAGGCAGGAGGAGGGCACTTAGGCCGAGGCTGTGTAGCGTTTGAGCGTTTCCTCAGTGGTCAGGGCCGCAAAGCCTACCAGTTGGAAGCTTGCCTATACGTGGCCGGGAAGGTGGCCTAATTTCTGCTGTGGGGTTCCAACCTGTGTCATGGTTGCTGAAGCCCAACACTTCCCATTGAGGGCATTCCCACGGGGTCATGGAAAGTGATTTGGTCTAGTTGGCGAGATGAGGCACTTGGGCCGAAGACTGTTAAACCCTTGAGAAGTGCCAGGCTGCATCTTGCCTGTCGGCAACTGCAGGTCGGTGTCAGCCTGCCCATGGGAGGTTACCTTGCTTCCGGGAGCACTGGGAGTGACCCCAAGGGCACATCAGATGTGGTGGTAGGTGGCAGGATCTCCAGGTCCACATAGGTGTGACACCCACGGCCGGGAGGGAGGTCTCGTCCAGTCTTTGTGCTTTGGTCAGAAGGCGTGGCTGTGGGAGAGCGGGAGTCTGTGGCCTATTTTGACAGCCTGGGGTTCAAAGTTCGCATGCGGCCTCATGAAGCTGACAGGGGTCTTTCTCCTTTTAGTTGGGGGTCCATCCAGGGTGCTGTGTATAAACTATGACGTTTACTGTTAGAAGCGTCTGCAGAGGGCCACAGGGACACCCAGAGACCAAGACGCGTATTTAGCGGCACCCACAGGTATCCACAAACGCATCCTCGTGCGCAGTCACAGTCACACACGCCCACACGTGTGAATACACACATACAGCGTCTCACACACCGAGCAATGTACATGCGTAACTTCCTTCAGTCGTGCTGTGAGACACACAATCAGTTTTCGGTAAGGGACAGTGGGACTTGGGAAGCAGGTTCCAGGCTCACGCCCAGGTTAAGTGTTCCCAAAAATCATGTTCTCTGAGGACCCTTGTGCAATTCAGAAACCTGCCTGATTTCTGTCCACTTCTCAGGTGCAGTTGCAGAGTAAGGCTGGCTGTCGGCAAAGAGAAGAAGACCTTCGCGTTGTCTGATGACTGGATGTGCTAAGGAGAACTGGACAAAGTGGGGCGGGTGCACGTTGCTGTGCAAGGCTGTGGATATCTCAGGACGGTAGGCATTCACCCATACTAAGATGTGCCATTGGATATTAGGATTTCCACAGATGGGCCCAATGGTTGCAAGAGTGGATTGATTGTTGGTCTTGCTGAGTGGCCTGAGGACTGTGGATTCCCCAGGCAGTTGGAGTACTTCCAGGTCATGGCTCCTCTGCAGAGACCCACGGCCTTCCCTTTTGTGTTCTGCAGCGTCCCAGCATGTGCTTGGATCGATGATGACACCCTTGTATGCATTCCTTGGAAAATCTGAACAAAATGAGTGAGAACGCTCTACCGTCTCCTCATCGAAAGTGAGGTCCAGCACGTTTCCTCTCTCGGGAGTATGGGACAGTTAGGAGTGAGGGCCAACGTCCCCTGCTGACAGGCATGCAAACCCCACTAAGGGCTCCAGCATTGGAGGGGCTCCTGTCTGAGGGTCGACCATGTCTGCCCATAAGCTGGGTCATCTATGAATCCCCGGTCCCTGCTAAAAGGCCGTTGAGGGAATGCAAGAGGGCAGGCTTTCCTGCTAGTCTTCAGGGTCGGAGTGTGTTCTGGTATAGACCCAGTAAGCTTGCAGCTTGGAGAGGTGATTTTTGGACAGGATCACACTTTGTGCATGCCGCTTCCGAGGTTGATTATGGAAGCCAACATGAGCAAGCTTCCCTGGTTGGAGCCTGGAGCCTCAGGCCAGGCCTGTGGCCCTCTCTGTTGTTGTGTTTCGTGCAGTGAGGTTCTTGACTGCCCCGTGTGGCTGGAGCAGTGGGCGGGCGTGGGCTGGAGTTGGGCGATGGCGGAAGGGGGCTGATGGTTTAGGCCTCATTGCTGCCCCTGTCAGCTCCTCTGCTGAAGTTGCCGGCACACTGTTGGCGCTAAGTGGAACTTCGTGGAGTGGGGTGTGGATCGAGTGAAGCATTTCAGCCTGGGTGGTGGCTGCTGGCCTGGAGAGAAAGGTAAGGTATCATGAGGAAAGGTCCTGTGTGATGTCGTGGGATGGGTTGTCATCATTGGGTTGCAGGCGCTGGCCTCGGCTTCCCAAGAATGTGTCTTGTTCGTGATGGGCTGGCATAAGCTGCCTATGGAGCGGATGGCTTTGGCAGTTCAAGTGGGTGAGTTGAGGTTGGTAAGCTGTGTAGAGTTGCGATCCCGTTGCCCGAGGAATGACACCCAAAGGGTGTCTTGCGGGAAGTAGAGAAGATCGACATGGTGAGGCGTCTGTGCCGGCCTCCTTGCAGGTAGTTGAGTTATGCGAACATCCCCTTTGGCCGCTTTGTTCCCTTGTTTGGCAATGTGTAAAGCGAAAGTGTTTCTCCCGTGGGGGAATGACGCGACTGGCCGGTGTAGCACGCAGGCCTTTCGAACAGCCAGAGGTTTATCTGGAGCAGTCCATTGGTGGGGCAGAGATGGGGGCCCCATTGCCATGCCTGCTGTGCTGCCGTGGCCAGCCACTGTTCCCTTTCAGGCTTCCAAGTTCCCTCGCATGGCAGAGGTCTTCCATTGAAAGTCTGTCTGTGGTCCTCGGGGACCATGCCTTTGATCACTGTGAGTTACTCGATAGTGTCACTGTGGCAGTGGAGAATTTCCAGGGTGCATGGTGTGGGATCAGCATCAACGAAGGAGACAGGCTTGCGGTCTGTCTTCCCTGGTGTTCAGTGTTCCCGTGTTCTGAAGATGTTTGTGGTTTCCAGTAGGGTCGTGTCGCCCTGTGGGCTGGAGGAGGGCATGTAGGACGAGGCTTTCAAGGGTTTGAGCATTTCCTTCTGGGTCAGGGCCGCGAACATTCAAGATGGGAGCTGCCTGAGACGTGGCTGGGAATGTGGACTAGTTTCCGCCGTGGGGATCCGACATGGGTCATGGTGGCTGAAGCCCACCACTTCCTGTGGTGGGCATTCCCACGGGTCAATGGAAAGTGATTAGGCCTAGTTGGCGAGATGTGGCACGTGGGCCAACGTTCGTTAGCCCCTTGAGTGTTTTCAGACTGCATCTTGGCAGCAGACAGCTGCCGGTCGGTGTCGGTCCGACCATGGGAGTTCCCTTGCTTCCGGAAGTGCTGCGAGTGACCCCAAATGCCCATCAGATATACTGGTAGCTGACAGAGTCTCGAGGTGCATGTAGATGTCACAGCCAAGGCCCGGAGGCAGGTCTCGTTGAGGCTTTGTGTTTTGGTCAGAAGGCGTGGCTGTAGGAGAGCGGGAGTCCGTGGACTATTTCAACAGCCCCTGGGGGTCAAAGTGTGCCTGCGGCCTCTTAAAGCTGACAGGGTTCTTTCTCCTTTCAGTTAGGGGTCTAACCAGGGTGCTGTGTATAAACTATTTCTTTTATTGTTGGACTCCTCTTCACAGGGCCATAGGGACACACAGAGACCAAGACGCGTATGCAGCGGCACACAGAGAAACCCAGAAGCACGTCCGCATGCGCAGTCACAGTCACACACGCCCACACGCGTGAACACACACATACAGCCTCTCAGACACCGGCCAACATATGTGCGTAACTTCCTGCAGTCGTACTATCAGACATGCAGTCAATTCTCGGTAAGGGTTAGAGGTCCTTGGGAAGCAGTTTCAGAGCTCAAGGCCAGGTAAATGTTTTTATGGATCATGTCCTGTGAGGACACCGGTCCACTTATGAAGCCTCGGTGATTTCTGTCCAATTCTTAGGTACATTTGGTGGGAAAGGCTGGCCGTCGGCACAAACAAGAAGACCTTCGTGTGCTCTGATGACTGGAGGTGCTAAGAAGAAGTGGAAAAAGTGAGGCGGGCCCACGTCCCCGAGCGTGGTCGTGGATAACTCAGGGTGGTAGGTATTCAAGCACCCCATGATGTGCCATTAGATATTAGGTTTTCCTCAGATGGGCCCAATGGCTGCAAGAGTGGATTGATTGTTCCCCTTGCTGAGTGGCCTGAGGGCTGTGGATTCTCCAGGCTTTTGGGGTAGCCCAGGCTCATGGCTCCTGTACAGAGTCCCGCGCAGACTCCGGTTGTGTTCTGCAGCGTCCCAGCATGTGCTTGGATTGATGATGACACCCTTGCATGCATTCCTTGGAAAATCTGAGCCAAATGAGTGAGAACACTCTACCGTCTCATCATCGAAACTGAGGTTCAGCACGTTTCCTCTCTCAGGGGGAGAGGACAGGTAGGAATGAGGGCCAGCGTCTTCCGCTGACATGCATGCAAACACCACCAAGGACTCCAGTATTGGAGGGGCTCCTGTCTGAGGGTTGACCGTGTCTGCACATAAGCTGTGTTATCTGTGAATCCCGGGTCCCTGATGAATGGCTGTTGAGGGAATGCGAGGGGGCAGGCTCTCCTGCTGGTCTTAAGAGTCAGAGTGTGTGCTGGTCTAGGCCCAGTTAGCTTGCAGTTGGGAGGTGAGTTTTGGCCAGGATCACGCTTCGTGCATGCCATTTTGGGGGTTGATTCTGGAAGCCAAAATGAGCAAGCGTCCCTGGTTGGTGCCTGGAACCTCAGGCCAGGCCTGTGGCCCTCCCTGTTCTTGCGTTTTTCACGGTGAGCTTCTTGAGTGCCTAGTGAGGCTGGAGCAATGGGCGGGGGTGAGCTCGGTTGGGCATCGGCGGAAAGGGGCTGATGGATTAGGCCTCGCTGCTGCCCTTGTTTGCTTCTCTACTTTAACTCCCGGCACAGTGTTGATGCCAAGTGGGTCATCGTGGAGTGGGGAGAGGAATGAGTGCTGAATTGAAACCTGCGTGGATGACTGATGGCCCGTACAGGAAGGGAAGGGAAGATGAGGACATGTCCTTTGTGATGTCGTGGAATAGGCTATCATAATTGGGTTGCAGGTGCTGGCCTCGGCTTTCCAAGGATGTGTCATGTTCGTGACTGGCTGGCATCAGCTGCCTATGGAGGGGATGGCTTTGGCAGTTCAAGTGGATGAGGTGAGGTAGGTAACCTGTGTAGAGTTGGAATCCCATTGCCAGAGGAAAGACACCCAAAGGGTGTCTTGCGAGATGTAAAGAAGATTGACATGGTGACGCGTCTCTGCTGGCCTCATTGGAGGATGTTTAGTTATGCGAACATCCCCTTTGGCCTAATCGTTCTGTTGTTTGTGAATGTGCAAAGCGAAAGTGCTTCTCCCGGGGGGGCATGACTCGGCTTGCGAACAGCCAGAGGTTTACCTGGAGCAGTCCGTTGGGGGGACAGAGGTGGGGGCACTGTTGCGACGCCAGGCGCACTGTCGTGGACAGCCACTGTGCCCTTTCAAGTTTCCAGGTCCCCTCGTGTGGCAAAGGTTTTCCGTTGAAAGTCTGTCTGTGGTCCTCAGGGACAGTGCCTTTGATCACTGTGAGTGCCTCGGTAGTGTCGCTGTGGCAGTGGAGAATTGCCAGGATGCATGGGGTGGGGTGGGCATCATCAAAGCAGACAGGCTTGCGGTGTGTCTTCCCTGCTGTTCAGTGTCTCCGTGTTCACATGATGTCTGTGGCTTCAAGTAGAGTCGAGTCGCCCTGCAGGCAGGAGGAGGGCACTTAGGCCGAGGCTGTGTAGCGTTTGAGCATTTCCTCAGTGGTCAGGGCCGCAAAGCCTACCAGTTGGAAGCTTGCCTATACGTGGCCGGGAAGGTGGCCTAATTTCTGCTGTGGGGTTCCAACCTGTGTCATGGTTGCTGAAGCCCAACACTTCCCATTGAGGGCATTCCCACGGGGTTATGGAAAGTGATTTGGTCTAGTTGGCGAGATGAGGCACTTGGGCCAAAGTCTGTTAACCCTTTGAGAAGTGCCAGGCTGCATCTTGCCTGTCGGCAACTGCAGGTCGGTGTCAGCCTGCCCATGGGAGGTTACCTTGCTTCCGGGAGCACTGGGAGTGACCCCAAGGGCACATCAGATGTGGTGGTAGGTGGCAGGATCTCCAGGTCCACATAGGTGTGACACCCACGGCCAGGAGGGAGGTCTCGTCCAGTCTTTGTGCTTTGGTCAGAAGGCGTGGCTGTGGGAGAGCGGGAGTCTGTGGCCTATTTTGACAGCCTGGGGTTCAAAGTTCGCATGCGGCCTCATGAAGCTGACAGGGGTCTTTCTCCTTTTAGTTGGGGGTCCATCCAGGGTGCTGTGTATAAACTATGACGTTTACTGTTAGAAGCGTCTGCAGAGGGCCACAGGGACACCCAGAGACCAAGACGCGTATTTAGCGGCACCCACAGGTATCCACAAACGCATCCTCGTGCGCAGTCACAGTCACACACGCCCACACGTGTGAATACACACATACAGCGTCTCACACACCGAGCAATGTACATGCGTAACTTCCTTCAGTCGTGCTGTGAGACACACAATCAGTTTTCGGTAAGGGACAGTGGTACTTGGGAAGCAGGTTCCAGGCTCACGCCCAGGTTAAGTGTTCCCAAAAATCATGTTCTCTGAGGACCCTTGTGCAATTCAGAAACCTGCCTGATTTCTGTCCACTTCTCAGGTGCAGTTGCAGAGTAAGGCTGGCTGTCGGCAAAGAGAAGAAGACCTTCGCGTTGTCTGATGACTGGATGTGCTAAGGAGAACTGGACAAAGTGGGGCGGGTGCACGTTGCTGTGCAAGGCTGTGGATATCTCAGGACGGTAGGCATTCACCCATACTAAGATGTGCCATTGGATATTAGGATTTCCACAGATGGGCCCAATGGTTGCAAGAGTGGATTGATTGTTGGTCTTGCTGAGTGGCCTGAGGACTGTGGATTCCCCAGGCAGTTGGAGTACTTCCAGGTCATGGCTCCTCTGCAGAGACCCACGGCCTTCCCTTTTGTGTTCTGCAGCGTCCCAGCATGTGCTTGGATCGATGATGACACCCTTGTATGCATTCCTTGGAAAATCTGAACAAAATGAGTGAGAACGCTCTACCGTCTCCTCATCGAAAGTGAGGTCCAGCACGTTTCCTCTCTCGGGAGTATGGGACAGTTAGGAGTGAGGGCCAACGTCCCCTGCTGACAGGCATGCAAACCCCACTAAGGGCTCCAGCATTGGAGGGGCTCCTGTCTGAGGGTCGACCATGTCTGCCCATAAGCTGGGTCATCTATGAATCCCCGGTCCCTGCTAAAAGGCCGTTGAGGGAATGCAAGAGGGCAGGCTTTCCTGCTAGTCTTCAGGGTCGGAGTGTGTTCTGGTATAGACCCAGTAAGCTTGCAGCTTGGAGAGGTGATTTTTGGACAGGATCACACTTTGTGCATGCCGCTTCCGAGGTTGATTATGGAAGCCAACATGAGCAAGCTTCCCTGGTTGGAGCCTGGAGCCTCAGGCCAGGCCTGTGGCCCTCTCTGTTGTTGTGTTTCGTGCAGTGAGGTTCTTGACTGCCCCGTGTGGCTGGAGCAGTGGGCGGGCGTGGGCTGGAGTTGGGCGATGGCGGAAGGGGGCTGATGGTTTAGGCCTCAGTGCTGCCCCTGTCAGCTCCTCTGCTGAAGTTGCCGGCACACTGTTGGCGCTAAGTGGAACTTCGTGGAGTGGGGTGTGGATCGAGTGAAGCATTTCAGCCTGGGTGGTGGCTGCTGGCCTGGAGAGAAAGGTAAGGTATCATGAGGAAAGGTCCTGTGTGATGTCGTGGGATGGGTTGTCATCATTGGGTTGCAGGCGCTGGCCTCGGCTTCCCAAGAATGTGTCTTGTTCGTGATGGGCTGGCATAAGCTGCCTATGGAGCGGATGGCTTTGGCAGTTCAAGTGGGTGAGTTGAGGTTGGTAAGCTGTGTAGAGTTGCGATCCCGTTGCCCGAGGAATGACACCCAAAGGGTGTCTTGCGGGAAGTAGAGAAGATCGACATGGTGAGGCGTCTGTGCCGGCCTCCTTGCAGGTAGTTGAGTTATGCGAACATCCCCTTTGGCCGCTTTGTTCCCTTGTTTGGCAATGTGTAAAGCGAAAGTGTTTCTCCCGTGGGGGAATGACGCAACCGGCCGGTGTAGCACGCAGGCCTTTCGAACAGCCAGAGGTTTATCTGGAGCAGTCCATTGGTGGGGCAGAGATGGGGGCCCCATTGCCATGCCTGCTGTGCTGCCGTGGCCAGCCACTGTTCCCTTTCAGGCTTCCAAGTTCCCTCGCATGACAGAGGTCTTCCTTTGAAAGTCTGTCTGTGGTCCTCGGGGACCATGCCTTTGATCACTGTGAGTTACTCGGTAGTGTCACTGTGGCAGTAGAGAATTTCCAGGATGCATGGTGTGGGATCAGCATCAACGAAGGAGACAGGCTTGCGGTCTGTCTTCCCTGGTGTTCAGTGTTCCCGTGTTCTGAAGATGTTTGTGGTTTCCAGTAGGGTCGTGTCGCCCTGTGGGCTGGAGGAGGGCATGTAGGACGAGGCTTTCAAGGGTTTGAGCGTTTCCTTAGGGGTCAGGGCCGCGAACATTCAAGATGGGAGCTGCCTGAGACGTGGCTGGGAATGTGGACTAGTTTCCGCCATGGGGATCCGACATGGGTCATGGTGGCTGAAGCCCACCACTTCCTGTGGTGGGCATTCCCACGGGTCAATGGAAAGTGATTAGGCCTAGTTGGCGAGAAGTGGCACGTGGGCCCACGTTCGTTAGCCCCTTGAGTGTTTTCGGACTGCATCTTGGCAGTAGACAGCTGCCGATCGGTGTCGGCCCGACCATGGGAGTTCCCTTGCTTCCGGAAGTGCTGCGAGTGACCCCAAATGCCCATCAGATATACTGGTAGCTGACAGAGTCTCGAGGTGCATGTCGATGTCACAGCCAAGGCCCCGAGGCAGGTCTCATCAAGGCTTTGTGTTTTGGTCAGAAGGCGTGGCTGTAGGAGAGCGGGAGTCCGTGGACTATTTCAACAGCCCCTGGGGGTCAAAGTGTGTCTGCGGCCTCTTAAAGCTGACAGGATTCTTTCTCCTTTCAGTTAGGGGTCTAACCAGGGTGCTGTGTATAAACTATTTCTTTTATTGTTGGACTCCTCTTCACAGGGCCATAGGGACACACAGAGACCAAGACGCGTATGCAGCGGCACACAGAGGAACCCACAAGCACGTCTGCATGCGCAGTCACAGTCACACACGCCCACACGTGTGAACACACACATACAGCCTCTCAGACACCGGCCAACATATGTGCGTAACTTCCTGCAGTCGTACTATCAGACATGCAGTCAATTCTCGGTAAGGGTTAGAGGTCCTTGGGAAGCAGTTTCAGAGCTCAAGGCCAGGTAACTGTTTTTATGGATCATGTCCTGTGAGGACACCGGTCCACTTATGAAGCCTCGGTGATTTCTGTCCACTTCTCAGGTGCAGTTGCTGGGAAAGGCTGGCCGTCGGCACAAACAAGAAGACCTTCGTGTGCTCTGATGACTGGAGGTGCTAAGAAGAACTGGAAAAAGTGAGGCGGGCCCATGTCCCCGAGCGTGGTCGTGGATAACTCAGGATGGTAGGTATTCAAGCACCCCAAGATGTGCCGTTAGATATTAGGTTTTCCTCAGACGGGCCCAATGGCTGCAAGAGTGGATTGATTGTTCCCCTTGCTGAGTGGCCTGAGGGCTGTGGATTCTCCAGGCTTTTGGGGTAGCCCAGGCTCATGGCTCCTGTACAGAGTCCCGCGCAGACTCCGGTTGTGTTCTGCAGCGTCCCAGCATGTGCTTGGATTGATGATGACACCCTTGCATGCATTCCTTGGAAAATCTGAGCCAAATGAGTGAGAACACTCTACCGTCTTGTCATCGAAACTGAGGTTCAGCACGTTTCCTCTCTCAGGGGGAGAGGACAGTTAGGAATGAGGGCCAGCGTCTTCCGCTGACATGCATGCAAACACCACCAAGGACTCCAGTATTGGAGGGGCTCCTGTCTGAGGGTTGACCGTGTCTGCACATAAGCTGTGTTATCTGTGAATCCCGGGTCCCTGCTGAATGGCTGTTGAGGGAATGCGAGGGGGCAGGCTCTCCTGCTGGTCTTAAGAGTCAGAGTGTGTGCTGGTCTAGGCCCAGTTAGCTTGCAGTTGGGAGGTGAGTTTTGGCCAGGATCACGCTTCGTGCATGCCATTTTGGGGGTTGATTCTGGAAGCCAAAATGAGCAAGCGTCCCTGGTTGGTGCCTGGAACCTCAGGCCAGGCCTGTGGCCCTCCCTGTTCTTGCGTTTTTCACGGTGAGCTTCTTGAGTGCCTAGTGAGGCTGGAGCAATGGGCGGGGGTGAGCTCGGTTGGGCATCGGCGGAAAGGGGCTGATGGATTAGGCCTCGCTGCTGCCCTTGTTTGCTTCTCTACTTTAACTCCCGGCACAGTGTTGATGCCAAGTGGGTCATCGTGGAGTGGGGAGAGGAATGAGTGCTGAATTTAAACCTGCGTGGATGACTGATGGCCCGTACAGGAAGGGAAGGGAAGATGAGGACATGTCCTTTGTGATGTCATGGAATAGGCTATCATAATTGTGTTGCAGGTGCTGGCCTCGGCTTCCCAAGAATGTGTCATGTTCGTGACGGGCTGGCATCAGCTGCCTATGGAGGGGATGGCTTTGGCAGTTCAAGTGGATGAGGTGAGGTAGGTAACCTGTGTAGAGTTGGAATCCCATTGCCAGAGGAAAAACACCCAAAGGGTGTCTTGTGAGACGTAAAGAAGATTGACATGGTGACGCGTCTCTGCTGGCCTCCTTGGAGGATGTTTAGTTATGCGAACATCCCCTTTGGCCTCTTTGTTACCTTGTATGGGAATGTGTAAAGGGAAAGTGCTTCTCCCGGGGGGGCATGACTCGGCTTGAGAACAGCCAGAGGTTTACCTGGAGCAGTCCGGTGGAGGGACAGAGGTGGGGGCACTGTTGCGACGCCAGGCGCACTGTCGTGGACAGCCACTGTGCCCTTTCAAGTTTCCAGGTCCCCTCGTGTGGCAAAGGTTTTCTTTTGAAAGTCTGTCTGTGGTCGTCGGGGACAGTGCCTTTGATCACTGTGAGTGCCTCGGTAGTGTCGCTGTGGCAGTGGAGAATTGCCAGGATGCATGGGGTGGGGTGGGCATCATCAAAGCAGACAGGCTTGCGGTGTGTCTTCCCTGCTGTTCAGTGTCTCCGTGTTCACATGATGTCTGTGGCTTCAAGTAGAGTCGAGTCGCCCTGCAGGCAGGAGGAGGGCACTTAGGACGAGGCTGTGTAGCGTTTGAGCGTTTCCTCAGTGGTCAGGGCCGCAAAGCCTACCAGTTGGAAGCTTGCCTATACGTGGCCAGGAAGGTGGCCTAATTTCCGCTGTGGGGTTCCAACCTGTGTCATGGTTGCTGAAGCCCAACACTTCCCATTGAGGGCATTCCCACGGGGTCATGGAAAGTGATTTGGTCTAGTTGGCGAGATGAGGCACTTGGGCCGAAGTCCGTTAACCCCTTGAGAAGTGCCAGGCTGCATCTTGCCTGTCGGCAACTGCAGGTCGGTGTCAGCCTGCCCATGGGAGGTTACCTTGCTTCCGGGAGCACTGGGAGTGACCCCAAGGGCACATCAGATGTGGTGGTAGGTGGCAGGATCTCCAGGTCCACATAGGTGTGACACCCACGGCCGGGAGGGAGGTCTCGTCCAGTCTTTGTGCTTTGGTCAGAAGGCGTGGCTGTGGGAGAGCGGGAGTCTGTGGCCTATTTTGACAGCCTGGGGTTCAAAGTTCGCATGCGGCCTCATGAAGCTGACAGGGGTCTTTCTCCTTTCAGTTGGGGGTCCAACCAGGGTGCTGTGTATAAACTATGACGTTTACTGTTAGAAGCGTCTGCAGAGGGCCACAGGGACACCCAGAGACCAAGACGCGTATTTAGCGGCACCCACAGGTATCCACAAACGCATCCTCATGCACAGTCACAGTCACACACGCCCACACGTGTGAATACACACATACAGCGTCTCACACACCGAGCAATGTACGTACGTAACTTCCTTCAGTCGTGCTGTGAGACACACAATCAGTTTTCGGTAAGGGACAGTGGTACTTGAGAAGCAGGTTCCAGGCTCACGCCCAGGTTAAGTGTTCCCAAAAATCATGTTCTCTGAGGACCCTTGTGCAATTCAGAAACCTGCCTGATTTCTGTCCACTTCTCAGGTGCAGTTGCAGAGTAAGGCTGGCTGTCGGCAAAGAGAAGAAGACCTTCGCGTTGTCTGATGACTGGATGTGCTAAGGAGAACTGGACAAAGTGGGGCGGGTGCACGTTGCCGAGCAAGGCTGTGGATAGCTCAGGACGGTAGGCATTCACCCATACTAAGATGTGCCATTGGATATTAGGATTTCCACAGATGGGCCCAATGGTTGCAAGAGTGGATTGATTGTTGGTCTTGCTGAGTGGCCTGAGGACTGTGGATTCCCCAGGCAGTTGGAGTACTTCCAGGTCATGGCTCCTCTGCAGAGACCCACGGCCTTCCCTTTTGTGTTCTGCAGCGTCCCAGCATGTGCTTGGATCGATGATGACACCCTTGTATGCATTCCTTGGAAAATCTGAACAAAATGAGTGAGAACGCTCTACCGTCTCCTCATCGAAACTGAGGTCCAGCACGTTTCCTCTCTCGGGAGTATGGGACAGTTAGGAGTGAGGGCCAACGTCCCCTGCTGACAGGCATGCAAACCCCACTAAGGGCCCCAGCATTGGAGGGGCTCCTGTCTGAGGGTCGACCATGTCTGCCCATAAGCTGGGTCATCTATGAATCCCCGGTCCCTGCTAAAATGCCGTTAAGGGAATGCAAGAGGGCAGGCTTTCCTGCTAGTTTTCAGGGTCGGAGTGTGTTCTGGTATAGACCCAGTAAGCTTGCAGCTTGGAGAGGTGATTTTTGGACAGGATCACACTTTGTGCATGCCGCTTCCGAGGTTGATTATGGAAGCCAACATGAGCAAGCTTCCCTGGTTGGAGCCTGGAGCCTCAGGCCAGGCCTGTGGCCCTCTCTGTTGTTGTGTTTCGTGCAGCAAGCTTCCCTGGTTGGAGCCTGGAGCCTCAGGCCAGGCCTGTGGCCCTCTCTGTTGTTGTGTTTCGTGCAGTGAGGTTCTTGACTGCCCCGTGTGGCTGGAGCAGTGGGCGGGCGTGGGCTGGAGTTGGGCGATGGCGGAAGGGGGCTGATGGTTTAGGCCTCAGTGCTGCCCCTGTCAGCTCCTCTGCTGAAGTTGCCGGCACACTGTTGGCGCTAAGTGGAACGTCGTGGAGTGGGGTGTGGATCGAGTGAAGCATTTCAGCCTGGGTGGTGGCTGCTGGCCTGGAGAGAAAGGTAAGGTATCATGAGGAAAGGTCCTGTGTGATGTCGTGGGATGGGTTGTCATCATTGGGTTGCAGGCGCTGGCCTCGGCTTCCCAAGAATGTGTCTTGTTCGTGATGGGCTGGCATAAGCTGCCTATGGAGCGGATGGCTTTGGCAGTTCAAGTGGGTGAGTTGAGGTTGGTAAGCTGTGTAGAGTTGCGATCCCGTTGCCCGAGGAATGACACCCAAAGGGTGTCTTGCGGGAAGTAGAGAAGATCGACATGGTGAGGCGTCTGTGCCGGCCTCCTTGCAGGTAGTTGAGTTATGCGAACATCCCCTTTGGCCGCTTTGTTCCCTTGTTTGGCAATGTGTAAAGCGAAAGTGTTTCTCCCGTGGGGGAATGACGCGACTGGCCGGTGTAGCACGCAGGCCTTTCGAACAGCCAGAGGTTTATCTGGAGCAGTCCATTGGTGGGGCAGAGATGGGGGCCCCATTGCCATGCCTGCTGTGCTGCCGTGGCCAGCCACTGTTCCCTTTCAGGCTTCCAAGTTCCCTCGCATGACAGAGGTCTTCCTTTGAAAGTCTGTCTGTGGTCCTCGGGGACCATGCCTTTGATCACTGTGAGTTACTCGGTAGTGTCACTGTGGCAGTGGAGAATTTCCAGGATGCATGGTGTGGGATCAGCATCAACGAAGGAGACAGGCTTGCGGTCTGTCTTCCCTGGTGTTCAGTGTTCCCGTGTTCTGAAGATGTTTGTGGTTTCCAGTAGGGTCGTGTCGCCCTGTGGGCTGGAGGAGGGCATGTAGGACGAGGCTTTCAAGGGTTTGAGCGTTTCCTTAGGGGTCAGGGCCGCGAACATTCAAGATGGGAGCTGCCTGAGATGTGGCTGGGAATGTGGACTAGTTTCCGCCGTGGGGATCCGACATGGGTCATGGTGGCTGAAGCCCACCACTTCCTGTGGTGGGCATTCCCACGGGTCAATGGAAAGTGATTAGGCCTAGTTGGCGAGAAGTGGCACGTGGGCCCACGTTTGTTAGCCCCTTAAGTGTTTTCAGACTGCATCTTGGCAGTAGACAGCTGCCGGTCGGTGTCGGCCCGACCATGGGAGTTCCCTTGCTTCCGGAAGTGCTGCGAGTGACCCCAAATGCCCATCAGATATACTGGTAGCTGAGAGAGTCTCGCGGTGCATGTCGATGTCACAGCCAAGGCCCCGAGGCAGGTCTCATCAAGGTTTTGTGTCTTGGTCAGAAGGCGTGGCTGTAGGAGAGCGGGAGTCCGTGGACTATTTCAACAGCCCCTGGGGGTCAAAGTGTGTCTGCGGCCTCTTAAAGCTGACAGGATTCTTTCTCCTTTCAGTTAGGGGTCTAACCAGGGTGCTGTGTATAAACTATTTCTTTTATTGTTGGACTCCTCTTCACAGGGCCATAGGGACACACAGAGACCAAGACGCGTATGCAGCGGCACACAGAGGAACCCACAAGCACGTCCGCATGCGCAGTCACAGTCACACACGCCCACACGCGTGAACACACACATACAGCCTCTCAGACACCGGCCAACATATGTGCGTAACTTCCTGCAGTCGTACTATCAGACATGCAGTCAATTCTCGGTAAGGGTTAGAGGTCCTTGGGAAGCAGTTTCAGAGCTCAAGGCCAGGTAACTGTTTTTATGGATCATGTCCTGTGAGGACACCGGTCCACTTATGAAGCCTCGGTGATTTCTGTCCACTTCTCAGGTGCAGTTGCTGGGAAAGGCTGGCCGTCGGCACAAACAAGAAGACCTTCGTGTGCTCTGATGACTGGAGGTGCTAAGAAGAACTGGAAAAAGTGAGGCGGGCCCATGTCCCCGAGCGTGGTCGTGGATAACTCAGGATGGTAGGTATTCAAGCACCCCAAGATGTGCCGTTAGATATTAGGTTTTCCTCAGACGGGCCCAATGGCTGCAAGAGTGGATTGATTGTTCCCCTTGCTGAGTGGCCTGAGGGCTGTGGATTCTCCAGGCTTTTGGGGTAGCCCAGGCTCATGGCTCCTGTACAGAGTCCCGCGCAGACTCCGGTTGTGTTCTGCAGCGTCCCAGCATGTGCTTGGATTGATGATGACACCCTTGCATGCATTCCTTGGAAAATCTGAGCCAAATGAGTGAGAACACTCTACCGTCTCGTCATCGAAACTGAGGTTCAGCACGTTTCCTCTCTCAGGGGGAGAGGACAGTTAGGAATGAGGGCCAGCGTCTTCCGCTGACATGCATGCAAACACCACCAAGGACTCCAGTATTGGAGGGGCTCCTGTCTGAGGGTTGACCGTGTCTGCACATAAGCTGTGTTATCTGTGAATCCCGGGTCCCTGCTGAATGGCTGTTGAGGGAATGCGAGGGGGCAGGCTCTCCTGCTGGTCTTAAGAGTCAGAGTGTGTGCTGGTCTAGGCCCAGTTAGCTTGCAGTTGGGAGGTGAGTTTTGGCCAGGATCACGCTTCGTGCATGCCATTTTGGGGGTTGATTCTGGAAGCCAAAATGAGCAAGCGTCCCTGGTTGGTGCCTGGAACCTCAGGCCAGGCCTGTGGCCCTCCCTGTTCTTGCATTTTTCACGGTGAGCTTCTTGAGTGCCTAGTGAGGCTGGAGCAATGGGCGGGGGTGAGCTCGGTTGGGCATCGGCGGAAAGGGGCTGATGGATTAGGCCTCGCTGCTGCCCTTGTTTGCTTCTCTACTTTAACTCCCGGCACAGTGTTGATGCCAAGTGGGTCATCGTGGAGTGGGGAGAGGAATGAGTGCTGAATTGAAACCTGCGTGGATGACTGATGGCCCGTACAGGAAGGGAAGGGAAGATGAGGACATGTCCTTTGTGATGTCGTGGAATAGGCTATCATAATTGTGTTGCAGGTGCTGGCCTCGGATTCCCAAGGATGTGTCATGTTCGTGACGGGCTGGCATCAGCTGCCTATGGAGGGGATGGCTTTGGCAGTTCAAGTGGATGAGGTGAGGTAGGTAACCTGTGTAGAGTTGGAATCCCATTGCCAGAGGGAAGACACCCAAAGGGTGTCTTGCGAGATGTAAAGAAGATTGACATGGTGACGTGTCTCTGCTGGCCTCCTTGGAGGATGTTTAGTTATGCGAACATCCCCTTTGGCCTCTTTGTTACCTTGTTTGGGAATGTGTAAAGGGAAAGTGCTTCTCCCGGGGGGGCATGACTCGGCTTGCGAACAGCCAGAGGTTTACCTGGAGCAGTCCGGTGGAGGGACAGAGGTGGGGGCACTGTTGCGACGCCAGGCGCACTGTCGTGGACATCCACTGTGCCCTTTCAAGTTTCCAGGTCCCCTCGTGTGGCAAAGGTTTTCTTTTGAAAGTCTGTCTGTGGTCGTCGGGGACAGTGCCTTTGATCACTGTGAGTGCCTCGGTAGTGTCGCTGTGGCAGTGGAGAATTGCCAGGATGCATGGGGTGGGGTGGGCATCATCAAAGCAGACAGGCTTGCGGTGTGTCTTCCCTGCTGTTCAGTGTCTCCGTGTTCACATGATGTCTGTGGCTTCAAGTAGAGTCGAGTGGCCCTGCAGGCAGGAGGAGGGCACTTAGGACGAGGCTGTGTAGCGTTTGAGCGTTTCCTCAGTGGTCAGGGCCGCAAAGCCTACCAGTTGGAAGCTTGCCTATACGTGGCCAGGAAGGTGGCCTAATTTCCGCTGTGGGGTTCCAACCTGTGTCATGGTTGCTGAAGCCCAACACTTCCCATTGAGGGCATTCCCACGGGGTCATGGAAAGTGATTTGGTCTAGTTGGCGAGATGAGGCACTTGGGCCGAAATCCGTTAACCCCTTGAGAAGTGCCAGGCTGCATCTTGCCGGTTGGCAACTGCAGGTCGGTGTCAGCCTGCCCATGGGAGGTTACCTTGCTTCCGGGAGCACTGGGAGTGACCCCAAGGGCACATCAGATGTGGTGGTAGGTGGCAGGATCTCCAGGTCCACATAGGTGTGACACCCACGGCCGGGAGGGAGGTCTCGTCCAGTCTTTGTGCTTTGGTCAGAAGGCGTGGCTGTGGGAGAGCGGGAGTCTGTGGCCTATTTTGACAGCCTGGGGTTCAAAGTTCGCATGCGGCCTCATGAAGCTGACAGGGGTCTTTCTCCTTTCAGTTGGGGGTCCAACCAGGGTGCTGTGTATAAACTATGACGTTTACTGTTAGAAGCGTCTGCAGAGGGCCACAGGGACACCCAGAGACCAAGACGCGTATTTAGCGGCACCCACAGGTATCCACAAACGCATCCTCGTGCACAGTCACAGTCACACACACCCACACGTGTGAATACACACATACAGCGTCTCACACACCGAGCAATGTACGTACGTAACTTCCTTCAGTCGTGCTGTGAGACACACAATCAGTTTTCGGTAAGGGACAGTGGTACTTGAGAAGCAGGTTCCAGGCTCACGCCCAGGTTAAGTGTTCCCAAAAATCATGTTCTCTGAGGACCCTTGTGCAATTCAGAAACCTGCCTGATTTCTGTCCACTTCTCAGGTGCAGTTGCAGAGTAAGGCTGGCTGTCGGCAAAGAGAAGAAGACCTTCGCGTTGTCTGATGACTGGATGTGCTAAGGAGAACTGGACAAAGTGGGGCGGGTGCACGTTGCCGAGCAAGGCTGTGGATAGCTCAGGACGGTAGGCATTCACCCATACTAAGATGTGCCATTGGATATTAGGATTTCCACAGATGGGCCCAATGGTTGCAAGAGTGGATTGATTGTTGGTCTTGCTGAGTGGCCTGAGGACTGTGGATTCCCCAGGCAGTTGGAGTACTTCCAGGTCATGGCTCCTCTGCAGAGACCCACGGCCTTCCCTTTTGTGTTCTGCAGCGTCCCAGCATGTGCTTGGATCGATGATGACACCCTTGTATGCATTCCTTGGAAAATCTGAACAACATGAGTGAGAACGCTCTACCGTCTCCTCATCGAAACTGAGGTCCAGCACGTTTCCTCTCTCGGGAGTATGGGACAGTTAGGAGTGAGGGCCAACGTCCCCTGCTGACAGGCATGCAAACCCCACTAAGGGCTCCAGCATTGGAGGGGCTCCTGTCTGAGGGTCGACCATGTCTGCCCATAAGCTGGGTCATCTATGAATCCCCGGTCCCTGCTAAAATGCCGTTGAGGGAATGCAAGAGGGCAAGCTTTCCTGCTAGTCTTCAGGGTCGGAGTGTGTTCTGGTATAGACCCAGTAAGCTTGCATCTTGGAGAGGTGATTTTTGGACAGGATCACACTTTGTGCATGCCGCTTCCGAGGTTGATTATGGAAGCCAACATGAGCAAGCTTCCCTGGTTGGAGCCTGGAGCCTCAGGCCAGGCCTGTGGCCCTCTGTGTTGTTGTGTTTCGTGCAGTGAGGTTCTTGACTGCCCCGTGTGGCTGGAGCAGTGGGCGGGCGTGGGCTGGAGTTGGGCGATGGCGGAAGGGGGCTGATGGTTTAGGCCTCAGTGCTGCCCCTGTCAGCTCCTCTGCTGAAGTTGCCGGCACACTGTTGGCGCTAAGTGGATCTTCGTGGAGTGGGGTGTGGATCGAGTGAAGCATTTCAGCCTGGGTGGTGGCTGCTGGCCTGGAGAGAAAGGTAGGGTATCATGAGGAAAGGTCCTGTGTGATGTCGTGGGATGGGTTGTCATCATTGGGTTGCAGGCGCTGGCCTCGGCTTCCCAAGAATGTGTCTTGTTCGTGATGGGCTGGCATAAGCTGCCTATGGAGCGGATGGCTTTGGCAGTTCAAGTGGGTGAGTTGAGGTAGGTAAGCTGTGTAGAGTTGCGATCCCGTTGCCCGAGGAATGACACCCAAAGGGTGTCTTGCGGGAAGTAGAGAAGATCGACATGGTGAGGCGTCTGTGCCGGCCTCCTTGCAGGTAGTTGAGTTATGCGAACATCCCCTTTGGCCGCTTTGTTCCCTTGTTTGGCAATGTGTAAAGCGAAAGTGTTTCTCCCGTGGGGGAATGACGCGACCGGCCGGTGTAGCACGCAGGCCTTTCGAACAGCCAGAGGTTTATCTGGAGCAGTCCATTGGTGGGGCAGAGATGGGGGCCCCATTGCCATGCCTGCTGTGCTGCCGTGGCCAGCCACTGTTCCCTTTCAGGCTTCCAAGTTCCCTCGCATGGCAGAGGTCTTCCTTTGAAAGTCTGTCTGTGGTCCTCGGGGACCATGCCTTTGATCACTGTGAGTTACTCGGTAGTGTCACTGTGGCAGTGGAGAATTTCCAGGATGCATGGTGTGGGATCAGCATCAACGAAGGAGACAGGCTTGCGGTCTGTCTTCCCTGGTGTTCAGTGTTCCCGTGTTCTGAAGATGTTTGTGGTTTCCAGTAGGGTCGTGTCGCCCTGTGGGCTGGAGGAGGGCATGTAGGACGAGGCTTTCAAGGGTTTGAGCGTTTCCTTAGGGGTCAGGGCCACGAACATTCAAGATGGGAGCTGCCTGAGACGTGGCTGGGAATGTGGACTAGTTTCCGCCATGGGGATCCGACATGGGTCATGGTGGCTGAAGCCCACCACTTCCTGTGGTGGGCATTCCCACGGGTCAATGGAAAGTGATTAGGCCTAGTTGGCGAGAAGTGGCACGTGGGCCCATGTTCGTTAGCCCCTTGAGTGTTTTCAGACTGCATCTTGGCAGTAGACAGCTGCCGATCGGTGTCGGCCCGACCATGGGAGTTCCCTTGCTTCCGGAAGTGCTGCGAGTGACCCCAAATGCCCATCAGATATACTGGTAGCTGACAGAGTCTCGAGGTGCATGTCGATGTCACAGCCAAGGCCCCGAGGCAGGTCTCATCAAGGCTTTGTGTTTTGGTCAGAAGGCGTGGCTGTAGGAGAGCGGGAGTCCGTGGACTATTTCAACAGCCCCTGGGGGTCAAAGTGTGTCTGCGGCCTCTTAAAGCTGACAGGATTCTTTCTCCTTTCAGTTAGGGGTCTAACCAGGGTGCTGTGTATAAACTATTTCTTTTATTGTTGGACTCCTCTTCACAGGGCCATAGGGACACACAGAGACCAAGACGCGTATGCAGCGGCACACAGAGGAACCCACAAGCATGTCCGCATGCGCAGTCACAGTCACACACGCCCACACGCGTGAACACACACATACAGCCTCTCAGACACCGGCCAACATATGTGCGTAACTTCCTGCAGTCGTACTATCAGACATGCAGTCAATTCTCGGTCAGGGTTAGAGGTCCTTGGGAAGCAGTTTCAGAGCTCAAGGCCAGGTAACTGTTTTTATGGATCATGTCCTGTGAGGACACCGGTCCACTTATGAAGCCTCGGTGATTTCTGTCCACTTCTCAGGTGCAGTTGCTGGGAAAGGCTGGCCGTCGGCACAAACAAGAAGACCTTCGTGTGCTCTGATGACTGGAGGTGCTAAGAAGAACTGGAAAAAGTGAGGCGGGCCCATGTCCCCGAGCGTGGTCGTGGATAAGTCAGGATGGTAGGTATTCAAGCACCCCAAGATGTGCCGTTAGATATTAGGTTTTCCTCAGACGGGCCCAATGGCTGCAAGAGTGGATTGATTGTTCCCCTTGCTGAGTGGCCTGAGGGCTGTGGATTCTCCAGGCTTTTGGGGTAGCCCAGGCTCATGGCTCCTGTACAGAGTCCCGCGCAGACTCCGGTTGTGTTCTGCAGCGTCCCAGCATGTGCTTGGATTGATGATGACACCCTTGCATGCATTCCTTGGAAAATCTGAGCCAAATGAGTGAGAACACTCTACCGTCTCGTCATCGAAACTGAGGTTCAGCACGTTTCCTCTCTCAGGGGGAGAGGACAGTTAGGAATGAGGGCCAGCGTCTTCCGCTGACATGCATGCAAACACCACCAAGGACTCCAGTATTGGAGGGGCTCCTGTCTGAGGGTTGACCGTGTCTGCACATAAGCTGTGTTATCTGTGAATCCCGGGTCCCTGCTGAATGGCTGTTGAGGGAATGCGAGGGGGCAGGCTCTCCTGCTGGTCTTAAGAGTCAGAGTGTGTGCTGGTCTAGGCCCAGTTAGCTTGCAGTTGGGAGGTGAGTTTTGGCCAGGATCACGCTTCGTGCATGCCATTTTGGGGGTTGATTCTGGAAGCCAAAATGAGCAAGCGTCCCTGGTTGGTGCCTGGAACCTCAGGCCAGGCCTGTGGCCCTCCCTGTTCTTGCGTTTTTCACGGTGAGCTTCTTGAGTGCCTAGTGAGGCTGGAGCAATGGGCGGGGGTGAGCTCGGTTGGGCATCGGCGGAAAGGGGCTGATGGATTAGGCCTCGCTGCTGCCCTTGTTTGCTTCTCTACTTTAACTCCCGGCACAGTGTTGATGCCAAGTGGGTCATCGTGGAGTGGGGAGAGGAATGAGTGCTGAATTGAAACCTGCGTGGATGACTGATGGCCCATACAGGAAGGGAAGGGAAGATGAGGACATGTCCTTTGTGATGTCGTGGAATAGGCTATCATAATTGTGTTGCAGGTGCTGGCCTCGGCTTCCCAAGGATGTGTCATGTTCGTGACGGGCTGGCATCAGCTGCCTATGGAGGGGATGGCTTTGGCAGTTCAAGTGGATGAGGTGAGGTAGGTAACCTGTGTAGAGTTGGAATCCCATTGCCAGAGGAAAAACACCCAAAGGGTGTCTTGTGAGATGTAAAGAAGATTGACATGGTGACGCGTCTCTGCTGGCCTCCTTGGAGGATGTTTAGTTATGCGAACATCCCCTTTGGCCTCTTTGTTACCTTGTTTGGGAATGTGTAAAGGGAAAGTGCTTCTCCAGGGGGGGCATGACTCGGCTTGCGAACAGCCAGAGGTTTACCTGGAGCAGTCCGGTGGAGGGACAGTGGTGGGGGCACTGTTGCGACGCCAGGTGCACTGTCGTGGACAGCCACTGTGCCCTTTCAAGTTTCCAGGTCCCCTCGTGTGGCAAAGGTTTTCTTTTGAAAGTCTGTCTGTGGTCGTCGGGGACAGTGCCTTTGATCACTGTGAGTGCCTCAGTAGTGTCGCTGTGGCAGTGGAGAATTGCCAGGATGCATGGGGTGGGGTGGGCATCATCAAAGCAGACAGGCTTGCGGTGTGTCTTCCCTGCTGTTCAGTGTCTCCGTGTTCACATGATGTCTGTGGCTTCAAGTAGAGTCGAGTGGCCCTGCAGGCAGGAGGAGGGCACTTAGGACGAGGCTGTGTAGCGTTTGAGCGTTTCCTCAGTGGTCAGGGCCGCAAAGCCTACCAGTTGGAAGCTTGCCTATACGTGGCCAGGAAGGTGGCCTAATTTCCGCTGTGGGGTTCCAACCTGTGTCATGGTTGCTGAAGCCCAACACTTCCCATTGAGGGCATTCCCACGGGGTCATGGAAAGTGATTTGGTCTAGTTGGCGAGATGAGGCACTTGGGCCGAAGTCCGTTAACCCCTTGAGAAGTGCCAGGCTGCATCTTGCCTGTCGGCAACTGCAGGTCGGTGTCAGCCTGCCCATGGGAGGTTACCTTGCTTCCGGGAGCACTGGGAGTGACCCCAAGGGCACATCAGATGTGGTGGTAGGTGGCAGGATCTCCAGGTCCACATAGGTGTGACACCCACGGCCGGGAGGGAGGTCTCGTCCAGTCTTTGTGCTTTGGTCAGAAGGCGTGGCTGTGGGAGAGCGGGAGTCTGTGGCCTATTTTGACAGCCTGGGGTTCAAAGTTCGCATGCGGCCTCATGAAGCTGACAGGGGTCTTTCTCCTTTCAGTTGGGGGTCCAACCAGGGTGCTGTGTATAAACTATGACGTTTACTGTTAGAAGCATCTGCAGAGGGCCACAGGGACACCCAGAGACCAAGACGCGTATTTAGCGGCACCCACAGGTATCCACAAACGCATCCTCGTGCACAGTCACAGTCACACACGCCCACACGTGTGAATACACACATACAGCGTCTCACACACCGAGCAATGTACGTACGTAACTTCCTTCAGTCGTGCTGTGAGACACACAATCAGTTTTCGGTAAGGGACAGTGGTACTTGAGAAGCAGGTTCCAGGCTCACGCCCAGGTTAAGTGTTCCCAAAAATCATGTTCTCTGAGGACCCTTGTGCAATTCAGAAACCTGCCTGATTTCTGTCCACTTCTCAGGTGCAGTTGCAGAGTAAGGCTGGCTGTCGGCAAAGAGAAGAAGACCTTCGCGTTGTCTGATGACTGGATGTGCTAAGGAGAACTGGACAAAGTGGGGCGGGTGCACGTTGCCGAGCAAGGCTGTGGATAGCTCAGGACGGTAGGCATTCACCCATACTAAGATGTGCCATTGGATATTAGGATTTCCACAGATGGGCCCAATGGTTGCAAGAGTGGATTGATTGTTGGTCTTGCTGAGTGGCCTGAGGACTGTGGATTCCCCAGGCAGTTGGAGTACTTCCAGGTCATGGCTCCTCTGCAGAGACCCACGGCCTTCCCTTTTGTGTTCTGCAGCGTCCCAGCATGTGCTTGGATCGATGATGACACCCTTGTATGCATTCCTTGGAAAATCTGAACAAAATGAGTGAGAACGCTCTACCGTCTCCTCATCGAAACTGAGGTCCAGCACGTTTCCTCTCTCGGGAGTATGGGACAGTTAGGAGTGAGGGCCAACGTCCCCTGCTGACAGGCATGCAAACCCCACTAAGGGCTCCAGCATTGGAGGGGCTCCTGTCTGAGGGTCGACCATGTCTGCCCATAAGCTGGGTCATCTATGAATCCCCGGTCCCTGCTAAAATGCCGTTAAGGGAATGCAAGAGGGCAGGCTTTCCTGCTAGTCTTCAGGGTCGGAGTGTGTTCTGGTATAGACCCAGTAAGCTTGCAGCTTGGAGAGGTGATTTTTGGACAGGATCACACTTTGTGCATGCCGCTTCCGAGGTTGATTATGGAAGCCAACATGAGCAAGCTTCCCTGGTTGGAGCCTGGAGCCTCAGGCCAGGCCTGTGGCCCTCTCTGTTGTTGTGTTTCGTGCAGTGAGGTTCTTGACTGCCCCTTGTGGCTGGAGCAGTGGGCGGGCGTGGGCTGGAGTTGGGCGATGGCAGAAGGGGGCTGATGGTTTAGGCCTCAGTGCTGCCCCTGTCAGCTCCTCTGCTGAAGTTGCCGGCACACTGTTGGTGCTAAGTGGATCTTCGTGGAGTGGGGTGTGGATCGAGTGAAGCATTTCAGCCTGGGTGGTGGCTGCTGGCCTGGAGAGAAAGGTAGGGTATCATGAGGAAAGGTCCTGTGTGATGTCGTGGGATGGGTTGTCATCATTGGGTTGCAGGCGCTGGCCTCGGCTTCCCAAGAATGTGTCTTGTTCGTGATGGGCTGGCATAAGCTGCCTATGGAGCGGATGGCTTTGGCAGTTCAAGTGGGTGAGTTGAGGTAGGTAAGCTGTGTAGAGTTGCGATCCCGTTGCCCAAGGAATGACACCCAAAGGGTGTCTTGCGGGAAGTAGAGAAGATCGACATGGTGAGGCGTCTGTGCCGGCCTCCTTGCAGGTAGTTGAGTTATGCGAACATCCCCTTTGGCCGCTTTGTTCCCTTGTTTGGCAATGTGTAAAGCGAAAGTGTTTCTCCCGTGGGGGAATGACGCGACCGGCCGGTGTAGCATGCAGGCCTTTCGAACAGCCAGAGGTTTATCTGGAGCAGTCCATTGGTGGGGCAGAGATGGGGGCCCCATTGCCATGCCTGCTGTGCTGCCGTGGCCAGCCACTGTTCCCTTTCAGGCTTCCAAGTTCCCTCGCATGGCAGAGGTCTTCCTTTGAAAGTCTGTCTGTGGTCCTCGGGGACCATGCCTTTGATCACTGTGAGTTACTCGGTAGTGTCACTGTGGCAGTGGAGAATTTCCAGGGTGCATGGTGTGGGATCAGCATCAACGAAGGAGACAGGCTTGCGGTCTGTCTTCCCTGGTGTTCAGTGTTCCCGTGTTCTGAAGATGTTTGTGGTTTCCAGTAGGGTCGTGTCGCCCTGTGGGCTGGAGGAGGGCATGTAGGACGAGGCTTTCAAGGGTTTGAGCGTTTCCTTAGGGGTCAGGGCCGCGAACATTCAAGATGGGAGCTGCCTGAGACGTGGCTGGGAATGTGGACTAGTTTCCGCCGTGGGGATCCGACATGGGTCATGGTGGCTGAAGCCCACCCCTTCCTGTGGTGGGCATTCCCACGGGTCAATGGAAAGTGATTAGGCCTAGTTGGCGAGATGTGGCACGTGGGCCAACGTTCGTTAGCCCCTTGAGTGTTTTCAGACTGCATCTTGGCAGTAGACAGCTGCCAGTCGGTGTCGGTCCGACCATGGGAGTTCCCTTGCTTTCGGAAGTGCTGCGAGTGACCCCAAATGCCCATCAGATATACTGGTAGCTGACAGAGTCTCGAGGTGCATGTAGATGTCACAGCCAAGTCCCGGAGGCGGGTCTCGTTGAGGCTTTGTGTTTTGGTCAGAAGGCGTGGCTGTAGGAGAGCGGGAGTCCGTGGACTATTTCAACAGCCCCTGGGGGTCAAAGTGTGCCTGCGGCCTCTTAAAGCTGACAGGGTTCTTTCTCCTTTCAGTTAGGGGTCTAACCAGGGTGCTGTGTATAAACTATTTCTTTTATTGTTGGACTCCTCTTCACAGGGCCATAGGGACACACAGAGACCAAGACGCGTATGCAGCGGCACACAGAGAAACCCACAAGCACGTCCGCATGCGCAGTCACAGTCACACACGCCCACACGCGTGAACACACACATACAGCCTCTCAGACACTGGCCAACATATGTGCGTAACTTCCTGCAGTCGTACTATCAGACATGCAGTCAATTCTCGGTGAGGGTTAGAGGTCCTTGGGAAGCAGTTTCAGAGCTCAAGGCCAGGTAAATGTTTTTATGGATCATGTCCTGTGAGGACACCGGTCCACTTATGAAGCCTCGGTGATTTCTGTCCACTTCTCAGGTGCAGTTGCTGGGAAAGGCTGGCCGTCGGCACAAACAAGAAGACCTTCGTGTGCTCTGATGACTGGAGGTGCTAAGAAGAAGTGGAAAAAGTGAGGCGGGCCCACGTCCCCGAGCGTGGTCGTGGATAACTCAGGGTGGTAGGTATTCAAGCACCCCATGATGTGCCATTAGATATTAGGTTTTCCTCAGATGGGCCCAATGGCTGCAAGAGTGGATTGATTGTTCCCCTTGCTGAGTGGCCTGAGGGCTGTGGATTCTCCAGGCTTTTGGGGTAGCCCAGGCTCATGGCTCCTGTACAGAGTCCCGCGCAGACTCCGGTTGTGTTCTGCAGCGTCCCAGCATGTGCTTGGATTGATGATGACACCCTTGCATGCATTCCTTGGAAAATCTGAGCCAAATGAGTGAGAACACTCTACCGTCTCGTCATCGAAACTGAGGTTCAGCACGTTTCCTCTCTCAGGGGGAGAGGACAGTTAGGAATGAGGGCCAGCGTCTTCCGCTGACATGCATGCAAACACCACCAAGGACTCCAGTATTGGAGGGGCTCCTGTCTGAGGGTTGACCGTGTCTGCACATAAGCTGTGTTATCTGTGAATCCCGGGTCCCTGATGAATGGCTGTTGAGGGAATGCGAGGGGGCAGGCTCTCCTGCTGGTCTTAAGAGTCAGAGTGTGTGCTGGTCTAGGCCCAGTTAGCTTGCAGTTGGGAGGTGAGTTTTGGCCAGGATCACGCTTCGTGCATGCCATTTTGGGGGTTGATTCTGGAAGCCAAAATGAGCAAGCGTCCCTGGTTGGTGCCTGGAACCTCAGGCCAGGCCTGTGGCCCTCCCTGTTCTTGCGTTTTTCACGGTGAGCTTCTTGAGTGCCTAGTGAGGCTGGAGCAATGGGCGGGGGTGAGCTCGGTTGGGCATCGGCGGAAAGGGGCTGATGGATTAGGCCTCGCTGCTGCCCTTGTTTGCTTCTCTACTTTAACTCCCGGCACAGTGTTGATGCCAAGTGGGTCATCGTGGAGTGGGGAGAGGAATGAGTGCTGAATTGAAACCTGCGTGGATGACTGATGGCCCGTACAGGAAGGGAAGGGAAGATGAGGACATGTCCTTTGTGATGTCGTGGAATAGGCTATCATAATTGGGTTGCAGGTGCTGGCCTCGGCTTTCCAAGGATGTGTCATGTTCGTGACTGGCTGGCATCAGCTGCCTATGGAGGGGGTGGCTTTGGCAGTTCAAGTGGATGAGGTGAGGTAGGTAACCTGTGTAGAGTTGGAATCCCATTGCCAGAGGAAAGACACCCAAAGGGTGTCTTGCGAGATGTAAAGAAGATTGACATGGTGACGCGTCTCTGCTGGCCTCATTGGAGGATGTTTAGTTATGCGAACATCCCCTTTGGCCTAATCGTTCTGTTGTTTGTAAATGTGCAAAGCGAAAGTGCTTCTCCCGGGGGGGCATGACTCGGCTTGCGAACAGCCAGAGGTTTACCTGCAGCAGTCCGTTGGGGGGACAGAGGTGGGGGCACTGTTGCGACGCCAGGCGCACTGTCGTGGACAGCCACTGTGCCCTTTCAAGTTTCCAGGTCCCCTCGTGTGGCAAAGGTTTTCCGTTGAAAGTCTGTCTGTGGTCCTCAGGGACAGTGCCTTTGATCACTGTGAGTGCCTCGGTAGTGTCGCTGTGGCAGTGGAGAATTGCCAGGATGCGTGGGGTGGGGTGGGCATCATCAAAGCAGACAGGCTTGCGGTGTGTCTTCCCTGCTGTTCAGTGTCTCCGTGTTCACATGATGTCTGTGGCTTCAAGTAGAGTCGAGTCGCCCTGCAGGCAGGAGGAGGGCACTTAGGCCGAGGCTGTGTAGCGTTTGAGCATTTCCTCAGTGGTCAGGGCCGCAAAGCCTACCAGTTGGAAGCTTGCCTATACGTGGCCGGGAAGGTGGCCTAATTTCTGCTGTGGGGTTCCAACCTGTGTCATGGTTGCTGAAGCCCAACACTTCCCATTGAGGGCATTCCCACGGGGTCATGGAAAGTGATTTGGTCTAGTTGGCGAGATGAGGCACTTGGGCCGAAGTCCGTTAACCCCTTGAGAAGTGCCAGGCTGCATCTTGCCTGTCGGCAACTGCAGGTCGGTGTCAGCCTGCCCATGGGAGGTTACCTTGCTTCCGGGAGCACTGGGAGTGACCCCAAGGGCACATCAGATGTGGTGGTAGGTGGCAGGATCTCCAGGTCCACATAGGTGTGACACCCACGGCCGGGAGGGAGGTCTCGTCCAGTCTTTGTGCTTTGGTCAGAAGGCGTGGCTGTGGGAGAGCGGGAGTCTGTGGCCTATTTTGACAGCCTGGGGTTCAAAGTTCGCATGCGGCCTCATAAAGCTGACAGGGGTCTTTCTCCTTTCAGTTGGGGGTCCAACCAGGGTGCTGTGTATAAACTATGACGTTTACTGTTAGAAGCGTCTGCAGAGGGCCACAGGGACACCCAGAGACCAAGACGCGTATTTAGCGGCACCCACAGGTATCCACAAACGCATCCTCGTGCACAGTCACAGTCACACACGCCCACACGTGTGAATACACACATACAGCGTCTCACACACCGAGCAATGTACGTACGTAACTTCCTTCAGTCGTGCTGTGAGACACACAATCAGTTTTCGGTAAGGGACAGTGGTACTTGAGAAGCAGGTTCCAGGCTCACGCCCAGGTTAAGTGTTCCCAAAAATCATGTTCTCTGAGGACCCTTGTGCAATTCAGAAACCTGCCTGATTTCTGTCCACTTCTCAGGTGCAGTTGCAGAGTAAGGCTGGCTGTCGGCAAAGAGAAGAAGACCTTCGCGTTGTCTGATGACTGGATGTGCTAAGGAGAACTGGACAAAGTGGGGCGGGTGCACGTTGCCGAGCAAGGCTGTGGATATCTCAGGACGGTAGGCATTCACCCATACTAAGATGTGCCATTGGATATTAGGATTTCCACAGATGGGCCCAATGGTTGCAAGAGTGGATTGATTGTTGGTCTTGCTGAGTGGCCTGAGGACTGTGGATTCCCCAGGCAGTTGGAGTACTTCCAGGTCATGGCTCCTCTGCAGAGACCCACGGCCTTCCCTTTTGTGTTCTGCAGCGTCCCAGCATGTGCTTGGATCGATGATGACACCCTTGTATGCATTCCTTGGAAAATCTGAACAAAATGAGTGAGAACGCTCTACCGTCTCCTCATCGAAAGTGAGGTCCAGCACGTTTCCTCTCTCGGGAGTATGGGACAGTTAGGAGTGAGGGCCAACGTCCCCTGCTGACAGGCATGCAAACCCCACTAAGGGCTCCAGCATTGGAGGGGCTCCTGTCTGAGGGTCGACCATGTCTGCCCATAAGCTGGGTCATCTATGAATCCCCGGTCCCTGCTAAAATGCCATTGAGGGAATGCAAGAGGGCAGGCTTTCCTGCTAGTCTTCAGGGTCGGAGTGTGTTCTGGTATAGACCCAGTAAGCTTGCAGCTTGGAGAGGTGATTTTTGGACAGGATCACACTTTGTGCATGCCGCTTCCGAGGTTGATTAAGGAAGCCAACATGAGCAAGCTTCCCTGGTTGGAGCCTGGAGCCTCAGGCCAGGCCTGTGGCCCTCTCTGTTGTTGTGTTTCGTGCAGTGAGGTTCTTGACTGCCCCGTGTGGCTGGAGCAGTGGGCGGGCGTGGGCTGGAGTTGGGCGATGGCGGAAGGGGGCTGATGGTTTAGGCCTCAGTGCTGCCCCTGTCAGCTCCTCTGCTGAAGTTGCCGGCACACTGTTGGCGCTAAGTGGAACTTCGTGGAGTGGGGTGTGGATCGAGTGAAGCATTTCAGCCTGGGTGGTGGCTGCTGGCCTGGAGAGAAAGGTAGGGTATCATGAGGAAAGGTCCTGTGTGATGTCGTGGGATGGGTTGTCATCATTGGGTTGCAGGCGCTGGCCTCGGCTTCCCAAGAATGTGTCTTGTTCGTGATGGGCTGGCATAAGCTGCCTATGGAGCGGATGGCTTTGGCAGTTCAAGTGGGTGAGTTGAGGTAGGTAAGCTGTGTAGAGTTGCGATCCCGTTGCCCGAGGAATGACACCCAAAGGGTGTCTTGCGGGAAGTAGAGAAGATCGACATGGTGAGGCGTCTGTGCCGGCCTCCTTGCAGGTAGTTGAGTTATGCGAACATCCCCTTTGGCCGCTTTGTTCCCTTGTTTGGCAATGTGTAAAGCGAAAGTGTTTCTCCCGTGGGGGAATGACGCGACTGGCCGGTGTAGCACGCAGGCCTTTCGAACAGCCAGAGGTTTATCTGGAGCAGTCCATTGGTGGGGCAGAGATGGGGGCCCCATTGCCATGCCTGCTGTGCTGCCGTGGCCAGCCACTGTTCCCTTTCAGGCTTCCAAGTTCCCTCGCATGGCAGAGGTCTTCCATTGAAAGTCTGTCTGTGGTCCTCGGGGACCATGCCTTTGATCACTGTGAGTTACTCGATAGTGTCACTGTGGCAGTGGAGAATTTCCAGGGTGCATGGTGTGGGATCAGCATCAACGAAGGAGACAGGCTTGCGGTCTGTCTTCCCTGGTGTTCAGTGTTCCCGTGTTCTGAAGATGTTTGTGGTTTCCAGTAGGGTCGTGTCGCCCTGTGGGCTGGAGGAGGGCATGTAGGACGAGGCTTTCAAGGGTTTGAGCGTTTCCTTAGGGGTCAGGGCCACGAACATTCAAGATGGGAGCTGCCTGAGACGTGGCTGGGAATGTGGACTAGTTTCCGCCATGGGGATCCGACATGGGTCATGGTGGCTGAAGCCCACCACTTCCTGTGGTGGGCATTCCCACGGGTCAATGGAAAGTGATTAGGCCTAGTTGGCGAGAAGTGGCACGTGGGCCCATGTTCGTTAGCCCCTTGAGTGTTTTCAGACTGCATCTTGGCAGTAGACAGCTGCCGATCGGTGTCGGCCCGACCATGGGAGTTCCCTTGCTTCCGGAAGTGCTGCGAGTGACCCCAAATGCCCATCAGATATACTGGTAGCTGACAGAGTCTCGAGGTGCATGTCGATGTCACAGCCAAGGCCCCGAGGCAGGTCTCATCAAGGCTTTGTGTTTTGGTCAGAAGGCGTGGCTGTAGGAGAGCGGGAGTCCGTGGACTATTTCAACAGCCCCTGGGGGTCAAAGTGTGTCTGCGGCCTCTTAAAGCTGACAGGATTCTTTCTCCTTTCAGTTAGGGGTCTAACCAGGGTGCTGTGTATAAACTATTTCTTTTATTGTTGGACTCCTCTTCACAGGGCCATAGGGACACACAGAGACCAAGACGCGTATGCAGCGGCACACAGAGGAACCCACAAGCATGTCCGCATGCGCAGTCACAGTCACACACGCCCACACGCGTGAACACACA
Source organism: Balaenoptera borealis (assembly GCF_965194805.1). Classification (NCBI taxonomy): domain Eukaryota; kingdom Metazoa; phylum Chordata; class Mammalia; order Artiodactyla; family Balaenopteridae; genus Balaenoptera; species Balaenoptera borealis. Next base: position 129,141,653 of record NC_138866.1, read on the forward strand.
CATACAGCCTCTCAGACACCGGCCAACATATGTGCGTAACTTCCTGCAGTCGTACTATCAGACATGCAGTCAATTCTCGGTCAGGGTTAGAGGTCCTTGGGAAGCAGTTTCAGAGCTCAAGGCCAGGTAACTGTTTTTATGGATCATGTCCTGTGAGGACACCGGTCCACTTATGAAGCCTCGGTGATTTCTGTCCACTTCTCAGGTGCAGTTGCTGGGAAAGGCTGGCCGTCGGCACAAACAAGAAGACCTTCGTGTGCTCTGATGACTGGAGGTGCTAAGAAGAACTGGAAAAAGTGAGGCGGGCCCATGTCCCCGAGCGTGGTCGTGGATAAGTCAGGATGGTAGGTATTCAAGCACCCCAAGATGTGCCGTTAGATATTAGGTTTTCCTCAGACGGGCCCAATGGCTGCAAGAGTGGATTGATTGTTCCCCTTGCTGAGTGGCCTGAGGGCTGTGGATTCTCCAGGCTTTTGGGGTAGCCCAGGCTCATGGCTCCTGTACAGAGTCCCGCGCAGACTCCGGTTGTGTTCTGCAGCGTCCCAGCATGTGCTTGGATTGATGATGACACCCTTGCATGCATTCCTTGGAAAATCTGAGCCAAATGAGTGAGAACACTCTACCGTCTCGTCATCGAAACTGAGGTTCAGCACGTTTCCTCTCTCAGGGGGAGAGGACAGTTAGGAATGAGGGCCAGCGTCTTCCGCTGACATGCATGCAAACACCACCAAGGACTCCAGTATTGGAGGGGCTCCTGTCTGAGGGTTGACCGTGTCTGCACATAAGCTGTGTTATCTGTGAATCCCGGGTCCCTGCTGAATGGCTGTTGAGGGAATGCGAGGGGGCAGGCTCTCCTGCTGGTCTTAAGAGTCAGAGTGTGTGCTGGTCTAGGCCCAGTTAGCTTGCAGTTGGGAGGTGAGTTTTGGCCAGGATCACGCTTCGTGCATGCCATTTTGGGGGTTGATTCTGGAAGCCAAAATGAGCAAGCGTCCCTGGTTGGTGCCTGGAACCTCAGGCCAGGCCTGTGGCCCTCCCTGTTCTTGCGTTTTTCACGGTGAGCTTCTTGAGTGCCTAGTGAGGCTGGAGCAATGGGCGGGGGTGAGCTCGGTTGGGCATCGGCGGAAAGGGGCTGATGGATTAGGCCTCGCTGCTGCCCTTGTTTGCTTCTCTACTTTAACTCCCGGCACAGTGTTGATGCCAAGTGGGTCATCGTGGAGTGGGGAGAGGAATGAGTGCTGAATTGAAACCTGCGTGGATGACTGATGGCCCATACAGGAAGGGAAGGGAAGATGAGGACATGTCCTTTGTGATGTCGTGGAATAGGCTATCATAATTGTGTTGCAGGTGCTGGCCTCGGCTTCCCAAGGATGTGTCATGTTCGTGACGGGCTGGCATCAGCTGCCTATGGAGGGGATGGCTTTGGCAGTTCAAGTGGATGAGGTGAGGTAGGTAACCTGTGTAGAGTTGGAATCCCATTGCCAGAGGAAAAACACCCAAAGGGTGTCTTGTGAGATGTAAAGAAGATTGACATGGTGACGCGTCTCTGCTGGCCTCCTTGGAGGATGTTTAGTTATGCGAACATCCCCTTTGGCCTCTTTGTTACCTTGTTTGGGAATGTGTAAAGGGAAAGTGCTTCTCCAGGGGGGGCATGACTCGGCTTGCGAACAGCCAGAGGTTTACCTGGAGCAGTCCGGTGGAGGGACAGTGGTGGGGGCACTGTTGCGACGCCAGGTGCACTGTCGTGGACAGCCACTGTGCCCTTTCAAGTTTCCAGGTCCCCTCGTGTGGCAAAGGTTTTCTTTTGAAAGTCTGTCTGTGGTCGTCGGGGACAGTGCCTTTGATCACTGTGAGTGCCTCGGTAGTGTCGCTGTGGCAGTGGAGAATTGCCAGGATGCATGGGGTGGGGTGGGCATCATCAAAGCAGACAGGCTTGCGGTGTGTCTTCCCTGCTGTTCAGTGTCTCCGTGTTCACATGATGTCTGTGGCTTCAAGTAGAGTCGAGTGGCCCTGCAGGCAGGAGGAGGGCACTTAGGACGAGGCTGTGTAGCGTTTGAGCGTTTCCTCAGTGGTCAGGGCCGCAAAGCCTACCAGTTGGAAGCTTGCCTATACGTGGCCAGGAAGGTGGCCTAATTTCCGCTGTGGGGTTCCAACCTGTGTCATGGTTGCTGAAGCCCAACACTTCCCATTGAGGGCATTCCCACGGGGTCATGGAAAGTGATTTGGTCTAGTTGGCGAGATGAGGCACTTGGGCCGAAGTCCGTTAACCCCTTGAGAAGTGCCAGGCTGCATCTTGCCTGTCGGCAACTGCAGGTCGGTGTCAGCCTGCCCATGGGAGGTTACCTTGCTTCCGGGAGCACTGGGAGTGACCGCAAGGGCACATCAGATGTGGTGGTAGGTGGCAGGATCTCCAGGTCCACATAGGTGTGACACCCACGGCCGGGAGGGAGGTCTCGTCCAGTCTTTGTGCTTTGGTCAGAAGGCGTGGCTGTGGGAGAGCGGGAGTCTGTGGCCTATTTTGACAGCCTGGGGTTCAAAGTTCGCATGCGGCCTCATGAAGCTGACAGGGGTCTTTCTCCTTTCAGTTGGGGGTCCAACCAGGGTGCTGTGTATAAACTATGACGTTTACTGTTAGAAGCATCTGCAGAGGGCCACAGGGACACCCAGAGACCAAGACGCGTATTTAGCGGCACCCACAGGTATCCACAAACGCATCCTCGTGCACAGTCACAGTCACACACGCCCACACGTGTGAATACACACATACAGCGTCTCACACACCGAGCAATGTACGTACGTAACTTCCTTCAGTCGTGCTGTGAGACACACAATCAGTTTTCGGTAAGGGACAGTGGTACTTGAGAAGCAGGTTCCAGGCTCACGCCCAGGTTAAGTGTTCCCAAAAATCATGTTCTCTGAGGACCCTTGTGCAATTCAGAAACCTGCCTGATTTCTGTCCACTTCTCAGGTGCAGTTGCAGAGTAAGGCTGGCTGTCGGCAAAGAGAAGAAGACCTTCGCGTTGTCTGATGACTGGATGTGCTAAGGAGAACTGGACAAAGTGGGGCGGGTGCACGTTGCCGAGCAAGGCTGTGGATAGCTCAGGACGGTAGGCATTCACCCATACTAAGATGTGCCATTGGATATTAGGATTTCCACAGATGGGCCCAATGGTTGCAAGAGTGGATTGATTGTTGGTCTTGCTGAGTGGCCTGAGGACTGTGGATTCCCCAGGCAGTTGGAGTACTTCCAGGTCATGGCTCCTCTGCAGAGACCCACGGCCTTCCCTTTTGTGTTCTGCAGCGTCCCAGCATGTGCTTGGATCGATGATGACACCCTTGTATGCATTCCTTGGAAAATCTGAACAAAATGAGTGAGAACGCTCTACCGTCTCCTCATCGAAACTGAGGTCCAGCACGTTTCCTCTCTCGGGAGTATGGGACAGTTAGGAGTGAGGGCCAACGTCCCCTGCTGACAGGCATGCAAACCCCACTAAGGGCTCCAGCATTGGAGGGGCTCCTGTCTGAGGGTCGACCATGTCTGCCCATAAGCTGGGTCATCTATGAATCCCCGGTCCCTGCTAAAATGCCGTTAAGGGAATGCAAGAGGGCAGGCTTTCCTGCTAGTCTTCAGGGTCGGAGTGTGTTCTGGTATAGACCCAGTAAGCTTGCAGCTTGGAGAGGTGATTTTTGGACAGGATCACACTTTGTGCATGCCGCTTCCGAGGTTGATTATGGAAGCCAACATGAGCAAGCTTCCCTGGTTGGAGCCTGGAGCCTCAGGCCAGGCCTGTGGCCCTCTCTGTTGTTGTGTTTCGTGCAGTGAGGTTCTTGACTGCCCCTTGTGGCTGGAGCAGTGGGCGGGCGTGGGCTGGAGTTGGGCGATGGCAGAAGGGGGCTGATGGTTTAGGCCTCAGTGCTGCCCCTGTCAGCTCCTCTGCTGAAGTTGCCGGCACACTGTTGGTGCTAAGTGGATCTTCGTGGAGTGGGGTGTGGATCGAGTGAAGCATTTCAGCCTGGGTGGTGGCTGCTGGCCTGGAGAGAAAGGTAGGGTATCATGAGGAAAGGTCCTGTGTGATGTCGTGGGATGGGTTGTCATCATTGGGTTGCAGGCGCTGGCCTCGGCTTCCCAAGAATGTGTCTTGTTCGTGATGGGCTGGCATAAGCTGCCTATGGAGCGGATGGCTTTGGCAGTTCAAGTGGGTGAGTTGAGGTAGGTAAGCTGTGTAGAGTTGCGATCCCGTTGCCCAAGGAATGACACCCAAAGGGTGTCTTGCGGGAAGTAGAGAAGATCGACATGGTGAGGCGTCTGTGCCGGCCTCCTTGCAGGTAGTTGAGTTATGCGAACATCCCCTTTGGCCGCTTTGTTCCCTTGTTTGGCAATGTGTAAAGCGAAAGTGTTTCTCCCGTGGGGGAATGACGCGACCGGCCGGTGTAGCATGCAGGCCTTTCGAACAGCCAGAGGTTTATCTGGAGCAGTCCATTGGTGGGGCAGAGATGGGGGCCCCATTGCCATGCCTGCTGTGCTGCCGTGGCCAGCCACTGTTCCCTTTCAGGCTTCCAAGTTCCCTCGCATGGCAGAGGTCTTCCTTTGAAAGTCTGTCTGTGGTCCTCGGGGACCATGCCTTTGATCACTGTGAGTTACTCGGTAGTGTCACTGTGGCAGTGGAGAATTTCCAGGGTGCATGGTGTGGGATCAGCATCAACGAAGGAGACAGGCTTGCGGTCTGTCTTCCCTGGTGTTCAGTGTTCCCGTGTTCTGAAGATGTTTGTGGTTTCCAGTAGGGTCGTGTCGCCCTGTGGGCTGGAGGAGGGCATGTAGGACGAGGCTTTCAAGGGTTTGAGCGTTTCCTTAGGGGTCAGGGCCGCGAACATTCAAGATGGGAGCTGCCTGAGACGTGGCTGGGAATGTGGACTAGTTTCCGCCGTGGGGATCCGACATGGGTCATGGTGGCTGAAGCCCACCCCTTCCTGTGGTGGGCATTCCCACGGGTCAATGGAAAGTGATTAGGCCTAGTTGGCGAGATGTGGCACGTGGGCCAACGTTCGTTAGCCCCTTGAGTGTTTTCAGACTGCATCTTGGCAGTAGACAGCTGCCAGTCGGTGTCGGTCCGACCATGGGAGTTCCCTTGCTTTCGGAAGTGCTGCGAGTGACCCCAAATGCCCATCAGATATACTGGTAGCTGACAGAGTCTCGAGGTGCATGTAGATGTCACAGCCAAGTCCCGGAGGCGGGTCTCGTTGAGGCTTTGTGTTTTGGTCAGAAGGCGTGGCTGTAGGAGAGCGGGAGTCCGTGGACTATTTCAACAGCCCCTGGGGGTCAAAGTGTGCCTGCGGCCTCTTAAAGCTGACAGGGTTCTTTCTCCTTTCAGTTAGGGGTCTAACCAGGGTGCTGTGTATAAACTATTTCTTTTATTGTTGGACTCCTCTTCACAGGGCCATAGGGACACACAGAGACCAAGACGCGTATGCAGCGGCACACAGAGAAACCCACAAGCACGTCCGCATGCGCAGTCACAGTCACACACGCCCACACGCGTGAACACACACATACAGCCTCTCAGACACTGGCCAACATATGTGCGTAACTTCCTGCAGTCGTACTATCAGACATGCAGTCAATTCTCGGTGAGGGTTAGAGGTCCTTGGGAAGCAGTTTCAGAGCTCAAGGCCAGGTAAATGTTTTTATGGATCATGTCCTGTGAGGACACCGGTCCACTTATGAAGCCTCGGTGATTTCTGTCCACTTCTCAGGTGCAGTTGCTGGGAAAGGCTGGCCGTCGGCACAAACAAGAAGACCTTCGTGTGCTCTGATGACTGGAGGTGCTAAGAAGAACTGGAAAAAGTGAGGCGGGCCCACGTCCCCGAGCGTGGTCGTGGATAACTCAGGGTGGTAGGTATTCAAGCACCCCATGATGTGCCATTAGATATTAGGTTTTCCTCGGATGGGCCCAATGGCTGCAAGAGTGGATTGATTGTTCCCCTTGCTGAGTGGCCTGAGGGCTGTGGATTCTCCAGGCTTTTGGGGTAGCCCAGGCTCATGGCTCCTGTACAGAGTCCCGCGCAGACTCCGGTTGTGTTCTGCAGCGTCCCAGCATGTGCTTGGATTGATGATGACACCCTTGCATGCATTCCTTGGAAAATCTGAGCCAAATGAGTGAGAACACTCTACCGTCTCGTCATCGAAACTGAGGTTCAGCACGTTTCCTCTCTCAGGGGGAGAGGACAGTTAGGAATGAGGGCCAGCGTCTTCCGCTGACATGCATGCAAACACCACCAAGGACTCCAGTATTGGAGGGGCTCCTGTCTGAGGGTTGACCGTGTCTGCACATAAGCTGTGTTATCTGTGAATCCCGGGTCCCTGCTGAATGGCTGTTGAGGGAATGCGAGGGGGCAGGCTCTCCTGCTGGTCTTAAGAGTCAGAGTGTGTGCTGGTCTAGGCCCAGTTAGCTTGCAGTTGGGAGGTGAGTTTTGGCCAGGATCACGCTTCGTGCATGCCATTTTGGGGGTTGATTCTGGAAGCCAAAATGAGCAAGCGTCCCTGGTTGGTGCCTGGAACCTCAGGCCAGGCCTGTGGCCCTCCCTGTTCTTGCGTTTTTCACGGTGAGCTTCTTGAGTGCCTAGTGAGGCTGGAGCAATGGGCGGGGGTGAGCTCGGTTGGGCATCGGCGGAAAGGGGCTGATGGATTAGGCCTCGCTGCTGCCCTTGTTTGCTTCTCTACTTTAACTCCCGGCACAGTGTTGATGCCAAGTGGGTCATCGTGGAGTGGGGAGAGGAATGAGTGCTGAATTGAAACCTGCGTGGATGACTGATGGCCCGTACAGGAAGGGAAGGGAAGATGAGGACATGTCCTTTGTGATGTCGTGGAATAGGCTATCATAATTGGGTTGCAGGTGCTGGCCTCGGCTTTCCAAGGATGTGTCATGTTCGTGACTGGCTGGCATCAGCTGCCTATGGAGGGGGTGGCTTTGGCAGTTCAAGTGGATGAGGTGAGGTAGGTAACCTGTGTAGAGTTGGAATCCCATTGCCAGAGGAAAGACACCCAAAGGGTGTCTTGCGAGATGTAAAGAAGATTGACATGGTGACGCGTCTCTGCTGGCCTCATTGGAGGATGTTTAGTTATGCGAACATCCCCTTTGGCCTAATCGTTCTGTTGTTTGTAAATGTGCAAAGCGAAAGTGCTTCTCCCGGGGGGGCATGACTCGGCTTGCGAACAGCCAGAGGTTTACCTGCAGCAGTCCGTTGGGGGGACAGAGGTGGGGGCACTGTTGCGACGCCAGGCGCACTGTCGTGGACAGCCACTGTGCCCTTTCAAGTTTCCAGGTCCCCTCGTGTGGCAAAGGTTTTCCGTTGAAAGTCTGTCTGTGGTCCTCAGGGACAGTGCCTTTGATCACTGTGAGTGCCTCGGTAGTGTCGCTGTGGCAGTGGAGAATTGCCAGGATGCGTGGGGTGGGGTGGGCATCATCAAAGCAGACAGGCTTGCGGTGTGTCTTCCCTGCTGTTCAGTGTCTCCGTGTTCACATGATGTCTGTGGCTTCAAGTAGAGTCGAGTCGCCCTGCAGGCAGGAGGAGGGCACTTAGGCCGAGGCTGTGTAGCGTTTGAGCATTTCCTCAGTGGTCAGGGCCGCAAAGCCTACCAGTTGGAAGCTTGCCTATACGTGGCCGGGAAGGTGGCCTAATTTCTGCTGTGGGGTTCCAACCTGTGTCATGGTTGCTGAAGCCCAACACTTCCCATTGAGGGCATTCCCACGGGGTCATGGAAAGTGATTTGGTCTAGTTGGCGAGATGAGGCACTTGGGCCGAAGTCCGTTAACCCCTTGAGAAGTGCCAGGCTGCATCTTGCCTGTCGGCAACTGCAGGTCGGTGTCAGCCTGCCCATGGGAGGTTACCTTGCTTCCGGGAGCACTGGGAGTGACCCCAAGGGCACATCAGATGTGGTGGTAGGTGGCAGGATCTCCAGGTCCACATAGGTGTGACACCCACGGCCGGGAGGGAGGTCTCGTCCAGTCTTTGTGCTTTGGTCAGAAGGCGTGGCTGTGGGAGAGCGGGAGTCTGTGGCCTATTTTGACAGCCTGGGGTTCAAAGTTCGCATGCGGCCTCATAAAGCTGACAGGGGTCTTTCTCCTTTCAGTTGGGGGTCCAACCAGGGTGCTGTGTATAAACTATGACGTTTACTGTTAGAAGCGTCTGCAGAGGGCCACAGGGACACCCAGAGACCAAGACGCGTATTTAGCGGCACCCACAGGTATCCACAAACGCATCCTCGTGCACAGTCACAGTCACACACGCCCACACGTGTGAATACACACATACAGCGTCTCACACACCGAGCAATGTACGTACGTAACTTCCTTCAGTCGTGCTGTGAGACACACAATCAGTTTTCGGTAAGGGACAGTGGTACTTGAGAAGCAGGTTCCAGGCTCACGCCCAGGTTAAGTGTTCCCAAAAATCATGTTCTCTGAGGACCCTTGTGCAATTCAGAAACCTGCCTGATTTCTGTCCACTTCTCAGGTGCAGTTGCAGAGTAAGGCTGGCTGTCGGCAAAGAGAAGAAGACCTTCGCGTTGTCTGATGACTGGATGTGCTAAGGAGAACTGGACAAAGTGGGGCGGGTGCACGTTGCCGAGCAAGGCTGTGGATATCTCAGGACGGTAGGCATTCACCCATACTAAGATGTGCCATTGGATATTAGGATTTCCACAGATGGGCCCAATGGTTGCAAGAGTGGATTGATTGTTGGTCTTGCTGAGTGGCCTGAGGACTGTGGATTCCCCAGGCAGTTGGAGTACTTCCAGGTCATGGCTCCTCTGCAGAGACCCACGGCCTTCCCTTTTGTGTTCTGCAGCGTCCCAGCATGTGCTTGGATCGATGATGACACCCTTGTATGCATTCCTTGGAAAATCTGAACAAAATGAGTGAGAACGCTCTACCGTCTCCTCATCGAAAGTGAGGTCCAGCACGTTTCCTCTCTCGGGAGTATGGGACAGTTAGGAGTGAGGGCCAACGTCCCCTGCTGACAGGCATGCAAACCCCACTAAGGGCTCCAGCATTGGAGGGGCTCCTGTCTGAGGGTCGACCATGTCTGCCCATAAGCTGGGTCATCTATGAATCCCCGGTCCCTGCTAAAATGCCATTGAGGGAATGCAAGAGGGCAGGCTTTCCTGCTAGTCTTCAGGGTCGGAGTGTGTTCTGGTATAGACCCAGTAAGCTTGCAGCTTGGAGAGGTGATTTTTGGACAGGATCACACTTTGTGCATGCCGCTTCCGAGGTTGATTAAGGAAGCCAACATGAGCAAGCTTCCCTGGTTGGAGCCTGGAGCCTCAGGCCAGGCCTGTGGCCCTCTCTGTTGTTGTGTTTCGTGCAGTGAGGTTCTTGACTGCCCCGTGTGGCTGGAGCAGTGGGCGGGCGTGGGCTGGAGTTGGGCGATGGCGGAAGGGGGCTGATGGTTTAGGCCTCAGTGCTGCCCCTGTCAGCTCCTCTGCTGAAGTTGCCGGCACACTGTTGGCGCTAAGTGGAACTTCGTGGAGTGGGGTGTGGATCGAGTGAAGCATTTCAGCCTGGGTGGTGGCTGCTGGCCTGGAGAGAAAGGTAGGGTATCATGAGGAAAGGTCCTGTGTGATGTCGTGGGATGGGTTGTCATCATTGGGTTGCAGGCGCTGGCCTCGGCTTCCCAAGAATGTGTCTTGTTCGTGATGGGCTGGCATAAGCTGCCTATGGAGCGGATGGCTTTGGCAGTTCAAGTGGGTGAGTTGAGGTAGGTAAGCTGTGTAGAGTTGCGATCCCGTTGCCCGAGGAATGACACCCAAAGGGTGTCTTGCGGGAAGTAGAGAAGATCGACATGGTGAGGCGTCTGTGCCGGCCTCCTTGCAGGTAGTTGAGTTATGCGAACATCCCCTTTGGCCGCTTTGTTCCCTTGTTTGGCAATGTGTAAAGCGAAAGTGTTTCTCCCGTGGGGGAATGACGCGACTGGCCGGTGTAGCACGCAGGCCTTTCGAACAGCCAGAGGTTTATCTGGAGCAGTCCATTGGTGGGGCAGAGATGGGGGCCCCATTGCCATGCCTGCTGTGCTGCCGTGGCCAGCCACTGTTCCCTTTCAGGCTTCCAAGTTCCCTCGCATGGCAGAGGTCTTCCATTGAAAGTCTGTCTGTGGTCCTCGGGGACCATGCCTTTGATCACTGTGAGTTACTCGATAGTGTCACTGTGGCAGTGGAGAATTTCCAGGGTGCATGGTGTGGGATCAGCATCAACGAAGGAGACAGGCTTGCGGTCTGTCTTCCCTGGTGTTCAGTGTTCCCGTGTTCTGAAGATGTTTGTGGTTTCCAGTAGGGTCGTGTCGCCCTGTGGGCTGGAGGAGGGCATGTAGGACGAGGCTTTCAAGGGTTTGAGCGTTTCCTTAGGGGTCAGGGCCACGAACATTCAAGATGGGAGCTGCCTGAGACGTGGCTGGGAATGTGGACTAGTTTCCGCCATGGGGATCCGACATGGGTCATGGTGGCTGAAGCCCACCACTTCCTGTGGTGGGCATTCCCACGGGTCAATGGAAAGTGATTAGGCCTAGTTGGCGAGAAGTGGCACGTGGGCCCATGTTCGTTAGCCCCTTGAGTGTTTTCAGACTGCATCTTGGCAGTAGACAGCTGCCGATCGGTGTCGGCCCGACCATGGGAGTTCCCTTGCTTCCGGAAGTGCTGCGAGTGACCCCAAATGCCCATCAGATATACTGGTAGCTGACAGAGTCTCGAGGTGCATGTCGATGTCACAGCCAAGGCCCCGAGGCAGGTCTCATCAAGGCTTTGTGTTTTGGTCAGAAGGCGTGGCTGTAGGAGAGCGGGAGTCCGTGGACTATTTCAACAGCCCCTGGGGGTCAAAGTGTGTCTGCGGCCTCTTAAAGCTGACAGGATTCTTTCTCCTTTCAGTTAGGGGTCTAACCAGGGTGCTGTGTATAAACTATTTCTTTTATTGTTGGACTCCTCTTCACAGGGCCATAGGGACACACAGAGACCAAGACGCGTATGCAGCGGCACACAGAGGAACCCACAAGCATGTCCGCATGCGCAGTCACAGTCACACACGCCCACACGCGTGAACACACACATACAGCCTCTCAGACACCGGCCAACATATGTGCGTAACTTCCTGCAGTCGTACTATCAGACATGCAGTCAATTCTCGGTCAGGGTTAGAGGTCCTTGGGAAGCAGTTTCAGAGCTCAAGGCCAGGTAACTGTTTTTATGGATCATGTCCTGTGAGGACACCGGTCCACTTATGAAGCCTCGGTGATTTCTGTCCACTTCTCAGGTGCAGTTGCTGGGAAAGGCTGGCCGTCGGCACAAACAAGAAGACCTTCGTGTGCTCTGATGACTGGAGGTGCTAAGAAGAACTGGAAAAAGTGAGGCGGGCCCATGTCCCCGAGCGTGGTCGTGGATAAGTCAGGATGGTAGGTATTCAAGCACCCCAAGATGTGCCGTTAGATATTAGGTTTTCCTCAGACGGGCCCAATGGCTGCAAGAGTGGATTGATTGTTCCCCTTGCTGAGTGGCCTGAGGGCTGTGGATTCTCCAGGCTTTTGGGGTAGCCCAGGCTCATGGCTCCTGTACAGAGTCCCGCGCAGACTCCGGTTGTGTTCTGCAGCGTCCCAGCATGTGCTTGGATTGATGATGACACCCTTGCATGCATTCCTTGGAAAATCTGAGCCAAATGAGTGAGAACACTCTACCGTCTCGTCATCGAAACTGAGGTTCAGCACGTTTCCTCTCTCAGGGGGAGAGGACAGTTAGGAATGAGGGCCAGCGTCTTCCGCTGACATGCATGCAAACACCACCAAGGACTCCAGTATTGGAGGGGCTCCTGTCTGAGGGTTGACCGTGTCTGCACATAAGCTGTGTTATCTGTGAATCCCGGGTCCCTGCTGAATGGCTGTTGAGGGAATGCGAGGGGGCAGGCTCTCCTGCTGGTCTTAAGAGTCAGAGTGTGTGCTGGTCTAGGCCCAGTTAGCTTGCAGTTGGGAGGTGAGTTTTGGCCAGGATCACGCTTCGTGCATGCCATTTTGGGGGTTGATTCTGGAAGCCAAAATGAGCAAGCGTCCCTGGTTGGTGCCTGGAACCTCAGGCCAGGCCTGTGGCCCTCCCTGTTCTTGCGTTTTTCACGGTGAGCTTCTTGAGTGCCTAGTGAGGCTGGAGCAATGGGCGGGGGTGAGCTCGGTTGGGCATCGGCGGAAAGGGGCTGATGGATTAGGCCTCGCTGCTGCCCTTGTTTGCTTCTCTACTTTAACTCCCGGCACAGTGTTGATGCCAAGTGGGTCATCGTGGAGTGGGGAGAGGAATGAGTGCTGAATTGAAACCTGCGTGGATGACTGATGGCCCATACAGGAAGGGAAGGGAAGATGAGGACATGTCCTTTGTGATGTCGTGGAATAGGCTATCATAATTGTGTTGCAGGTGCTGGCCTCGGCTTCCCAAGGATGTGTCATGTTCGTGACGGGCTGGCATCAGCTGCCTATGGAGGGGATGGCTTTGGCAGTTCAAGTGGATGAGGTGAGGTAGGTAACCTGTGTAGAGTTGGAATCCCATTGCCAGAGGAAAAACACCCAAAGGGTGTCTTGTGAGATGTAAAGAAGATTGACATGGTGACGCGTCTCTGCTGGCCTCCTTGGAGGATGTTTAGTTATGCGAACATCCCCTTTGGCCTCTTTGTTACCTTGTTTGGGAATGTGTAAAGGGAAAGTGCTTCTCCAGGGGGGGCATGACTCGGCTTGCGAACAGCCAGAGGTTTACCTGGAGCAGTCCGGTGGAGGGACAGTGGTGGGGGCACTGTTGCGACGCCAGGTGCACTGTCGTGGACAGCCACTGTGCCCTTTCAAGTTTCCAGGTCCCCTCGTGTGGCAAAGGTTTTCTTTTGAAAGTCTGTCTGTGGTCGTCGGGGACAGTGCCTTTGATCACTGTGAGTGCCTCGGTAGTGTCGCTGTGGCAGTGGAGAATTGCCAGGATGCATGGGGTGGGGTGGGCATCATCAAAGCAGACAGGCTTGCGGTGTGTCTTCCCTGCTGTTCAGTGTCTCCGTGTTCACATGATGTCTGTGGCTTCAAGTAGAGTCGAGTGGCCCTGCAGGCAGGAGGAGGGCACTTAGGACGAGGCTGTGTAGCGTTTGAGCGTTTCCTCAGTGGTCAGGGCCGCAAAGCCTACCAGTTGGAAGCTTGCCTATACGTGGCCAGGAAGGTGGCCTAATTTCCGCTGTGGGGTTCCAACCTGTGTCATGGTTGCTGAAGCCCAACACTTCCCATTGAGGGCATTCCCACGGGGTCATGGAAAGTGATTTGGTCTAGTTGGCGAGATGAGGCACTTGGGCCGAAGTCCGTTAACCCCTTGAGAAGTGCCAGGCTGCATCTTGCCTGTCGGCAACTGCAGGTCGGTGTCAGCCTGCCCATGGGAGGTTACCTTGCTTCCGGGAGCACTGGGAGTGACCGCAAGGGCACATCAGATGTGGTGGTAGGTGGCAGGATCTCCAGGTCCACATAGGTGTGACACCCACGGCCGGGAGGGAGGTCTCGTCCAGTCTTTGTGCTTTGGTCAGAAGGCGTGGCTGTGGGAGAGCGGGAGTCTGTGGCCTATTTTGACAGCCTGGGGTTCAAAGTTCGCATGCGGCCTCATGAAGCTGACAGGGGTCTTTCTCCTTTCAGTTGGGGGTCCAACCAGGGTGCTGTGTATAAACTATGACGTTTACTGTTAGAAGCATCTGCAGAGGGCCACAGGGACACCCAGAGACCAAGACGCGTATTTAGCGGCACCCACAGGTATCCACAAACGCATCCTCGTGCACAGTCACAGTCACACACGCCCACACGTGTGAATACACACATACAGCGTCTCACACACCGAGCAATGTACGTACGTAACTTCCTTCAGTCGTGCTGTGAGACACACAATCAGTTTTCGGTAAGGGACAGTGGTACTTGAGAAGCAGGTTCCAGGCTCACGCCCAGGTTAAGTGTTCCCAAAAATCATGTTCTCTGAGGACCCTTGTGCAATTCAGAAACCTGCCTGATTTCTGTCCACTTCTCAGGTGCAGTTGCAGAGTAAGGCTGGCTGTCGGCAAAGAGAAGAAGACCTTCGCGTTGTCTGATGACTGGATGTGCTAAGGAGAACTGGACAAAGTGGGGCGGGTGCACGTTGCCGAGCAAGGCTGTGGATAGCTCAGGACGGTAGGCATTCACCCATACTAAGATGTGCCATTGGATATTAGGATTTCCACAGATGGGCCCAATGGTTGCAAGAGTGGATTGATTGTTGGTCTTGCTGAGTGGCCTGAGGACTGTGGATTCCCCAGGCAGTTGGAGTACTTCCAGGTCATGGCTCCTCTGCAGAGACCCACGGCCTTCCCTTTTGTGTTCTGCAGCGTCCCAGCATGTGCTTGGATCGATGATGACACCCTTGTATGCATTCCTTGGAAAATCTGAACAAAATGAGTGAGAACGCTCTACCGTCTCCTCATCGAAACTGAGGTCCAGCACGTTTCCTCTCTCGGGAGTATGGGACAGTTAGGAGTGAGGGCCAACGTCCCCTGCTGACAGGCATGCAAACCCCACTAAGGGCTCCAGCATTGGAGGGGCTCCTGTCTGAGGGTCGACCATGTCTGCCCATAAGCTGGGTCATCTATGAATCCCCGGTCCCTGCTAAAATGCCGTTAAGGGAATGCAAGAGGGCAGGCTTTCCTGCTAGTCTTCAGGGTCGGAGTGTGTTCTGGTATAGACCCAGTAAGCTTGCAGCTTGGAGAGGTGATTTTTGGACAGGATCACACTTTGTGCATGCCGCTTCCGAGGTTGATTATGGAAGCCAACATGAGCAAGCTTCCCTGGTTGGAGCCTGGAGCCTCAGGCCAGGCCTGTGGCCCTCTCTGTTGTTGTGTTTCGTGCAGTGAGGTTCTTGACTGCCCCTTGTGGCTGGAGCAGTGGGCGGGCGTGGGCTGGAGTTGGGCGATGGCAGAAGGGGGCTGATGGTTTAGGCCTCAGTGCTGCCCCTGTCAGCTCCTCTGCTGAAGTTGCCGGCACACTGTTGGTGCTAAGTGGATCTTCGTGGAGTGGGGTGTGGATCGAGTGAAGCATTTCAGCCTGGGTGGTGGCTGCTGGCCTGGAGAGAAAGGTAGGGTATCATGAGGAAAGGTCCTGTGTGATGTCGTGGGATGGGTTGTCATCATTGGGTTGCAGGCGCTGGCCTCGGCTTCCCAAGAATGTGTCTTGTTCGTGATGGGCTGGCATAAGCTGCCTATGGAGCGGATGGCTTTGGCAGTTCAAGTGGGTGAGTTGAGGTAGGTAAGCTGTGTAGAGTTGCGATCCCGTTGCCCAAGGAATGACACCCAAAGGGTGTCTTGCGGGAAGTAGAGAAGATCGACATGGTGAGGCGTCTGTGCCGGCCTCCTTGCAGGTAGTTGAGTTATGCGAACATCCCCTTTGGCCGCTTTGTTCCCTTGTTTGGCAATGTGTAAAGCGAAAGTGTTTCTCCCGTGGGGGAATGACGCGACCGGCCGGTGTAGCATGCAGGCCTTTCGAACAGCCAGAGGTTTATCTGGAGCAGTCCATTGGTGGGGCAGAGATGGGGGCCCCATTGCCATGCCTGCTGTGCTGCCGTGGCCAGCCACTGTTCCCTTTCAGGCTTCCAAGTTCCCTCGCATGGCAGAGGTCTTCCTTTGAAAGTCTGTCTGTGGTCCTCGGGGACCATGCCTTTGATCACTGTGAGTTACTCGGTAGTGTCACTGTGGCAGTGGAGAATTTCCAGGGTGCATGGTGTGGGATCAGCATCAACGAAGGAGACAGGCTTGCGGTCTGTCTTCCCTGGTGTTCAGTGTTCCCGTGTTCTGAAGATGTTTGTGGTTTCCAGTAGGGTCGTGTCGCCCTGTGGGCTGGAGGAGGGCATGTAGGACGAGGCTTTCAAGGGTTTGAGCGTTTCCTTAGGGGTCAGGGCCGCGAACATTCAAGATGGGAGCTGCCTGAGACGTGGCTGGGAATGTGGACTAGTTTCCGCCGTGGGGATCCGACATGGGTCATGGTGGCTGAAGCCCACCCCTTCCTGTGGTGGGCATTCCCACGGGTCAATGGAAAGTGATTAGGCCTAGTTGGCGAGATGTGGCACGTGGGCCAACGTTCGTTAGCCCCTTGAGTGTTTTCAGACTGCATCTTGGCAGTAGACAGCTGCCAGTCGGTGTCGGTCCGACCATGGGAGTTCCCTTGCTTTCGGAAGTGCTGCGAGTGACCCCAAATGCCCATCAGATATACTGGTAGCTGACAGAGTCTCGAGGTGCATGTAGATGTCACAGCCAAGTCCCGGAGGCGGGTCTCGTTGAGGCTTTGTGTTTTGGTCAGAAGGCGTGGCTGTAGGAGAGCGGGAGTCCGTGGACTATTTCAACAGCCCCTGGGGGTCAAAGTGTGCCTGCGGCCTCTTAAAGCTGACAGGGTTCTTTCTCCTTTCAGTTAGGGGTCTAACCAGGGTGCTGTGTATAAACTATTTCTTTTATTGTTGGACTCCTCTTCACAGGGCCATAGGGACACACAGAGACCAAGACGCGTATGCAGCGGCACACAGAGAAACCCACAAGCACGTCCGCATGCGCAGTCACAGTCACACACGCCCACACGCGTGAACACACACATACAGCCTCTCAGACACTGGCCAACATATGTGCGTAACTTCCTGCAGTCGTACTATCAGACATGCAGTCAATTCTCGGTGAGGGTTAGAGGTCCTTGGGAAGCAGTTTCAGAGCTCAAGGCCAGGTAAATGTTTTTATGGATCATGTCCTGTGAGGACACCGGTCCACTTATGAAGCCTCGGTGATTTCTGTCCACTTCTCAGGTGCAGTTGCTGGGAAAGGCTGGCCGTCGGCACAAACAAGAAGACCTTCGTGTGCTCTGATGACTGGAGGTGCTAAGAAGAAGTGGAAAAAGTGAGGCGGGCCCACGTCCCCGAGCGTGGTCGTGGATAACTCAGGGTGGTAGGTATTCAAGCACCCCATGATGTGCCATTAGATATTAGGTTTTCCTCAGATGGGCCCAATGGCTGCAAGAGTGGATTGATTGTTCCCCTTGCTGAGTGGCCTGAGGGCTGTGGATTCTCCAGGCTTTTGGGGTAGCCCAGGCTCATGGCTCCTGTACAGAGTCCCGCGCAGACTCCGGTTGTGTTCTGCAGCGTCCCAGCATGTGCTTGGATTGATGATGACACCCTTGCATGCATTCCTTGGAAAATCTGAGCCAAATGAGTGAGAACACTCTACCGTCTCGTCATCGAAACTGAGGTTCAGCACGTTTCCTCTCTCAGGGGGAGAGGACAGTTAGGAATGAGGGCCAGCGTCTTCCGCTGACATGCATGCAAACACCACCAAGGACTCCAGTATTGGAGGGGCTCCTGTCTGAGGGTTGACCGTGTCTGCACATAAGCTGTGTTATCTGTGAATCCCGGGTCCCTGCTGAATGGCTGTTGAGGGAATGCGAGGGGGCAGGCTCTCCTGCTGGTCTTAAGAGTCAGAGTGTGTGCTGGTCTAGGCCCAGTTAGCTTGCAGTTGGGAGGTGAGTTTTGGCCAGGATCACGCTTCGTGCATGCCATTTTGGGGGTTGATTCTGGAAGCCAAAATGAGCAAGCGTCCCTGGTTGGTGCCTGGAACCTCAGGCCAGGCCTGTGGCCCTCCCTGTTCTTGCGTTTTTCACGGTGAGCTTCTTGAGTGCCTAGTGAGGCTGGAGCAATGGGCGGGGGTGAGCTCGGTTGGGCATCGGCGGAAAGGGGCTGATGGATTAGGCCTCGCTGCTGCCCTTGTTTGCTTCTCTACTTTAACTCCCGGCACAGTGTTGATGCCAAGTGGGTCATCGTGGAGTGGGGAGAGGAATGAGTGCTGAATTGAAACCTGCGTGGATGACTGATGGCCCGTACAGGAAGGGAAGGGAAGATGAGGACATGTCCTTTGTGATGTCGTGGAATAGGCTATCATAATTGGGTTGCAGGTGCTGGCCTCGGCTTTCCAAGGATGTGTCATGTTCGTGACTGGCTGGCATCAGCTGCCTATGGAGGGGGTGGCTTTGGCAGTTCAAGTGGATGAGGTGAGGTAGGTAACCTGTGTAGAGTTGGAATCCCATTGCCAGAGGAAAGACACCCAAAGGGTGTCTTGCGAGATGTAAAGAAGATTGACATGGTGACGCGTC
Source organism: Balaenoptera borealis (assembly GCF_965194805.1). Taxonomy (NCBI): domain Eukaryota; kingdom Metazoa; phylum Chordata; class Mammalia; order Artiodactyla; family Balaenopteridae; genus Balaenoptera; species Balaenoptera borealis. The sequence continues at coordinate 129,159,824 of NC_138866.1, forward strand.
TCTGCTGGCCTCATTGGAGGATGTTTAGTTATGCGAACATCCCCTTTGGCCTAATCGTTCTGTTGTTTGTAAATGTGCAAAGCGAAAGTGCTTCTCCCGGGGGGGCATGACTCGGCTTGCGAACAGCCAGAGGTTTACCTGCAGCAGTCCGTTGGGGGGACAGAGGTGGGGGCACTGTTGCGACGCCAGGCGCACTGTCGTGGACAGCCACTGTGCCCTTTCAAGTTTCCAGGTCCCCTCGTGTGGCAAAGGTTTTCCGTTGAAAGTCTGTCTGTGGTCCTCAGGGACAGTGCCTTTGATCACTGTGAGTGCCTCGGTAGTGTCGCTGTGGCAGTGGAGAATTGCCAGGATGCGTGGGGTGGGGTGGGCATCATCAAAGCAGACAGGCTTGCGGTGTGTCTTCCCTGCTGTTCAGTGTCTCCGTGTTCACATGATGTCTGTGGCTTCAAGTAGAGTCGAGTCGCCCTGCAGGCAGGAGGAGGGCACTTAGGCCGAGGCTGTGTAGCGTTTGAGCATTTCCTCAGTGGTCAGGGCCGCAAAGCCTACCAGTTGGAAGCTTGCCTATACGTGGCCGGGAAGGTGGCCTAATTTCTGCTGTGGGGTTCCAACCTGTGTCATGGTTGCTGAAGCCCAACACTTCCCATTGAGGGCATTCCCACGGGGTCATGGAAAGTGATTTGGTCTAGTTGGCGAGATGAGGCACTTGGGCCGAAGTCCGTTAACCCCTTGAGAAGTGCCAGGCTGCATCTTGCCTGTCGGCAACTGCAGGTCGGTGTCAGCCTGCCCATGGGAGGTTACCTTGCTTCCGGGAGCACTGGGAGTGACCCCAAGGGCACATCAGATGTGGTGGTAGGTGGCAGGATCTCCAGGTCCACATAGGTGTGACACCCACGGCCGGGAGGGAGGTCTCGTCCAGTCTTTGTGCTTTGGTCAGAAGGCGTGGCTGTGGGAGAGCGGGAGTCTGTGGCCTATTTTGACAGCCTGGGGTTCAAAGTTCGCATGCGGCCTCATAAAGCTGACAGGGGTCTTTCTCCTTTCAGTTGGGGGTCCAACCAGGGTGCTGTGTATAAACTATGACGTTTACTGTTAGAAGCGTCTGCAGAGGGCCACAGGGACACCCAGAGACCAAGACGCGTATTTAGCGGCACCCACAGGTATCCACAAACGCATCCTCGTGCACAGTCACAGTCACACACGCCCACACGTGTGAATACACACATACAGCGTCTCACACACCGAGCAATGTACGTACGTAACTTCCTTCAGTCGTGCTGTGAGACACACAATCAGTTTTCGGTAAGGGACAGTGGTACTTGAGAAGCAGGTTCCAGGCTCACGCCCAGGTTAAGTGTTCCCAAAAATCATGTTCTCTGAGGACCCTTGTGCAATTCAGAAACCTGCCTGATTTCTGTCCACTTCTCAGGTGCAGTTGCAGAGTAAGGCTGGCTGTCGGCAAAGAGAAGAAGACCTTCGCGTTGTCTGATGACTGGATGTGCTAAGGAGAACTGGACAAAGTGGGGCGGGTGCACGTTGCCGAGCAAGGCTGTGGATATCTCAGGACGGTAGGCATTCACCCATACTAAGATGTGCCATTGGATATTAGGATTTCCACAGATGGGCCCAATGGTTGCAAGAGTGGATTGATTGTTGGTCTTGCTGAGTGGCCTGAGGACTGTGGATTCCCCAGGCAGTTGGAGTACTTCCAGGTCATGGCTCCTCTGCAGAGACCCACGGCCTTCCCTTTTGTGTTCTGCAGCGTCCCAGCATGTGCTTGGATCGATGATGACACCCTTGTATGCATTCCTTGGAAAATCTGAACAAAATGAGTGAGAACGCTCTACCGTCTCCTCATCGAAAGTGAGGTCCAGCACGTTTCCTCTCTCGGGAGTATGGGACAGTTAGGAGTGAGGGCCAACGTCCCCTGCTGACAGGCATGCAAACCCCACTAAGGGCTCCAGCATTGGAGGGGCTCCTGTCTGAGGGTCGACCATGTCTGCCCATAAGCTGGGTCATCTATGAATCCCCGCTCCCTGCTAAAATGCCATTGAGGGAATGCAAGAGGGCAGGCTTTCCTGCTAGTCTTCAGGGTCGGAGTGTGTTCTGGTATAGACCCAGTAAGCTTGCAGCTTGGAGAGGTGATTTTTGGACAGGATCACACTTTGTGCATGCCGCTTCCGAGGTTGATTAAGGAAGCCAACATGAGCAAGCTTCCCTGGTTGGAGCCTGGAGCCTCAGGCCAGGCCTGTGGCCCTCTCTGTTGTTGTGTTTCGTGCAGTGAGGTTCTTGACTGCCCCGTGTGGCTGGAGCAGTGGGCGGGCGTGGGCTGGAGTTGGGCGATGGCGGAAGGGGGCTGATGGTTTAGGCCTCAGTGCTGCCCCTGTCAGCTCCTCTGCTGAAGTTGCCGGCACACTGTTGGCGCTAAGTGGAACTTCGTGGAGTGGGGTGTGGATCGAGTGAAGCATTTCAGCCTGGGTGGTGGCTGCTGGCCTGGAGAGAAAGGTAGGGTATCATGAGGAAAGGTCCTGTGTGATGTCGTGGGATGGGTTGTCATCATTGGGTTGCAGGCGCTGGCCTCGGCTTCCCAAGAATGTGTCTTGTTCGTGATGGGCTGGCATAAGCTGCCTATGGAGCGGATGGCTTTGGCAGTTCAAGTGGGTGAGTTGAGGTAGGTAAGCTGTGTAGAGTTGCGATCCCGTTGCCCGAGGAATGACACCCAAAGGGTGTCTTGCGGGAAGTAGAGAAGATCGACATGGTGAGGCGTCTGTGCCGGCCTCCTTGCAGGTAGTTGAGTTATGCGAACATCCCCTTTGGCCGCTTTGTTCCCTTGTTTGGCAATGTGTAAAGCGAAAGTGTTTCTCCCGTGGGGGAATGACGCGACTGGCCGGTGTAGCACGCAGGCCTTTCGAACAGCCAGAGGTTTATCTGGAGCAGTCCATTGGTGGGGCAGAGATGGGGGCCCCATTGCCATGCCTGCTGTGCTGCCGTGGCCAGCCACTGTTCCCTTTCAGGCTTCCAAGTTCCCTCGCATGGCAGAGGTCTTCCATTGAAAGTCTGTCTGTGGTCCTCGGGGACCATGCCTTTGATCACTGTGAGTTACTCGATAGTGTCACTGTGGCAGTGGAGAATTTCCAGGGTGCATGGTGTGGGATCAGCATCAACGAAGGAGACAGGCTTGCGGTCTGTCTTCCCTGGTGTTCAGTGTTCCCGTGTTCTGAAGATGTTTGTGGTTTCCAGTAGGGTCGTGTCGCCCTGTGGGCTGGAGGAGGGCATGTAGGACGAGGCTTTCAAGGGTTTGAGCATTTCCTTCTGGGTCAGGGCCGCGAACATTCAAGATGGGAGCTGCCTGAGACGTGGCTGGGAATGTGGACTAGTTTCCGCCGTGGGGATCCGACATGGGTCATGGTGGCTGAAGCCCACCACTTCCTGTGGTGGGCATTCCCACGGGTCAATGGAAAGTGATTAGGCCTAGTTGGCGAGATGTGGCACGTGGGCCCACGTTCGTTAGCCCCTTGAGTGTTTTCAGACTGCATCTTGGCAGCAGACAGCTGCCGGTCGGTGTCGGTCCGACCATGGGAGTTCCCTTGCTTCCGGAAGTGCTGCGAGTGACCCCAAATGCCCATCAGATATACTGGTAGCTGACAGAGTCTCGAGGTGCATGTAGATGTCACAGCCAAGGCCCGGAGGCAGGTCTCGTTGAGGCTTTGTGTTTTGGTCAGAAGGCGTGGCTGTAGGAGAGCGGGAGTCCGTGGACTATTTCAACAGCCCCTGGGGGTCAAAGTGTGCCTGCGGCCTCTTAAAGCTGACAGGGTTCTTTCTCCTTTCAGTTAGGGGTCTAACCAGGGTGCTGTGTATAAACTATTTCTTTTATTGTTGGACTCCTCTTCACAGGGCCATAGGGACACACAGAGACCAAGACGCGTATGCAGCGGCACACAGAGAAACCCAGAAGCACGTCCGCATGCGCAGTCACAGTCACACACGCCCACACGCGTGAACACACACATACAGCCTCTCAGACACTGGCCAACATATGTGCGTAACTTCCTGCAGTCGTACTATCAGACATGCAGTCAATTCTCGGTAAGGGTTAGAGGTCCTTGGGAAGCAGTTTCAGAGCTCAAGGCCAGGTAAATGTTTTTATGGATCATGTCCTGTGAGGACACCGGTCCACTTATGAAGCCTCGGTGATTTCTGTCCAATTCTTAGGTACATTTGGTGGGAAAGGCTGGCCGTCGGCACAAACAAGAAGACCTTCGTGTGCTCTGATGACTGGAGGTGCTAAGAAGAAGTGGAAAAAGTGAGGCGGGCCCACGTCCCCGAGCGTGGTCGTGGATAACTCAGGGTGGTAGGTATTCAAGCACCCCATGATGTGCCATTAGATATTAGGTTTTCCTCAGATGGGCCCAATGGCTGCAAGAGTGGATTGATTGTTCCCCTTGCTGAGTGGCCTGAGGGCTGTGGATTCTCCAGGCTTTTGGGGTAGCCCAGGCTCATGGCTCCTGTACAGAGTCCCGCGCAGACTCCGGTTGTGTTCTGCAGCGTCCCAGCATGTGCTTGGATTGATGATGACACCCTTGCATGCATTCCTTGGAAAATCTGAGCCAAATGAGTGAGAACACTCTACCGTCTCATCATCGAAACTGAGGTTCAGCACGTTTCCTCTCTCAGGGGGAGAGGACAGGTAGGAATGAGGGCCAGCGTCTTCCGCTGACATGCATGCAAACACCACCAAGGACTCCAGTATTGGAGGGGCTCCTGTCTGAGGGTTGACCGTGTCTGCACATAAGCTGTGTTATCTGTGAATCCCGGGTCCCTGATGAATGGCTGTTGAGGGAATGCGAGGGGGCAGGCTCTCCTGCTGGTCTTAAGAGTCAGAGTGTGTGCTGGTCTAGGCCCAGTTAGCTTGCAGTTGGGAGGTGAGTTTTGGCCAGGATCACGCTTCGTGCATGCCATTTTGGGGGTTGATTCTGGAAGCCAAAATGAGCAAGCGTCCCTGGTTGGTGCCTGGAACCTCAGGCCAGGCCTGTGGCCCTCCCTGTTCTTGCGTTTTTCACGGTGAGCTTCTTGAGTGCCTAGTGAGGCTGGAGCAATGGGCGGGGGTGAGCTCGGTTGGGCATCGGCGGAAAGGGGCTGATGGATTAGGCCTCGCTGCTGCCCTTGTTTGCTTCTCTACTTTAACTCCCGGCACAGTGTTGATGCCAAGTGGGTCATCGTGGAGTGGGGAGAGGAATGAGTGCTGAATTGAAACCTGCGTGGATGACTGATGGCCCGTACAGGAAGGGAAGGGAAGATGAGGACATGTCCTTTGTGATGTCGTGGAATAGGCTATCATAATTGGGTTGCAGGTGCTGGCCTCGGCTTTCCAAGGATGTGTCATGTTCGTGACTGGCTGGCATCAGCTGCCTATGGAGGGGATGGCTTTGGCAGTTCAAGTGGATGAGGTGAGGTAGGTAACCTGTGTAGAGTTGGAATCCCATTGCCAGAGGAAAGACACCCAAAGGGTGTCTTGCGAGATGTAAAGAAGATTGACATGGTGACGCGTCTCTGCTGGCCTCATTGGAGGATGTTTAGTTATGCGAACATCCCCTTTGGCCTAATCGTTCTGTTGTTTGTGAATGTGCAAAGCGAAAGTGCTTCTCCCGGGGGGGCATGACTCGGCTTGCGAACAGCCAGAGGTTTACCTGGAGCAGTCCGTTGGGGGGACAGAGGTGGGGGCACTGTTGCGACGCCAGGCGCACTGTCGTGGACAGCCACTGTGCCCTTTCAAGTTTCCAGGTCCCCTCGTGTGGCAAAGGTTTTCCGTTGAAAGTCTGTCTGTGGTCCTCAGGGACAGTGCCTTTGATCACTGTGAGTGCCTCGGTAGTGTCGCTGTGGCAGTGGAGAATTGCCAGGATGCATGGGGTGGGGTGGGCATCATCAAAGCAGACAGGCTTGCGGTGTGTCTTCCCTGCTGTTCAGTGTCTCCGTGTTCACATGATGTCTGTGGCTTCAAGTAGAGTCGAGTCGCCCTGCAGGCAGGAGGAGGGCACTTAGGCCGAGGCTGTGTAGCGTTTGAGCGTTTCCTCAGTGGTCAGGGCCGCAAAGCCTACCAGTTGGAAGCTTGCCTATACGTGGCCGGGAAGGTGGCCTAATTTCTGCTGTGGGGTTCCAACCTGTGTCATGGTTGCTGAAGCCCAACACTTCCCATTGAGGGCATTCCCACGGGGTCATGGAAAGTGATTTGGTCTAGTTGGCGAGATGAGGCACTTGGGCCGAAGACTGTTAAACCCTTGAGAAGTGCCAGGCTGCATCTTGCCTGTCGGCAACTGCAGGTCGGTGTCAGCCTGCCCATGGGAGGTTACCTTGCTTCCGGGAGCACTGGGAGTGACCCCAAGGGCACATCAGATGTGGTGGTAGGTGGCAGGATCTCCAGGTCCACATAGGTGTGACACCCACGGCCGGGAGGGAGGTCTCGTCCAGTCTTTGTGCTTTGGTCAGAAGGCGTGGCTGTGGGAGAGCGGGAGTCTGTGGCCTATTTTGACAGCCTGGGGTTCAAAGTTCGCATGCGGCCTCATGAAGCTGACAGGGGTCTTTCTCCTTTTAGTTGGGGGTCCATCCAGGGTGCTGTGTATAAACTATGACGTTTACTGTTAGAAGCGTCTGCAGAGGGCCACAGGGACACCCAGAGACCAAGACGCGTATTTAGCGGCACCCACAGGTATCCACAAACGCATCCTCGTGCGCAGTCACAGTCACACACGCCCACACGTGTGAATACACACATACAGCGTCTCACACACCGAGCAATGTACGTGCGTAACTTCCTTCAGTCGTGCTGTGAGACACACAATCAGTTTTCGGTAAGGGACAGTGGTACTTGGGAAGCAGGTTCCAGGCTCACGCCCAGGTTAAGTGTTCCCAAAAATCATGTTCTCTGAGGACCCTTGTGCAATTCAGAAACCTGCCTGATTTCTGTCCACTTCTCAGGTGCAGTTGCAGAGTAAGGCTGGCTGTCGGCAAAGAGAAGAAGACCTTCGCGTTGTCTGATGACTGGATGTGCTAAGGAGAACTGGACAAAGTGGGGCGGGTGCACGTTGCTGTGCAAGGCTGTGGATATCTCAGGACGGTAGGCATTCACCCATACTAAGATGTGCCATTGGATATTAGGATTTCCACAGATGGGCCCAATGGTTGCAAGAGTGGATTGATTGTTGGTCTTGCTGAGTGGCCTGAGGACTGTGGATTCCCCAGGCAGTTGGAGTACTTCCAGGTCATGGCTCCTCTGCAGAGACCCACGGCCTTCCCTTTTGTGTTCTGCAGCGTCCCAGCATGTGCTTGGATCGATGATGACACCCTTGTATGCATTCCTTGGAAAATCTGAACAAAATGAGTGAGAACGCTCTACCGTCTCCTCATCGAAAGTGAGGTCCAGCACGTTTCCTCTCTCGGGAGTATGGGACAGTTAGGAGTGAGGGCCAACGTCCCCTGCTGACAGGCATGCAAACCCCACTAAGGGCTCCAGCATTGGAGGGGCTCCTGTCTGAGGGTCGACCATGTCTGCCCATAAGCTGGGTCATCTATGAATCCCCGGTCCCTGCTAAAAGGCCGTTGAGGGAATGCAAGAGGGCAGGCTTTCCTGCTAGTCTTCAGGGTCGGAGTGTGTTCTGGTATAGACCCAGTAAGCTTGCAGCTTGGAGAGGTGATTTTTGGACAGGATCACACTTTGTGCATGCCGCTTCCGAGGTTGATTATGGAAGCCAACATGAGCAAGCTTCCCTGGTTGGAGCCTGGAGCCTCAGGCCAGGCCTGTGGCCCTCTCTGTTGTTGTGTTTCGTGCAGTGAGGTTCTTGACTGCCCCGTGTGGCTGGAGCAGTGGGCGGGCGTGGGCTGGAGTTGGGCGATGGCGGAAGGGGGCTGATGGTTTAGGCCTCATTGCTGCCCCTGTCAGCTCCTCTGCTGAAGTTGCCGGCACACTGTTGGCGCTAAGTGGAACTTCGTGGAGTGGGGTGTGGATCGAGTGAAGCATTTCAGCCTGGGTGGTGGCTGCTGGCCTGGAGAGAAAGGTAAGGTATCATGAGGAAAGGTCCTGTGTGATGTCGTGGGATGGGTTGTCATCATTGGGTTGCAGGCGCTGGCCTCGGCTTCCCAAGAATGTGTCTTGTTCGTGATGGGCTGGCATAAGCTGCCTATGGAGCGGATGGCTTTGGCAGTTCAAGTGGGTGAGTTGAGGTAGGTAAGCTGTGTAGAGTTGCGATCCCGTTGCCCGAGGAATGACACCCAAAGGGTGTCTTGCGGGAAGTAGAGAAGATCGACATGGTGAGGCGTCTGTGCCGGCCTCCTTGCAGGTAGTTGAGTTATGCGAACATCCCCTTTGGCCGCTTTGTTCCCTTGTTTGGCAATGTGTAAAGCGAAAGTGTTTCTCCCGTGGGGGAATGACGCGACTGGCCGGTGTAGCACGCAGGCCTTTCGAACAGCCAGAGGTTTATCTGGAGCAGTCCATTGGTGGGGCAGAGATGGGGGCCCCATTGCCATGCCTGCTGTGCTGCCGTGGCCAGCCACTGTTCCCTTTCAGGCTTCCAAGTTCCCTCGCATGGCAGAGGTCTTCCATTGAAAGTCTGTCTGTGGTCCTCGGGGACCATGCCTTTGATCACTGTGAGTTACTCGATAGTGTCACTGTGGCAGTGGAGAATTTCCAGGGTGCATGGTGTGGGATCAGCATCAACGAAGGAGACAGGCTTGCGGTCTGTCTTCCCTGGTGTTCAGTGTTCCCGTGTTCTGAAGATGTTTGTGGTTTCCAGTAGGGTCGTGTCGCCCTGTGGGCTGGAGGAGGGCATGTAGGACGAGGCTTTCAAGGGTTTGAGCATTTCCTTCTGGGTCAGGGCCGCGAACATTCAAGATGGGAGCTGCCTGAGACGTGGCTGGGAATGTGGACTAGTTTCCGCCGTGGGGATCCGACATGGGTCATGGTGGCTGAAGCCCACCACTTCCTGTGGTGGGCATTCCCACGGGTCAATGGAAAGTGATTAGGCCTAGTTGGCGAGATGTGGCACGTGGGCCAACGTTCGTTAGCCCCTTGAGTGTTTTCAGACTGCATCTTGGCAGCAGACAGCTGCCGGTCGGTGTCGGTCCGACCATGGGAGTTCCCTTGCTTCCGGAAGTGCTGCGAGTGACCCCAAATGCCCATCAGATATACTGGTAGCTGACAGAGTCTCGAGGTGCATGTAGATGTCACAGCCAAGGCCCGGAGGCAGGTCTCGTTGAGGCTTTGTGTTTTGGTCAGAAGGCGTGGCTGTAGGAGAGCGGGAGTCCGTGGACTATTTCAACAGCCCCTGGGGGTCAAAGTGTGCCTGCGGCCTCTTAAAGCTGACAGGGTTCTTTCTCCTTTCAGTTAGGGGTCTAACCAGGGTGCTGTGTATAAACTATTTCTTTTATTGTTGGACTCCTCTTCACAGGGCCATAGGGACACACAGAGACCAAGACGCGTATGCAGCGGCACACAGAGAAACCCAGAAGCACGTCCGCATGCGCAGTCACAGTCACACACGCCCACACGCGTGAACACACACATACAGCCTCTCAGACACTGGCCAACATATGTGCGTAACTTCCTGCAGTCGTACTATCAGACATGCAGTCAATTCTCGGTAAGGGTTAGAGGTCCTTGGGAAGCAGTTTCAGAGCTCAAGGCCAGGTAAATGTTTTTATGGATCATGTCCTGTGAGGACACCGGTCCACTTATGAAGCCTCGGTGATTTCTGTCCAATTCTTAGGTACATTTGGTGGGAAAGGCTGGCCGTCGGCACAAACAAGAAGACCTTCGTGTGCTCTGATGACTGGAGGTGCTAAGAAGAAGTGGAAAAAGTGAGGCGGGCCCACGTCCCCGAGCGTGGTCGTGGATAACTCAGGGTGGTAGGTATTCAAGCACCCCATGATGTGCCATTAGATATTAGGTTTTCCTCAGATGGGCCCAATGGCTGCAAGAGTGGATTGATTGTTCCCCTTGCTGAGTGGCCTGAGGGCTGTGGATTCTCCAGGCTTTTGGGGTAGCCCAGGCTCATGGCTCCTGTACAGAGTCCCGCGCAGACTCCGGTTGTGTTCTGCAGCGTCCCAGCATGTGCTTGGATTGATGATGACACCCTTGCATGCATTCCTTGGAAAATCTGAGCCAAATGAGTGAGAACACTCTACCGTCTCATCATCGAAACTGAGGTTCAGCACGTTTCCTCTCTCAGGGGGAGAGGACAGGTAGGAATGAGGGCCAGCGTCTTCCGCTGACATGCATGCAAACACCACCAAGGACTCCAGTATTGGAGGGGCTCCTGTCTGAGGGTTGACCGTGTCTGCACATAAGCTGTGTTATCTGTGAATCCCGGGTCCCTGATGAATGGCTGTTGAGGGAATGCGAGGGGGCAGGCTCTCCTGCTGGTCTTAAGAGTCAGAGTGTGTGCTGGTCTAGGCCCAGTTAGCTTGCAGTTGGGAGGTGAGTTTTGGCCAGGATCACGCTTCGTGCATGCCATTTTGGGGGTTGATTCTGGAAGCCAAAATGAGCAAGCGTCCCTGGTTGGTGCCTGGAACCTCAGGCCAGGCCTGTGGCCCTCCCTGTTCTTGCGTTTTTCACGGTGAGCTTCTTGAGTGCCTAGTGAGGCTGGAGCAATGGGCGGGGGTGAGCTCGGTTGGGCATCGGCGGAAAGGGGCTGATGGATTAGGCCTCGCTGCTGCCCTTGTTTGCTTCTCTACTTTAACTCCCGGCACAGTGTTGATGCCAAGTGGGTCATCGTGGAGTGGGGAGAGGAATGAGTGCTGAATTGAAACCTGCGTGGATGACTGATGGCCCGTACAGGAAGGGAAGGGAAGATGAGGACATGTCCTTTGTGATGTCGTGGAATAGGCTATCATAATTGGGTTGCAGGTGCTGGCCTCGGCTTTCCAAGGATGTGTCATGTTCGTGACTGGCTGGCATCAGCTGCCTATGGAGGGGATGGCTTTGGCAGTTCAAGTGGATGAGGTGAGGTAGGTAACCTGTGTAGAGTTGGAATCCCATTGCCAGAGGAAAGACACCCAAAGGGTGTCTTGCGAGATGTAAAGAAGATTGACATGGTGACGCGTCTCTGCTGGCCTCATTGGAGGATGTTTAGTTATGCGAACATCCCCTTTGGCCTAATCGTTCTGTTGTTTGTGAATGTGCAAAGCGAAAGTGCTTCTCCCGGGGGGGCATGACTCGGCTTGCGAACAGCCAGAGGTTTACCTGGAGCAGTCCGTTGGGGGGACAGAGGTGGGGGCACTGTTGCGACGCCAGGCGCACTGTCGTGGACAGCCACTGTGCCCTTTCAAGTTTCCAGGTCCCCTCGTGTGGCAAAGGTTTTCCGTTGAAAGTCTGTCTGTGGTCCTCAGGGACAGTGCCTTTGATCACTGTGAGTGCCTCGGTAGTGTCGCTGTGGCAGTGGAGAATTGCCAGGATGCATGGGGTGGGGTGGGCATCATCAAAGCAGACAGGCTTGCGGTGTGTCTTCCCTGCTGTTCAGTGTCTCCGTGTTCACATGATGTCTGTGGCTTCAAGTAGAGTCGAGTCGCCCTGCAGGCAGGAGGAGGGCACTTAGGCCGAGGCTGTGTAGCGTTTGAGCGTTTCCTCAGTGGTCAGGGCCGCAAAGCCTACCAGTTGGAAGCTTGCCTATACGTGGCCGGGAAGGTGGCCTAATTTCTGCTGTGGGGTTCCAACCTGTGTCATGGTTGCTGAAGCCCAACACTTCCCATTGAGGGCATTCCCACGGGGTCATGGAAAGTGATTTGGTCTAGTTGGCGAGATGAGGCACTTGGGCCGAAGACTGTTAAACCCTTGAGAAGTGCCAGGCTGCATCTTGCCTGTCGGCAACTGCAGGTCGGTGTCAGCCTGCCCATGGGAGGTTACCTTGCTTCCGGGAGCACTGGGAGTGACCCCAAGGGCACATCAGATGTGGTGGTAGGTGGCAGGATCTCCAGGTCCACATAGGTGTGACACCCACGGCCGGGAGGGAGGTCTCGTCCAGTCTTTGTGCTTTGGTCAGAAGGCGTGGCTGTGGGAGAGCGGGAGTCTGTGGCCTATTTTGACAGCCTGGGGTTCAAAGTTCGCATGCGGCCTCATGAAGCTGACAGGGGTCTTTCTCCTTTTAGTTGGGGGTCCATCCAGGGTGCTGTGTATAAACTATGACGTTTACTGTTAGAAGCGTCTGCAGAGGGCCACAGGGACACCCAGAGACCAAGACGCGTATTTAGCGGCACCCACAGGTATCCACAAACGCATCCTCGTGCGCAGTCACAGTCACACACGCCCACACGTGTGAATACACACATACAGCGTCTCACACACCGAGCAATGTACATGCGTAACTTCCTTCAGTCGTGCTGTGAGACACACAATCAGTTTTCGGTAAGGGACAGTGGTACTTGGGAAGCAGGTTCCAGGCTCACGCCCAGGTTAAGTGTTCCCAAAAATCATGTTCTCTGAGGACCCTTGTGCAATTCAGAAACCTGCCTGATTTCTGTCCACTTCTCAGGTGCAGTTGCAGAGTAAGGCTGGCTGTCGGCAAAGAGAAGAAGACCTTCGCGTTGTCTGATGACTGGATGTGCTAAGGAGAACTGGACAAAGTGGGGCGGGTGCACGTTGCTGTGCAAGGCTGTGGATATCTCAGGACGGTAGGCATTCACCCATACTAAGATGTGCCATTGGATATTAGGATTTCCACAGATGGGCCCAATGGTTGCAAGAGTGGATTGATTGTTGGTCTTGCTGAGTGGCCTGAGGACTGTGGATTCCCCAGGCAGTTGGAGTACTTCCAGGTCATGGCTCCTCTGCAGAGACCCACGGCCTTCCCTTTTGTGTTCTGCAGCGTCCCAGCATGTGCTTGGATCGATGATGACACCCTTGTATGCATTCCTTGGAAAATCTGAACAAAATGAGTGAGAACGCTCTACCGTCTCCTCATCGAAAGTGAGGTCCAGCACGTTTCCTCTCTCGGGAGTATGGGACAGTTAGGAGTGAGGGCCAACGTCCCCTGCTGACAGGCATGCAAACCCCACTAAGGGCTCCAGCATTGGAGGGGCTCCTGTCTGAGGGTCGACCATGTCTGCCCATAAGCTGGGTCATCTATGAATCCCCGGTCCCTGCTAAAAGGCCGTTGAGGGAATGCAAGAGGGCAGGCTTTCCTGCTAGTCTTCAGGGTCGGAGTGTGTTCTGGTATAGACCCAGTAAGCTTGCAGCTTGGAGAGGTGATTTTTGGACAGGATCACACTTTGTGCATGCCGCTTCCGAGGTTGATTATGGAAGCCAACATGAGCAAGCTTCCCTGGTTGGAGCCTGGAGCCTCAGGCCAGGCCTGTGGCCCTCTCTGTTGTTGTGTTTCGTGCAGTGAGGTTCTTGACTGCCCCGTGTGGCTGGAGCAGTGGGCGGGCGTGGGCTGGAGTTGGGCGATGGCGGAAGGGGGCTGATGGTTTAGGCCTCATTGCTGCCCCTGTCAGCTCCTCTGCTGAAGTTGCCGGCACACTGTTGGCGCTAAGTGGAACTTCGTGGAGTGGGGTGTGGATCGAGTGAAGCATTTCAGCCTGGGTGGTGGCTGCTGGCCTGGAGAGAAAGGTAAGGTATCATGAGGAAAGGTCCTGTGTGATGTCGTGGGATGGGTTGTCATCATTGGGTTGCAGGCGCTGGCCTCGGCTTCCCAAGAATGTGTCTTGTTCGTGATGGGCTGGCATAAGCTGCCTATGGAGCGGATGGCTTTGGCAGTTCAAGTGGGTGAGTTGAGGTTGGTAAGCTGTGTAGAGTTGCGATCCCGTTGCCCGAGGAATGACACCCAAAGGGTGTCTTGCGGGAAGTAGAGAAGATCGACATGGTGAGGCGTCTGTGCCGGCCTCCTTGCAGGTAGTTGAGTTATGCGAACATCCCCTTTGGCCGCTTTGTTCCCTTGTTTGGCAATGTGTAAAGCGAAAGTGTTTCTCCCGTGGGGGAATGACGCGACTGGCCGGTGTAGCACGCAGGCCTTTCGAACAGCCAGAGGTTTATCTGGAGCAGTCCATTGGTGGGGCAGAGATGGGGGCCCCATTGCCATGCCTGCTGTGCTGCCGTGGCCAGCCACTGTTCCCTTTCAGGCTTCCAAGTTCCCTCGCATGGCAGAGGTCTTCCATTGAAAGTCTGTCTGTGGTCCTCGGGGACCATGCCTTTGATCACTGTGAGTTACTCGATAGTGTCACTGTGGCAGTGGAGAATTTCCAGGGTGCATGGTGTGGGATCAGCATCAACGAAGGAGACAGGCTTGCAGTCTGTCTTCCCTGGTGTTCAGTGTTCCCGTGTTCTGAAGATGTTTGTGGTTTCCAGTAGGGTCGTGTCGCCCTGTGGGCTGGAGGAGGGCATGTAGGACGAGGCTTTCAAGGGTTTGAGCATTTCCTTCTGGGTCAGGGCCGCGAACATTCAAGATGGGAGCTGCCTGAGACGTGGCTGGGAATGTGGACTAGTTTCCGCCGTGGGGATCCGACATGGGTCATGGTGGCTGAAGCCCACCACTTCCTGTGGTGGGCATTCCCACGGGTCAATGGAAAGTGATTAGGCCTAGTTGGCGAGATGTGGCACGTGGGCCAACGTTCGTTAGCCCCTTGAGTGTTTTCAGACTGCATCTTGGCAGCAGACAGCTGCCGGTCGGTGTCGGTCCGACCATGGGAGTTCCCTTGCTTCCGGAAGTGCTGCGAGTGACCCCAAATGCCCATCAGATATACTGGTAGCTGACAGAGTCTCGAGGTGCATGTAGATGTCACAGCCAAGGCCCGGAGGCAGGTCTCGTTGAGGCTTTGTGTTTTGGTCAGAAGGCGTGGCTGTAGGAGAGCGGGAGTCCGTGGACTATTTCAACAGCCCCTGGGGGTCAAAGTGTGCCTGCGGCCTCTTAAAGCTGACAGGGTTCTTTCTCCTTTCAGTTAGGGGTCTAACCAGGGTGCTGTGTATAAACTATTTCTTTTATTGTTGGACTCCTCTTCACAGGGCCATAGGGACACACAGAGACCAAGACGCGTATGCAGCGGCACACAGAGAAACCCAGAAGCACGTCCGCATGCGCAGTCACAGTCACACACGCCCACACGCGTGAACACACACATACAGCCTCTCAGACACTGGCCAACATATGTGCGTAACTTCCTGCAGTCGTACTATCAGACATGCAGTCAATTCTCGGTAAGGGTTAGAGGTCCTTGGGAAGCAGTTTCAGAGCTCAAGGCCAGGTAAATGTTTTTATGGATCATGTCCTGTGAGGACACCGGTCCACTTATGAAGCCTCGGTGATTTCTGTCCAATTCTTAGGTACATTTGGTGGGAAAGGCTGGCCGTCGGCACAAACAAGAAGACCTTCGTGTGCTCTGATGACTGGAGGTGCTAAGAAGAAGTGGAAAAAGTGAGGCGGGCCCACGTCCCCGAGCGTGGTCGTGGATAACTCAGGGTGGTAGGTATTCAAGCACCCCATGATGTGCCATTAGATATTAGGTTTTCCTCAGATGGGCCCAATGGCTGCAAGAGTGGATTGATTGTTCCCCTTGCTGAGTGGCCTGAGGGCTGTGGATTCTCCAGGCTTTTGGGGTAGCCCAGGCTCATGGCTCCTGTACAGAGTCCCGCGCAGACTCCGGTTGTGTTCTGCAGCGTCCCAGCATGTGCTTGGATTGATGATGACACCCTTGCATGCATTCCTTGGAAAATCTGAGCCAAATGAGTGAGAACACTCTACCGTCTCATCATCGAAACTGAGGTTCAGCACGTTTCCTCTCTCAGGGGGAGAGGACAGGTAGGAATGAGGGCCAGCGTCTTCCGCTGACATGCATGCAAACACCACCAAGGACTCCAGTATTGGAGGGGCTCCTGTCTGAGGGTTGACCGTGTCTGCACATAAGCTGTGTTATCTGTGAATCCCGGGTCCCTGATGAATGGCTGTTGAGGGAATGCGAGGGGGCAGGCTCTCCTGCTGGTCTTAAGAGTCAGAGTGTGTGCTGGTCTAGGCCCAGTTAGCTTGCAGTTGGGAGGTGAGTTTTGGCCAGGATCACGCTTCGTGCATGCCATTTTGGGGGTTGATTCTGGAAGCCAAAATGAGCAAGCGTCCCTGGTTGGTGCCTGGAACCTCAGGCCAGGCCTGTGGCCCTCCCTGTTCTTGCGTTTTTCACGGTGAGCTTCTTGAGTGCCTAGTGAGGCTGGAGCAATGGGCGGGGGTGAGCTCGGTTGGGCATCGGCGGAAAGGGGCTGATGGATTAGGCCTCGCTGCTGCCCTTGTTTGCTTCTCTACTTTAACTCCCGGCACAGTGTTGATGCCAAGTGGGTCATCGTGGAGTGGGGAGAGGAATGAGTGCTGAATTGAAACCTGCGTGGATGACTGATGGCCCGTACAGGAAGGGAAGGGAAGATGAGGACATGTCCTTTGTGATGTCGTGGAATAGGCTATCATAATTGGGTTGCAGGTGCTGGCCTCGGCTTTCCAAGGATGTGTCATGTTCGTGACTGGCTGGCATCAGCTGCCTATGGAGGGGATGGCTTTGGCAGTTCAAGTGGATGAGGTGAGGTAGGTAACCTGTGTAGAGTTGGAATCCCATTGCCAGAGGAAAGACACCCAAAGGGTGTCTTGCGAGATGTAAAGAAGATTGACATGGTGACGCGTCTCTGCTGGCCTCATTGGAGGATGTTTAGTTATGCGAACATCCCCTTTGGCCTCTTTGTTACCTTGTTTGGGAATGTGTAAAGGGAAAGTGCTTCTCCCGGGGGGGCATGACTCGGCTTGCGAACAGCCGGAGGTTTACCTGGAGCAGTCCGGTGGGGGGACAGAGGTGGGGGCACTGTTGCGACGCCAGGCGCACTGTCGTGGACAGCCACTGTGCCCTTTCAAGTTTCCAGGTCCCCTCGTGTGGCAAAGGTTTTCTTTTGAAAGTCTGTCTGTGGTCGTCGGGGACAGTGCCTTTGATCACTGTGAGTGCCTCGGTAGTGTCGCTGTGGCAGTGGAGAATTGCCAGGATGCATGGGGTGGGGTGGGCATCATCAAAGCAGACAGGCTTGCGGTGTGTCTTCCCTGCTGTTCAGTGTCTCCGTGTTCACATGATGTCTGTGGCTTCAAGTAGAGTCGAGTCGCCCTGCAGGCAGGAGGAGGGCACTTAGGCCGAGGCTGTGTAGCGTTTGAGCGTTTCCTCAGTGGTCAGGGCCGCAAAGCCTACCAGTTGGAAGCTTGCCTATACGTGGCCAGGAAGGTGGCCTAATTTCCGCTGTGGGGTTCCAACCTGTGTCATGGTTGCTGAAGCCCAACACTTCCCATTGAGGGCATTCCCACGGGGTCATGGAAAGTGATTTGGTCTAGTTGGCGAGATGAGGCACTTGGGCCGAAGTCCGTTAACCCCTTGAGAAGTGCCAGGCTGCATCTTGCCTGTCGGCAACTGCAGGTCGGTGTCAGCCTGCCCATGGGAGGTTACCTTGCTTCCGGGAGCACTGGGAGTGACCCCAAGGGCACATCAGATGTGGTGGTAGGTGGCAGGATCTCCAGGTCCACATAGGTGTGACACCCACGGCCGGGAGGGAGGTCTCGTCCAGTCTTTGTGCTTTGGTCAGAAGGCGTGGCTGTGGGAGAGCGGGAGTCTGTGGCCTATTTTGACAGCCTGGGGTTCAAAGTTCGCATGCGGCCTCATGAAGCTGACAGGGGTCTTTCTCCTTTCAGTTGGGGGTCCAACCAGGGTGCTGTGTATAAACTATGACGTTTACTGTTAGAAGCGTCTGCAGAGGGCCACAGGGACACCCAGAGACCAAGACGCGTATTTAGCGGCACCCACAGGTATCCACAAACGCATCCTCGTGCGCAGTCACAGTCACACACGCCCACACGTGTGAATACACACATACAGCGTCTCACACACCGAGCAATATACGTACGTAACTTCCTTCAGTCGTGCTGTGAGACACACAATCAGTTTTCGGTAAGGGACAGTGGTACTTGAGAAGCAGGTTCCAGGCTCACGCCCAGGTTAAGTGTTCCCAAAAATCATGTTCTCTGAGGACCCTTGTGCAATTCAGAAACCTGCCTGATTTCTGTCCACTTCTCAGGTGCAGTTGCAGAGTAAGGCTGGCTGTCGGCAAAGAGAAGAAGACCTTCGCGTTGTCTGATGACTGGATGTGCTAAGGAGAACTGGAAAAGGTGGGGCGGGTGCACGTTGCCGAGCAAGGCTGTGGATATCTCAGGACGGTAGGCATT
This sequence comes from Balaenoptera borealis, assembly GCF_965194805.1. Taxonomy (NCBI): domain Eukaryota; kingdom Metazoa; phylum Chordata; class Mammalia; order Artiodactyla; family Balaenopteridae; genus Balaenoptera; species Balaenoptera borealis. The sequence goes on from NC_138866.1 coordinate 129,178,024, forward strand.
CACCCATACTAAGATGTGCCATTGGATATTAGGATTTCCACAGATGGGCCCAATGGTTGCAAGGGTGGATTGATTGTTGGTCTTGCTGAGTGGCCTGAGGACTGTGGATTCCCCAGGCAGTTGGAGTACTTCCAGGTCATGGCTCCTCTGCAGAGTCCCAAGGCCTTCCCTTTTGTGTTCTGCAGCGTCCCAGCATGTGCTTGGATCGATGATGACACCCTTGTATGCATTCCTTGGAAAATCTGAACAAAATGAGTGAGAACGCTCTACCGTCTCCTCATCGAAACTGAGGTCCAGCACGTTTCCTCTCTCGGGAGTATGGGACAGTTAGGAGTGAGGGCCAACGTCCCCTGCTGACAGGCATGCAAACCCCACTAAGGGCCCCAGCATTGGAGGGGCTCCTGTCTGAGGGTCGACCATGTCTGCCCATAAGCTGGGTCATCTATGAATCCCCGGTCCCTGCTAAAATGCCGTTAAGGGAATGCAAGAGGGCAGGCTTTCCTGCTAGTTTTCAGGGTCGGAGTGTGTTCTGGTATAGACCCAGTAAGCTTGCAGCTTGGAGAGGTGATTTTTGGACAGGATCACACTTTGTGCATGCCGCTTCCGAGGTTGATTATGGAAGCCAACATGAGCAAGCTTCCCTGGTTGGAGCCTGGAGCCTCAGGCCAGGCCTGTGGCCCTCTCTGTTGTTGTGTTTCGTGCAGCAAGCTTCCCTGGTTGGAGCCTGGAGCCTCAGGCCAGGCCTGTGGCCCTCTCTGTTGTTGTGTTTCGTGCAGTGAGGTTCTTGACTGCCCCGTGTGGCTGGAGCAGTGGGCGGGCGTGGGCTGGAGTTGGGCGATGGCGGAAGGGGGCTGATGGTTTAGGCCTCAGTGCTGCCCCTGTCAGCTCCTCTGCTGAAGTTGCCGGCACACTGTTGGCGCTAAGTGGAACGTCGTGGAGTGGGGTGTGGATCGAGTGAAGCATTTCAGCCTGGGTGGTGGCTGCTGGCCTGGAGAGAAAGGTAAGGTATCATGAGGAAAGGTCCTGTGTGATGTCGTGGGATGGGTTGTCATCATTGGGTTGCAGGCGCTGGCCTCGGCTTCCCAAGAATGTGTCTTGTTCGTGATGGGCTGGCATAAGCTGCCTATGGAGCGGATGGCTTTGGCAGTTCAAGTGGGTGAGTTGAGGTTGGTAAGCTGTGTAGAGTTGCGATCCCGTTGCCCGAGGAATGACACCCAAAGGGTGTCTTGCGGGAAGTAGAGAAGATCGACATGGTGAGGCGTCTGTGCCGGCCTCCTTGCAGGTAGTTGAGTTATGCGAACATCCCCTTTGGCCGCTTTGTTCCCTTGTTTGGCAATGTGTAAAGCGAAAGTGTTTCTCCCGTGGGGGAATGACGCGACTGGCCGGTGTAGCACGCAGGCCTTTCGAACAGCCAGAGGTTTATCTGGAGCAGTCCATTGGTGGGGCAGAGATGGGGGCCCCATTGCCATGCCTGCTGTGCTGCCGTGGCCAGCCACTGTTCCCTTTCAGGCTTCCAAGTTCCCTCGCATGACAGAGGTCTTCCTTTGAAAGTCTGTCTGTGGTCCTCGGGGACCATGCCTTTGATCACTGTGAGTTACTCGGTAGTGTCACTGTGGCAGTGGAGAATTTCCAGGATGCATGGTGTGGGATCAGCATCAACGAAGGAGACAGGCTTGCGGTCTGTCTTCCCTGGTGTTCAGTGTTCCCGTGTTCTGAAGATGTTTGTGGTTTCCAGTAGGGTCGTGTCGCCCTGTGGGCTGGAGGAGGGCATGTAGGACGAGGCTTTCAAGGGTTTGAGCGTTTCCTTAGGGGTCAGGGCCGCGAACATTCAAGATGGGAGCTGCCTGAGATGTGGCTGGGAATGTGGACTAGTTTCCGCCGTGGGGATCCGACATGGGTCATGGTGGCTGAAGCCCACCACTTCCTGTGGTGGGCATTCCCACGGGTCAATGGAAAGTGATTAGGCCTAGTTGGCGAGAAGTGGCACGTGGGCCCACGTTTGTTAGCCCCTTGAGTGTTTTCAGACTGCATCTTGGCAGTAGACAGCTGCCGGTCGGTGTCGGCCCGACCATGGGAGTTCCCTTGCTTCCGGAAGTGCTGCGAGTGACCCCAAATGCCCATCAGATATACTGGTAGCTGAGAGAGTCTCGCGGTGCATGTCGATGTCACAGCCAAGGCCCCGAGGCAGGTCTCATCAAGGTTTTGTGTCTTGGTCAGAAGGCGTGGCTGTAGGAGAGCGGGAGTCCGTGGACTATTTCAACAGCCCCTGGGGGTCAAAGTGTGTCTGCGGCCTCTTAAAGCTGACAGGATTCTTTCTCCTTTCAGTTAGGGGTCTAACCAGGGTGCTGTGTATAAACTATTTCTTTTATTGTTGGACTCCTCTTCACAGGGCCATAGGGACACACAGAGACCAAGACGCGTATGCAGCGGCACACAGAGGAACCCACAAGCACGTCCGCATGCGCAGTCACAGTCACACACGCCCACACGCGTGAACACACACATACAGCCTCTCAGACACCGGCCAACATATGTGCGTAACTTCCTGCAGTCGTACTATCAGACATGCAGTCAATTCTCGGTAAGGGTTAGAGGTCCTTGGGAAGCAGTTTCAGAGCTCAAGGCCAGGTAACTGTTTTTATGGATCATGTCCTGTGAGGACACCGGTCCACTTATGAAGCCTCGGTGATTTCTGTCCACTTCTCAGGTGCAGTTGCTGGGAAAGGCTGGCCGTCGGCACAAACAAGAAGACCTTCGTGTGCTCTGATGACTGGAGGTGCTAAGAAGAACTGGAAAAAGTGAGGCGGGCCCATGTCCCCGAGCGTGGTCGTGGATAACTCAGGATGGTAGGTATTCAAGCACCCCAAGATGTGCCGTTAGATATTAGGTTTTCCTCAGACGGGCCCAATGGCTGCAAGAGTGGATTGATTGTTCCCCTTGCTGAGTGGCCTGAGGGCTGTGGATTCTCCAGGCTTTTGGGGTAGCCCAGGCTCATGGCTCCTGTACAGAGTCCCGCGCAGACTCCGGTTGTGTTCTGCAGCGTCCCAGCATGTGCTTGGATTGATGATGACACCCTTGCATGCATTCCTTGGAAAATCTGAGCCAAATGAGTGAGAACACTCTACCGTCTCGTCATCGAAACTGAGGTTCAGCACGTTTCCTCTCTCAGGGGGAGAGGACAGTTAGGAATGAGGGCCAGCGTCTTCCGCTGACATGCATGCAAACACCACCAAGGACTCCAGTATTGGAGGGGCTCCTGTCTGAGGGTTGACCGTGTCTGCACATAAGCTGTGTTATCTGTGAATCCCGGGTCCCTGCTGAATGGCTGTTGAGGGAATGCGAGGGGGCAGGCTCTCCTGCTGGTCTTAAGAGTCAGAGTGTGTGCTGGTCTAGGCCCAGTTAGCTTGCAGTTGGGAGGTGAGTTTTGGCCAGGATCACGCTTCGTGCATGCCATTTTGGGGGTTGATTCTGGAAGCCAAAATGAGCAAGCGTCCCTGGTTGGTGCCTGGAACCTCAGGCCAGGCCTGTGGCCCTCCCTGTTCTTGCGTTTTTCACGGTGAGCTTCTTGAGTGCCTAGTGAGGCTGGAGCAATGGGCGGGGGTGAGCTCGGTTGGGCATCGGCGGAAAGGGGCTGATGGATTAGGCCTCGCTGCTGCCCTTGTTTGCTTCTCTACTTTAACTCCCGGCACAGTGTTGATGCCAAGTGGGTCATCGTGGAGTGGGGAGAGGAATGAGTGCTGAATTGAAACCTGCGTGGATGACTGATGGCCCGTACAGGAAGGGAAGGGAAGATGAGGACATGTCCTTTGTGATGTCGTGGAATAGGCTATCATAATTGTGTTGCAGGTGCTGGCCTCGGATTCCCAAGGATGTGTCATGTTCGTGACGGGCTGGCATCAGCTGCCTATGGAGGGGATGGCTTTGGCAGTTCAAGTGGATGAGGTGAGGTAGGTAACCTGTGTAGAGTTGGAATCCCATTGCCAGAGGGAAGACACCCAAAGGGTGTCTTGCGAGATGTAAAGAAGATTGACATGGTGACGTGTCTCTGCTGGCCTCCTTGGAGGATGTTTAGTTATGCGAACATCCCCTTTGGCCTCTTTGTTACCTTGTTTGGGAATGTGTAAAGGGAAAGTGCTTCTCCCGGGGGGGCATGACTCGGCTTGCGAACAGCCAGAGGTTTACCTGGAGCAGTCCGGTGGAGGGACAGAGGTGGGGGCACTGTTGCGACGCCAGGCGCACTGTCGTGGACATCCACTGTGCCCTTTCAAGTTTCCAGGTCCCCTCGTGTGGCAAAGGTTTTCTTTTGAAAGTCTGTCTGTGGTCGTCGGGGACAGTGCCTTTGATCACTGTGAGTGCCTCGGTAGTGTCGCTGTGGCAGTGGAGAATTGCCAGGATGCATGGGGTGGGGTGGGCATCATCAAAGCAGACAGGCTTGCGGTGTGTCTTCCCTGCTGTTCAGTGTCTCCGTGTTCACATGATGTCTGTGGCTTCAAGTAGAGTCGAGTCGCCCTCCAGGCAGGAGGAGGGCACTTAGGACGAGGCTGTGTAGCGTTTGAGCGTTTCCTCAGTGGTCAGGGCCGCAAAGCCTACCAGTTGGAAGCTTGCCTATACGTGGCCAGGAAGGTGGCCTAATTTCCGCTGTGGGGTTCCAACCTGTGTCATGGTTGCTGAAGCCCAACACTTCCCATTGAGGGCATTCCCACGGGGTCATGGAAAGTGATTTGGTCTAGTTGGCGAGATGAGGCACTTGGGCCGAAGTCCGTTAACCCCTTGAGAAGTGCCAGGCTGCATCTTGCCTGTCGGCAACTGCAGGTCGGTGTCAGCCTGCCCATGGGAGGTTACCTTGCTTCCGGGAGCACTGGGAGTGACCCCAAGGGCACATCAGATGTGGTGGTAGGTGGCAGGATCTCCAGGTCCACATAGGTGTGACACCCACGGCCGGGAGGGAGGTCTCGTCCAGTCTTTGTGCTTTGGTCAGAAGGCGTGGCTGTGGGAGAGCGGGAGTCTGTGGCCTATTTTGACAGCCTGGGGTTCAAAGTTCGCATGCGGCCTCATGAAGCTGACAGGGGTCTTTCTCCTTTCAGTTGGGGGTCCAACCAGGGTGCTGTGTATAAACTATGACGTTTACTGTTAGAAGCGTCTGCAGAGGGCCACAGGGACACCCAGAGACCAAGACGCGTATTTAGCGGCACCCACAGGTATCCACAAACGCATCCTCGTGCACAGTCACAGTCACACACACCCACACGTGTGAATACACACATACAGCGTCTCACACACCGAGCAATGTACGTACGTAACTTCCTTCAGTCGTGCTGTGAGACACACAATCAGTTTTCGGTAAGGGACAGTGGTACTTGAGAAGCAGGTTCCAGGCTCACGCCCAGGTTAAGTGTTCCCAAAAATCATGTTCTCTGAGGACCCTTGTGCAATTCAGAAACCTGCCTGATTTCTGTCCACTTCTCAGGTGCAGTTGCAGAGTAAGGCTGGCTGTCGGCAAAGAGAAGAAGACCTTCGCGTTGTCTGATGACTGGATGTGCTAAGGAGAACTGGACAAAGTGGGGCGGGTGCACGTTGCCGAGCAAGGCTGTGGATAGCTCAGGACGGTAGGCATTCACCCATACTAAGATGTGCCATTGGATATTAGGATTTCCACAGATGGGCCCAATGGTTGCAAGAGTGGATTGATTGTTGGTCTTGCTGAGTGGCCTGAGGACTGTGGATTCCCCAGGCAGTTGGAGTACTTCCAGGTCATGGCTCCTCTGCAGAGACCCACGGCCTTCCCTTTTGTGTTCTGCAGCGTCCCAGCATGTGCTTGGATCGATGATGACACCCTTGTATGCATTCCTTGGAAAATCTGAACAACATGAGTGAGAACGCTCTACCGTCTCCTCATCGAAACTGAGGTCCAGCACGTTTCCTCTCTCGGGAGTATGGGACAGTTAGGAGTGAGGGCCAACGTCCCCTGCTGACAGGCATGCAAACCCCACTAAGGGCTCCAGCATTGGAGGGGCTCCTGTCTGAGGGTCGACCATGTCTGCCCATAAGCTGGGTCATCTATGAATCCCCGGTCCCTGCTAAAAGGCCGTTGAGGGAATGCAAGAGGGCAGGCTTTCCTGCTAGTCTTCAGGGTCGGAGTGTGTTCTGGTATAGACCCAGTAAGCTTGCATCTTGGAGAGGTGATTTTTGGACAGGATCACACTTTGTGCATGCCGCTTCCGAGGTTGATTATGGAAGCCAACATGAGCAAGCTTCCCTGGTTGGAGCCTGGAGCCTCAGGCCAGGCCTGTGGCCCTCTGTGTTGTTGTGTTTCGTGCAGTGAGGTTCTTGACTGCCCCGTGTGGCTGGAGCAGTGGGCGGGCGTGGGCTGGAGTTGGGCGATGGCGGAAGGGGGCTGATGGTTTAGGCCTCAGTGCTGCCCCTGTCAGCTCCTCTGCTGAAGTTGCCGGCACACTGTTGGCGCTAAGTGGATCTTCGTGGAGTGGGGTGTGGATCGAGTGAAGCATTTCAGCCTGGGTGGTGGCTGCTGGCCTGGAGAGAAAGGTAGGGTATCATGAGGAAAGGTCCTGTGTGATGTCGTGGGATGGGTTGTCATCATTGGGTTGCAGGCGCTGGCCTCGGCTTCCCAAGAATGTGTCTTGTTCGTGATGGGCTGGCATAAGCTGCCTATGGAGCGGATGGCTTTGGCAGTTCAAGTGGGTGAGTTGAGGTAGGTAAGCTGTGTAGAGTTGCGATCCCGTTGCCCGAGGAATGACACCCAAAGGGTGTCTTGCGGGAAGTAGAGAAGATCGACATGGTGAGGCGTCTGTGCCGGCCTCCTTGCAGGTAGTTGAGTTATGCGAACATCCCCTTTGGCCGCTTTGTTCCCTTGTTTGGCAATGTGTAAAGCGAAAGTGTTTCTCCCGTGGGGGAATGACGCGACCGGCCGGTGTAGCACGCAGGCCTTTCGAACAGCCAGAGGTTTATCTGGAGCAGTCCATTGGTGGGGCAGAGATGGGGGCCCCATTGCCATGCCTGCTGTGCTGCCGTGGCCAGCCACTGTTCCCTTTCAGGCTTCCAAGTTCCCTCGCATGGCAGAGGTCTTCCTTTGAAAGTCTGTCTGTGGTCCTCGGGGACCATGCCTTTGATCACTGTGAGTTACTCGGTAGTGTCACTGTGGCAGTGGAGAATTTCCAGGGTGCATGGTGTGGGATCAGCATCAACGAAGGAGACAGGCTTGCGGTCTGTCTTCCCTGGTGTTCAGTGTTCCCGTGTTCTGAAGATGTTTGTGGTTTCCAGTAGGGTCGTGTCGCCCTGTGGGCTGGAGGAGGGCATGTAGGACGAGGCTTTCAAGGGTTTGAGCGTTTCCTTAGGGGTCAGGGCCGCGAACATTCAAGATGGGAACTGCCTGAGACGTGGCTGGGAATGTGGACTAGTTTCCGCCATGGGGATCCGACATGGGTCATGGTGGCTGAAGCCCACCACTTCCTGTGGTGGGCATTCCCACGGGTCAATGGAAAGTGATTAGGCCTAGTTGGCGAGATGTGGCACGTGGGCCAACGTTCGTTAGCCCCTTGAGTGTTTTCAGACTGCATCTTGGCAGTAGACAGCTGCCGGTCGGTGTCGGTCCGACCATGGGAGTTCCCTTGCTTTCGGAAGTGCTGCGAGTGACCCCAAATGCCCATCAGATATACTGGTAGCTGACAGAGTCTCGAGGTGCATGTAGATGTCACAGCCAAGGCCCGGAGGCAGGTCTCGTTGAGGCTTTGTGTTTTGGTCAGAAGGCGTGGCTGTAGGAGAGCGGGAGTCCGTGGACTATTTCAACAGCCCCTGGGGGTCAAAGTGTGCCTGCGGCCTCTTAAAGCTGACAGGGTTCTTTCTCCTTTCAGTTAGGGGTCTAACCAGGGTGCTGTGTATAAACTATTTCTTTTATTGTTGGACTCCTCTTCACAGGGCCATAGGGACACACAGAGACCAAGACGCGTATGCAGCGGCACACAGAGAAACCCACAAGCACGTCCGCATGCGCAGTCACAGTCACACACGCCCACACGCGTGAACATACACATACAGCCTCTCAGACACCGGCCAACATATGTGCGTAACTTCCTGCAGTCGTACTATCAGACATGCAGTCAATTCTCGGTGAGGGTTAGAGGTCCTTGGGAAGCAGTTTCAGAGCTCAAGGCCAGGTAAATGTTTTTATGGATCATGTCCTGTGAGGACACCGGTCCACTTATGAAGCCTCGGTGATTTCTGTCCACTTCTCAGGTGCAGTTGCTGGGAAAGGCTGGCCGTCGGCACAAACAAGAAGACCTTCGTGTGCTCTGATGACTGGAGGTGCTAAGAAGAAGTGGAAAAAGTGAGGCGGGCCCACGTCCCCGAGCGTGGTCGTGGATAACTCAGGGTGGTAGGTATTCAAGCACCCCATGATGTGCCATTAGATATTAGGTTTTCCTCAGATGGGCCCAATGGCTGCAAGAGTGGATTGATTGTTCCCCTTGCTGAGTGGCCTGAGGGCTGTGGATTCTCCAGGCTTTTGGGGTAGCCCAGGCTCATGGCTCCTGTACAGAGTCCCGCGCAGACTCCGGTTGTGTTCTGCAGCGTCCCAGCATGTGCTTGGATTGATGATGACACCCTTGCATGCATTCCTTGGAAAATCTGAGCCAAATGAGTGAGAACACTCTACCGTCTCGTCATCGAAACTGAGGTTCAGCACGTTTCCTCTCTCAGGGGGAGAGGACAGTTAGGAATGAGGGCCAGCGTCTTCCACTGACATGCATGCAAACACCACCAAGGATTCCAGTATTGGAGGGGCTCCTGTCTGAGGGTTGACCGTGTCTGCACATAAGCTGTGTTATCTGTGAATCCCGGGTCCCTGCTGAATGGCTGTTGAGGGAATGCGAGGGGGCAGGCTCTCCTGCTGGTCTTAAGAGTCAGAGTGTGTGCTGGTCTAGGCCCAGTTAGCTTGCAGTTGGGAGGTGAGTTTTGGCCAGGATCACGCTTCGTGCATGCCATTTTGGGGGTTGATTCTGGAAGCCAAAATGAGCAAGCGTCCCTGGTTGGTGCCTGGAACCTCAGGCCAGGCCTGTGGCCCTCCCTGTTCTTGCGTTTTTCACGGTGAGCTTCTTGAGTGCCTAGTGAGGCTGGAGCAATGGGCGGGGGTGAGCTCGGTTGGGCATCGGCGGAAAGGGGCTGATGGATTAGGCCTCGCTGCTGCCCTTGTTTGCTTCTCTACTTTAACTCCCGGCACAGTGTTGATGCCAAGTGGGTCATCGTGGAGTGGGGAGAGGAATGAGTGCTGAATTGAAACCTGCGTGGATGACTGATGGCCCGTACAGGAAGGGAAGGGAAGATGAGGACATGTCCTTTGTGATGTCGTGGAATAGGCTATCATAATTGGGTTGCAGGTGCTGGCCTCGGCTTTCCAAGGATGTGTCATGTTCGTGACTGGCTGGCATCAGCTGCCTATGGAGGGGATGGCTTTGGCAGTTCAAGTGGATGAGGTGAGGTAGGTAACCTGTGTAGAGTTGGAATCCCATTGCCAGAGGAAAGACACCCAAAGGGTGTCTTGCGAGATGTAAAGAAGATTGACATGGTGACGCGTCTCTGCTTGCCTCATTGGAGGATGTTTAGTTATGCGAACATCCCCTTTGGCCTAATCGTTCTGTTGTTTGTAAATGTGCAAAGCGAAAGTGCTTCTCCCGGGGGGGCATGACTCGGCTTGCGAACAGCCAGAGGTTTACCTGCAGCAGTCCGTTGGGGGGACAGAGGTGGGGGCACTGTTGCGACGCCAGGCGCACTGTCGTGGACAGCCACTGTGCCCTTTCAAGTTTCCAGGTCCCCTCGTGTGGCAAAGGTTTTCCGTTGAAAGTCTGTCTGTGGTCCTCAGGGACAGTGCCTTTGATCACTGTGAGTGCCTCGGTAGTGTCGCTGTGGCAGTGGAGAATTGCCAGGATGCGTGGGGTGGGGTGGGCATCATCAAAGCAGACAGGCTTGCGGTGTGTCTTCCCTGCTGTTCAGTGTCTCCGTGTTCACATGATGTCTGTGGCTTCAAGTAGAGTCGAGTCGCCCTGCAGGCAGGAGGAGGGCACTTAGGCCGAGGCTGTGTAGCGTTTGAGCGTTTCCTCAGTGGTCAGGGCCGCAAAGCCTACCAGTTGGAAGCTTGCCTATACGTGGCCGGGAAGGTGGCCTAATTTCTGCTGTGGGGTTCCAACCTGTGTCATGGTTGCTGAAGCCCAACACTTCCCATTGAGGGCATTCCCACGGGGTCATGGAAAGTGATTTGGTCTAGTTGGCGAGATGAGGCACTTGGGCCAAAGTCTGTTAACCCCTTGAGAAGTGCCAGGCTGCATCTTGCCTGTCGGCAACTGCAGGTCGGTGTCAGCCTGCCCATGGGAGGTTACCTTGCTTCCGGGAGCACTGGGAGTGACCCCAAGGGCACATCAGATGTGGTGGTAGGTGGCAGGATCTCCAGGTCCACATAGGTGTGACACCCACGGCCGGGAGGGAGGTCTCGTCCAGTCTTTGTGCTTTGGTCAGAAGGCGTGGCTGTGGGAGAGCGGGAGTCTGTGGCCTATTTTGACAGCCTGGGGTTCAAAGTTCGCATGCGGCCTCATGAAGCTGACAGGGGTCTTTCTCCTTTTAGTTGGGGGTCCATCCAGGGTGCTGTGTATAAACTATGACGTTTACTGTTAGAAGCGTCTGCAGAGGGCCACAGGGACACCCAGAGACCAAGACGCGTATTTAGCGGCACCCACAGGTATCCACAAACGCATCCTCGTGCACAGTCACAGTCACACACGCCCACACGTGTGAATACACACATACAGCGTCTCACACACCGAGCAATGTACGTGCGTAACTTCCTTCAGTCGTGCTGTGAGACACACAATCAGTTTTCGGTAAGGGACAGTGGTACTTGGGAAGCAGGTTCCAGGCTCACGCCCAGGTTAAGTGTTCCCAAAAATCATGTTCTCTGAGGACCCTTGTGCAATTCAGAAACCTGCCTGATTTCTGTCCACTTCTCAGGTGCAGTTGCAGAGTAAGGCTGGCTGTCGGCAAAGAGAAGAAGACCTTCGCGTTGTCTGATGACTGGATGTGCTAAGGAGAACTGGACAAAGTGGGGCGGGTGCACGTTGCCGAGCAAGGCTGTGGATATCTCAGGACGGTAGGCATTCACCCATACTAAGATGTGCCATTGGATATTAGGATTTCCACAGATGGGCCCAATGGTTGCAAGAATGGATTGATTGTTGGTCTTGCTGAGTGGCCTGAGGACTGTGGATTCCCCAGGCAGTTGGAGTACTTCCAGGTCATGGCTCCTCTGCAGAGACCCAAGGCCTTCCCTTTTGTGTTCTGCAGCGTCCCAGCATGTGCTTGGATCGATGATGACACCCTTGTATGCATTCCTTGGAAAATCTGAACAAAATGAGTGAGAACGCTCTACCGTCTCCTCATCGAAACTGAGGTCCAGCACGTTTCCTCTCTCGGGAGTATGGGACAGTTAGGAGTGAGGGCCAACGTCCCCTGCTGACAGGCATGCAAACCCCACTAAGGGCTCCAGCATTGGAGGGGCTCCTGTCTGAGGGTCGACCATGTCTGCCCATAAGCTGGGTCATCTATGAATCCCCGGTCCCTGCTAAAAGGCCGTTGAGAGAATGCAAGAGGGCAGGGTTTCCTGCTAGTCTTCAGGGTCGGAGTGTGTTCTGGTATAGACCCAGTAAGCTTGCAGCTTGGAGAGGTGATTTTTGGACAGGATCACACTTTGTGCATGCCGCTTCCGAGGTTGATTATGGAAGCCAACATGAGCAAGCTTCCCTGGTTGGAGCCTGGAGCCTCAGGCCAGGCCTGTGGCCCTCTCTGTTGTTGTGTTTCGTGCAGTGAGGTTCTTGACTGCCCCGTGTGGCTGGAGCAGTGGGCGGGCGTGGGCTGGAGTTGGGCGATGGCGGAAGGGGGCTGATGGTTTAGGCCTCAGTGCTGCCCCTGTCAGCTCCTCTGCTGAAGTTGCCGGCACACTGTTGGCGCTAAGTGGAACGTCGTGGAGTGGGGTGTGGATCGAGTGAAGCATTTCAGCCTGGGTGGTGGCTGCTGGCCTGGAGAGAAAGGTAAGGTATCATGAGGAAAGGTCCTGTGTGATGTCGTGGGATGGGTTGTCATCATTGGGTTGCAGGCGCTGGCCTCGGCTTCCCAAGAATGTGTCTTGTTCGTGATGGGCTGGCATAAGCTGCCTATGGAGCGGATGGCTTTGGCAGTTCAAGTGGGTGAGTTGAGGTTGGTAAGCTGTGTAGAGTTGCGATCCCGTTGCCCGAGGAATGACACCCAAAGGGTGTCTTGCGGGAAGTAGAGAAGATCGACATGGTGAGGCGTCTGTGCCGGCCTCCTTGCAGGTAGTTGAGTTATGCGAACATCCCCTTTGGCCGCTTTGTTCCCTTGTTTGGCAATGTGTAAAGCGAAAGTGTTTCTCCCGTGGGGGAATGACGCGACTGGCCAGTGTAGCACGCAGGCCTTTCGAACAGCCAGAGGTTTATCTGGAGCAGTCCATTGGTGGGGCAGAGATGGGGGCCCCATTGCCATGCCTGCTGTGCTGCCGTGGCCAGCCACTGTTCCCTTTCAGGCTTCCAAGTTCCCTCGCATGGCAGAGGTCTTCCTTTGAAAGTCTGTCTGTGGTCCTCGGGGACCATGCCTTTGATCACTGTGAGTTACTCGGTAGTGTCACTGTGGCAGTGGAGAATTTCCAGGATGCATGGTGTGGGATCAGCATCAACGAAGGAGACAGGCTTGCGGTCTGTCTTCCCTGGTGTTCAGTGTTCCCGTGTTCTGAAGATGTTTGTGGTTTCCAGTAGGGTCGTGTCGCCCTGTGGGCTGGAGGAGGGCATGTAGGACGAGGCTTTCAAGGGTTTGAGCGTTTCCTTAGGGGTCAGGGCCGCGAACATTCAAGATGGGAGCTGCCTGAGATGTGGCTGGGAATGTGGACTAGTTTCCGCCGTGGGGATCCGACATGGGTCATGGTGGCTGAAGCCCACCACTTCCTGTGGTGGGCATTCCCACGGGTCAATGGAAAGTGATTAGGCCTAGTTGGCGAGAAGTGGCACGTGGGCCCACGTTTGTTAGCCCCTTGAGTGTTTTCAGACTGCATCTTGGCAGTAGACAGCTGCCGGTCGGTGTCGGCCCGACCATGGGAGTTCCCTTGCTTCCGGAAGTGCTGCGAGTGACCCCAAATGCCCATCAGATATACTGGTAGCTGAGAGAGTCTCGCGGTGCATGTCGATGTCACAGCCAAGGCCCCGAGGCAGGTCTCATCAAGGCTTTGTGTCTTGGTCAGAAGGCGTGGCTGTAGGAGAGCGGGAGTCCGTGGACTATTTCAACAGCCCCTGGGGGTCAAAGTGTGTCTGCGGCCTCTTAAAGCTGACAGGATTCTTTCTCCTTTCAGTTAGGGGTCTAACCAGGGTGCTGTGTATAAACTATTTCTTTTATTGTTGGACTCCTCTTCACAGGGCCATAGGGACACACAGAGACCAAGACGCGTATGCAGCGGCACACAGAGGAACCCACAAGCACGTCCGCATGCGCAGTCACAGTCACACACGCCCACACGCGTGAACACACACATACAGCCTCTCAGACACCGGCCAACATATGTGCGTAACTTCCTGCAGTCGTACTATCAGACATGCAGTCAATTCTCGGTAAGGGTTAGAGGTCCTTGGGAAGCAGTTTCAGAGCTCAAGGCCAGGTAACTGTTTTTATGGATCATGTCCTGTGAGGACACCGGTCCACTTATGAAGCCTCGGTGATTTCTGTCCACTTCTCAGGTGCAGTTGCTGGGAAAGGCTGGCCGTCGGCACAAACAAGAAGACCTTCGTGTGCTCTGATGACTGGAGGTGCTAAGAAGAAGTGGAAAAAGTGAGGCGGGCCCACGTCCCCGAGCGTGGTCGTGGATAACTCAGGGTGGTAGGTATTCAAGCACCCCATGATGTGCCATTAGATATTAGGTTTTCCTCAGATGGGCCCAATGGCTGCAAGAGTGGATTGATTGTTCCCCTTGCTGAGTGGCCTGAGGGCTGTGGATTCTCCAGGCTTTTGGGGTAGCCCAGGCTCATGGCTCCTGTACAGAGTCCCGCGCAGACTCCGGTTGTGTTCTGCAGCGTCCCAGCATGTGCTTGGATTGATGATGACACCCTTGCATGCATTCCTTGGAAAATCTGAGCCAAATGAGTGAGAACACTCTACCGTCTCGTCATCGAAACTGAGGTTCAGCACGTTTCCTCTCTCAGGGGGAGAGGACAGTTAGGAATGAGGGCCAGCGTCTTCCGCTGACATGCATGCAAACACCACCAAGGACTCCAGTATTGGAGGGGCTCCTGTCTGAGGGTTGACCGTGTCTGCACATAAGCTGTGTTATCTGTGAATCCCGGGTCCCTGCTGAATGGCTGTTGAGGGAATGCGAGGGGGCAGGCTCTCCTGCTGGTCTTAAGAGTCAGAGTGTGTGCTGGTCTAGGCCCAGTTAGCTTGCAGTTGGGAGGTGAGTTTTGGCCAGGATCACGCTTCGTGCATGCCATTTTGGGGGTTGATTCTGGAAGCCAAAATGAGCAAGCGTCCCTGGTTGGTGCCTGGAACCTCAGGCCAGGCCTGTGGCCCTCCCTGTTCTTGCGTTTTTCACGGTGAGCTTCTTGAGTGCCTAGTGAGGCTGGAGCAATGGGCGGGGGTGAGCTCGGTTGGGCATCGGCGGAAAGGGGCTGATGGATTAGGCCTCGCTGCTGCCCTTGTTTGCTTCTCTACTTTAACTCCCGGCACAGTGTTGATGCCAAGTGGGTCATCGTGGAGTGGGGAGAGGAATGAGTGCTGAATTGAAACCTGCGTGGATGACTGATGGCCCGTACAGGAAGGGAAGGGAAGATGAGGACATGTCCTTTGTGATGTCGTGGAATAGGCTATCATAATTGGGTTGCAGGTGCTGGCCTCGGCTTTCCAAGGATGTGTCATGTTCGTGACTGGCTGGCATCAGCTGCCTATGGAGGGGGTGGCTTTGGCAGTTCAAGTGGATGAGGTGAGGTAGGTAACCTGTGTAGAGTTGGAATCCCATTGCCAGAGGAAAGACACCCAAAGGGTGTCTTGCGAGATGTAAAGAAGATTGACATGGTGACGCGTCTCTGCTGGCCTCATTGGAGGATGTTTAGTTATGCGAACATCCCCTTTGGCCTAATCGTTCTGTTGTTTGTAAATGTGCAAAGCGAAAGTGCTTCTCCCGGGGGGGCATGACTCGGCTTGCGAACAGCCAGAGGTTTACCTGCAGCAGTCCGTTGGGGGGACAGAGGTGGGGGCACTGTTGCGACGCCAGGCGCACTGTCGTGGACAGCCACTGTGCCCTTTCAAGTTTCCAGGTCCCCTCGTGTGGCAAAGGTTTTCCGTTGAAAGTCTGTCTGTGGTCCTCAGGGACAGTGCCTTTGATCACTGTGAGTGCCTCGGTAGTGTCGCTGTGGCAGTGGAGAATTGCCAGGATGCGTGGGGTGGGGTGGGCATCATCAAAGCAGACAGGCTTGCGGTGTGTCTTCCCTGCTGTTCAGTGTCTCCGTGTTCACATGATGTCTGTGGCTTCAAGTAGAGTCGAGTCGCCCTGCAGGCAGGAGGAGGGCACTTAGGCCGAGGCTGTGTAGCGTTTGAGCGTTTCCTCAGTGGTCAGGGCCGCAAAGCCTACCAGTTGGAAGCTTGCCTATACGTGGCCGGGAAGGTGGCCTAATTTCTGCTGTGGGGTTCCAACCTGTGTCATGGTTGCTGAAGCCCAACACTTCCCATTGAGGGCATTCCCACGGGGTTATGGAAAGTGATTTGGTCTAGTTGGCGAGATGAGGCACTTGGGCCAAAGTCTGTTAACCCCTTGAGAAGTGCCAGGCTGCATCTTGCCTGTCGGCAACTGCAGGTCGGTGTCAGCCTGCCCATGGGAGGTTACCTTGCTTCCGGGAGCACTGGGAGTGACCCCAAGGGCACATCAGATGTGGTGGTAGGTGGCAGGATCTCCAGGTCCACATAGGTGTGACACCCACGGCCGGGAGGGAGGTCTCGTCCAGTCTTTGTGCTTTGGTCAGAAGGCGTGGCTGTGGGAGAGCAGGAGTCTGTGGCCTATTTTGACAGCCTGGGGTTCAAAGTTCGCATGCGGCCTCATGAAGCTGACAGGGGTCTTTCTCCTTTTAGTTGGGGGTCCATCCAGGGTGCTGTGTATAAACTATGACGTTTACTGTTAGAAGCGTCTGCAGAGGGCCACAGGGACACCCAGAGACCAAGACGCGTATTTAGCGGCACCCACAGGTATCCACAAACGCATCCTCGTGCACAGTCACAGTCACACACGCCCACACGTGTGAATACACACATACAGCGTCTCACACACCGAGCAATGTACGTGCGTAACTTCCTTCAGTCGTGCTGTGAGACACACAATCAGTTTTCGGTAAGGGACAGTGGTACTTGGGAAGCAGGTTCCAGGCTCACGCCCAGGTTAAGTGTTCCCAAAAATCATGTTCTCTGAGGACCCTTGTGCAATTCAGAAACCTGCCTGATTTCTGTCCACTTCTCAGGTGCAGTTGCAGAGTAAGGCTGGCTGTCGGCAAAGAGAAGAAGACCTTCGCGTTGTCTGATGACTGGATGTGCTAAGGAGAACTGGACAAAGTGGGGCGGGTGCATGTTGCCGAGCAAGGCTGTGGATATCTCAGGACGGTAGGCATTCACCCATACTAAGATGTGCCATTGGATATTAGGATTTCCACAGATGGGCCCAATGGTTGCAAGAGTGGATTGATTGTTGGTCTTGCTGAGTGGCCTGAGGACTGTGGATTCCCCAGGCAGTTGGAGTACTTCCAGGTCATGGCTCCTCTGCAGAGACCCAAGGCCTTCCCTTTTGTGTTCTGCAGCGTCCCAGCATGTGCTTGGATCGATGATGACACCCTTGTATGCATTCCTTGGAAAATCTGAACAAAATGAGTGAGAACGCTCTACTGTCTCCTCATCGAAAGTGAGGTCCAGCACGTTTCCTCTCTCGGGAGTATGGGACAGTTAGGAGTGAGGGCCAACGTCCCCTGCTGACAGGCATGCAAACCCCACTAAGGGCTCCAGCATTGGAGGGGCTCCTGTCTGAGGGTCGACCATGTCTGCCCATAAGCTGGGTCATCTATGAATCCCCGGTCCCTGCTAAAAGGCCGTTGAGAGAATGCAAGAGGGCAGGCTTTCCTGCTAGTCTTCAGGGTCGGAGTGTGTTCTGGTATAGACCCAGTAAGCTTGCAGCTTGGAGAGGTGATTTTTGGACAGGATCACACTTTGTGCATGCCGCTTCCGAGGTTGATTAAGGAAGCCAACATGAGCAAGCTTCCCTGGTTGGAGCCTGGAGCCTCAGGCCAGGCCTGTGGCCCTCTCTGTTGTTGTGTTTCGTGCAGTGAGGTTCTTGACTGCCCCGTGTGGCTGGAGCAGTGGGCAGGCGTGGGCTGGAGTTGGGCGATGGCGGAAGGGGGCTGATGGTTTAGGCCTCAGTGCTGCCCCTGTCAGCTCCTCTGCTGAAGTTGCCGGCACACTGTTGGCGCTAAGTGGAACGTCGTGGAGTGGGGTGTGGATCGAGTGAAGCATTTCAGCCTGGGTGGTGGCTGCTGGCCTGGAGAGAAAGGTAAGGTATCATGAGGAAAGGTCCTGTGTGATGTCGTGGGATGGGTTGTCATCATTGGGTTGCAGGCGCTGGCCTCGGCTTCCCAAGAATGTGTCTTGTTCGTGATGGGCTGGCATAAGCTGCCTATGGAGCGGATGGCTTTGGCAGTTCAAGTGGGTGAGTTGAGGTTGGTAAGCTGTGTAGAGTTGCGATCCCGTTGCCCGAGGAATGACACCCAAAGGGTGTCTTGCGGGAAGTAGAGAAGATCGACATGGTGAGGCGTCTGTGCCGGCCTCCTTGCAGGTAGTTGAGTTATGCGAACATCCCCTTTGGCCGCTTTGTTCCCTTGTTTGGCAATGTGTAAAGCGAAAGTGTTTCTCCCGTGGGGGAATGACGCGATTGGCCGGTGTAGCACGCAGGCCTTTCGAACAGCCAGAGGTTTATCTGGAGCAGTCCATTGGTGGGGCAGAGATGGGGGCCCCATTGCCATGCCTGCTGTGCTGCCGTGGCCAGCCACTGTTCCCTTTCAGGCTTCCAAGTTCCCTCGCATGGCAGAGGTCTTCCTTTGAAAGTCTGTCTGTGGTCCTCGGGGACCATGCCTTTGATCACTGTGAGTTACTCGGTAGTGTCACTGTGGCAGTGGAGAATTTCCAGGATGCATGGTGTGGGATCAGCATCAACGAAGGAGACAGGCTTGCGGTCTGTCTTCCCTGGTGTTCAGTGTTCCCGTGTTCTGAAGATGTTTGTGGTTTCCAGTAGGGTCGTGTCGCCCTGTGGGCTGGAGGAGGGCATGTAGGACGAGGCTTTCAAGGGTTTGAGCGTTTCCTTAGGGGTCAGGGCCGCGAACATTGAAGATGGGAGCTGCCTGAGACGTGGCTGGGAATGTGGACTAGTTTCCGCCGTGGGGATCCGACATGGGTCATGGTGGCTGAAGCCCACCACTTCCTGTGGTGGGCATTCCCACGGGTCAATGGAAAGTGATTAGGCCTAGTTGGCGAGATGTGGCACGTGGGCCAACGTTCGTTAGCCCCTTGAGTGTTTTCAGACTGCATCTTGGCAGTAGACAGCTGCCGGTCGGTGTCGGTCCGACCATGGGAGTTCCCTTGCTTCCGGAAGTGCTGCGAGTGACCCCAAATGCCCATCAGATATACTGGTAGCTGACAGAGTCTCGAGGTGCATGTAGATGTCACAGCCAAGGCCCGGAGGCAGGTCTCGTTGAGGCTTTGTGTTTTGGTCAGAAGGCGTGGCTGTAGGAGAGCGGGAGTCCGTGGACTATTTCAACAGCCCCTGGGGGTCAAAGTGTGCCTGCGGCCTCTTAAAGCTGACAGGGTTCTTTCTCCTTTCAGTTAGGGGTCTAACCAGGGTGCTGTGTATAAACTATTTCTTTTATTGTTGGACTCCTCTTCACAGGGCCATAGGGACACACAGAGACCAAGACGCGTATGCAGCGGCACACAGAGAAACCCACAAGCACGTCCGCATGCGCAGTCACAGTCACACACGCCCACACGCGTGAACACACACATACAGCCTCTCAGACACCGGCCAACATATGTGCGTAACTTCCTGCAGTCGTACTATCAGACATGCAGTCAATTCTCGGTGAGGGTTAGAGGTCCTTGGGAAGCAGTTTCAGAGCTCAAGGCCAGGTAAATGTTTTTATGGATCATGTCCTGTGAGGACACCGGTCCACTTATGAAGCCTCGGTGATTTCTGTCCACTTCTCAGGTGCAGTTGCTGGGAAAGGCTGGCCGTCGGCACAAACAAGAAGACCTTCGTGTGCTCTGATGACTGGAGGTGCTAAGAAGAAGTGGAAAAAGTGAGGCGGGCCCACGTCCCCGAGCGTGGTCGTGGATAACTCAGGGTGGTAGGTATTCAAGCACCCCATGATGTGCCATTAGATATTAGGTTTTCCTCAGATGGGCCCAATGGCTGCAAGAGTGGATTGATTGTTCCCCTTGCTGAGTGGCCTGAGGGCTGTGGATTCTCCAGGCTTTTGGGGTAGCCCAGGCTCATGGCTCCTGTACAGAGTCCCGCGCAGACTCCGGTTGTGTTCTGCAGCGTCCCAGCATGTGCTTGGATTGATGATGACACCCTTGCATGCATTCCTTGGAAAATCTGAGCCAAATGAGTGAGAACACTCTACCGTCTCGTCATCGAAACTGAGGTTCAGCACGTTTCCTCTCTCAGGGGGAGAGGACAGTTAGGAATGAGGGCCAGCGTCTTCCGCTGACATGCATGCAAACACCACCAAGGACTCCAGTATTGGAGGGGCTCCTGTCTGAGGGTTGACCGTGTCTGCACATAAGCTGTGTTATCTGTGAATCCCGGGTCCCTGCTGAATGGCTGTTGAGGGAATGCGAGGGGGCAGGCTCTCCTGCTGGTCTTAAGAGTCAGAGTGTGTGCTGGTCTAGGCCCAGTTAGCTTGCAGTTGGGAGGTGAGTTTTGGCCAGGATCACGCTTCGTGCATGCCATTTTGGGGGTTGATTCTGGAAGCCAAAATGAGCAAGCATCCCTGGTTGGTGCCTGGAACCTCAGGCCAGGCCTGTGGCCCTCCCTGTTCTTGCGTTTTTCACGGTGAGCTTCTTGAGTGCCTAGTGAGGCTGGAGCAATGGGCGGGGGTGAGCTCGGTTGGGCATCGGCGGAAAGGGGCTGATGGATTAGGCCTCGCTGCTGCCCTTGTTTGCTTCTCTACTTTAACTCCCGGCACAGTGTTGATGCCAAGTGGGTCATCGTGGAGTGGGGAGAGGAATGAGTGCTGAATTGAAACCTGCGTGGATGACTGATGGCCCGTACAGGAAGGGAAGGGAAGATGAGGACATGTCCTTTGTGATGTCGTGGAATAGGCTATCATAATTGGGTTGCAGGTGCTGGCCTCGGCTTTCCAAGGATGTGTCATGTTCGTGACTGGCTGGCATCAGCTGCCTATGGAGGGGGTGGCTTTGGCAGTTCAAGTGGATGAGGTGAGGTAGGTAACCTGTGTAGAGTTGGAATCCCATTGCCAGAGGAAAGACACCCAAAGGGTGTCTTGCGAGATGTAAAGAAGATTGACATGGTGACGCGTCTCTGCTGGCCTCATTGGAGGATGTTTAGTTATGCGAACATCCCCTTTGGCCTAATCGTTCTGTTGTTTGTAAATGTGCAAAGCGAAAGTGCTTCTCCCGGGGGGGCATGACTCGGCTTGCGAACAGCCAGAGGTTTACCTGCAGCAGTCCGTTGGGGGGACAGAGGTGGGGGCACTGTTGCGACGCCAGGCGCACTGTCGTGGACAGCCACTGTGCCCTTTCAAGTTTCCAGGTCCCCTCGTGTGGCAAAGGTTTTCCGTTGAAAGTCTGTCTGTGGTCCTCAGGGACAGTGCCTTTGATCACTGTGAGTGCCTCGGTAGTGTCGCTGTGGCAGTGGAGAATTGCCAGGATGCGTGGGGTGGGGTGGGCATCATCAAAGCAGACAGGCTTGCGGTGTGTCTTCCCTGCTGTTCAGTGTCTCCATGTTCACATGATGTCTGTGGCTTCAAGTAGAGTCGAGTCGCCCTGCAGGCAGGAGGAGGGCACTTAGGCCGAGGCTGTGTAGCGTTTGAGCGTTTCCTCAGTGGTCAGGGCCGCAAAGCCTACCAGTTGGAAGCTTGCCTATACGTGGCCGGGAAGGTGGCCTAATTTCTGCTGTGGGGTTCCAAACTGTGTCATGGTTGCTGAAGCCCAACACTTCCCATTGAGGGCATTCCCACGGGGTCATGGAAAGTGATTTGGTCTAGTTGGCGAGATGAGGCACTTGGGCCAAAGTCTGTTAACCCCTTGAGAAGTGCCAGGCTGCATCTTGCCTGTCGGCAACTGCAGGTCGGTGTCAGCCTGCCCATGGGAGGTTACCTTGCTTCCGGGAGCACTGGGAGTGACCCCAAGGGCACATCAGATGTGGTGGTAGGTGGCAGGATCTCCAGGTCCACATAGGTGTGACACCCACGGCCGGGAGGGAGGTCTCGTCCAGTCTTTGTGCTTTGGTCAGAAGGCGTGGCTGTGGGAGAGCAGGAGTCTGTGGCCTATTTTGACAGCCTGGGGTTCAAAGTTCGCATGCGGCCTCATGAAGCTGACAGGGGTCTTTCTCCTTTTAGTTGGGGGTCCATCCAGGGTGCTGTGTATAAACTATGACGTTTACTGTTAGAAGCGTCTGCAGAGGGCCACAGGGACACCCAGAGACCAAGACGCGTATTTAGCGGCACCCACAGGTATCCACAAACGCATCCTCGTGCACAGTCACAGTCACACACGCCCACACGTGTGAATACACACATACAGCGTCTCACACACCGAGCAATGTACGTGCGTAACTTCCTTCAGTCGTGCTGTGAGACACACAATCAGTTTTCGGTAAGGGACAGTGGTACTTGGGAAGCAGGTTCCAGGCTCACGCCCAGGTTAAGTGTTCCCAAAAATCATGTTCTCTGAGGACCCTTGTGCAATTCAGAAACCTGCCTGATTTCTGTCCACTTCTCAGGTGCAGTTGCAGAGTAAGGCTGGCTGTCGGCAAAGAGAAGAAGACCTTCGCGTTGTCTGATGACTGGATGTGCTAAGGAGAACTGGACAAAGTGGGGCGGGTGCATGTTGCCGAGCAAGGCTGTGGATATCTCAGGACGGTAGGCATTCACCCATACTAAGATGTGCCATTGGATATTAGGATTTCCACAGATGGGCCCAATGGTTGCAAGAGTGGATTGATTGTTGGTCTTGCTGAGTGGCCTGAGGACTGTGGATTCCCCAGGCAGTTGGAGTACTTCCAGGTCATGGCTCCTCTGCAGAGACCCAAGGCCTTCCCTTTTGTGTTCTGCAGCGTCCCAGCATGTGCTTGGATCGATGATGACACCCTTGTATGCATTCCTTGGAAAATCTGAACAAAATGAGTGAGAACGCTCTACTGTCTCCTCATCGAAAGTGAGGTCCAGCACGTTTCCTCTCTCGGGAGTATGGGACAGTTAGGAGTGAGGGCCAACGTCCCCTGCTGACAGGCATGCAAACCCCACTAAGGGCTCCAGCATTGGAGGGGCTCCTGTCTGAGGGTCGACCATGTCTGCCCATAAGCTGGGTCATCTATGAATCCCCGGTCCCTGCTAAAAGGCCGTTGAGAGAATGCAAGAGGGCAGGCTTTCCTGCTAGTCTTCAGGGTCGGAGTGTGTTCTGGTATAGACCCAGTAAGCTTGCAGCTTGGAGAGGTGATTTTTGGACAGGATCACACTTTGTGCATGCCGCTTCCGAGGTTGATTAAGGAAGCCAACATGAGCAAGCTTCCCTGGTTGGAGCCTGGAGCCTCAGGCCAGGCCTGTGGCCCTCTCTGTTGTTGTGTTTCGTGCAGTGAGGTTCTTGACTGCCCCGTGTGGCTGGAGCAGTGGGCGGGCGTGGGCTGGAGTTGGGCGATGGCGGAAGGGGGCTGATGGTTTAGGCCTCAGTGCTGCCCCTGTCAGCTCCTCTGCTGAAGTTGCCGGCACACTGTTGGCGCTAAGTGGAACATCGTGGAGTGGGGTGTGGATCGAGTGAAGCATTTCAGCCTGGGTGGTGGCTGCTGGCCTGGAGAGAAAGGTAAGGTATCATGAGGAAAGGTCCTGTGTGATGTCGTGGGATGGGTTGTCATCATTGGGTTGCAGGCGCTGGCCTCGGCTTCCCAAGAATGTGTCTTGTTCGTGATGGGCTGGCATAAGCTGCCTATGGAGCGGATGGCTTTGGCAGTTCAAGTGGGTGAGTTGAGGTTGGTAAGCTGTGTAGAGTTGCGATCCCGTTGCCCGAGGAATGACACCCAAAGGGTGTCTTGTGGGAAGTAGAGAAGATCGACATGGTGAGGCGTCTGTGCCGGCCTCCTTGCAGGTAGTTGAGTTATGCGAACATCCCCTTTGGCCGCTTTGTTCCCTTGTTTGGCAATGTGTAAAGCGAAAGTGTTTCTCCCGTGGGGGAATGACGCGATTGGCCGGTGTAGCACGCAGGCCTTTCGAACAGCCAGAGGTTTATCTGGAGCAGTCCATTGGTGGGGCAGAGATGGGGGCCCCATTGCCATGCCTGCTGTGCTGCCGTGGCCAGCCACTGTTCCCTTTCAGGCTTCCAAGTTCCCTCGCATGGCAGAGGTCTTCCTTTGAAAGTCTGTCTGTGGTCCTCGGGGACCATGCCTTTGATCACTGTGAGTTACTCGGTAGTGTCACTGTGGCAGTGGAGAATTTCCAGGATGCATGGTGTGGGATCAGCATCAACGAAGGAGACAGGCTTGCGGTCTGTCTTCCCTGGTGTTCAGTGTTCCCGTGTTCTGAAGATGTTTGTGGTTTCCAGTAGGGTCGTGTCGCCCTGTGGGCTGGAGGAGGGCATGTAGGACGAGGCTTTCAAGGGTTTGAGCGTTTCCTTAGGGGTCAGGGCCGCGAACATTGAAGATGGGAGCTGCCTGAGACGTGGCTGGGAATGTGGACTAGTTTCCGCCGTGGGGATCCGACATGGCTCATGGTGGCTGAAGCCCACCACTTCCTGTGGTGGGCATTCCCACGGGTCAATGGAAAGTGATTAGGCCTAGTTGGCGAGAAGTGGCACGTGGGCCCACGTTCATTAGCCCCTTGAGTGTTTTCAGACTGCATCTTGGCAGTAGACAGCTGCCGGTCGGTGTCGGCCCGACCATGGGAGTTCCCTTGCTTCCGGAAGTGCTGCGAGTGACCCCAAATGCCCATCAGATATACTGGTAGCTGACAGAGTCTCGCGGTGCATGTCGATGTCACAGCCAAGGCCCCGAGGCAGGTCTCATCAAGGCTTTGTGTTTTGGTCAGAAGGCGTGGCTGTAGGAGAGCGGGAGTCCGTGGACTATTTCAACAGCACCTGGGGGTCAAAGTGTGTCTGCGGCCTCTTAAAGCTGACAGGATTCTTTCTCCTTTCAGTTAGGGGTCTAACCAGGGTGCTGTGTATAAACTATTTCTTTTATTGTTGGACTCCTCTTCACAGGGCCATAGGGACACACAGAGACCAAGACGCGTATGCAGCGGCACACAGAGGAACCCACAAGCACGTCCGCATGCGCAGTCACAGTCACACACGCCCACACGCGTGAACACACACATACAGCCTCTCAGACACCGGCCAACATATGTGCGTAACTTCCTGCAGTCGTACTATCAGACATGCAGTCAATTCTCGGTAAGGGTTAGAGCTCCTTGGGAAGCAGTTTCAGAGCTCAAGGCCAGGTAACTGTTTTTATGGATCATGTCCTTTGAGGACACCGGTCCACTTATGAAGCCTCGGTGATTTCTGTCCACTTCTCAGGTGCAGTTGCTGGGAAAGGCTGGCCGTCGGCACAAACAAGAAGACCTTCGTGTGCTCTGATGACTGGAGGTGCTAAGAAGAACTGGAAAAAGTGAGGCGGGCCCATGTCCCCGAGCGTGGTCGTGGATAACTCAGGGTGGTAGGTATTCAAGCACCCCAAGATGTGCCGTTAGATATTAGGTTTTCCTCAGACGGGCCCAATGGCTGCAAGAGTGGATTGATTGTTCCCCTTGCTGAGTGGCCTGAGGGCTGTGGATTCTCCAGGCTTTTGGGGTAGCCCAGGCTCATGGCTCCTGTACAGAGTCCCGCGCAGACTCCGGTTGTGTTCTGCAGCGTCCCAGCATGTGCTTGGATTGATGATGACACCCTTGCATGCATTCCTTGGAAAATCTGAGCCAAATGAGTGAGAACACTCTACCGTCTCGTCATCGAAACTGAGGTTCAGCACGTTTCCTCTCTCAGGGGGAGAGGACAGTTAGGAATGAGGGCCAGCGTCTTCCGCCGACATGCATGCAAACACCACCAAGGACTCCAGTATTGGAGGGGCTCCTGTCTGAGGGTTGACCGTGTCTGCACATAAGCTGTGTTATCTGTGAATCCCGGGTCCCTGCTGAATGGCTGTTGAGGGAATGCGAGGGGGCAGGCTCTCCTGCTGGTCTTAAGAGTCAGAGTGTGTGCTGGTCTAGGCCCAGTTAGCTTGCAGTTGGGAGGTGAGTTTTGGCCAGGATCACGCTTCGTGCATGCCATTTTGGGGGTTGATTCTGGAAGCCAAAATGAGCAAGCGTCCCTGGTTGGTGCCTGGAACCTCAGGCCAGGCCTGTGGCCCTCCCTGTTCTTGCGTTTTTCACGGTGAGCTTCTTGAGTGCCTAGTGAGGCTGGAGCAATGGGCGGGGGTGAGCTCGGTTGGGCATCGGCGGAAAGGGGCTGATGGATTAGGCCTCGCTGCTGCCCTTGTTTGCTTCTCTACTTTAACTCCCGGCACAGTGTTGATGCCAAGTGGGTCATCGTGGAGTGGGGAGAGGAATGAGTGCTGAATTTAAACCTGCGTGGATCACTGATGGCCCGTACAGGAAGGGAAGGGAAGATGAGGACATGTCCTTTGTGATGTCGTGGAATAGGGTATCTTAATTGGGTTGCAGGTGCTGGCCTCGTCTTCCCAAGGATGTGTCATGTTCGTGATTGGCTGGCATCAGCTGCCTATGGAGGGGATGGCTTTGGCAGTTCAAGTGGATGAGGTGAGGTAGGTAACCTGTGTAGAGTTGGAATCCCATTGCCAGAGGAAAGACACCCAAAGGGTGTCTTGCGAGATGTAAAGAAGATTGACATGGTGACGCGTCTCTGCTGGCCTCCTTGGAGGTTGTTTAATTATGCGAACATCCCCTTTGGCCTCTTTGTTCCCTTGTTTGGCAATGTGCAAAGTGAAAGTGCTTCTCCCGGGGGGGGGCATGACTTGGCTTGCGAGGAGCCACAGGTTTATCTGGAGCAGTCCTTTGTGGGGACAGAGGTGGGGGCACTGTTGTGACGCTAGGTGCAGTGTCGTGGACAGCCACTGTGCCCTTTCAAGTTTCCAGGTCCCCTCGTGTGGCAAAGGTTTTCTGTTGAAAGTCTGTCTGTGGTCCTCGGGGACAGTGCCTTTGATCACTGTGAGTGCCTCGGTAGTGTCGCTGTGGCAGTGGAGAATTGCCAGGATGCATGGGGTGGGGTGGGCGTCATCAAAGCAGACAGGCTTGCGGTGTGTCTTCCCTGCTGTTCAGTGTCTCCGTGTTCGCATGTTGTCTGTGGCTTCAAGTAGAGTCGAGTCGCCCTGCAGGGAGGAGGAGGGCACTTAGGCCGAGGCTGTGTAGCGTTTGAACGTTTCTTCAGTGGTCGGGGCCGCAAACCCTACCAGTGGGAAGCTTGCCTATACGTGGCCGGGAAGGTGGCCTAATTTCGGCTGTTGGCTTCCAACCTGTGTCATGGTTGCTGAAGCCCAACACTTCCCATTGAGGGCATTCCCACGGGGTTATGGTAAGTGATTTGGTCTAGGTGGCGCGAAGAGGCACTTGGGCCGAAGTCCGTTAACCCCTTGAGAAGTGCCAGGCTGCATCATGCCTGTCGGCCACTGCAGGTCGGTGTCAGGCCGCCCATGGGAGGTTACCTTGCTTCCGGGAGCACTGGGAGTGACCCCAAGGGCACATCAGATGTGGTGGTAGGTGGCAGGATCTCCAGGTCCACATAGGTGTGACACCCACGGCCGGGAGGGAGGTCTCGTTCAGTCTTTGTGCTTTGGTCAGAAGGTGTGGCTGTGGGAGAGCGGGAGTCTGTGGCCTATTTTTTTTTTTTTTTTAAAGAATATTTTGATGACTCCAATTTTTTTTTAATAGTTACTTTATTTATTTATTTATTTTATTTATTTTTTTTATTTTTTTTTTTTGACTGTGTTGTGTCTTCGGTTCGTGCGAGGGCCTTCTCCAGCTGCGGCAAGTGGGGGCCACTCTTCTTCGCGGTGCGGGGACCGCTCTTCATCGCGGTGCGCGGGCCTCTCACTGTCGCGGCCCCTCCCGTTGCGGGGCACAGGCTCCAGACGCGCAGGCTCAGTAGTTGTGGCTCACGGGCCCAGTTGCTCCGCGGCATGTGGGATCTTCCCAGACCAGGGCTCGAACCCGTGTCCCCCGCATTAGCAGGCAGATTCTCAACCACTGCGCCACCAGGAAAGCCCTGTGGCCTATTTTGACAGCCTGGGGGTCAAAGTTCGCATGCGGCCTCATGAAGCTGACAGGGGTCTTTCTCCTTTCAGTTGGGGGTCCAACCAGGGTGCTGTGTATAAACTATGATGTTTACTGTTAGAAGCGTCTGCAGAGGGCCACAGGGACACCCAGAGACCAAGACGCGTATTTAGCGGCACCCACAGGTATCCACAAACGCATCCTCGTGCACAGTCACAGTCACACACGCCCACACGTGTGAATACACACATACAGCGTCTCACACACCGAGCAATGTACGTACGTAACTTCCTTCAGTCGTGCTGTGAGACACACAATCAGTTTTCGGTAAGGGACAGTGGTACTTGAGAAGCAGGTTCCAGGCTCACGCCCAGGTTAAGTGTTCCCAAAAATCATGTTCTCTGAGGACCCTTGTGCAATTCAGAAACCTGCCTGATTTCTGTCCACTTCTCAGGTGCAGTTGCAGAGTAAGGCTGGCTGTCGGCAAAGAGAAGAAGACCTTCGCGTTGTCTGATGACTGGATGTGCTAAGGAGAACTGGACAAAGTGGGGCGGGTGCACGTTGCCGAGCAAGGCTGTGGATAGCTCAGGACGGTAGGCATTCACCCATACTAAGATGTGCCATTGGATATTAGGATTTCCACAGATGGGCCCAATGGTTGCAAGAGTGGATTGATTGTTGGTCTTGCTGAGTGGCCTGAGGACTGTGGATTCCCCAGGCAGTTGGAGTACTTCCAGGTCATGGCTCCTCTGCAGAGACCCACGGCCTTCCCTTTTGTGTTCTGCAGCGTCCCAGCATGTGCTTGGATCGATGATGACACCCTTGTATGCATTCCTTGGAAAATCTGAACAAAATGAGTGAGAACGCTCTACCGTCTCCTCATCGAAACTGAGGTCCAGCACGTTTCCTCTCTCGGGAGTATGGGACAGTTAGGAGTGAGGGCCAACGTCCCCTGCTGACAGGCATGCAAACCCCACTAAGGGCTCCAGCATTGGAGGGGCTCCTGTCTGAGGGTCGACCATGTCTGCCCATAAGCTGGGTCATCTATGAATCCCCGGTCCCTGCTAAAATGCCGTTAAGGGAATGCAAGAGGGCAGGCTTTCCTGCTAGTCTTCAGGGTCGGAGTGTGTTCTGGTATAGACCCAGTAAGCTTGCAGCTTGGAGAGGTGATTTTTGGACAGGATCACACTTTGTGCATGCCGCTTCCGAGGTTGATTATGGAAGCCAACATGAGCAAGCTTCCCTGGTTGGAGCCTGGAGCCTCAGGCCAGGCCTGTGGCCCTCTCTGTTGTTGTGTTTCGTGCAGTGAGGTTCTTGACTGCCCCGTGTGGCTGGAGCAGTGGGCGGGCGTGGGCTGGAGTTGGGCGATGGCAGAAGGGGGCTGATGGTTTAGGCCTCAGTGCTGCCCCTGTCAGCTCCTCTGCTGAAGTTGCCGGCACACTGTTGGTGCTAAGTGGATCTTCGTGGAGTGGGGTGTGGATCGAGTGAAGCATTTCAGCCTGGGTGGTGGCTGCTGGCCTGGAGAGAAAGGTAGGGTATCATGAGGAAAGGTCCTGTGTGATGTCGTGGGATGGGTTGTCATCATTGGGTTGCAGGCGCTGGCCTCGGCTTCCCAAGAATGTGTCTTGTTCGTGATGGGCTGGCATAAGCTGCCTATGGAGCGGATGGCTTTGGCAGTTCAAGTGGGTGAGTTGAGGTAGGTAAGCTGTGTAGAGTTGCGATCCCGTTGCCCAAGGAATGACACCCAAAGGGTGTCTTGCGGGAAGTAGAGAAGATCGACATGGTGAGGCGTCTGTGCCGGCCTCCTTGCAGGTAGTTGAGTTATGCGAACATCCCCTTTGGCCGCTTTGTTCCCTTGTTTGGCAATGTGTAAAGCGAAAGTGTTTCTCCCGTGGGGGAATGACGCGACCGGCCGGTGTAGCATGCAGGCCTTTCGAACAGCCAGAGGTTTATCTGGAGCAGTCCATTGGTGGGGCAGAGATGGGGGCCCCATTGCCATGCCTGCTGTGCTGCCGTGGCCAGCCACTGTTCCCTTTCAGGCTTCCAAGTTCCCTCGCATGGCAGAGGTCTTCCTTTGAAAGTCTGTCTGTGGTCCTCGGGGACCATGCCTTTGATCACTGTGAGTTACTCGGTAGTGTCACTGTGGCAGTGGAGAATTTCCAGGGTGCATGGTGTGGGATCAGCATCAACGAAGGAGACAGGCTTGCGGTCTGTCTTCCCTGGTGTTCAGTGTTCCCGTGTTCTGAAGATGTTTGTGGTTTCCAGTAGGGTCGTGTCGCCCTGTGGGCTGGAGGAGGGCATGTAGGACGAGGCTTTCAAGGGTTTGAGCGTTTCCTTAGGGGTCAGGGCCGCGAACATTCAAGATGGGAGCTGCCTGAGACGTGGCTGGGAATGTGGACTAGTTTCCGCCGTGGGGATCCGACATGGGTCATGGTGGCTGAAGCCCACCCCTTCCTGTGGTGGGCATTCCCACGGGTCAATGGAAAGTGATTAGGCCTAGTTGGCGAGATGTGGCACGTGGGCCAACGTTCGTTAGCCCCTTGAGTGTTTTCAGACTGCATCTTGGCAGTAGACAGCTGCCAGTCGGTGTCGGTCCGACCATGGGAGTTCCCTTGCTTTCGGAAGTGCTGCGAGTGACCCCAAATGCCCATCAGATATACTGGTAGCTGACAGAGTCTCGAGGTGCATGTAGATGTCACAGCCAAGGCCCGGAGGCGGGTCTCGTTGAGGCTTTGTGTTTTGGTCAGAAGGCGTGGCTGTAGGAGAGCGGGAGTCCGTGGACTATTTTAACAGCCCCTGGGGGTCAAAGTGTGCCTGCGGCCTCTTAAAGCTGACAGGGTTCTTTCTCCTTTCAGTTAGGGGTCTAACCAGGGTGCTGTGTATAAACTATTTCTTTTATTGTTGGACTCCTCTTCACAGGGCCATAGGGACACACAGAGACCAAGACGCGTATGCAGCGGCACACAGAGAAACCCACAAGCACGTCCGCATGCGCAGTCACAGTCACACACGCCCACACGCGTGAACACACACATACAGCCTCTCAGACACTGGCCAACATATGTGCGTAACTTCCTGCAGTCGTACTATCAGACATGCAGTCAATTCTCGGTGAGGGTTAGAGGTCCTTGGGAAGCAGTTTCAGAGCTCAAGGCCAGGTAAATGTTTTTATGGATCATGTCCTGTGAGGACACCGGTCCACTTATGAAGCCTCGGTGATTTCTGTCCACTTCTCAGGTGCAGTTGCTGGGAAAGGCTGGCCGTCGGCACAAACAAGAAGACCTTCGTGTGCTCTGATGACTGGAGGTGCTAAGAAGAAGTGGAAAAAGTGAGGCGGGCCCACGTCCCCGAGCGTGGTCGTGGATAACTCAGGGTGGTAGGTATTCAAGCACCCCATGATGTGCCATTAGATATTAGGTTTTCCTCAGATGGGCCCAATGGCTGCAAGAGTGGATTGATTGTTCCCCTTGCTGAGTGGCCTGAGGGCTGTGGATTCTCCAGGCTTTTGGGGTAGCCCAGGCTCATGGCTCCTGTACAGAGTCCCGCGCAGACTCCGGTTGTGTTCTGCAGCGTCCCAGCATGTGCTTGGATTGATGATGACACCCTTGCATGCATTCCTTGGAAAATCTGAGCCAAATGAGTGAGAACACTCTACCGTCTCGTCATCGAAACTGAGGTTCAGCACGTTTCCTCTCTCAGGGGGAGAGGACAGTTAGGAATGAGGGCCAGCGTCTTCCGCTGACATGCATGCAAACACCACCAAGGACTCCAGTATTGGAGGGGCTCCTGTCTGAGGGTTGACCGTGTCTGCACATAAGCTGTGTTATCTGTGAATCCCGGGTCCCTGCTGAATGGCTGTTGAGGGAATGCGAGGGGGCAGGCTCTCCTGCTGGTCTTAAGAGTCAGAGTGTGTGCTGGTCTAGGCCCAGTTAGCTTGCAGTTGGGAGGTGAGTTTTGGCCAGGATCACGCTTCGTGCATGCCATTTTGGGGGTTGATTCTGGAAGCCAAAATGAGCAAGCGTCCCTGGTTGGTGCCTGGAACCTCAGGCCAGGCCTGTGGCCCTCCCTGTTCTTGCGTTTTTCACGGTGAGCTTCTTGAGTGCCTAGTGAGGCTGGAGCAATGGGCGGGGGTGAGCTCGGTTGGGCATCGGCGGAAAGGGGCTGATGGATTAGGCCTCGCTGCTGCCCTTGTTTGCTTCTCTACTTTAACTCCCGGCACAGTGTTGATGCCAAGTGGGTCATCGTGGAGTGGGGAGAGGAATGAGTGCTGAATTGAAACCTGCGTGGATGACTGATGGCCCGTACAGGAAGGGAAGGGAAGATGAGGACATGTCCTTTGTGATGTCGTGGAATAGGCTATCATAATTGGGTTGCAGGTGCTGGCCTCGGCTTTCCAAGGATGTGTCATGTTCGTGACTGGCTGGCATCAGCTGCCTATGGAGGTGGTGGCTTTGGCAGTTCAAGTGGATGAGGTGAGGTAGGTAACCTGTGTAGAGTTGGAAACCCATTGCCAGAGGAAAGACACCCAAAGGGTGTCTTGCGAGATGTAAAGAAGATTGACATGGTGACGCGTCTCTGCTGGCCTCATTGGAGGATGTTTAGTTATGCGAACATCCCCTTTGGCCTAATCGTTCTGTTGTTTGTAAATGTGCAAAGCGAAAGTGCTTCTCCCGGGGGGGCATGACTCGGCTTGCGAACAGCCAGAGGTTTACCTGCAGCAGTCCGTTGGGGGGACAGAGGTGGGGGCACTGTTGCGACGCCAGGCGCACTGTCGTGGACAGCCACTGTGCCCTTTCAAGTTTCCAGGTCCCCTCGTGTGGCAAAGGTTTTCCGTTGAAAGTCTGTCTGTGGTCCTCAGGGACAGTGCCTTTGATCACTGTGAGTGCCTCGGTAGTGTCGCTGTGGCAGTGGAGAATTGCCAGGATGCGTGGGGTGGGGTGGGCATCATCAAAGCAGACAGGCTTGCGGTGTGTCTTCCCTGCTGTTCAGTGTCTCCGTGTTCACATGATGTCTGTGGCTTCAAGTAGAGTCGAGTCGCCCTGCAGGCAGGAGGAGGGCACTTAGGCCGAGGCTGTGTAGCGTTTGAGCATTTCCTCAGTGGTCAGGGCCGCAAAGCCTACCAGTTGGAAGCTTGCCTATACGTGGCCGGGAAGGTGGCCTAATTTCTGCTGTGGGGTTCCAACCTGTGTCATGGTTGCTGAAGCCCAACACTTCCCATTGAGGGCATTCCCACGGGGTTATGGAAAGTGATTTGGTCTAGTTGGCGAGATGAGGCACTTGGGCCAAAGTCTGTTAACCCTTTGAGAAGTGCCAGGCTGCATCTTGCCTGTCGGCAACTGCAGGTCGGTGTCAGCCTGCCCATGGGAGGTTACCTTGCTTCCGGGAGCACTGGGAGTGACCCCAAGGGCACATCAGATGTGGTGGTAGGTGGCAGGATCTCCAGGTCCACATAGGTGTGACACCCACGGCCGGGAGGGAGGTCTCGTCCAGTCTTTGTGCTTTGGTCAGAAGGCGTGGCTGTGGGAGAGCGGGAGTCTGTGGCCTATTTTGACAGCCTGGGGTTCAAAGTTCGCATGCGGCCTCATAAAGCTGACAGGGGTCTTTCTCCTTTCAGTTGGGGGTCCAACCAGGGTGCTGTGTATAAACTATGACGTTTACTGTTAGAAGCGTCTGCAGAGGGCCACAGGGACACCCAGAGACCAAGACGCGTATTTAGCGGCACCCACAGGTATCCACAAACGCATCCTCGTGCACAGTCACAGTCACACACGCCCACACGTGTGAATACACACATACTGCGTCTCACACACCGAGCAATGTACGTACGTAACTTCCTTCAGTCGTGCTGTGAGACACACAATCAGTTTTCGGTAAGGGACAGTGGTACTTGAGAAGCAGGTTCCAGGCTCACGCCCAGGTTAAGTGTTCCCAAAAATCATGTTCTCTGAGGACCCTTGTGCAATTCAGAAACCTGCCTGATTTCTGTCCACCTCTCAGGTGCAGTTGCAGAGTAAGGCTGGCTGTCGGCAAAGAGAAGAAGACCTTCGCGTTGTCTGATGACTGGATGTGCTAAGGAGAACTGGACAAAGTGGGGCGGGTGCACGTTGCCGAGCAAGGCTGTGGATATCTCAGGACGGTAGGCATTCACCCATACTAAGATGTGCCATTGGATATTAGGATTTCCACAGATGGGCCCAATGGTTGCAAGAGTGGATTGATTGTTGGTCTTGCTGAGTGGCCTGAGGACTGTGGATTCCCCAGGCAGTTGGAGTACTTCCAGGTCATGGCTCCTCTGCAGAGACCCACGGCCTTCCCTTTTGTGTTCTGCAGCGTCCCAGCATGTGCTTGGATCGATGATGACACCCTTGTATGCATTCCTTGGAAAATCTGAACAACATGAGTGAGAACGCTCTACCGTCTCCTCATCGAAACTGAGGTCCAGCACGTTTCCTCTCTCGGGAGTATGGGACAGTTAGGAGTGAGGGCCAACGTCCCCTGCTGACAGGCATGCAAACCCCACTAAGGGCTCCAGCATTGGAGGGGCTTCTGTCTGAGGGTCGACCATGTCTGCCCATAAGCTGGGTCATCTATGAATCCCCGCTCCCTGCTAAAAGGCCGTTGAGGGAATGCAAGAGGGCAGGCTTTCCTGCTAGTCTTCAGGGTCGGAGTGTGTTCTGGTATAGACCCAGTAAGCTTGCAGCTTGGAGAGGTGATTTTTGGACAGGATCACACTTTGTGCATGCCGCTTCCGAGGTTGATTATGGAAGCCAAAATGAGAAAGCTTCCCTGGTTGGAGCCTGGAGCCTCAGGCCAGGCCTGTGGCCCTCTCTGTTGTTGTGTTTCGTGCAGTGAGGTTCTTGACTGCCCCGTGTGGCTGAAGCAGTGGGTGGGCGTGGGTTGGAGTTGGGCGATGGTGGAAGGGGGCTGATGGTTTAGGCCTCAGTGCTGCCCCTGTCAGCTCCTCTGCTGAAGTTGCCGGCACACTGTTGGCGCTAAGTGGATCTTCGTGGAGTGGGGTGTGGATCGAGTGAAGCATTTCAGCCTGGGTGGTGGCTGCTGGCCTGGAGAGAAAGGTAAGGTATCATGAGGAAAGGTCCTGTGTGATGTCGTGGGATGGGTTGTCATCATTGGGTTGCAGGCGCTGGCCTCGGCTTCCCAAGAATGTGTCTTGTTCGTGATGGGCTGGCATAAGCTGCCTATGGAGCGGATGGCTTTGGCAGTTCAAGTGGGTGAGTTGAGGTAGGTAAGCTGTGTAGAGTTGCGATCCCGTTGCCCAAGGAATGACACCCAAAGGGTGTCTTGCGGGAAGTAGAGAAGATCGACATGGTGAGGCGTCTGTGCCAGCCTCCTTGCAGGTAGTTGAGTTATGCGAACATCCCCTTTGGCCGCTTTGTTCCCTTGTTTGGCAATGTGTAAAGCGAAAGTGTTTCTCCCATGGGGGAATGACGTGAATGGCCAGTGTAGCACACAGGCCTTTCGAACAGCCAGAGGTTTATCTGGAGCAGTCCATTGGTGGGGCAGAGATGGGGGCACCGTTGCCATGCCTGCTGCGCTGCCATGGCCAGCTACTGTTTCCTTTCAGGCTTCCAAGTCCCCTCACATGGCAGAGGTCTTCCATTGAAAGTCTGTCTGTGGTCCTCGGGGACCATGCCTTTGATACCTGTGAGTTACTCTGTAGTGTCACTGTGGCAGTGGAGAATTTCCAGGATGCATGCGGTGGGATCAGCATCATGAAAGCAGACAGGTTTGTGGTCTGTCTTCCCTGGTGTTCAGTGTTCCCATGTTCAGAAGATGTCTGTGGCTTCCTGTAGGGTCTCGTCACCCTGCGGGCTGGTGGAGGGCATGTAGGATGAGGCGTTCAGGCATTTGAGCATTTCCGTAGGGGTCAGGTCCGTTAACCTTGCAGGATGGGAGCTGCCTGAGATGAGGCCAGGAAGGTGGCCTAGTTTCCACCGTTGTTTTCCAACATGGGTAATGGTTGCTGAAGCCCTCCACTTCCCATCATAGGCACTCCAATGGGTTAACGGAAAGTGAGTAGGACATGTTTGCGAGACGTGGCACTTGGGTCGACATGCATTAGCCCCTTTAATGGTTTCAGGCTGCATCTTGCCAGTAGACAGCTGCAGGTTTATGTCGGCCCACCCTTGGGAGTTCACTTGCTTTTGGAAGTGCTGGGAGTGACCACAAGGGCACATCAGATGTTCTGGTAGCTGGGAGGGTCGCATGGTCCATGTAGATGTGACACCCATGGTCGGGAGGCAGTTCTCGTCCAGTCTTTGTGCTTTGCTCAGAAGTTTTGGCTGTGGGAGTGCGAGTGTCCATGGACTATTTCAACAGCCCCTGGGGGTCAAGGTTTGCATACGGCCTCTTGAAGCTGAGAGGGGTCTTTCTTCTTTCAGTTGGGGGGCCAGCCAGGATGCTGTGTATAAACTATTGCGTTTTCTGTTGGAGGCATCTGCAGAGGCCCACAGGGACACCCAGGGACCAAGGCGCATATTCAGTGGTACACATAGGAACTCACCAGTGAATCCTCATGCGCCGTCACAGTCACACAGGCCCAGACGTGTTAATACACACATACAGCGTATCACACACTGGCCTTCGTACGTGCCTAACTTCCTCCAGTTGTGCTGTGAGACCTGCAATCAGTTTTCGGTAAGGGACAGTGGTTCTTGGGAAGCAGGTTCCAGGCTCACGTCCAGGTAAATATTCACAAGGATCATGTTCTCTGAGCACCCTGGTGCAATTCAGAAGCATGCGTGACTTCTGTCTTCTTCTCAGGTGCAGTTGCAGGGTAAGGCTGGCCGTCGGCAAAGACAAGAAGACCTTCACGTTGTCTGGTGACTGGATATGCTAAGGAGAACTGGAAAAAGTGGGGCAGGCGCACGTTGCCGAGAGTGGCTGTGGATAACTCAGGACGGTAGGCATTCACCTATACCAAGATGTTCCATTGGATATTAGGTTTTCCTCAGATGGGCTCAATGGCTACAAGAGTGGATTGATTGTTGGTCTTGCTGAGTGGCCTGAGGACTGTGGATTCCCCAGGCTGTTGGAGTAGTTCTGGGTCATGGCTCCTCTGCAGAGCCCCACAGCCTTCCCGTTTGTGTTCTGCAGCATCCCAGCATGTGCTTGGATCGATGATGACACCCTTGTATACATTCCTTGGAAAATCTGAACAAAATGCATGAGAACACTCTACTGTCTCCTCATCGAAAGTGAGGTCCAGCACGTTTCCTCTCTCGGGTGTAGGGGACAGTTAGGAGTGAGGGCGAACATCCCCTGCTGACATGCATGCAAACACCACTAAGTGCTCCAGCTTTGGAGGGGCTCCTGTCTGAGTATTGACCGTGTCTGCCCACAAGCTGGGTCATCTATGAATCCCCAGTCCCTGCTAAAAGGCCGTTGAGGGTATGCAAGGGAGCCGGCTCTCCTGCTGGTCTTCAGAGTTGTAATGTCTGCTGGTGCAGGCCCACTGAGCTTGCAGCTTTGAGATGTGTGTTTTGGCCAGCATCACGCTTTGTGCATGGCGCTTCAGAGGTTGAATCTGGAAAACAAAATGAGCAGGCTTCCCTGGTTGGAGCCTGGTGCCTCAGGCCAGACCTGTGGCCCTCCCTGTTGTTGCGTTTGGTGCGGTGAGGTTCTTGAGTGACTGGTGGGGCTGGAGCAGTGGGCGGGGGTGTGCTGGTTTTGGGTGACGGCGGAAGGGGCTGATGGTTGAGGCCTCGGTGCTGCCCCTGTCAGCTTCTGTGCTGAAGCTGCTGGTACCCTGTTGGTGCTAAGTGGATCATCGTGGAGAGGCGTGAGGATTGAGTGCTGCATTTAAGCCTGCATGGTGGCTCCTGGCCTGGAGAGAAAGGTAAGTTATCATGAGGACAGTTCCTGTGTGGTGTCATGGGATGGGCTGTCATCATTGGCTTTCAGCTGCTGGGCTCTGCTTCCCAAGGAAGTCTCTAGTTCGTGATGAGCTGTCATCAGCTGCCTATGGAGGGTTTGTTTTGGCAGTTCATGAGGATGCGGTAAGGTAGGTAACCTGTGTAGAATTGTGATCCCGTTTCTAGAGGAGTGATTCCCTAAAGGTGTCTTGTGTGAAGTAGAGAAGATGGAAATGCTGAGAAGTCTGTGCCGGCCTCCTTGGGGGTAGTTGAGTTATGCGAACAAGCCGTTTGTTTGCTTTGTTCCCTCGTTTGGGAATGTTCAAAGTGATAGTGTTTCTCCCAGAGAGCATGATGCAGCTGGCCCGTGTGGCATGGAGGCCTTTCGAACTGCCAGTTCTTTATCTGGAGCAGTCAGTTGGCAGGGAAGAGATGGGGGCACTGTTACCATGACTGCTGCACTGCCGTGGGCAGCCACTGACCCCTTTAAAGCTTCCAGTTCCCCTCGCATGGCAGAGGTCTTCCGTTTAAAGTCGGCCTGTGGTCCTCGGGGACCATGCCTTTGATCACTGTGAGTTACTTAGTAGTGTCACTGTGGCAGTGGAGAATTTGCAGGATGCATGGGGTGGGATCAGCATCATCAAAGGAGACAGGCTTGCGGTCTGTCTTCCCTGGTGTTCAGTGTTCCCGTGTTCTGAAGATGGTTGTGGTTTCCAGTAGGGTCGTGTCGCCCTGTGGGCTGGAGGAGGGCACGTAGGATGAGGCTTTCAAGGGTTTGAGCGTTTCCTTAGGGGTCAGGGCCGCGAACATTCAAGATGGGCGCTGCCTGAGACATGGCTGGGAATGAGGAGTACTTTCCGCCGTGGGGATCCGACATGGGTCATGGTGGCTGAAGCCCACCACTTCCTGTGGTGGGCATTCCCACGGGTCAATGGAAAGTGATTAGGCCTAGTTGGCGAGAAGTGGCACGTGGGCCCACGTTCGTTAGCCCCTTGAGTGTTTTCAGACTGCATCTTGGCAGTAGACAGCTGCCGGTCGGTGTCGGCCCGACCATGGGAGTTCCCTTGCTTCCAGAAGTGCTGCGAGTGACCCCAAATGCCCATCAGATATACTGGTAGCTGACAGAGTCTCGAGGTGCATGTCGATGTCACAGCCAAGGCCCGGAGGCAGGTCTCGTTGAGTCTTTGTGTTTTGGTCAGAAGGCGTGGCTGTGGGAGAGCGGGAGTCCATGGACTATTTCAACAGCCCCTGGGGGTCAAAGTTTGCCTGTGGCCTCTTGAAGCTTACAGCATTCTTTCTCCTTTCAATTGGAGGTCTAACCAGGGTGATGTGTATAAACTGTGGCGTTTACTGTTGAAGACCTCTTCACAGGTCCACAGGGACACACAGAGAGCAAGACCCGTATTCACCAGCACATAGAGAAACCCACACGCGCGTCTGTGTGCACAGTCACAGTCACACAGGCCCACACGCATGAACACACACATACAGCCTCTCACACGCCGACCAATGTACATGCCTAACTTCCTGCAGTCGTACTATCAGAAGTGTAATCAATTCTCAGTAATGGATAGCGGTCCTTGGTAAGCAGTTTCAGAGCTCAAGCCCAGGTAAGTTTTTGCATGGATCATGTCCTCTGAGGACACCGGTCCACTTCTGAAACCTTGGTGATTTCTGTCCACTTCTCAGGTACAGTTGCTGGGCAAGGCTGGCCATTGGCAAAAACAAGAAGACCTTCGTGTGGTCTGATGACTGGAGGTGTTAAGAAGAACTGGAAAAAGTGAGGTGGCCCATGTTCCTGAGCATTTTCGTGGGTAACTCAGGACTGTAGGTATTCAATTACCCCAAGATGTGCCATTAGATATTAGGTTTACCTCAAACGGGTCCAGTGGCTGCAAGTGTGGATTGATTGTTCTTCTTGCTGAGTGGCCTGAGAGCTGTGGATTCCCCAGGCTTTTGGAATACCCTGGGTTCATGTCTCCTCTGCACTGCACCGCAGTCTGCCCGGTTGTGTTCTGCAACGTCCCAGCATGTGCTTGGATTGATGATGACATTCTTGTATG
The DNA here is from genome assembly GCF_965194805.1 of Balaenoptera borealis. NCBI lineage: Eukaryota > Metazoa > Chordata > Mammalia > Artiodactyla > Balaenopteridae > Balaenoptera > Balaenoptera borealis. Next base: position 129,217,543 of record NC_138866.1, read on the forward strand.
CATTCCTTGGGAAATCTGTACTAAATGAATGAGAACGCTGTACCATCTCCTCAATGAAACTGAGGTCCAGCACATTTCCTCTCTCGGGGGTGGGAGACAGTTAGGAGTGCAGGCCAGCGTCCCCTCCTGACCTGCATACAAACTCCACTAAGGGCTCCAGCATTGGAGGGGCTCCTGTCTGAGGGTCAGCTGTGTCTACACATAAGCTGGGTCATCTATGAATCCCAGATCCCTTCTGAAAGGCCTTTGAGGGAATTCGAGGGGCAGGCTCTCCTGCTGGTCTTCAGAGTCAGAGTGTGTGCTGGTGTAGGCCCAGTGAGCTTGCAGCTTGGAGAGGTGTGTTTTGGCCAGGATCACGCTTTGTGCATGCTGCTTCACGGGTGGTTTCTGGAAGCCAAAATGAGCAAGCTTCCCTCATTGTAGCCTGGAGCCTCAGACTAGGCCTGTGGCCCTCCCTGTTGTTGCATTTGGTGTGATGAGGTTCTTGCGTGCCCGGTGGGGCTGGAGCAGTTGGTGGGGGTGGGCTGCTGTTGGGCGTCAGTGGAATGGGGCTGATGTATTAGGCCTCGCTGCTGCCCATGTCAGCTCCTCTACTGCAGCTCCCTGCACAGTGTTGCCTCTAAGTGGGCCATTGTGGACTGCAGTGAGGACCGAGTGCTGCATTTAAGCCTGCGTGGTGCCTCTTGGCCTAGACAGGAAGGTAAGGGATGATGAGGACAGGTCCTGTGTGATGTCGTGGGATGGTCTATCATCATTGGGTTGCAGGCGCGGGCCTGTTCCTGATGGGCTGGCATTAGCTGCCTATGGAGGGGATGGCTTTGTCAGTTCATGTGGATTCAGTGAGGTAGGTAACCTGTGTAGACTTGTGATCCCGTTGCCAGAGGAATGACGCCCTAACGCTGTCTTGTGGGACCTAAAGAAGATGGACATGCTGAGGCACCTGTGCCCAGCTCCTTGGAGGTAGGTGAGTTATGCGAACATGCCCTTTGGCCGCGTTGTTCCGTCGTTTGTGAATGTGCAAAGCGGAAGTGTTTCTTCTGGAGCGCATGACGCGGCCGGCCCGTGTGGCATGCAGGCCTTTCGAACAGGCAGAGGTTTATCCGGAGCAGTCTGTTGGTGGGGCAGAGATGAGGGCACTGTTGCGATGCCAGGTGCGCTGCTGTGGACAGCCACTGTGCCCTTTCAAGCTTCCAAGTCCCCTCGTGTGGCAGAGGTCTTCCATTGAAATTCTGTCTGTGGTCCTCAGGGACAGTACCTTTGATCACTGTGAGGTCCTTGGTAGTGTCACTGTGGCAGTGGAGAATTGCCAGCATGCATGGCTTGGTGTGGGCATCATCAAAGCAGGCATGCTTGTGGTCTGTCTGCCCTGGTGTTCTGTTTCCTCGTGTTTGCATGATGTCTGTGTCTTCCAGTAGGGTCGAGTCGCCCTGTGGGCTGGAGGAGGGCACTTAGTCCGAGGCTGTCAAGCATTTGAGCATTTCCTTAGGGGTCATCGCCACGAACACTGCCAGTGGTGAGCTGGCTGAAACGTGACCGAGAAGGTGGCCTAGTTTCCACCGTTGGGTTCCAATCTGGGTCATGGTTGCTGAGGCCTACCACTTCCCGTTATGGGTATTCCCACGGGTCCACGGAAAGTGATTTGGCCTAGTTGGCGAGAAGTGGCACTTGGGCCAATGTTCATTAGCCCCTTGAGAGGTGCCGGGCTGCATCTTGCCTGTAGGCAGTTGCACGTTGGTGTCGGTCTGCCCATGAGAGCTTCCCTTGCTTCCAGAAGCACTGGGAGTGACCCTAAGTGCACATTAGATCTGTTGGTAGCTGGCAGGGGCTCCAGGTCCACGTATATGTCACACCCATGACCAGGAGACAGGTCTCGTCCATTCTTTGTGCTTTGGTCAGAAGGCGTGGCTGTGGGAGAGTGGGAGTCTGTGGCCTATTTCAATAGCCCCTGAGGGTCAGTGTTCGCATGTGGACTTTTGAAGGTGATAGAGGTCTTTCTCCATTCATTGGGAGGGTCCAAAGCCAGGGCACTTCATATAAACTTTGTTTTTTACTGTTCAAGGTCTCTGCAGAGGGCCACAGTGTCACAGAGACCAAGACGCAGATTCAGAGGGACTCACCAAAACCCGCCAGCCAGTCCTAGTGCACAGTCACAGACAGACATGTGCACATGCGTAAACACACACAAACACCGTCTCACACACGGGCCAATGTATGTGCCTGACTTCCTGCAGTCGTGCTGTCAGAAATGCATTCAGTTTTCGGTAAGGGATAGAGGTCCTTGGGAAGCACGTTCAAGCCTCACACCCAGGTTAATATTCACATATATCATGTTCTCTGAGGACCCCATTCCAATTCTGAAGCCTGTGTGGTTTCTGTCCATTTCTCAGGTGATCTTGCTGGGCAAGGCTGGCCATTGGCCTAGAGAAGACCTTCGCATGGTGTGATGACTGGAGGTGCTAAGGAGATATGGAAAAAGTGAGGTGTGCCCATGTTGCCGACCGTGGCCATGGATAACTCAGGATGGTAGGCATTCAACCACTGCAAGATGTGCCAATGGATATTTGGGTTTCCTGGGCCGGACCCAGTGGCTGCAATAGTGGATTGCCTGTTCCTCTTGCTGAGTGGCCTGAGGGCTGTGGATTCCCCAGGCTTTTTGAATACTCCGGGGTCATGGCTCCTCTGCAGAGCCAAGCAGCCTGCTCTGTTGTGTTGTGCACTGTCCCAGTATGTGCTTGGATGTAAGATGAAACCCTTTTATGCATTCCTTGGAAAATCTGAATAAGATGAGTGAGAACGCTCTACCGTCTCCTCATCAAAACTGAGGTCCAGCACGTTTCCTCCCTCGGGGGTAGGGTACAGTTGGGAGTGTGGGCCAGCATCCCCTTGCTGACATGCATGCAAACACCACCCAGGGCACCAGCATTTGAGGGGCTCCTGTCTGAGGGTCGACCATGTCTGCACCTTAGCTGGGTCGTCTATGAATCCCAGGTACCTGGTGAAAGGCCGATGATGGATCACAAGTTGGCAGGCTGTCCTGCTGGTTTTAGGAGTCATAGTGTGTGCTGGTCCAGGCCCAGTGAGCTTGCAGATTGGAGAGGAGTGTTTTGGCCATGTTTTCTCTTTGGTCGTGGCACTTTGGGGTGTGTTTGGAAGCCAAAATGAGCAAGCTTCCCTGGTTGTGGCCTGGAGCCCCAAGCCAGGCATGTGGCCCTCCCTGTTGTTGCCTTTGCCGCGATGAGTTTCTTGAGTGCCCAGTGGGGCTGGAGCAGTGGGTGGGGGTGGGCTGGGGCTGGGCATCGGTGGAAAAGGGCTGATGGATTAGGCCTCAGTGTTGCCCTTGTCAGCTCGTGTACTGCAACTCTTGGCACAGTATTGGCACCAAGTGGGTCATCGTGTAGTCGGGTGAGGACCGAGTGCTGCATTTAAGCCTGCATGGTGGCTGATGGCCTGGACAGGAAAGTAAGGCATGATGAGGACATGTCCTGTGTGATGTCATGGGATGGGCTCTCATCATTGGGTGGCAGGTGTTCGCCTCGGCTTCCCTAGTATGTCCCTGAACCGTGAGTGTTGCCATCAGCTGCCTAGGGAGGAGAGGGCTTTTGTGGTCCAAGTGGATGTGTTGTGATTGGTGACCTGTGTTGACCGGGGACCCCTTGCCTGAGGAATGACACCCAAAGGGTTTATTGTGGGGAGTAGAAGAGATCCAATTGCTGAGGGGTTGGGGCTGGCCCCCCTAAGGGGAGGTGAGTTATGCAAACATGCCCTTTGACCCCTTTGTTCCCTGGTTATTGAATGTGTGAGGCAAAAGTGTTTCTCCCAAAGGGCATGACACGGCCTGCCCAGGTAGCATGCAAGCCTTTCACAGGGCCAGAGGCTTATCTGTGGAAAACCGTGGGTGTGGCAGAGATGGGGGCTATATTGTGATGCCAGGCATGCTGCCGCGTACAGCCAGTTGTGTCCTTTCAGGGTTTCAGTTCCCCTCCCATGGCATAGGTCCTCCATTTGAAGTCTTTCTGTGATCCTCGTGGATGGCGCCTTGGATGTCTGTGAGGTCCTTGTTGGTGTTGCTGTGATGGTGAAGAGGTTACAGAATGTATGGCGTGGGGTCGACCTCATCAAAGCCGACGTGCTTGCTGTCTGTCTTCCGTGGTGCTCAGCGTCTCCCATGTTAGCATGGTGTCTGTGGCTTCTTGTTGTGTCCAATCGCCCTGTGGGCAGGAGGAGGGCACGTGGGACAAGGATATGCAGCATCTGAGCATTTCCTCAGGGACCAGAGACACGAATCCTGCCAGTTGTTTACCTGGCTGGAACCTGGCCAGGAAGGTGGCCTAGTTTCCTTGTGCGGTTCGACCCTGCATAATGGTGGCTGAAGAGCAACACTTCCTATGGCCGGCATGCCCGTGGGTCCACAGAAAGTGATTTGGCGTAGTTGGCCTTAAGTGGCACCTGGTCTTAAGTCCTTTGGCCCCTTGAAAGGAAGAGGGGCTGCATCTTGCCTGTAGCCAGCTGCAGGGCAGTGTCGGCCTGCCTGTGGGAGTTTCCCTTCTTCCCGGAGGTGCTGGGAGTGGCCAGCAAGTGCACATCAGATGTGCTAGGGTAGCTGGCAGGGTCTCCAGGTTTATGTAGATGTCACAACCACAACCAGGAGGCCAGGCCGGTCTCATCGAGTCTATGTGCTTTGGTCAGAAGACAGTGCTGTAGTAGTGCAGGAGTCTGTTGCTTATTTCAACAGCCCCTGGGGTCAAAGTTCGCATGAGGCCTCTTGAAGGTAGCAGGGGTCTTTCAACATTCTGTGGCAGGGCCCAAGGCCATGGCTCTGTGTATAAGTTGTTGCTTTTCCTGTCTGAGGCCTTTGCAGAGGGGTACAGGGACACACAGAGGCCCAGACGCGGGTACAGAGGCACACACAGAAACCCGCAAGCGAGTCCTCATGCGCAGTCACAGTCACACACACGGGCAAATGTCCACGTGTACACATACACCCTCACACTCGTGGGCCCACGTATGTGCCTACCTTCCTTCAGTCCTGCTGTCAGACACGCATTCACTCCTCCATAAGGGATTGAGGTACTTGGGAAGCAGGTGCAGGGCTTATCCCCAGGTAAATGTTGGCATGAATAGTGTTCTCTGAGTACCCTGGTCCAATTCTGAAGCCTGCATGATTTCTGTCCACTTCTCAGGTGCATTTGCTGGGCAAGGCTGGCCGTCGGCTAAGACAAGAAGACCTTCGCTTGGTCTGATGACTGAAGGTGCAAGGGAGACCTAGAAGAAATGGGGCAGCCCAGGGTGCCGAGCATGGCTGTGGATCACTCAGGACAGTAGGTATTCTCCCACTCCAAGATGTGCCATTCGATATTAGGGTTTCCTTGGACGGTCCCAGTGGTTGCAAGCGTGGATTGACTGATCTTAATGCTGAGAGGTCTGGGTGGTGGGGATTCCCCAGGCTCTGGAGCTCTCCAAGGTCACTGGGTTCTCTGTGGACCCACAGAGATTGACTGATCTTAACGCTGAGAGGCCTGCCCTTTGGGTTCTGTAGCATCCCAGCATGTGCTCGGAATGATGATGTCTTCCTCATATGCATTCCTTGGAAGATCTACAGGAAATGATTGTGAACACCCTACCATCTCCTTATTGAAACTGAGGTCCACTCCATGGCTTCCAGAGGGAATGTAAGGAGAGTGTCACATTGCAATTGCTGCCTTGGATATCTGCAACCACGTTGTGTGAGTTTAGTTGGCAGGATTCTTGTTGGGCGAAGAGCCATTGGGAAAGAGCCTGGGATGCACATCCACGGAGAAAGGCTAGGGAGAGCATGTCATCTCTGGGCACCCGAGTTTAATCAAGCTTCTGTGGTGAGGGGTGGCTCTGGAACCTTGCCATGAGACGTTTTGATCTGGGGAGAGAGAGAAAGGCAAGGCAAGCGGGAAATAAACGTGACGTGATTGGCTAAGCCCATGGGTAGACTGGTGGGTGGATAGATTGACAGTGGGCATAGGGTTCCTAGAACTCCTCTGGGATGCCTTCAGGTGCGTTTGAAGGCATGTATAGGGAAGGATTACAGGTGCACGTTCATGAACATCCCACCCTTGGCCTCTCCTTTGTCGATTTGCATCATGGCGGGTCCCTGTGCCAGCTAGTGGTTGCCTTTGTGGCACAGTATGGTGTCTTCACAAGAGGGCCGATTTGGAGGCCATGGGGTGTTTTGACCTTGTCTGGCCACGTTCACCCTATGTTGAAGATGTGAAGGTGTTCCTCAGGACTTCCCAGCATCATTTCTGTACCCAACCCACACACTGTTCCCTGAGGATTGGAGCTCTTCCTGGAGGTCTTTGGACACAACCCAGAAACAAGGGATTCGGCTTCCAAGGAGAGCATGCAGGTTTAAGGGCAGGAGAGGTTTTGTGGCACTGGGATCACTTTGTCCTGTCACCCGCTGGTGGGGCGAACCTGTGGTCTCTGGTGTGCCTGGCCTCAGGCCAGAGAAGTCATGCCGGTTCAAGAGTCTAGGCTGTTGGCTGGGTTTTCTTATTGCTCAGCTCTGGCTGACACATTGGTTCTGGAGGACCTGGGTCTCAAGCTTTCTCCAAAGTCGTGGCACTGATGGGCCCAGCATGCGAAAGTGCAAGGCACCACGTGAAGTAAGCCAGTTGCAGCAAGGGTCTTGTCCCGCAACTTTGGGCATCAAAATGGCTCTGATGCCATTCACTTTCCATGTGGTCCAAGTAAAGGGGCTCTGGCTTGGCAAGAGTCCAGGAAGAATGCCAGTTGGTGAGTCCCCTTGGTCAGTCCAGGAGTGCCTCGGGTGCCCTTTGTTGCGGGGTCCATCAAGCCGCTTTTGAAGGAGGTCATCACTTTTGGCCAAGGGCCATTCCCTTCTGGAAAGTAACTGGGACCGTGTTTCCCCTTGATTGTGAGTCCATTGTGAGGAAGCATATGTGCCAAGAGCGGGTGTGTTTCCCTGGAGGGCAGTGGTTCTTAGGCTGAGGGGACCCAGTTCCCCTGAGGGTGTCTCAGGGGTTCAGGATGACATCATTATGCTGTGTCGGTGGGGAAGGCACTCAGGAGGGGAATTACAGGGCTCGAGACCAGGGGGTTGATGGACTGCAGTGCACATTGTCCTGAAGGACGCCTGCTCTGAAGGCATCCACACCCCGATCTTTTCATGTTTGGCTGCTGACACACAGAAAAAATGGGCAGCAAATTAACATAGAGGCAACATAGAGCTCACATGTCTGGGTGGTATCACCCTTTCCCTCTGTGCGCCTGTGCACCCATGTACCATTCTCAAGCATCCGTGTTTTCTATCACTCCGAGCCAGGTGGAGTGCCAGGGAATGAAGGCCAGTGACAGCGTGTGACTCTCTGCATATTCTGTAATACCCAGCGAGTCAAGGAAGGCGCAGCAAGACGAGGCAATGTGAGGTGAGGCGAGGGAGTCTCAGACGCGTGTTGGCATGCAGTCCGTGAGGTTACTGGTGGAACCCTTGTTGCAGTAAACTGCACTTCTTTACAAAACATAGATATTTGCCCATGGTACTTTTGCATCAGGGCTGCACCGTAATCTTCTGGGGTTTTCCCAAGGAACACAAGCCCCGATGCTCTGAGACTTGGCTGCAATTCCTGCCCCACGTCTCGGCTCTGGGCACTCCTGAAGGCTGACAAGATTGAGCTCGCTGGCCGTCCCATGGTGGAGGCTGTGACTTCGCATGTCCAGCCTTTAAGCAGGTGCTTGGATTGATGATTACTCCCACAAATGCATTCCTTGGAAATCTGAACAGAATGAGTGAGCAATCCCTACTGTCTCATCAGAACTGAGGTCCAACACTTGCCTCCCAAAGGGAAAGTAGGGAGAAGTTCATGTTGCATTTGCTGCATTGGGCATCCACAGACACCTTGCTCATGTTGAGGGTGACGGAGTTCTCGTGGGGAGAAGAGCCACTGGGAAAAGAGCCTGGGGTGCCCATCCATGTGGGAAAGCTCAGACAGCATGCCGTCTCTGAGTGCCTGAGTCTTGCCAGGACTGCTGTCCCCTGCCACGGGTAAGTGTGCAGGTGGCAGAGGAAGTGGGAGCCACTGGTGGGCCTCTGGCCTACCAGTGAGTTCTACAGGCCTCCCAGACGCCCTGTCATTACTTTGCTCCCTCAAGGAAACAGATGTCTCTACACTCAGGGTCAGAGTAGGAGACCTGGCATAGACCAGGCTTCTTTGTCATGTTCTGCTTCAGAGATGGGATGCAGGGTAGGTTTCTCCTGATGATGGGGGAAATCAAATGGGCCACTGTCCCTGGAGGTTGGGCCAAGCTGATGCCTTCTCCTTGGGTTGTGTCCTCCTTGTGTGTTTGTGGGCTGGGGGGCAGGACAATGCTTTAGGCAATTCCCAGGGAAATCAAGCTTCTGTGCCAAAGGGTTGCCCTGGCACCTTGCCATGAGACGTTTGCATGCGGGTGGAGAGAGAAAGGCAAGGTGAGCGGGAAATACACATGAGTTGCTGGGCTAATCCCTCTGGTAGACTGGTGGCTGAATAGATCGACGGTGGCCATAGGGTTCCCGGAACTCCTTTGGGATGCCTTCAGTTGCATGTGGAGGCACGTGTAGGGAAGGATTATGTGTGGACATTCATGGACCATCCCGCCCTATGCCTCTCCTTTGTCGATTTGCTTCCTGACTGGTCCCCGTGCTAGTGAATTGTTGTCTTCATGGCACAGTATGTGGTGTTCGAAAGGGGGATGATTTGGAGGCCTTGGGGGTTTTTGTCTCTCTCTGGCCACATTACCCCTGTGTTGAAGATGTGAAGGTGTTCCTCAGGAGAGCCCACCATCGTTTTTATACCTGGCCCACATAGCGTTCCCTGAGGATTGGAGCTCTTCCTGGAGGTCATTGGGCGCAACCATGTGGAAACAAGGGAGTCAGCTGCCAAGGAAAGGCTACAGGTTTAAGGGCAGGAGAGGTTGTGTGGTGCAGGGGTCATTTTGTCCTGCCACCCACTGGGGCCGCGAGCCTGTGGTCTCTGGCATGCCTGGCCTCAAGACAGAGAAGTCATGCTGGTTCAAGAGTCCAGGCTGTTGACTGGGTTCTCTCTTCACACAACTGTGGGTAACAAGTTGGTTCTGGAGGACCTGGGTCTCATGGCTTCTCCGAGGTCATGTCACTGACGGGCCCAGAGTGCGAAAGTGCAAGGCACCATGGCACGTTACCCAGTTGTAGCAAGGGTCTTGCCCCACAACTTTGGGCATTGGAATGGCTCTGATGTCATTAGCTTTGCGTGTGATCCAAGTGAAGTGCCTCTGGTTTGGCAAGAGGCGAGGAAGCATGCCAGCTGGTGAGTCCCTCTTGGTCAGTCCAGGGGTGCCTCAGGTGCCTTTTGTCACTGGGCCGAGGAGCCGCTTTTGATGGAGGTCATCATTTTCGGGCAAGGGCCATTCTCTTGTGGAAGATCTCAGGGACCGCTTTTCCCCTTGAGAGCGAGTCCATTGTGAAGAAGCATATGTACCAAGAGCGGGTGTGTTTCCCTGGAGTGCAGTGGCTCTTTGGCTGAGTGGCCCCAGTTCCCCTGAGGGTTTCTCGGGTTCAGGATGACATCATTATGCTGTGTCGGTGGGGAAGGCGCTCAGGACGGGAATTGCAGGGCTGAAACCCAGGGGTTTGATAGATAGTGGCACTCTTTTCCTGATGGTCACATGCTCTCTAGGCATCCTCACCCCGATGCATTCTCATTTGGCTGTTGACACATAGACAAGCTGGACAGCAAATGAAACACAGAGGTGAGATAGGGCGCACTTCCCAGGGTGGTATTGCCCTTTCCCTTTGTGCGCCAGTGCACCATCCTCAAGAGTGCATGTGTTCTCTCATGCCGAGCCAGGTCGAGCACCACGAATGAATGCCAGCAGCAGCATGAGACGCTCAGCATATTCTGTAATATCCTGTGAGGTGAGGACGGTGCGGCAGCCAGGCGAAAGATGGAGTCTCGGAGGCATGTTGGCGTGCAGTCCATGAGGTTAGTGGTGGAACCCTCATGGTGGTAAGCGGCACTTATATGCAAAAACCTAGATGTTTGGCAAAGGGGACTTGTGCACTGGGGCTACACACTCAACTTCAGAGCTTTACCTGTGGCACCTGAGCTCCAACGCCCTGAGACTTGGCTGCACTTCCTGCCATTTGGCTCAGCTCTGGGCGCTCCCAACTGCTGACATGATTGAGCTCGCTGGCCAACCCGTGGTGGAGGCTGTAACTTTGCACATCCAGCCTTTGAGCAGGTACTTGCATCGATGAAGTCTCCCACATATGCATTCCTTGCAAATCTGAACAAAATGAGTGAGCAATCCCTACCGTCTCCTAATTGGAATTGAGGTCCAGCACGTGGCTCCCAAAGGGAAAGTAGAGAAAGGTTCACATTGCATTTGCTACCGTGGGCGTCCGCAGCAACGTTGTTCAAGTTGAGGGTGGCAGGCTTCTTGTGGGGAGAAGAACCATTGGGAAAGGTGCCTGGGATACCCATCCATGTGGAAAGGCTAGGGACAGTGTGCCGTCTCAGTGTGCTTGAGTCTAGCCAGGATTGCTGTCCCCTGCCACAGTTGAGCATGCGGGTGACAGAGGAAGTGTGAGCTTGTGGTGGGTCTCGAGCCTGCCATTGAGTTCTACAGGCCTTCCCCACCCCCCGGTCATTGCTTTGTTCCCTCAAGGAAACAGGTGTCTCTACACTCAGTGTCAGAGCAGGAGTCCTAGCCTAGGCCAGACTTCTTTGTCATGGTCTTCTTGGGAGATGGGATGCAAGATAGGTGTCTCCTGTTGATCGGGGGAAATCAAATGGGCCACTGTCCCCGGAAGTTAGGCCAAGCTGATGGCTCCTCCTCAGGTTGTGTCCCCCTTGTGTGTTAGTGGGCTGGGGGGCTGGGAAAGGCCTTAGGCAATTCCCTGGGAAATCAAGCTTCTGTGGTGAGGGGTTGCTCTTGCACCTTGCCATGAGATATTTTTATGCAGGCAGAGAGAGAAGGGCAAGGTGAGCGGGAAATACACATGAGTTGCTTGGCTAATCCCTCAGGTAGACTGGGGGGTGGATAGATCGACGGTGGCCATGGGGTTCCCGGAACACATTTGGGATTCCCTCAGGAGCATCTGGAGGCACGTGTAGGGAGGGAATACGGGAGCACTTTTGTGGACTGTCCCGCCTCTTTCCTCTCCTTGGTCGATTTGCTTCATGGCGGGTCCTTGTGCCAGCGAATGGTTGCCTTCATGGCACAGTATGGTGTCTTCTCATGGGGGCCGATTTGGAGGTCTTGGGGTGTTTTGTCCCTGTCTGACCACGTTCCCCCTGTGTTGAAGATGTGAAGGTGTTCCTCAGGACAACAGAGCATCGTTTCTATACCCGGCCCAAGTAGCATTCCCTGAGGATTTGAGCTCTTCCCAGAGGTCATTGGGAGCAACCACGTGGAAACAAGGGAGTCGGCTGCCAAGGAAAGGCTACAGGTTTAAGGGCAGGAGAGGATGTGTGGTGCAGGGGTCATTTGGTCCCACCACCAGCTGGTGCAGGAGCCTGTGGTCTCTGGCGTGACTGGCCTCAGGCCACAGATGTCATGCCAGTTCAAGTGTCCATGATGTTGGCTGGGTTCTCTTGTTTCACGGCTGTGGATGCATTTCGGTGCTGGAGGACCTGGGTCTCACGGGTCCTCCGAAGTCATTTCACTGACGGGCTGAGACTTCAAAATTGCAAGGAACCACGGCAAGTTACCCAGTTGCTGCAAGGGTTTGTGCCGCAACTTTGGATATTGGAAAGGCTCCGATGCCTTTAGCTTTGCGTGTGGTCAAAGGGAAGGTCCTCTGGCTTGGCGGGAGGCCAGGAAGTATGCCTTCTGGTGAGTCACCCTTGGTCAGTCCAGGGATTCCTCAGGTGCCCTTTGTCACGAGTCCCTACAAGCCGCATTTGATGGAGGTCACCACATTCGGCGAAGGGCCATTTGCTTGTGGAAGATCTCAGGGACCACATTTCCCCTTGTGGGTGAGTCCATTGTGTGGAAGTGTATATGCCAAGAGCGGGTGTGTTCACCTGGAGGACAGTGGCTCTTAGGCTGAGGGGACCCTCTTCCCCTGAGGGTGTCTCAGTGGTTCAGGATGACATCCTTGTGCTGTGTTGGTGGGGAGGTCTCTCAGAGGGGAATTGTAGGGCCCATATCAGGGGGTTGATGGACAGCAGCGCTCTTTGTGCTGATGGCTGCGTGTTCTGAAGGCATCTGCATCATGACTCATTCACGTTTGGCTGCGGACACACAGAAAAAACGGGCAGCAAATGAAATGTTGAGGCGAGATAGAATGCACATCTCTGGGTGGTGTCGCCCATTCCCTCTGTGCACCCGTCCACCATCCTCAAACGTTCATGTGTTCTCTCACCCCGAGCCAGGTGCAGTGCCAGAGAATGAATGCCAGCAGCAACATTGGGCCCTCTGTATAGTCCGTGGTATCTGGCGAATAGAGGACATTGCGGCAAGGAGAGGTGAGGCAAAGGAGTCTCAGAGGGGTGCTGGCGTGAAGTCCTTGAGGTTCCTGTTGGAAACCTTGTTGCAGTAAGCGGAACTTCTTTGCAGAAACCTAGATGTTTGTCCACAGGATATTGTACATGAAGAGTACACCATTACCTTCTGGGCTGTTCCCAGGGCACCTGAGCTCCGATGCCCTGAGAATTGGCTGCACTTCCTGCCCCATGACTCGATTCTGGCTGCTCCTGACTGCTGACATGATTGAGCTCGCTAGCTGTCCCATGGTGGAGGCTGTGACTTTGCATGTCCAGGCTTTGAGCACATGCTTGGATCGATGATGACTCTCAAAAATGAATTCCTTGGAAATCTGAACAAAATGAATGAGCAATCTCTACCATCTCCTCATTGGAACTGAGGTCCAGCACGTGGCTCCCAAAGGAAGAGTAGGGAGAGGTCACGTTGCATTTAACTACTGTGGGGATCCACAGCTACGTTGTTCAAGTGGAGAGTGGTGGCCTTCTCTGGGGAAAGGGCCATTTGGAGAGGAGCCTGTTATGCCCATCCACATGGGAAGGTTTAGGACAATTAGTCGTCTATGGTCAACTGAGTCTATCAAGGTCTGCTGTTTCCTGCCACAGTTTTGAGTGCATTCAGAAGAGGAAGCATTAGCCCTTGGTGGGGCACTGGTCTGCCATTGAGTTCTAATGTCCTCCCCCGCCCCCTATTCATTTCCTTGTGCCATCAAGGAAACAGAAGTCTCTGTGCTCAGGGTCAGAGCAGAAGTCCTAGCCTAGGTCAGTCTTCCTTGTCATGTTCTGCTTGGGAGACAGGTTGCAGATTAGGTTTCTAGTGATGAGGGGTGAAATCAAATGGGCCACTGTCCCCGGGAGTTGGGCCAAGCTGATGGTTCCTCCTCGGTTGTGACCCACTTGTGTATTGTGTGGAGGCGGGCTTGAATATGCCATAGGCAAATCTCAGGGAAATAAAGCTTCTTTGATGAGGGGTGGCTCTGGCACCTTGCCTTCAGACATTTCGATCCTGGTCTGGGGAGAAAGGAAAGGCGAGCAGGAAATACACGTGAGATGGCTGGCAAAGCCCACAGGTTTACTGTTGGGTGGCGAGATCAACAGTGGCCACAGGGTTCCCGGAACACTTTTGGGATTCCTTCAGGACCGTTTGGAGGTATGTGTAGGGAAGGAGTACAGGTGCATGTTCATGGGCCATCCCACGCTTTTCCTCTCCATTGTCGATCTGCTTCATGGCTTGTCTCTGTACCAGCAAATGGTTGCCTTCACAGCAGAGTATGCTGTCTTCTCATGGGGGCCAATTTGTAGGCCATGCGGTGTATTGTCTCTATCTGGACACGTTCCCCCTGTGTTGAAGATGTGAAGTTGTTCCTCAGGACAGCAGAGCGTCATTTCTAAACACAGCCCAATAGCATTCCCTGAGGTTTTGAGCTCTTCCCAGAGGTCACGGGGTGCAACCATGTGGAAACAAGGGAGTCAGCTGCAAGGAAAGGCTACAGGTTTAAGGGCAGCAGAGGATGTGTAGTGTGGGGGTAATTTGGTTCTGCCACCCACTGCTGCAGTGAGCCTGTGGTCTCCAGTGTGCCTGGCCACAGGCCAGAGAAGTCATGCCGGTTAAAGGGTCCAGATGTTGGCTGTGTTCTCTCATTGCATGGCTGTGGGTGACACTTTGGTTCTGGAGGACCTGGCTCTCACGTTTTCTCCAAGTTCTTGTAACTGAAGAGGGGAGTGTGAAAGTGCAAGGTGCCATGATAAGTTACCCAGTTGCTGCAAGGGTTTGCCCTGCCACTTTGGGCATCAGAATGTCTCCCATGCCATTAGGCTGCAAGCATTTGCCCCACCATTTTGGGAATCGAAATGGCTCCCATGACATTAGCTTTGCGTGTGGTCCAAGGGAAGGTACAATGGCTTGGCTGGGGGCCAGAAAATATGCCTGCTGGTGAGTAACACTTCGTCAGTCCAGGGGCTCCCCAGGTGTGCTTTGTCATGCGTCCCTACGAGCCACATTTGATGGAGGGGGTCATATTCGGACAAGGTCCCTTCCCTTGTGGGCGACCTCAGGGACCACATTTTCCCTTGAGCGTGAGTCCATTGTGTGGAAGCATGTGTGACAAGGGCGGGTTTGCTCCTTTAGAGGACAGTGGCTCTTAGGCTAAGTGGGCTCAGTTGCCCTGAGGGTGTCTCAGGGGTTCAGGAGATATCCTTTTGCTGTGATGGAGGGGAGAGTGCTCAGGAGAGGAATTGCAGAGCCCGAGACCAGAGGGTTGTTGGATGGCGGTGCACTTTGTACTGATGGCTGAATACTCTGAGGACCTCTGCGCCATGATGCTTTCACGTTTGGCTGTGGACACACAGACAAGATGGGCAGCAAATGAAATGTTGAGGGGAGATATAGCACACATCGCTGGGTGGTATCACCCTTTCCCTCTGTGCACCCGTTCACCTTTCTCAAAGATCGCTGTGTTCTCTTACCCTGAGCCAGGTGGTGGAGTGCCAGGGAACGAGCACCTGCAGCAGCATGGGGCCCTCTGTATAGTCTGTGATACCCGGCGAAGTGAGGACAGTGCGGCAAGGCGAGGCAAGGCAAGGTGAAAGACTCTCAGAGGGGTTTTGCCGTGAAGTCCTTTAGGATCTTCGTAGGAACCTTGTGGTGGTGAGTGGAACTTCTTTGCAGAAACCTAGATGTTTGGCCACAGGGACTTGTGCACTGAGACTACACCCTCACATTCTTGGCTCTTCCAGGGGCACCCCAGAACCAGTGACATGATCCTTAGCTCCATTTCCAATCTCGTGGGTTAGCTCTGGCCACTCCAGACTGCGGACATGATTGAGATTGTTGGCTGCCCTGTGGTGGAGCCTGCGACTTTGCACGTGCAGCCTTTGAGCAGGTGCGTGTATTGATGATGACTCCCACAAATGCATTCTTTGGAAATCTGTACAAAATGAATGGGTCTCGGGTTTCTCTGAGGTCATGTCACTGACGGGTCCAGGGTGCGAAAATACAAGGCGCCAGGGCAAGTAACCCAGTTGCTGCAAGGGTTTGCCCTGCCAGTTTGGGCATCGGAATATCTCCAATGCCATTAGCTTTCTGTGTGATCCAAGGGCATTGCCTCTGGCTCGACAAGGTTCCTCGTGGAAACCTTGTGGCGGTAAACGGAACTTTTTGCAGAAACCTAGATGTTTGGCCATTGGGACTTGTGCACCAAGACTACACCGTCACATTCTGGGCTCTTCCTGGGGCACCCGAGCTCCAATGCCATGAAACGTGAGTGCAATTTCTGCACTGGGGTTCGAGTCTGGCCGCTCCCTACTGCTGAGAGGATTGAGCTCACTGACAGTCCGGCATGGAGGCTGCAACTTTGCACATCCAGCCTTTGAGCAGGTGCATGTGGATCGGTGATGACTCCCATAAATGCATTCCATGAAAATCTAAACAAAATGAATGAGCAATACCTACCGTCTTCTCATCCTAACTGAGGATCAGCAAGTGGCTCCCAAAGGAAAATTAGGGAGAGGTCCATGTTGCATTTGCTACTGTGGGCATGCAGAGCAACACTGTTCAAGTTGAGGGTGGTGGGCTTCTCGTGCAGAAAGAGCCATGTGGAAAGGAGCCTGGGATGTCCATACACGTGGGAAGGCTAAGGACAATTTGACGTCTCTGGGCACCTGAGTCTAGCCAGGACTGCTTTCCCCTGCCGAGGACAGCGTGAGGGTGCGAAAGGAAGCATGAGCCATTGATGCTCATCTGGCCTGCCATTGAGATCTACAGGTCACCCTCGAGCCTAGGTTGTTGCTTTGTTCCCTCAAGGAAACAAAAGTCTCTTCACTCAGGGTCACAGAAGGAGTACTGGTCAGGCAAGGCTTCTTTGTCATGTTCAGCTTGGGAGATGGAATGCAGTTTAGGATTGCCCTGATGGCTGGGGGAAATCAAATGGGCCACTGAACCCGGGATTTAGGCGACGCTGATGGCTCCTCCTTAGGTTGTATCCTGCTTGTGTGTTGTGTGTGGAGAGGTTGGAAAATGCCTTAGGCAAATCCAGGGGATATCAAGCTACTTAGGTGAGGGGTGGATTCGTTTGGATCCTGGTGGAGAGAGCAAGGCAAGGCGAGCGGGAAATACACGGGAGAGTGTTGGCTAAGCCCACAGGCTTACTGTTGGGTGGATAGATGGTCGGTGGACACAGGATTCCCGGAAATCTTTTGGGATATCTTCAGGAGCATTTGGAGCCCCGTGTAGGGAAGGAATACAGGTGCACATTCGTGGACCATCCCAACCTTTTCCTCTCCTTTCACAATGTGCTTCATGGCGGGTCCTTGTTCCAGCGAATGGTGCCTTTACAGCACAGTACGGTGTCTTCTCACTGGGACCGATTTGGAGCCGTTGGGATGTTTTGTCCCTGTGTGGCCTCCTTGCCCCTATGTTAAGGATGTTAAGGTGTTCCTTAAGACAGCCCAGCGTCATTGCTATAACCAGTTGGCATAGCATTCCCTGAGGTTTGGAGCTCTTCCCGGAGGTCTTTGGGCCCAACCATGCAGAAAGAAGGGAGTCAGCTGCCAAGGAAACGCTACAGGTTTAAGGGCTGGAGTGAATGTGTGCTGCAGGGGTCATTTTGTCCTGCCACCTTCTGGTGCTGCGAGCCTGTGATCTCCAGCATGCATGGTTTCAAGCCAGAGAAGTCATGCCGGTTCAAGGGTCCAGGATGTTGGGTGTGTTCTCTCATTGCAAGGCTGTGGGTGACACGTTGGTTCTGGAGGCCCTGGGTCTCAAGGTTTCTCCAAGGTCTTCTCCGTGAAGGGAAGAATGTGAATGTGCAAGATGCTACGATGTTACCCAGTTGCTGCAAGTGTTTGGCCCGCCATTTTGGGCATTGGAATGGCTCCCTTGCCATTAGCTTTGGTTGCGGTCCTAGGGAAGTTCCTCTGGCTTGGCTGGAGACAAGGAAGTACGCCTGCTGGTGAGTCTCCCTTGATCAGTCCAGGGGTTCCTCAGGTGCCCTTTGTCATGGGTCCCTACGAGCCGCTTTTGATAGAGGTCGTCTAATTCGGCCAAGGCCCCTTCCCTTATGGAAGATCTCTCCCCTTGAGGGCGTGTCCACTGTGTTTAATCATAAGGGCCAAACGCGTGTTTGTTCCCATAGAGGGCGCTTGCTCTTAGGCTGAGGGGGCACAGTTGTCCTGAGGGTGTCTCAGGGGATCAGGAAGACATGCTTTTGCTGTGATGGAGGGCAGATTGCTCAGGAGAGGAATTTCAGGGCCCGAGACCAGGGGGTTGTTGGTCGGTGGCACTCTTTGTCCTGATGGCCGCACGCTCTGAAGGCGCCAGTGCCACGATGCTTTCACGTTTGCCTGCGGACACACAGGCAAGATGGACAGTAAATGAAATGTTGAGGAGAGATAGAACACACAATGCTGGGTGGTATCGCCCTTTCCCTCGGTGCGCCTGTGCACCCTCCTCAAGCATGCGTGTGTTCTCTCACCCCGAGCCAGGTGGAATGCCAGGGAAGGAATGCCAGCAGCAGCCTGGGGCCATCCGTATAATCCCTGATACCCGTTGAAAGGAGGACGGTGTGGCAAGGTGAGGCCAGGCGAAAGAGTCTCGGAGGGGTGCTGGCGTGCATTCCATGAGGATCCTGCTTTAACCCTTGTCGCGGTAAGCGACACTTCTTTGCTAAACCTAAAGGTTTGGCAATGGGGACTTGTGCACCAGGGCTACACCCTCACCTTCTGGTCTTTTCTCGGGGAATACGAGCTTTAATGCCCTGAGAACTGGCAGCATTTCCTGACCCGTGGCTCGGCTCTGGCCACTTCCGTACGCTGATATGATTCAGATCGCTGTCCGTCCACTGCTGGAATGTGCAACTTTGCATGGCCACCGTTTGAGCATGTGCTTGGATCGGTGATGACTCCCACAAATGCATTCCTTGGAAATCTGAACAAAATGAGTGAGAAATCCCTATCATCTCCTCATTGGATCTGAGATCTAGCAGGTGGCTCCAATAAAGGAAAGTAGGGAGAGGTTCACGTTATATTTGTGGCCATGGGTGTCTACA
Source organism: Balaenoptera borealis (assembly GCF_965194805.1). Taxonomy (NCBI): domain Eukaryota; kingdom Metazoa; phylum Chordata; class Mammalia; order Artiodactyla; family Balaenopteridae; genus Balaenoptera; species Balaenoptera borealis. The sequence continues at coordinate 129,236,084 of NC_138866.1, forward strand.
GACACGTTGTTCAAGTTGAGGGTTGTGGTCATCTCCTGGGGAGAAGAGCCATTGGGAAAGGAACCTGGGATGCCAATCCAGGTGGGAAGGCTTGGGACAGAGTGCCGTCTCTGGGTTCCTTGGTCTAGCCAGGACTGCTGTCCCCTGCCACGGTTCAGCATGCAGGTAGGAGAGGAAGCGTGAGCCATTGCTCGTCCTACCACCTGCACTTGAGTTCTACAGGCTGCCCCCACCTGCTGGTCATTGCCTTGTGGCCTCAAAGAAACAGAAGTCTGTAGGCTCAGGGTCAGAACAGGATTCCAGGCCTAGGGCAGGCTTCTTTGTCATGTTCTGCTTGGGAGACCAGATGCAGTTTAGGTTTCTCCTGATGAGGGGAGAAATCAAATGGGCCACTGTTCCTGGGAGTTTGGCCAATCTGATGGCTCCTCCTCGGGTTGTGTCCTGCTTGTGTGTGCTGTGTGAAGGGGCTGGAAAATGCCTTAGTCAAACTTGGTCACGGCAAGCTTCTTTGGTGAGGGGTGGCTCTGGCATCTTGCCGTGACACGTTGGGATCCCGGTGGAGAGAGAGTAAGGCAAGGCGAGTGAAAGAGACACGTGAGATGGCTGGCTAAGCCCACAGGTTTACTGGTGGGTGGATAGATCGACGGTGGCCATGGGGTTCCCGGAACACATTTGGGATTCTCTCAGGAGCATCTGGAGGCACGTGTAGGGAGGGAATACGGGAGCACATTTGTGGACTGTCCCGCCTCTTTCCTCTCCCTGGTCGATTTGCTTCATGGCGGGTTCTTGTACCAGCGAATGGTTGCCTTCATGGCACAGTATGGTGTCTCCTCATGGGGGCCAATTTGGAGGCCTTGGGGTGTTTTGTCCCTGTCTGACCACGTTCCCCCTGTGTTGAAGATGTGAAGGTGTTCCTGAGGACAGCCAGGCATCGTTTCTATACCCGGCCCACATAGCGTTCCCTGAGGATTGGAGCTCTACCCGGAGGTCATTGGGTGCAACCGTGCAGAAACAAGGGAGTTGGCTGCCAAGGAAAGGCTGCAGGTTTAAGGGCAGGAGAGGATGTGTGGTGTGGGTGTCATTTTTCCTGCCACCCGCTGGTGCGTCGAGACTGTGGTATCCGGCGAGCCTGGCCACAGGCTAGACAAGTCATACCGGTTCAAGTGTCTAGGCTGTTGTCTGGGTTCTGTCGTTGCATGGCTGTGGGTAACAAGTTGCTTGTAGAGGACCTGGGCCTCAGGGTTTCCCCAATGTCATGTCACTGATGGGCCCAGAGGGTGAAAGTACCAGACACCACTGCAAGTTACACAATTGCTGCAAGGGTTTGCCCCGCCACGTTGGGCGTCGGAATGGTTCCGATGCCATTAGCTTTGTGTGTGGGCCAAGGGTAGGTTGCCAGTCTTGGCAGCAGGCCAGGAAGTCTGGCTGCAGGTGAATCTCCATTGTTCAGTCCAGGAGTTCCTCTGGTGCGTTTTGTCACCGGTCCCTACAAGCTGCTTTTGTTGGAGGTCGTCCCATTTGGCCAAGGGCCGTTCCCTTGTGGAAGATCTCAGGGACCACATTTCCCCTTGCGGGTGAATCCATTGTGTGGAAGCGTATGCGCCAGGAGTGGTTTGGTTCCCCAGAGGGCAGTGGCTTTTACGCTGAGTAATCCCAGTTCCCCTGAGGGTGTCTCAGCAGTTCAGGATGACATCCTTATGCTGTGTCGGCGGGGAGGTGGCTCAGGCAGGAAAGTTCAAGGCCCATACCAGGGGGTTGATGGACGGCCGTGCTCTTTGTGCTGATGCCCGTGCGCTCTGAAGGCATCTGTGCCACGATGCATTCACGTTTGGCTGTGGACACACAGACATGATGGACTGCAAATGAAATGTTGAGGGGAGATATAGCGCACATCGATGGGCGGTATCACCCTTTGCCTCTGTGCGCCCGTTCACTTTTCTCAAATATCCCTGTGTTCTGTCACCCTGAGGCATGTGGTGGAGTGCCAGGGAACAAACACCTGCAGCAGCATTGGGCCCTCTGTATAGTCCATGATACCTGGCGAAGTGAGGAGAGTGCGGCAAGGTGAGGCAAGTCAAGGCAAAAGAGTCTCAGAGTGGTTTTGGCGTGAAGTCCTTGAGGATTCTCGTAGGAACCTTGTGGTGGTGAGTGGAACTTCTTTGCAGAAACCTAGATGTTTGGCCACGGGGACTTGTGCACTGAGACTACACCCTCACCTTCTTGGCTCTTGCAGGGGAACCCCAGATCTGATGCCATGATCCTTAGCTCCATTTGCAGCCCCGTGGGTCGCCTCTGGCCACTCCTGACTGCTGACATGATTGAGATCGGTGGCTGCCCCGCGGTGGAGCCTGCGACTTTGAACGTGCAGCCTTTGAGCAGGTGTATTGATGATGACTCCCATAAATGCACTGCTTGGAACTCTGAACAAATGAATGGGTCTCAGGTTTCTCCGCGGTCATGTCACTGACGGGCCTGGGGGCGAAAATACAAGGCGCCAGGGCAAGTAACCCAGTTGCTGCAAGGGTTTGCCCTGCCAGTTTGGGCATTGGAATATCTCCAATGCCAATAGCTTTCTGTGTGATCCAAGGGCATCGCCTCTGGCTCGACAAGGTTCCTGGTAGAAACCTTGTGGGGGTAAACGGAACTTCTTTGAAGAAACCTAGAAGTTTGGCCACGGGGACTTGTGCCGCGAGACTACACCGTCACATTCTGGGCTCTTCCTGGGGCACCCGAGCTCCGATGCCCTGAGACGTGGGTGCACTTCCTGCCCCGTGGCTCGAGTCTGGCCACTCCCTACTGCTGAGAGGAATGAGCTTGCTGACAGTCCGCGACTTTGCACGTCCAGCCTTTGAGCAGGAGCGTGGATCAGTGAGGACTCCCATAAATGCATTCCTTGGAAATCTAAACAAAATGAATGAGCAATACCTACCGTCTTCTCATCCTAACTGAGGTCCAGCACGTGGCTCCCAAAGGAAAATTAGGGAGAGGTCCATGTTGCATTTGCTACTGTGGGCGTGCGCAGCAACATTGTTCAAGTGGAGGGTGGCGGGCTTCTCGTGCAGAAAGAGCCATGTGGAAAGGAGCCTGGGATGTCCATCTACGTGGGAAGGCTAAGGACAACTTGACGCCTCTGGGCACCTGAGTCTAGCCAGAACTGCTATCCCCTGCCGCGGTCAGCGTGCGGGTGCGAAAGGAAGCGTGAGCCACTGGTACTCCTCTGGCTTGCCATTGAGATCTACAGGCCACCCTCAAGCTCAGGTCGTTGCCTTGTTCCCGCAAGGAAACAGAAGTCTCTGCACTCAGGGTCAGAGAAGGAGTCCTGGCCAGGCCAGGCGTCTATGTCATGTTCAGCTTGGGAGGTGGGATATAGTTTAGGTTTGCCCTGATGGTCGGGGGAAATCAAATGGGCCACTGTCCCCGGGATTTGGGCGACGCTGATGGCGCCTCCTTGGGTTGTGTCCTGCTTGTGTGTTGTGTGTGGAGAGTTTGGAAAGTGCCTTAGGCAAATCCAGGGGATATCAAGCTACTTAGGTGAGGGGTGGATTCGTTTGGATCCTGGTGGAGAGAGCAAGGCAAGGCGAGCGGGAAATACACGGGAGAGTGTTGGCTAAGCCCACAGGCTTACTGTTGGTTGGATAGATCGGTATGGGTGGATATGTCGGTGGACATAGGGTTCCCGGAACTCTTTTGGGATATCTTCAGGAGCATTTGCAGCAACGTGTAGGGAAGGAATACAGGTGCACATTCGTGGACCATCCCAACCTTTTCCTCTCCTTTCTCAATGTGCTTCACGGCGGGTCCTTGTTCCAGCGAATGGTGCCTTCACGGCACAGTATGGTGTCTTCTCACTGGGACCGATTTGGAGCCGTTGGGATGTTTTGTCCCTGTGTGGCCTCATTGCCCCTATGTTGAGGATGTTAAGGTGTTCCTTAGGACAGCCCAGCGTCATTGCTATACCAGGTCGGCATAGCATTCCCTGAGGTTTGGAGCTCTTCCCGGAGGTCTTTGGGCCCAACCATGCAGAAAGAAGGGAGCCGGCCGCCAAGGCAATGCTACAGGTTTAAGGGCTGGAGTGAATGTGTGCTGCAGGGGTCATTTTGTCCTGCCACCTTCTGGTGCTGCGAGCCTGTGATCTCCAGCATGCATGGCTTCAAGCCAGAGAAGCCATGCCGGTTCAAGGGTCCAGGATGTTGGGTGCGTTCTCTCATTGCACGGCTGTGGGTGACACGTTGGTTCTGGAGGACCTGGGTCTCATGGTTTCTCCAAGGTCTTGTCCTTGAAGGGAAGAATGCGAATGTGCAAGGTGCTACGATAAGTTACCCAGTTGCTGCAAGTGTTTGGCCCGCCATTTTGGGCATTGGAATGGCTCCCTTGCCATTAGCTTTGGTTGCGGTCCTAGGGAAGTTCCTCTGGCTTGGCAGGAGACCAGGAAGTATGCCTGCTGGTGAGTCTCCCTTGATCAGTCCAGGGGTTCTTCAGGTGCCCTTTGTCACGGGTCCCTTCGAGCCGCTTTTGATGGAGGTCGTCTTATTCGGCCAAGGGCCCTTCCCTTATGGAAGATCTCTCCCCTTGAGGGCGTGTCCACTGTGTTTAATCATAAGGGCCAAACGCGTGTTTGTTCCCATAGAGGGCACTTGCTCTTAGGCTGAGGGGGCACAGTTGTCCTGAGGGTGTCTCAGGGGATCAGGAAGACATCCTTTTGCTGTGATGGAGGGCAGATTGCTCAGGAGAGGAATTTCAGGGCCCGAGACCAGGGGGTTGTTGGTCGGTGGCACTCTTTGTCCTGATGGCCGCACGCTCTGAAGGCGCCAGTGCCACGATGCTTTCACGTTTGCCTGCGGACACACAGGCAAGATGGACAGTAAATGAAATGTTGAGGAGAGATAGAACACACAATGCTGGGTGGTATCGCCCTTTCCCTCGGTGCGCCTGTGCACCCTCCTCAAGCATGCGTGTGTTCTCTCACCCCGAGCCAGGTGGAATGCCAGGGAAGGAATGCCAGCAGCAGCCTGGGGCCATCCGTATAATCCCTGATACCCGTTGAAAGGAGGACGGTGTGGCAAGGCGAGGCCAGCCGAAGGAGTCTCGGAGGGGTGTTGGCGTGCATTCCATGAGGATCCTGCTTTAACCCTTGTCGCGGTAAGCGACACTTCTTTGCTAAACCTAAAGGTTTGGCAATGGGGACTTGTGCACCAGGGCTACACCCTCACCTTCTGGTCTTTTCTCGGGGAATACGAGCTTTAATGCCCTGAGAACTGGCAGCATTTCCTGACCCGTGGCTCGGCTCTGGCCACTTCCGTACGCTGATATGATTCAGATCGCTGTCCGTCCAATGCTGGAATGTGCAACTTTGCATGGCCACCGTTTGAGCATGTGCTTGGATCGGTGATGACTCCCACAAATGCATTCCTTGGAAATCTGAGCAAAATGAGTGAGAAATCCCTACCGTCTCCTCGTTGGAACTGAGGTCCAGCACGTGGCTCCCCAAAGGAAAGTAGGGAGAGGTTCACGTTGCATTTGCGGCCGTGGGTGTCTACAGCCACGTTGTTCAAGTTGAGGGTTGTGGTCATCTCCTGGGGAGAAGAGCCATTGGGAAAGGAGCCTGGGATGCCAATCCAGGTGGGAAGGCTTGGGACAGCGTGCCGTCTCTGGGTTCCTTGGTCTAGCCAGGACTGCTGTCCCCTGCCACGGTTCAGCATGCAGGTAGGAGAGGAAGCGTGAGCCATTGCTCGTCCTGCCACCTGCACTTGAGTTCTACAGGCTGCCCCCACCTGCTGGTCATTGCCTTGTGGCCTCAAAGAAACAGAAGTCTGTAGGCTCAGGGTCAGAACAGGATTCCAGGCCTAGGGCAGGCTTCTTTGTCATGTTCTGCTTGGGAGACCAGATGCAGTTTAGGTTTCTCCTGCTGAGGGGAGAAATCAAATGGGCCACTGTTCCTGGGAGTTTGGCCAATCTGATGGCTCCTCCTCGGGTTGTGTCCTGCTTGTGTGTGCTGTGTGAAGGGGCTGGAAAATGCCTTAGTCAAACTTGGTCACGGCAAGCTTCTTTGGTGAGGGGTGGCTCTGGCATCTTGCCGTGACACGTTGGGATCCCGGTGGAGAGAGAGTAAGGCAAGGCGAGTGAAAGAGACACGTGAGATGGCTGGCTAAGCCCACAGGTTTACTGGTGGGTGGATAGATCGACGGTGGCCATGGGGTTCCCGGAACACATTTGGGATTCCCTCAGGAGCATCTGGAGGCACGTGTAGGGAGGGAATACGGGAGCACATTTGTGGACTGTCCCGCCTCTTTCCTCTCCCTGGTCGATTTGCTTCATGGCGGGTTCTTGTGCCAGCGAATGGTTGCCTTCATGGCACAGTATGGTGTCTCCTCATGGGGGCCGATTTGGAGGCCTTGGGGTGTTTTGTCCCTGTCTGACCACGTTCCCCCTGTGTTGAAGATGTGAAGGTGTTCCTGAGGACAGCCAGGCATCGTTTCTATACCCGGCCCACATAGCGTTCCCTGAGGATTGGAGCTCTACCCGGAGGTCATTGGGTGCAACCGTGCAGAAACAAGGGAGTTGGCTGCCAAGGAAAGGCTGCAGGTTTAAGGGCAGGAGAGGATGTGTGGTGTGGGTGTCATTTTTCCTGCCACCCGCTGGTGCGTCGAGACTGTGGTATCCGGCGAGCCTGGCCACAGGCTAGACAAGTCATACCGGTTCAAGTGTCTAGGCTGTTGTCTGGGTTCTGTCGTTGCATGGCTGTGGGTAACAAGTTGCTTGTAGAGGACCTGGGCCTCAGGGATTCCCCAATGTCACGTCACTGATGGGCCCAGAGGGTGAAAGTACCAGACACCACTGCAAGTTACACAATTGCTGCAAGGGTTTGCCCCGCCACGTTGGGCGTCGGAATGGTTCTGATGCCATTAGCTTTGTGTGTGGGCCAAGGGTAGGTTGCCAGTCTTGGCAGCAGGCCAGGAAGTCTGGCTGCAGGTGAATCTCCATTGTTCAGTCCAGGAGTTCCTCTGGTGCGTTTTGTCACCGGTCCCTACAAGCTGCTTTTGTTGGAGGTCGTCCCATTTGGCCAAGGGCCGTTCCCTTGTGGAAGATCTCAGGGACCACATTTCCCCTTGCGGGTGAATCCATTGTGTGGAAGCGTATGCGCCAGGAGTGGTTTGGTTCCCCAGAGGGCAGTGGCTTTTACGCTGAGTAATCCCAGTTCCCCTGAGGGTGTCTCAGCAGTTCAGGATGACATCCTTATGCTGTGTCGGCGGGGAGGTGGCTCAGGCAGGAAAGTTCAAGGCCCATACCAGGGGGTTGATGGACGGCCGTGCTCTTTGTGCTGATGCCCGTGCGCTCTGAAGGCATCTGTGCCACGATGTATTCACGTTTGGCTGTGGACACACAGACATGATGGACTGCAAATGAAATGTTGAGGGGAGATATAGCGCACATCGGTGGGCGGTATCACCCTTTGCCTCTGTGCGCCCGTTCACTTTTCTCAAACATCCCTGTGTTCTGTCACCCTGAGGCATGTGGTGGAGTGCCAGGGAACAAACACCTGCAGCAGCATTGGGCCCTCTGTATAGTCCATGATACCTGGCGAAGTGAGGAGAGTGCGGCAAGGTGAGGCAAGTCAAGGCAAAAGAGTCTCAGAGTGGTTTTGGCGTGAAGTCCTTGAGGCTCCTCGTAGGAACCTTGTGGTGGTGAGTGGAACTTCTTTGCAGAAACCTAGATGTTTGGCCACGGGGACTTGTGCACTGAGACTACACCCTCACCTTCTTGGCTCTTGCAGGGGAACCCCAGATCTGATGCCATGATCCTTAGCTCCATTTGCAGCCCCGTGGGTCGCCTCTGGCCACTCCTGACTGCTGACATGATTGAGATCGGTGGCTGCCCCGCGGTGGAGCCTGCGACTTTGAACGTGCAGCCTTTGAGCAGGTGGATTGATGATGACTCCCATAAATGCACTGCTTGGAACTCTGAACAAATGAATGGGTCTCAGGTTTCTCCGCGGTCATGTCACTGACGGGCCTGGGGGCGAAAATACAAGGCGCCAGGGCAAGTAACCCAGTTGCTGCAAGGGTTTGCCCTGCCAGTTTGGGCATTGGAATATCTCCAATGCCAATAGCTTTCTGTGTGATCCAAGGGCATCGCCTCTGGCTCGACAAGGTTCCTGGTAGAAACCTTGTGGGGGTAAACGGAACTTCTTTGAAGAAACCTAGAAGTTTGGCCACGGGGACTTGTGCCGCGAGACTACACCGTCACATTCTGGGCTCTTCCTGGGGCACCCGAGCTCCGATGCCCTGAGACGTGGGTGCACTTCCTGCCCCGTGGCTCGAGTCTGGCCGCTCCCTACTGCTGAGAGGATTGAGCTTGCTGACAGTCCGCGACTTTGCACGTCCAGCCTTTGAGCAGGAGCGTGGATCAGTGAGGACTCCCATAAATGCATTCCTTGGAAATCTAAACAGAATGAATGAGCAATACCTACCGTCTTCTCATCCTAACTGAGGTCCAGCACGTGGCTCCCAAAGGAAAATTAGGGAGAGGTCCATGTTGCATTTGCTACTGTGGGCGTGCGCAGCAACATTGTTCAAGTGGAGGGTGGCGGGCTTCTCGTGCAGAAAGAGCCATGTGGAAAGGAGCCTGGGATGTCCATCTACGTGGGAAGGCTAAGGACAACTTGACGTCTCTGGGCACCTGAGTCTAGCCAGAACTGCTATCCCCTGCCGCGGTCAGCGTGCGGGTGCGAAAGGAAGCGTGAGCCACTGGTACTCCTCTGGCTTGCCATTGAGATCTACAGGCCACCCTCAAGCTCAGGTCGTTGCCTTGTTCCCGCAAGGAAACAGAAGTCTCTGCACTCAGGGTCAGAGAAGGAGTCCTGGCCAGGCCAGGCGTCTATGTCATGTTCAGCTTGGGAGGTGGGATATAGTTTAGGTTTGCCCTGATGGTCGGGGGAAATCAAATGGGCCACTGTCCCCGGGATTTGGGCGACGCTGATGGCGCCTCCTTGGGTTGTGTCCTGCTTGTGTGTTGTGTGTGGAGAGTTTGGAAAGTGCCTTAGGCAAATCCAGGGGATATCAAGCTACTTAGGTGAGGGGTGGATTCGTTTGGATCCTGGTGGAGAGAGCAAGGCAAGGCGAGCGGGAAATACACGGGAGAGTGTTGGCTAAGCCCACAGGCTTACTGTTGGGTGGATAGATCGGTATGGGTGGATATGTCGGTGGACATAGGGTTCCCGGAACTCTTTTGGGATATCTTCAGGGGCATTTGGAGCCCCGTGTAGGGAAGGAATACAGGTGCACATTCGTGGACCATCCCAACCTTTTCCTCTCCTTTCTCAATGTGCTTCACGGCGGGTCCTTGTTCCAGCGAATGGTGCCTTCACGGCACAGTATGGTGTCTTCTCACTGGGACCGATTTGGAGCCGTTGGGATGTTTTGTCCCTGTGTGGCCTCATTGCCCCTATGTTGAGGATGTTAAGGCGTTCCTTAGGACAGCCCAGCGTCATTGCTATACCAGGTCGGCATAGCATTCCCTGAGGTTTGGAGCTCTTCCCGGAGGTCTTTGGGCCCAACCATGCAGAAAGAAGGGAGTCGGCCACCAAGGCAACGCTACAGGTTTAAGGGCTGGAGTGAATGTGTGCTGCAGGGGTCATTTTGTCCTGCCACCTTCTGGTGCTGCGAGCCTGTGATCTCCAGCATGCATGGCTTCAAGCCAGAGAAGCCATGCCGGTTCAAGGGTCCAGGATGTTGGGTGCGTTCTCTCATTGCACGGCTGTGGGTGACACGTTGGTTCTGGAGGACCTGGGTCTCATGGTTTCTCCAAGGTCTTGTCCTTGAAGGGAAGAATGCGAATGTGCAAGGTGCTACGATAAGTTACCCAGTTGCTGCAAGTGTTTGGCCCGCCATTTTGGGCATTGGAATGGCTCCCTTGCCATTAGCTTTGGTTGCGGTCCTAGGGAAGTTCCTCTGGCTTGGCAGGAGACCAGGAAGTATGCCTGCTGGTGAGTCTCCCTTGATCAGTCCAGGGGTTCTTCAGGTGCCCTTTGTCACGGGTCCCTACGAGCCGCTTTTGATGGAGGTCGTCTTATTCAGCCAAGGGCCCTTCCCTTATGGAAGATCTCTCCCCTTGAGGGCGTGTCCACTGTGTTTAATCATAAGGGCCAAACGCGTGTTTGTTCCCATAGAGGGCACTTGCTCTTAGGCTGAGGGGGCACAGTTGTCCTGAGGGTGTCTCAGGGGATCAGGAAGACATCCTTTTGCTGTGATGGAGGGCAGATTGCTCAGGAGAGGAATTTCAGGGCCCGAGACCAGGGGGTTGTTGGTCGGTGGCACTCTTTGTCCTGATGGCCGCACGCTCTGAAGGCGCCAGTGCCACGATGCTTTCACGTTTGCCTGCGGACACACAGGCAAGATGGACAGTAAATGAAATGTTGAGGAGAGATAGAACACACAATGCTGGGTGGTATCGCCCTTTCCCTCGGTGCGCCTGTGCACCCTCCTCAAGCATGCGTGTGTTCTCTCACCCCGAGCCAGGTGGAATGCCAGGGAAGGAATGCCAGCAGCAGCCTGGGGCCATCCGTATAATCCCTGATACCCGTTGAAGTGAGGACGGTGTGGCAAGGCGAGGCCAGCCGAAGGAGTCTCAGAGGGGTGTTGGCGTGCATTCCATGAGGATCCTGCTTTAACCCTTGTTGCGGTAAGCGACACTTCTTTGCTAAACCTAAAGGTTTGGCGATGGGAACGTGTGCACCGGGGCTACACCCTCACCTTCTGGTCTTTTCTCGGGGAACACGAGCTTTGATGCCCTGAGAACTGGCTGCATTTCCTGACCCGTGGCTCGGCTCTGCTGGCCACTTCCGTACGCTGATATGATTCAGCTCACTGGCCGTCCCATGGTGGAATCTGCAACTTTGCATGTCCACCGTTTGAGCATGTGCTTGGATCGATGATGACTCCCACAAATGCATTCCTTGGAAATCTGAACAAAATGAGTGAGAAATCCCTACCGTCTCCTCGTTGGAACTGAGGTCCAGCACGTGGCTCCCCAAAGGAAAGTAGGGAGAGGTTCACGTTGCATTTGCGGCCGTGGGTGTCTACAGCCACGTTGTTCAAGTTGAGGGTTGTGGTCATCTCCTGGGGAGAAGAGCCATTGGGAAAGGAGCCTGGGATGCCAATCCAGGTGGGAAGGCTTGGGACAGCGTGCCGTCTCTGGGTTCCTTGGTCTAGCCAGGACTGCTGTCCCCTGCCACGGTTCAGCATGCAGGTAGGAGAGGAAGCGTGAGCCATTGCTCGTCCTGCCACCTGCACTTGAGTTCTACAGGCTGCCCCCACCTGCTGGTCATTGCCTTGTGGCCTCAAAGAAACAGAAGTCTGTAGGCTCAGGGTCAGAACAGGATTCCAGGCCTAGGGCAGGCTTCTTTGTCACGTTCTGCTTGGGAGACCAGATGCAGTTTAGGTTTCTCCTGCTGAGGGGAGAAATCAAATGGGCCACTGTTCCTGGGAGTTTGGCCAATCTGATGACTCCTCCTCGGGTTGTGTCCTGCTTGTGTGTGCTGTGTGAAGGGGCTGGAAAATGCCTTAGTCAAACTTGGTCACGGCAAGCTTCTTTGGTGAGGGGTGGCTCTGGCATCTTGCCGTGACACGTTGGGATCCCGGTGGAGAGAGAGTAAGGCAAGGCGAGTGAAAGAGACACGTGAGATGGCTGGCTAAGCCCACAGGTTTACTGGTGGGTGGATAGATCGACGGTGGCCATGGGGTTCCCGGAAGACATTTGGGATTCCCTCAGGAGCATCTGGAGGCACGTGTAGGGAGGGAATACGGGAGCACATTTGTGGACTGTCCCGCCTCTTTCCTCTGCCTGGTCGATTTGCTTTATGGCGGGTTCTTGTGCCAGCGAATGGTTGCCTTCATGGCACAGTATGGTGTCTCCTCATGGGGGCCGATTTGGAGGCCTTGGGGTGTTTTGTCCCTGTCTGACCACGTTCCCCCTGTGTTGAAGATGTGAAGGTGTTCCTGAGGACAGCCAGGCATCGTTTCTATACCCGGCCCACATAGCGTTCCCTGAGGATTGGAGCTCTACCCGGAGGTCATTGGGTGCAACCGTGCAGAAACAAGGGAGTTGGCTGCCAAGGAAAGGCTGCAGGTTTAAGGGCAGGAGAGGATGTGTGGTGTGGGTGTCATTTTTCCTGCCACCCGCTGGTGCGTCGAGACTGTGGTATCCGGCGAGCCTGGCCACAGGCTAGACAAGTCATACCGGTTCAAGTGTCTAGGCTGTTGTCTGGGTTCTGTCGTTGCATGGCTGTGGGTAACAAGTTGCTTGTAGAGGACCTGGGCCTCAGGGTTTCCCCAATGTCACGTCACTGATGGGCCCAGAGGGTGAAAGTACCAGACACCACTGCAAGTTACACAATTGCTGCAAGGGTTTGCCCCGCCACGTTGGGCGTCGGAATGGTTCCGATGCCATTAGCTTTGTGTGTGGGCCAAGGGTAGGTTGCCAGTCTTGGCAGCAGGCCAGGAAGTCTGGCTGCAGGTGAATCTCCATTGTTCAGTCCAGGAGTTCCTCTGGTGCGTTTTGTCACCGGTCCCTACAAGCTGCTTTTGTTGGAGGTCGTCCCATTTGGCCAAGGGCCGTTCCCTTGTGGAAGATCTCAGGGACCACATTTCCCCTTGCGGGTGAATCCATTGTGTGGAAGCGTATGCGCCAGGAGTGGTTTGGTTCCCCAGAGGGCAGTGGCTTTTACGCTGAGTAATCCCAGTTCCCCTGAGGGTGTCTCAGCAGTTCAGGATGACATCCTTATGCTGTGTCGGCGGGGAGGTGGCTCAGGCAGGAAAGTTCAAGGCCCATACCAGGGGGTTGATGGACGGCCGTGCTCTTTGTGCTGATGCCCGTGCGCTCTGAAGGCATCTGTGCCACGATGTATTCACGTTTGGCTGTGGACACACAGACATGATGGACTGCAAATGAAATGTTGAGGGGAGATATAGCGCACATCGGTGGGCGGTATCACCCTTTGCCTCTGTGCGCCCGTTCACTTTTCTCAAACATCCCTGTGTTCTGTCACCCTGAGGCATGTGGTGGAGTGCCAGGGAACAAACACCTGCAGCAGCATTGGGCCCTCTGTATAGTCCATGATACCTGGCGAAGTGAGGAGAGTGCGGCAAGGTGAGGCAAGTCAAGGCAAAAGAGTCTCAGAGTGGTTTTGGCGTGAAGTCCTTGAGGCTCCTCGTAGGAACCTTGTGGTGGTGAGTGGAACTTCTTTGCAGAAACCTAGATGTTTGGCCACGGGGACTTGTGCACTGAGACTACACCCTCACCTTCTTGGCTCTTGCAGGGGAACCCCAGATCTGATGCCATGATCCTTAGCTCCATTTGCAGCCCCGTGGGTCGCCTCTGGCCACTCCTGACTGCTGACATGATTGAGATCGGTGGCTGCCCCGCGGTGGAGCCTGCGACTTTGAACGTGCAGCCTTTGAGCAGGTGGATTGATGATGACTCCCATAAATGCACTGCTTGGAACTCTGAACAAATGAATGGGTCTCAGGTTTCTCCGCGGTCATGTCACTGACGGGCCTGGGGGCGAAAATACAAGGCGCCAGGGCAAGTAACCCAGTTGCTGCAAGGGTTTGCCCTGCCAGTTTGGGCATTGGAATATCTCCAATGCCAATAGCTTTCTGTGTGATCCAAGGGCATCGCCTCTGGCTCGACAAGGTTCCTGGTAGAAACCTTGTGGGGGTAAACGGAACTTCTTTGAAGAAACCTAGAAGTTTGGCCACGGGGACTTGTGCCGCGAGACTACACCGTCACATTCTGGGCTCTTCCTGGGGCACCCGAGCTCCGATGCCCTGAGACGTGGGTGCACTTCCTGCCCCGTGGCTCGAGTCTGGCCGCTCCCTACTGCTGAGAGGATTGAGCTTGCTGACAGTCCGCGACTTTGCACGTCCAGCCTTTGAGCAGGAGCGTGGATCAGTGAGGACTCCCATAAATGCATTCCTTGGAAATCTAAACAGAATGAATGAGCAATACCTACCGTCTTCTCATCCTAACTGAGGTCCAGCACGTGGCTCCCAAAGGAAAATTAGGGAGAGGTCCATGTTGCATTTGCTACTGTGGGCGTGCGCAGCAACATTGTTCAAGTGGAGGGTGGCGGGCTTCTCGTGCAGAAAGAGCCATGTGGAAAGGAGCCTGGGATGTCCATCTACGTGGGAAGGCTAAGGACAACTTGACGTCTCTGGGCACCTGAGTCTAGCCAGAACTGCTATCCCCTGCCGCGGTCAGCGTGCGGGTGCGAAAGGAAGCGTGAGCCACTGGTACTCCTCTGGCTTGCCATTGAGATCTACAGGCCACCCTCAAGCTCAGGTCGTTGCCTTGTTCCCGCAAGGAAACAGAAGTCTCTGCACTCAGGGTCAGAGAAGGAGTCCTGGCCAGGCCAGGCGTCTATGTCATGTTCAGCTTGGGAGGTGGGATATAGTTTAGGTTTGCCCTGATGGTCGGGGGAAATCAAATGGGCCACTGTCCCCGGGATTTGGGCGACGCTGATGGCGCCTCCTTGGGTTGTGTCCTGCTTGTGTGTTGTGTGTGGAGAGTTTGGAAAGTGCCTTAGGCAAATCCAGGGGATATCAAGCTACTTAGGTGAGGGGTGGATTCGTTTGGATCCTGGTGGAGAGAGCAAGGCAAGGCGAGCGGGAAATACACGGGAGAGTGTTGGCTAAGCCCACAGGCTTACTGTTGGGTGGATAGATCGGTATGGGTGGATATGTCGGTGGACATAGGGTTCCCGGAACTCTTTTGGGATATCTTCAGGAGCATTTGCAGCAACGTGTAGGGAAGGAATACAGGTGCACATTCGTGGACCATCCCAACCTTTTCCTCTCCTTTCTCAATGTGCTTCACGGCGGGTCCTTGTTCCAGCGAATGGTGCCTTCACGGCACAGTATGGTGTCTTCTCACTGGGACCGATTTGGAGCCGTTGGGATGTTTTGTCCCTGTGTGGCCTCATTGCCCCTATGTTGAGGATGTTAAGGTGTTCCTTAGGACAGCCCAGCGTCATTGCTATACCAGGTCGGCATAGCATTCCCTGAGGTTTGGAGCTCTTCCCGGAGGTCTTTGGGCCCAACCATGCAGAAAGAAGGGAGCCGGCCGCCAAGGCAATGCTACAGGTTTAAGGGCTGGAGTGAATGTGTGCTGCAGGGGTCATTTTGTCCTGCCACCTTCTGGTGCTGCGAGCCTGTGATCTCCAGCATGCATGGCTTCAAGCCAGAGAAGCCATGCCGGTTCAAGGGTCCAGGATGTTGGGTGCGTTCTCTCATTGCACGGCTGTGGGTGACACGTTGGTTCTGGAGGACCTGGGTCTCATGGTTTCTCCAAGGTCTTGTCCTTGAAGGGAAGAATGCGAATGTGCAAGGTGCTACGATAAGTTACCCAGTTGCTGCAAGTGTTTGGCCCGCCATTTTGGGCATTGGAATGGCTCCCTTGCCATTAGCTTTGGTTGCGGTCCTAGGGAAGTTCCTCTGGCTTGGCAGGAGACCAGGAAGTATGCCTGCTGGTGAGTCTCCCTTGATCAGTCCAGGGGTTCTTCAGGTGCCCTTTGTCACGGGTCCCTTCGAGCCGCTTTTGATGGAGGTCGTCTTATTCGGCCAAGGGCCCTTCCCTTATGGAAGATCTCTCCCCTTGAGGGCGTGTCCACTGTGTTTAATCATAAGGGCCAAACGCGTGTTTGTTCCCATAGAGGGCACTTGCTCTTAGGCTGAGGGGGCACAGTTGTCCTGAGGGTGTCTCAGGGGATCAGGAAGACATCCTTTTGCTGTGATGGAGGGCAGATTGCTCAGGAGAGGAATTTCAGGGCCCGAGACCAGGGGGTTGTTGGTCGGTGGCACTCTTTGTCCTGATGGCCGCACGCTCTGAAGGCGCCAGTGCCACGATGCTTTCACGTTTGCCTGCGGACACACAGGCAAGATGGACAGTAAATGAAATGTTGAGGAGAGATAGAACACACAATGCTGGGTGGTATCGCCCTTTCCCTCGGTGCGCCTGTGCACCCTCCTCAAGCATGCGTGTGTTCTCTCACCCCGAGCCAGGTGGAATGCCAGGGAAGGAATGCCAGCAGCAGCCTGGGGCCATCCGTATAATCCCTGATACCCGTTGAAAGGAGGACGGTGTGGCAAGGCGAGGCCAGCCGAAGGAGTCTCGGAGGGGTGTTGGCGTGCATTCCATGAGGATCCTGCTTTAACCCTTGTCGCGGTAAGCGACACTTCTTTGCTAAACCTAAAGGTTTGGCAATGGGGACTTGTGCACCAGGGCTACACCCTCACCTTCTGGTCTTTTCTCGGGGAATACGAGCTTTAATGCCCTGAGAACTGGCAGCATTTCCTGACCCGTGGCTCGGCTCTGGCCACTTCCGTACGCTGATATGATTCAGATCGCTGTCCGTCCAATGCTGGAATGTGCAACTTTGCATGGCCACCGTTTGAGCATGTGCTTGGATCGGTGATGACTCCCACAAATGCATTCCTTGGAAATCTGAGCAAAATGAGTGAGAAATCCCTACCGTCTCCTCGTTGGAACTGAGGTCCAGCACGTGGCTCCCCAAAGGAAAGTAGGGAGAGGTTCACGTTGCATTTGCGGCCGTGGGTGTCTACAGCCACGTTGTTCAAGTTGAGGGTTGTGGTCATCTCCTGGGGAGAAGAGCCATTGGGAAAGGAGCCTGGGATGCCAATCCAGGTGGGAAGGCTTGGGACAGCGTGCCGTCTCTGGGTTCCTTGGTCTAGCCAGGACTGCTGTCCCCTGCCACGGTTCAGCATGCAGGTAGGAGAGGAAGCGTGAGCCATTGCTCGTCCTGCCACCTGCACTTGAGTTCTACAGGCTGCCCCCACCTGCTGGTCATTGCCTTGTGGCCTCAAAGAAACAGAAGTCTGTAGGCTCAGGGTCAGAACAGGATTCCAGGCCTAGGGCAGGCTTCTTTGTCATGTTCTGCTTGGGAGACCAGATGCAGTTTAGGTTTCTCCTGCTGAGGGGAGAAATCAAATGGGCCACTGTTCCTGGGAGTTTGGCCAATCTGATGGCTCCTCCTCGGGTTGTGTCCTGCTTGTGTGTGCTGTGTGAAGGGGCTGGAAAATGCCTTAGTCAAACTTGGTCACGGCAAGCTTCTTTGGTGAGGGGTGGCTCTGGCATCTTGCCGTGACACGTTGGGATCCCGGTGGAGAGAGAGTAAGGCAAGGCGAGTGAAAGAGACACGTGAGATGGCTGGCTAAGCCCACAGGTTTACTGGTGGGTGGATAGATCGACGGTGGCCATGGGGTTCCCGGAACACATTTGGGATTCCCTCAGGAGCATCTGGAGGCACGTGTAGGGAGGGAATACGGGAGCACATTTGTGGACTGTCCCGCCTCTTTCCTCTCCCTGGTCGATTTGCTTCATGGCGGGTTCTTGTGCCAGCGAATGGTTGCCTTCATGGCACAGTATGGTGTCTCCTCATGGGGGCCGATTTGGAGGCCTTGGGGTGTTTTGTCCCTGTCTGACCACGTTCCCCCTGTGTTGAAGATGTGAAGGTGTTCCTGAGGACAGCCAGGCATCGTTTCTATACCCGGCCCACATAGCGTTCCCTGAGGATTGGAGCTCTACCCGGAGGTCATTGGGTGCAACCGTGCAGAAACAAGGGAGTTGGCTGCCAAGGAAAGGCTGCAGGTTTAAGGGCAGGAGAGGATGTGTGGTGTGGGTGTCATTTTTCCTGCCACCCGCTGGTGCGTCGAGACTGTGGTATCCGGCGAGCCTGGCCACAGGCTAGACAAGTCATACCGGTTCAAGTGTCTAGGCTGTTGTCTGGGTTCTGTCGTTGCATGGCTGTGGGTAACAAGTTGCTTGTAGAGGACCTGGGCCTCAGGGATTCCCCAATGTCACGTCACTGATGGGCCCAGAGGGTGAAAGTACCAGACACCACTGCAAGTTACACAATTGCTGCAAGGGTTTGCCCCGCCACGTTGGGCGTCGGAATGGTTCTGATGCCATTAGCTTTGTGTGTGGGCCAAGGGTAGGTTGCCAGTCTTGGCAGCAGGCCAGGAAGTCTGGCTGCAGGTGAATCTCCATTGTTCAGTCCAGGAGTTCCTCTGGTGCGTTTTGTCACCGGTCCCTACAAGCTGCTTTTGTTGGAGGTCGTCCCATTTGGCCAAGGGCCGTTCCCTTGTGGAAGATCTCAGGGACCACATTTCCCCTTGCGGGTGAATCCATTGTGTGGAAGCGTATGCGCCAGGAGTGGTTTGGTTCCCCAGAGGGCAGTGGCTTTTACGCTGAGTAATCCCAGTTCCCCTGAGGGTGTCTCAGCAGTTCAGGATGACATCCTTATGCTGTGTCGGCGGGGAGGTGGCTCAGGCAGGAAAGTTCAAGGCCCATACCAGGGGGTTGATGGACGGCCGTGCTCTTTGTGCTGATGCCCGTGCGCTCTGAAGGCATCTGTGCCACGATGTATTCACGTTTGGCTGTGGACACACAGACATGATGGACTGCAAATGAAATGTTGAGGGGAGATATAGCGCACATCGGTGGGCGGTATCACCCTTTGCCTCTGTGCGCCCGTTCACTTTTCTCAAACATCCCTGTGTTCTGTCACCCTGAGGCATGTGGTGGAGTGCCAGGGAACAAACACCTGCAGCAGCATTGGGCCCTCTGTATAGTCCATGATACCTGGCGAAGTGAGGAGAGTGCGGCAAGGTGAGGCAAGTCAAGGCAAAAGAGTCTCAGAGTGGTTTTGGCGTGAAGTCCTTGAGGCTCCTCGTAGGAACCTTGTGGTGGTGAGTGGAACTTCTTTGCAGAAACCTAGATGTTTGGCCACGGGGACTTGTGCACTGAGACTACACCCTCACCTTCTTGGCTCTTGCAGGGGAACCCCAGATCTGATGCCATGATCCTTAGCTCCATTTGCAGCCCCGTGGGTCGCCTCTGGCCACTCCTGACTGCTGACATGATTGAGATCGGTGGCTGCCCCGCGGTGGAGCCTGCGACTTTGAACGTGCAGCCTTTGAGCAGGTGGATTGATGATGACTCCCATAAATGCACTGCTTGGAACTCTGAACAAATGAATGGGTCTCAGGTTTCTCCGCGGTCATGTCACTGACGGGCCTGGGGGCGAAAATACAAGGCGCCAGGGCAAGTAACCCAGTTGCTGCAAGGGTTTGCCCTGCCAGTTTGGGCATTGGAATATCTCCAATGCCAATAGCTTTCTGTGTGATCCAAGGGCATCGCCTCTGGCTCGACAAGGTTCCTGGTAGAAACCTTGTGGGGGTAAACGGAACTTCTTTGAAGAAACCTAGAAGTTTGGCCACGGGGACTTGTGCCGCGAGACTACACCGTCACATTCTGGGCTCTTCCTGGGGCACCCGAGCTCCGATGCCCTGAGACGTGGGTGCACTTCCTGCCCCGTGGCTCGAGTCTGGCCGCTCCCTACTGCTGAGAGGATTGAGCTTGCTGACAGTCCGCGACTTTGCACGTCCAGCCTTTGAGCAGGAGCGTGGATCAGTGAGGACTCCCATAAATGCATTCCTTGGAAATCTAAACAGAATGAATGAGCAATACCTACCGTCTTCTCATCCTAACTGAGGTCCAGCACGTGGCTCCCAAAGGAAAATTAGGGAGAGGTCCATGTTGCATTTGCTACTGTGGGCGTGCGCAGCAACATTGTTCAAGTGGAGGGTGGCGGGCTTCTCGTGCAGAAAGAGCCATGTGGAAAGGAGCCTGGGATGTCCATCTACGTGGGAAGGCTAAGGACAACTTGACGTCTCTGGGCACCTGAGTCTAGCCAGAACTGCTATCCCCTGCCGCGGTCAGCGTGCGGGTGCGAAAGGAAGCGTGAGCCACTGGTACTCCTCTGGCTTGCCATTGAGATCTACAGGCCACCCTCAAGCTCAGGTCGTTGCCTTGTTCCCGCAAGGAAACAGAAGTCTCTGCACTCAGGGTCAGAGAAGGAGTCCTGGCCAGGCCAGGCGTCTATGTCATGTTCAGCTTGGGAGGTGGGATATAGTTTAGGTTTGCCCTGATGGTCGGGGGAAATCAAATGGGCCACTGTCCCCGGGATTTGGGCGACGCTGATGGCGCCTCCTTGGGTTGTGTCCTGCTTGTGTGTTGTGTGTGGAGAGTTTGGAAAGTGCCTTAGGCAAATCCAGGGGATATCAAGCTACTTAGGTGAGGGGTGGATTCGTTTGGATCCTGGTGGAGAGAGCAAGGCAAGGCGAGCGGGAAATACACGGGAGAGTGTTGGCTAAGCCCACAGGCTTACTGTTGGGTGGATAGATCGGTATGGGTGGATATGTCGGTGGACATAGGGTTCCCGGAACTCTTTTGGGATATCTTCAGGGGCATTTGGAGCCCCGTGTAGGGAAGGAATACAGGTGCACATTCGTGGACCATCCCAACCTTTTCCTCTCCTTTCTCAATGTGCTTCACGGCGGGTCCTTGTTCCAGCGAATGGTGCCTTCACGGCACAGTATGGTGTCTTCTCACTGGGACCGATTTGGAGCCGTTGGGATGTTTTGTCCCTGTGTGGCCTCATTGCCCCTATGTTGAGGATGTTAAGGCGTTCCTTAGGACAGCCCAGCGTCATTGCTATACCAGGTCGGCATAGCATTCCCTGAGGTTTGGAGCTCTTCCCGGAGGTCTTTGGGCCCAACCATGCAGAAAGAAGGGAGTCGGCCACCAAGGCAACGCTACAGGTTTAAGGGCTGGAGTGAATGTGTGCTGCAGGGGTCATTTTGTCCTGCCACCTTCTGGTGCTGCGAGCCTGTGATCTCCAGCATGCATGGCTTCAAGCCAGAGAAGCCATGCCGGTTCAAGGGTCCAGGATGTTGGGTGCGTTCTCTCATTGCACGGCTGTGGGTGACACGTTGGTTCTGGAGGACCTGGGTCTCATGGTTTCTCCAAGGTCTTGTCCTTGAAGGGAAGAATGCGAATGTGCAAGGTGCTACGATAAGTTACCCAGTTGCTGCAAGTGTTTGGCCCGCCATTTTGGGCATTGGAATGGCTCCCTTGCCATTAGCTTTGGTTGCGGTCCTAGGGAAGTTCCTCTGGCTTGGCAGGAGACCAGGAAGTATGCCTGCTGGTGAGTCTCCCTTGATCAGTCCAGGGGTTCTTCAGGTGCCCTTTGTCACGGGTCCCTACGAGCCGCTTTTGATGGAGGTCGTCTTATTCAGCCAAGGGCCCTTCCCTTATGGAAGATCTCTCCCCTTGAGGGCGTGTCCACTGTGTTTAATCATAAGGGCCAAACGCGTGTTTGTTCCCATAGAGGGCACTTGCTCTTAGGCTGAGGGGGCACAGTTGTCCTGAGGGTGTCTCAGGGGATCAGGAAGACATCCTTTTGCTGTGATGGAGGGCAGATTGCTCAGGAGAGGAATTTCAGGGCCCGAGACCAGGGGGTTGTTGGTCGGTGGCACTCTTTGTCCTGATGGCCGCACGCTCTGAAGGCGCCAGTGCCACGATGCTTTCACGTTTGCCTGCGGACACACAGGCAAGATGGACAGTAAATGAAATGTTGAGGAGAGATAGAACACACAATGCTGGGTGGTATCGCCCTTTCCCTCGGTGCGCCTGTGCACCCTCCTCAAGCATGCGTGTGTTCTCTCACCCCGAGCCAGGTGGAATGCCAGGGAAGGAATGCCAGCAGCAGCCTGGGGCCATCCGTATAATCCCTGATACCCGTTGAAGTGAGGACGGTGTGGCAAGGCGAGGCCAGCCGAAGGAGTCTCAGAGGGGTGTTGGCGTGCATTCCATGAGGATCCTGCTTTAACCCTTGTTGCGGTAAGCGACACTTCTTTGCTAAACCTAAAGGTTTGGCGATGGGAACGTGTGCACCGGGGCTACACCCTCACCTTCTGGTCTTTTCTCGGGGAACACGAGCTTTGATGCCCTGAGAACTGGCTGCATTTCCTGACCCGTGGCTCGGCTCTGCTGGCCACTTCCGTACGCTGATATGATTCAGCTCACTGGCCGTCCCATGGTGGAATCTGCAACTTTGCATGTCCACCGTTTGAGCATGTGCTTGGATCGATGATGACTCCCACAAATGCATTCCTTGGAAATCTGAACAAAATGAGTGAGAAATCCCTACCGTCTCCTCGTTGGAACTGAGGTCCAGCACGTGGCTCCCCAAAGGAAAGTAGGGAGAGGTTCACGTTGCATTTGCGGCCGTGGGTGTCTACAGCCACGTTGTTCAAGTTGAGGGTTGTGGTCATCTCCTGGGGAGAAGAGCCATTGGGAAAGGAGCCTGGGATGCCAATCCAGGTGGGAAGGCTTGGGACAGCGTGCCGTCTCTGGGTTCCTTGGTCTAGCCAGGACTGCTGTCCCCTGCCACGGTTCAGCATGCAGGTAGGAGAGGAAGCGTGAGCCATTGCTCGTCCTGCCACCTGCACTTGAGTTCTACAGGCTGCCCCCACCTGCTGGTCATTGCCTTGTGGCCTCAAAGAAACAGAAGTCTGTAGGCTCAGGGTCAGAACAGGATTCCAGGCCTAGGGCAGGCTTCTTTGTCACGTTCTGCTTGGGAGACCAGATGCAGTTTAGGTTTCTCCTGCTGAGGGGAGAAATCAAATGGGCCACTGTTCCTGGGAGTTTGGCCAATCTGATGACTCCTCCTCGGGTTGTGTCCTGCTTGTGTGTGCTGTGTGAAGGGGCTGGAAAATGCCTTAGTCAAACTTGGTCACGGCAAGCTTCTTTGTTGAGGGGTGGCTCTGGCATCTTGCCGTGACACGTTGGGATCCCGGTGGAGAGAGAGTAAGGCAAGGCGAGTGAAAGAGACACGTGAGATGGCTGGCTAAGCCCACAGGTTTACTGGTGGGTGGATAGATCGACGGTGGCCATGGGGTTCCCGGAAGACATTTGGGATTCCCTCAGGAGCATCTGGAGGCACGTGTAGGGAGGGAATACGGGAGCACATTTGTGGACTGTCCCGCCTCTTTCCTCTGCCTGGTCGATTTGCTTTATGGCGGGTTCTTGTGCCAGCGAATGGTTGCCTTCATGGCACAGTATGGTGTCTCCTCATGGGGGCCGATTTGGAGGCCTTGGGGTGTTTTGTCCCTGTCTGACCACGTTCCCCCTGTGTTGAAGATGTGAAGGTGTTCCTGAGGACAGCCAGGCATCGTTTCTATACCCGGCCCACATAGCGTTCCCTGAGGATTGGAGCTCTACCCGGAGGTCATTGGGTGCAACCGTGCAGAAACAAGGGAGTTGGCTGCCAAGGAAAGGCTGCAGGTTTAAGGGCAGGAGAGGATGTGTGGTGTGGGTGTCATTTTTCCTGCCACCCGCTGGTGCGTCGAGACTGTGGTATCCGGCGAGCCTGGCCACAGGCTAGACAAGTCATACCGGTTCAAGTGTCTAGGCTGTTGTCTGGGTTCTGTCGTTGCATGGCTGTGGGTAACAAGTTGCTTGTAGAGGACCTGGGCCTCAGGGTTTCCCCAATGTCACGTCACTGATGGGCCCAGAGGGTGAAAGTACCAGACACCACTGCAAGTTACACAATTGCTGCAAGGGTTTGCCCCGCCACGTTGGGCGTCGGAATGGTTCCGATGCCATTAGCTTTGTGTGTGGGCCAAGGGTAGGTTGCCAGTCTTGGCAGCAGGCCAGGAAGTCTGGCTGCAGGTGAATCTCCATTGTTCAGTCCAGGAGTTCCTCTGGTGCGTTTTGTCACCGGTCCCTACAAGCTGCTTTTGTTGGAGGTCGTCCCATTTGGCCAAGGGCCGTTCCCTTGTGGAAGATCTCAGGGACCACATTTCCCCTTGCGGGTGAATCCATTGTGTGGAAGCGTATGCGCCAGGAGTGGTTTGGTTCCCCAGAGGGCAGTGGCTTTTACGCTGAGTAATCCCAGTTCCCCTGAGGGTGTCTCAGCAGTTCAGGATGACATCCTTATGCTGTGTCGGCGGGGAGGTGGCTCAGGCAGGAAAGTTCAAGGCCCATACCAGGGGGTTGATGGACGGCCGTGCTCTTTGTGCTGATGCCCGTGCGCTCTGAAGGCATCTGTGCCACGATGTATTCACGTTTGGCTGTGGACACACAGACATGATGGACTGCAAATGAAATGTTGAGGGGAGATATAGCGCACATCGGTGGGCGGTATCACCCTTTGCCTCTGTGCGCCCGTTCACTTTTCTCAAACATCCCTGTGTTCTGTCACCCTGAGGCATGTGGTGGAGTGCCAGGGAACAAACACCTGCAGCAGCATTGGGCCCTCTGTATAGTCCATGATACCTGGCGAAGTGAGGAGAGTGCGGCAAGGTGAGGCAAGTCAAGGCAAAAGAGTCTCAGAGTGGTTTTGGCGTGAAGTCCTTGAGGCTCCTCGTAGGAACCTTGTGGTGGTGAGTGGAACTTCTTTGCAGAAACCTAGATGTTTGGCCACGGGGACTTGTGCACTGAGACTACACCCTCACCTTCTTGGCTCTTGCAGGGGAACCCCAGATCTGATGCCATGATCCTTAGCTCCATTTGCAGCCCCGTGGGTCGCCTCTGGCCACTCCTGACTGCTGACATGATTGAGATCGGTGGCTGCCCCGCGGTGGAGCCTGCGACTTTGAACGTGCAGCCTTTGAGCAGGTGGATTGATGATGACTCCCATAAATGCACTGCTTGGAACTCTGAACAAATGAATGGGTCTCAGGTTTCTCCGCGGTCATGTCACTGACGGGCCTGGGGGCGAAAATACAAGGCGCCAGGGCAAGTAACCCAGTTGCTGCAAGGGTTTGCCCTGCCAGTTTGGGCATTGGAATATCTCCAATGCCAATAGCTTTCTGTGTGATCCAAGGGCATCGCCTCTGGCTCGACAAGGTTCCTGGTAGAAACCTTGTGGGGGTAAACGGAACTTCTTTGAAGAAACCTAGAAGTTTGGCCACGGGGACTTGTGCCGCGAGACTACACCGTCACATTCTGGGCTCTTCCTGGGGCACCCGAGCTCCGATGCCCTGAGACGTGGGTGCACTTCCTGCCCCGTGGCTCGAGTCTGGCCGCTCCCTACTGCTGAGAGGATTGAGCTTGCTGACAGTCCGCGACTTTGCACGTCCAGCCTTTGAGCAGGAGCGTGGATCAGTGAGGACTCCCATAAATGCATTCCTTGGAAATCTAAACAGAATGAATGAGCAATACCTACCGTCTTCTCATCCTAACTGAGGTCCAGCACGTGGCTCCCAAAGGAAAATTAGGGAGAGGTCCATGTTGCATTTGCTACTGTGGGCGTGCGCAGCAACATTGTTCAAGTGGAGGGTGGCGGGCTTCTCGTGCAGAAAGAGCCATGTGGAAAGGAGCCTGGGATGTCCATCTACGTGGGAAGGCTAAGGACAACTTGACGTCTCTGGGCACCTGAGTCTAGCCAGAACTGCTATCCCCTGCCGCGGTCAGCGTGCGGGTGCGAAAGGAAGCGTGAGCCACTGGTACTCCTCTGGCTTGCCATTGAGATCTACAGGCCACCCTCAAGCTCAGGTCGTTGCCTTGTTCCCGCAAGGAAACAGAAGTCTCTGCACTCAGGGTCAGAGAAGGAGTCCTGGCCAGGCCAGGCGTCTATGTCATGTTCAGCTTGGGAGGTGGGATATAGTTTAGGTTTGCCCTGATGGTCGGGGGAAATCAAATGGGCCACTGTCCCCGGGATTTGGGCGACGCTGATGGCGCCTCCTTGGGTTGTGTCCTGCTTGTGTGTTGTGTGTGGAGAGTTTGGAAAGTGCCTTAGGCAAATCCAGGGGATATCAAGCTACTTAGGTGAGGGGTGGATTCGTTTGGATCCTGGTGGAGAGAGCAAGGCAAGGCGAGCGGGAAATACACGGGAGAGTGTTGGCTAAGCCCACAGGCTTACTGTTGGGTGGATAGATCGGTATGGGTGGATATGTCGGTGGACATAGGGTTCCCGGAACTCTTTTGGGATATCTTCAGGAGCATTTGCAGCAACGTGTAGGGAAGGAATACAGGTGCACATTCGTGGACCATCCCAACCTTTTCCTCTCCTTTCTCAATGTGCTTCACGGCGGGTCCTTGTTCCAGCGAATGGTGCCTTCACGGCACAGTATGGTGTCTTCTCACTGGGACCGATTTGGAGCCGTTGGGATGTTTTGTCCCTGTGTGGCCTCATTGCCCCTATGTTGAGGATGTTAAGGTGTTCCTTAGGACAGCCCAGCGTCATTGCTATACCAGGTCGGCATAGCATTCCCTGAGGTTTGGAGCTCTTCCCGGAGGTCTTTGGGCCCAACCATGCAGAAAGAAGGGAGTCGGCCGCCAAGGCAATGCTACAGGTTTAAGGGCTGGAGTGAATGTGTGCTGCAGGGGTCATTTTGTCCTGCCACCTTCTGGTGCTGCGAGCCTGTGATCTCCAGCATGCATGGCTTCAAGCCAGAGAAGCCATGCCGGTTCAAGGGTCCAGGATGTTGGGTGCGTTCTCTCATTGCACGGCTGTGGGTGACACGTTGGTTCTGGAGGACCTGGGTCTCATGGTTTCTCCAAGGTCTTGTCCTTGAAGGGAAGAATGCGAATGTGCAAGGTGCTACGATAAGTTACCCAGTTGCTGCAAGTGTTTGGCCCGCCATTTTGGGCATTGGAATGGCTCCCTTGCCATTAGCTTTGGTTGCGGTCCTAGGGAAGTTCCTCTGGCTTGGCAGGAGACCAGGAAGTATGCCTGCTGGTGAGTCTCCCTTGATCAGTCCAGGGGTTCTTCAGGTGCCCTTTGTCACGGGTCCCTTCGAGCCGCTTTTGATGGAGGTCGTCTTATTCGGCCAAGGGCCCTTCCCTTATGGAAGATCTCTCCCCTTGAGGGCGTGTCCACTGTGTTTAATCATAAGGGCCAAACGCGTGTTTGTTCCCATAGAGGGCACTTGCTCTTAGGCTGAGGGGGCACAGTTGTCCTGAGGGTGTCTCAGGGGATCAGGAAGACATCCTTTTGCTGTGATGGAGGGCAGATTGCTCAGGAGAGGAATTTCAGGGCCCGAGACCAGGGGGTTGTTGGTCGGTGGCACTCTTTGTCCTGATGGCCGCACGCTCTGAAGGCGCCAGTGCCACGATGCTTTCACGTTTGCCTGCGGACACACAGGCAAGATGGACAGTAAATGAAATGTTGAGGAGAGATAGAACACACAATGCTGGGTGGTATCGCCCTTTCCCTCGGTGCGCCTGTGCACCCTCCTCAAGCATGCGTGTGTTCTCTCACCCCGAGCCAGGTGGAATGCCAGGGAAGGAATGCCAGCAGCAGCCTGGGGCCATCCGTATAATCCCTGATACCCGTTGAAAGGAGGACGGTGTGGCAAGGTGAGGCCAGGCGAAAGAGTCTCGGAGGGGTGCTGGCGTGCATTCCATGAGGATCCTGCTTTAACCCTTGTCGCGGTAAGCGACACTTCTTTGCTAAACCTAAAGGTTTGGCAATGGGGACTTGTGCACCAGGGCTACACCCTCACCTTCTGGTCTTTTCTCGGGGAATACGAGCTTTAATGCCCTGAGAACTGGCAGCATTTCCTGACCCGTGGCTCGGCTCTGGCCACTTCCGTACGCTGATATGATTCAGATCGCTGTCCGTCCAATGCTGGAATGTGCAACTTTGCATGGCCACCGTTTGAGCATGTGCTTGGATCGGTGATGACTCCCACAAATGCATTCCTTGGAAATCTGAGCAAAATGAGTGAGAAATCCCTACCGTCTCCTCGTTGGAACTGAGGTCCAGCACGTGGCTCCCCAAAGGAAAGTAGGGAGAGGTTCACGTTGCATTTGCGGCCGTGGGTGTCTACAGCCACGTTGTTCAAGTTGAGGGTTGTGGTCATCTCCTGGGGAGAAGAGCCATTGGGAAAGGAGCCTGGGATGCCAATCCAGGTGGGAAGGCTTGGGACAGCGTGCCGTCTCTGGGTTCCTTGGTCTAGCCAGGACTGCTGTCCCCTGCCACGGTTCAGCATGCAGGTAGGAGAGGAAGCGTGAGCCATTGCTCGTCCTGCCACCTGCACTTGAGTTCTACAGGCTGCCCCCACCTGCTGGTCATTGCCTTGTGGCCTCAAAGAAACAGAAGTCTGTAGGCTCAGGGTCAGAACAGGATTCCAGGCCTAGGGCAGGCTTCTTTGTCACGTTCTGCTTGGGAGACCAGATGCAGTTTAGGTTTCTCCTGCTGAGGGGAGAAATCAAATGGGCCACTGTTCCTGGGAGTTTGGCCAATCTGATGGCTCCTCCTCGGGTTGTGTCCTGCTTGTGTGTGCTGTGTGAAGGGGCTGGAAAATGCCTTAGTCAAACTTGGTCACGGCAAGCTTCTTTGGTGAGGGGTGGCTCTGGCATCTTGCCGTGACACGTTGGGATCCCGGTGGAGAGAGAGTAAGGCAAGGCGAGTGAAAGAGCCACGTGAGATGGCTGGCTAAGCCCACAGGTTTACTGGTGGGTGGATAGATCGACGGTGGCCATGGGGTTCCCGGAACACATTTGGGATTCCCTCAGGAGCATCTGGAGGCACGTGTAGGGAGGGAATACGGGAGCACATTTGTGGACTGTCCCGCCTCTTTCCTCTCCCTGGTCGATTTGCTTCATGGCGGGTTCTTGTGCCAGCGAATGGTTGCCTTCATGGCACAGTATGGTGTCTCCTCATGGGGGCCGATTTGGAGGCCTTGGGGTGTTTTGTCCCTGTCTGACCACGTTCCCCCTGTGTTGAAGATGTGAAGGTGTTCCTGAGGACAGCCAGGCATCGTTTCTATACCCGGCCCACATAGCGTTCCCTGAGGATTGGAGCTCTACCCGGAGGTCATTGGGTGCAACCGTGCAGAAACAAGGGAGTTGGCTGCCAAGGAAAGGCTGCAGGTTTAAGGGCAGGAGAGGATGTGTGGTGTGGGTGTCATTTTTCCTGCCACCCGCTGGTGCGTCGAGACTGTGGTATCCGGCGAGCCTGGCCACAGGCTAGACAAGTCATACCGGTTCAAGTGTCTAGGCTGTTGTCTGGGTTCTGTCGTTGCATGGCTGTGGGTAACAAGTTGCTTGTAGAGGACCTGGGCCTCAGGGTTTCCCCAATGTCACGTCACTGATGGGCCCAGAGGGTGAAAGTACCAGACACCACTGCAAGTTACACAATTGCTGCAAGGGTTTGCCCCGCCACGTTGGGCGTCGGAATGGTTCCGATGCCATTAGCTTTGTGTGTGGGCCAAGGGTAGGTTGCCAGTCTTGGCAGCAGGCCAGGAAGTCTGGCTGCAGGTGAATCTCCATTGTTCAGTCCAGGAGTTCCTCTGGTGCGTTTTGTCACCGGTCCCTACAAGCTGCTTTTGTTGGAGGTCGTCCCATTTGGCCAAGGGCCGTTCCCTTGTGGAAGATCTCAGGGACCACATTTCCCCTTGCGGGTGAATCCATTGTGTGGAAGCGTATGCGCCAGGAGTGGTTTGGTTCCCCAGAGGGCAGTGGCTTTTACGCTGAGTAATCCCAGTTCCCCTGAGGGTGTCTCAGCAGTTCAGGATGACATCCTTATGCTGTGTCGGCGGGGAGGTGGCTCAGGCAGGAAAGTTCAAGGCCCATACCAGGGGGTTGATGGACGGCCGTGCTCTTTGTGCTGATGCCCGTGCGCTCTGAAGGCATCTGTGCCACGATGTATTCACGTTTGGCTGTGGACACACAGACATGATGGACTGCAAATGAAATGTTGAGGGGAGATATAGCGCACATCGGTGGGCGGTATCACCCTTTGCCTCTGTGCGCCCGTTCACTTTTCTCAAACATCCCTGTGTTCTGTCACCCTGAGGCATGTGGTGGAGTGCCAGGGAACAAACACCTGCAGCAGCATTGGGCCCTCTGTATAGTCCATGATACCTGGCGAAGTGAGGAGAGTGCGGCAAGGTGAGGCAAGTCAAGGCAAAAGAGTCTCAGAGTGGTTTTGGCGTGAAGTCCTTGAGGCTCCTCGTAGGAACCTTGTGGTGGTGAGTGGAACTTCTTTGCAGAAACCTAGATGTTTGGCCACGGGGACTTGTGCACTGAGACTACACCCTCACCTTCTTGGCTCTTGCAGGGGAACCCCAGATCTGATGCCATGATCCTTAGCTCCATTTGCAGCCCCGTGGGTCGCCTCTGGCCACTCCTGACTGCTGACATGATTGAGATCGGTGGCTGCCCCGCGGTGGAGCCTGCGACTTTGAACGTGCAGCCTTTGAGCAGGTGGATTGATGATGACTCCCATAAATGCACTGCTTGGAACTCTGAACAAATGAATGGGTCTCAGGTTTCTCCGCGGTCATGTCACTGAC
Organism: Balaenoptera borealis; assembly: GCF_965194805.1. NCBI lineage: Eukaryota > Metazoa > Chordata > Mammalia > Artiodactyla > Balaenopteridae > Balaenoptera > Balaenoptera borealis. The sequence goes on from NC_138866.1 coordinate 129,266,248, forward strand.
GGGCCTGGGGGCGAAAATACAAGGCGCCAGGGCAAGTAACCCAGTTGCTGCAAGGGTTTGCCCTGCCAGTTTGGGCATTGGAATATCTCCAATGCCAATAGCTTTCTGTGTGATCCAAGGGCATCGCCTCTGGCTCGACAAGGTTCCTGGTAGAAACCTTGTGGGGGTAAACGGAACTTCTTTGAAGAAACCTAGAAGTTTGGCCACGGGGACTTGTGCCGCGAGACTACACCGTCACATTCTGGGCTCTTCCTGGGGCACCCGAGCTCCGATGCCCTGAGACGTGGGTGCACTTCCTGCCCCGTGGCTCGAGTCTGGCCGCTCCCTACTGCTGAGAGGATTGAGCTTGCTGACAGTCCGCGACTTTGCACGTCCAGCCTTTGAGCAGGAGCGTGGATCAGTGAGGACTCCCATAAATGCATTCCTTGGAAATCTAAACAGAATGAATGAGCAATACCTACCGTCTTCTCATCCTAACTGAGGTCCAGCACGTGGCTCCCAAAGGAAAATTAGGGAGAGGTCCATGTTGCATTTGCTACTGTGGGCGTGCGCAGCAACATTGTTCAAGTGGAGGGTGGCGGGCTTCTCGTGCAGAAAGAGCCATGTGGAAAGGAGCCTGGGATGTCCATCTACGTGGGAAGGCTAAGGACAACTTGACGTCTCTGGGCACCTGAGTCTAGCCAGAACTGCTATCCCCTGCCGCGGTCAGCGTGCGGGTGCGAAAGGAAGCGTGAGCCACTGGTACTCCTCTGGCTTGCCATTGAGATCTACAGGCCACCCTCAAGCTCAGGTCGTTGCCTTGTTCCCGCAAGGAAACAGAAGTCTCTGCACTCAGGGTCAGAGAAGGAGTCCTGGCCAGGCCAGGCGTCTATGTCATGTTCAGCTTGGGAGGTGGGATATAGTTTAGGTTTGCCCTGATGGTCGGGGGAAATCAAATGGGCCACTGTCCCCGGGATTTGGGCGACGCTGATGGCGCCTCCTTGGGTTGTGTCCTGCTTGTGTGTTGTGTGTGGAGAGTTTGGAAAGTGCCTTAGGCAAATCCAGGGGATATCAAGCTACTTAGGTGAGGGGTGGATTCGTTTGGATCCTGGTGGAGAGAGCAAGGCAAGGCGAGCGGGAAATACACGGGAGAGTGTTGGCTAAGCCCACAGGCTTACTGTTGGGTGGATAGATCGGTATGGGTGGATATGTCGGTGGACATAGGGTTCCCGGAACTCTTTTGGGATATCTTCAGGAGCATTTGCAGCAACGTGTAGGGAAGGAATACAGGTGCACATTCGTGGACCATCCCAACCTTTTCCTCTCCTTTCTCAATGTGCTTCACGGCGGGTCCTTGTTCCAGCGAATGGTGCCTTCACGGCACAGTATGGTGTCTTCTCACTGGGACCGATTTGGAGCCGTTGGGATGTTTTGTCCCTGTGTGGCCTCATTGCCCCTATGTTGAGGATGTTAAGGTGTTCCTTAGGACAGCCCAGCGTCATTGCTATACCAGGTCGGCATAGCATTCCCTGAGGTTTGGAGCTCTTCCCGGAGGTCTTTGGGCCCAACCATGCAGAAAGAAGGGAGTCGGCCGCCAAGGCAATGCTACAGGTTTAAGGGCTGGAGTGAATGTGTGCTGCAGGGGTCATTTTGTCCTGCCACCTTCTGGTGCTGCGAGCCTGTGATCTCCAGCATGCATGGCTTCAAGCCAGAGAAGCCATGCCGGTTCAAGGGTCCAGGATGTTGGGTGCGTTCTCTCATTGCACGGCTGTGGGTGACACGTTGGTTCTGGAGGACCTGGGTCTCATGGTTTCTCCAAGGTCTTGTCCTTGAAGGGAAGAATGCGAATGTGCAAGGTGCTACGATAAGTTACCCAGTTGCTGCAAGTGTTTGGCCCGCCATTTTGGGCATTGGAATGGCTCCCTTGCCATTAGCTTTGGTTGCGGTCCTAGGGAAGTTCCTCTGGCTTGGCAGGAGACCAGGAAGTATGCCTGCTGGTGAGTCTCCCTTGATCAGTCCAGGGGTTCTTCAGGTGCCCTTTGTCACGGGTCCCTTCGAGCCGCTTTTGATGGAGGTCGTCTTATTCGGCCAAGGGCCCTTCCCTTATGGAAGATCTCTCCCCTTGAGGGCGTGTCCACTGTGTTTAATCATAAGGGCCAAACGCGTGTTTGTTCCCATAGAGGGCACTTGCTCTTAGGCTGAGGGGGCACAGTTGTCCTGAGGGTGTCTCAGGGGATCAGGAAGACATCCTTTTGCTGTGATGGAGGGCAGATTGCTCAGGAGAGGAATTTCAGGGCCCGAGACCAGGGGGTTGTTGGTCGGTGGCACTCTTTGTCCTGATGGCCGCACGCTCTGAAGGCGCCAGTGCCACGATGCTTTCACGTTTGCCTGCGGACACACAGGCAAGATGGACAGTAAATGAAATGTTGAGGAGAGATAGAACACACAATGCTGGGTGGTATCGCCCTTTCCCTCGGTGCGCCTGTGCACCCTCCTCAAGCATGCGTGTGTTCTCTCACCCCGAGCCAGGTGGAATGCCAGGGAAGGAATGCCAGCAGCAGCCTGGGGCCATCCGTATAATCCCTGATACCCGTTGAAAGGAGGACGGTGTGGCAAGGTGAGGCCAGGCGAAAGAGTCTCGGAGGGGTGCTGGCGTGCATTCCATGAGGATCCTGCTTTAACCCTTGTCGCGGTAAGCGACACTTCTTTGCTAAACCTAAAGGTTTGGCAATGGGGACTTGTGCACCAGGGCTACACCCTCACCTTCTGGTCTTTTCTCGGGGAATACGAGCTTTAATGCCCTGAGAACTGGCAGCATTTCCTGACCCGTGGCTCGGCTCTGGCCACTTCCGTACGCTGATATGATTCAGATCGCTGTCCGTCCAATGCTGGAATGTGCAACTTTGCATGGCCACCGTTTGAGCATGTGCTTGGATCGGTGATGACTCCCACAAATGCATTCCTTGGAAATCTGAGCAAAATGAGTGAGAAATCCCTACCGTCTCCTCGTTGGAACTGAGGTCCAGCACGTGGCTCCCCAAAGGAAAGTAGGGAGAGGTTCACGTTGCATTTGCGGCCGTGGGTGTCTACAGCCACGTTGTTCAAGTTGAGGGTTGTGGTCATCTCCTGGGGAGAAGAGCCATTGGGAAAGGAGCCTGGGATGCCAATCCAGGTGGGAAGGCTTGGGACAGCGTGCCGTCTCTGGGTTCCTTGGTCTAGCCAGGACTGCTGTCCCCTGCCACGGTTCAGCATGCAGGTAGGAGAGGAAGCGTGAGCCATTGCTCGTCCTGCCACCTGCACTTGAGTTCTACAGGCTGCCCCCACCTGCTGGTCATTGCCTTGTGGCCTCAAAGAAACAGAAGTCTGTAGGCTCAGGGTCAGAACAGGATTCCAGGCCTAGGGCAGGCTTCTTTGTCATGTTCTGCTTGGGAGACCAGATGCAGTTTAGGTTTCTCCTGCTGAGGGGAGAAATCAAATGGGCCACTGTTCCTGGGAGTTTGGCCAATCTGATGGCTCCTCCTCGGGTTGTGTCCTGCTTGTGTGTGCTGTGTGAAGGGGCTGGAAAATGCCTTAGTCAAACTTGGTCACGGCAAGCTTCTTTGGTGAGGGGTGGCTCTGGCATCTTGCCGTGACACGTTGGGATCCCGGTGGAGAGAGAGTAAGGCAAGGCGAGTGAAAGAGCCACGTGAGATGGCTGGCTAAGCCCACAGGTTTACTGGTGGGTGGATAGATCGACGGTGGCCATGGGGTTCCCGGAACACATTTGGGATTCCCTCAGGAGCATCTGGAGGCACGTGTAGGGAGGGAATACGGGAGCACATTTGTGGACTGTCCCGCCTCTTTCCTCTCCCTGGTCGATTTGCTTCATGGCGGGTTCTTGTGCCAGCGAATGGTTGCCTTCATGGCACAGTATGGTGTCTCCTCATGGGGGCCGATTTGGAGGCCTTGGGGTGTTTTGTCCCTGTCTGACCACGTTCCCCCTGTGTTGAAGATGTGAAGGTGTTCCTGAGGACAGCCAGGCATCGTTTCTATACCCGGCCCACATAGCGTTCCCTGAGGATTGGAGCTCTACCCGGAGGTCATTGGGTGCAACCGTGCAGAAACAAGGGAGTTGGCTGCCAAGGAAAGGCTGCAGGTTTAAGGGCAGGAGAGGATGTGTGGTGTGGGTGTCATTTTTCCTGCCACCCGCTGGTGCGTCGAGACTGTGGTATCCGGCGAGCCTGGCCACAGGCTAGACAAGTCATACCGGTTCAAGTGTCTAGGCTGTTGTCTGGGTTCTGTCGTTGCATGGCTGTGGGTAACAAGTTGCTTGTAGAGGACCTGGGCCTCAGGGTTTCCCCAATGTCACGTCACTGATGGGCCCAGAGGGTGAAAGTACCAGACACCACTGCAAGTTACACAATTGCTGCAAGGGTTTGCCCCGCCACGTTGGGCGTCGGAATGGTTCCGATGCCATTAGCTTTGTGTGTGGGCCAAGGGTAGGTTGCCAGTCTTGGCAGCAGGCCAGGAAGTCTGGCTGCAGGTGAATCTCCATTGTTCAGTCCAGGAGTTCCTCTGGTGCGTTTTGTCACCGGTCCCTACAAGCTGCTTTTGTTGGAGGTCGTCCCATTTGGCCAAGGGCCGTTCCCTTGTGGAAGATCTCAGGGACCACATTTCCCCTTGCGGGTGAATCCATTGTGTGGAAGCGTATGCGCCAGGAGTGGTTTGGTTCCCCAGAGGGCAGTGGCTTTTACGCTGAGTAATCCCAGTTCCCCTGAGGGTGTCTCAGCAGTTCAGGATGACATCCTTATGCTGTGTCGGCGGGGAGGTGGCTCAGGCAGGAAAGTTCAAGGCCCATACCAGGGGGTTGATGGACGGCCGTGCTCTTTGTGCTGATGCCCGTGCGCTCTGAAGGCATCTGTGCCACGATGTATTCACGTTTGGCTGTGGACACACAGACATGATGGACTGCAAATGAAATGTTGAGGGGAGATATAGCGCACATCGGTGGGCGGTATCACCCTTTGCCTCTGTGCGCCCGTTCACTTTTCTCAAACATCCCTGTGTTCTGTCACCCTGAGGCATGTGGTGGAGTGCCAGGGAACAAACACCTGCAGCAGCATTGGGCCCTCTGTATAGTCCATGATACCTGGCGAAGTGAGGAGAGTGCGGCAAGGTGAGGCAAGTCAAGGCAAAAGAGTCTCAGAGTGGTTTTGGCGTGAAGTCCTTGAGGCTCCTCGTAGGAACCTTGTGGTGGTGAGTGGAACTTCTTTGCAGAAACCTAGATGTTTGGCCACGGGGACTTGTGCACTGAGACTACACCCTCACCTTCTTGGCTCTTGCAGGGGAACCCCAGATCTGATGCCATGATCCTTAGCTCCATTTGCAGCCCCGTGGGTCGCCTCTGGCCACTCCTGACTGCTGACATGATTGAGATCGGTGGCTGCCCCGCGGTGGAGCCTGCGACTTTGAACGTGCAGCCTTTGAGCAGGTGGATTGATGATGACTCCCATAAATGCACTGCTTGGAACTCTGAACAAATGAATGGGTCTCAGGTTTCTCCGCGGTCATGTCACTGACGGGCCTGGGGGCGAAAATACAAGGCGCCAGGGCAAGTAACCCAGTTGCTGCAAGGGTTTGCCCTGCCAGTTTGGGCATTGGAATATCTCCAATGCCAATAGCTTTCTGTGTGATCCAAGGGCATCGCCTCTGGCTCGACAAGGTTCCTGGTAGAAACCTTGTGGGGGTAAACGGAACTTCTTTGAAGAAACCTAGAAGTTTGGCCACGGGGACTTGTGCCGCGAGACTACACCGTCACATTCTGGGCTCTTCCTGGGGCACCCGAGCTCCGATGCCCTGAGACGTGGGTGCACTTCCTGCCCCGTGGCTCGAGTCTGGCCGCTCCCTACTGCTGAGAGGATTGAGCTTGCTGACAGTCCGCGACTTTGCACGTCCAGCCTTTGAGCAGGAGCGTGGATCAGTGAGGACTCCCATAAATGCATTCCTTGGAAATCTAAACAGAATGAATGAGCAATACCTACCGTCTTCTCATCCTAACTGAGGTCCAGCACGTGGCTCCCAAAGGAAAATTAGGGAGAGGTCCATGTTGCATTTGCTACTGTGGGCGTGCGCAGCAACATTGTTCAAGTGGAGGGTGGCGGGCTTCTCGTGCAGAAAGAGCCATGTGGAAAGGAGCCTGGGATGTCCATCTACGTGGGAAGGCTAAGGACAACTTGACGTCTCTGGGCACCTGAGTCTAGCCAGAACTGCTATCCCCTGCCGCGGTCAGCGTGCGGGTGCGAAAGGAAGCGTGAGCCACTGGTACTCCTCTGGCTTGCCATTGAGATCTACAGGCCACCCTCAAGCTCAGGTCGTTGCCTTGTTCCCGCAAGGAAACAGAAGTCTCTGCACTCAGGGTCAGAGAAGGAGTCCTGGCCAGGCCAGGCGTCTATGTCATGTTCAGCTTGGGAGGTGGGATATAGTTTAGGTTTGCCCTGATGGTCGGGGGAAATCAAATGGGCCACTGTCCCCGGGATTTGGGCGACGCTGATGGCGCCTCCTTGGGTTGTGTCCTGCTTGTGTGTTGTGTGTGGAGAGTTTGGAAAGTGCCTTAGGCAAATCCAGGGGATATCAAGCTACTTAGGTGAGGGGTGGATTCGTTTGGATCCTGGTGGAGAGAGCAAGGCAAGGCGAGCGGGAAATACACGGGAGAGTGTTGGCTAAGCCCACAGGCTTACTGTTGGGTGGATAGATCGGTATGGGTGGATATGTCGGTGGACATAGGGTTCCCGGAACTCTTTTGGGATATCTTCAGGAGCATTTGCAGCAACGTGTAGGGAAGGAATACAGGTGCACATTCGTGGACCATCCCAACCTTTTCCTCTCCTTTCTCAATGTGCTTCACGGCGGGTCCTTGTTCCAGCGAATGGTGCCTTCACGGCACAGTATGGTGTCTTCTCACTGGGACCGATTTGGAGCCGTTGGGATGTTTTGTCCCTGTGTGGCCTCATTGCCCCTATGTTGAGGATGTTAAGGTGTTCCTTAGGACAGCCCAGCGTCATTGCTATACCAGGTCGGCATAGCATTCCCTGAGGTTTGGAGCTCTTCCCGGAGGTCTTTGGGCCCAACCATGCAGAAAGAAGGGAGTCGGCCGCCAAGGCAATGCTACAGGTTTAAGGGCTGGAGTGAATGTGTGCTGCAGGGGTCATTTTGTCCTGCCACCTTCTGGTGCTGCGAGCCTGTGATCTCCAGCATGCATGGCTTCAAGCCAGAGAAGCCATGCCGGTTCAAGGGTCCAGGATGTTGGGTGCGTTCTCTCATTGCACGGCTGTGGGTGACACGTTGGTTCTGGAGGACCTGGGTCTCATGGTTTCTCCAAGGTCTTGTCCTTGAAGGGAAGAATGCGAATGTGCAAGGTGCTACGATAAGTTACCCAGTTGCTGCAAGTGTTTGGCCCGCCATTTTGGGCATTGGAATGGCTCCCTTGCCATTAGCTTTGGTTGCGGTCCTAGGGAAGTTCCTCTGGCTTGGCAGGAGACCAGGAAGTATGCCTGCTGGTGAGTCTCCCTTGATCAGTCCAGGGGTTCTTCAGGTGCCCTTTGTCACGGGTCCCTTCGAGCCGCTTTTGATGGAGGTCGTCTTATTCGGCCAAGGGCCCTTCCCTTATGGAAGATCTCTCCCCTTGAGGGCGTGTCCACTGTGTTTAATCATAAGGGCCAAACGCGTGTTTGTTCCCATAGAGGGCACTTGCTCTTAGGCTGAGGGGGCACAGTTGTCCTGAGGGTGTCTCAGGGGATCAGGAAGACATCCTTTTGCTGTGATGGAGGGCAGATTGCTCAGGAGAGGAATTTCAGGGCCCGAGACCAGGGGGTTGTTGGTCGGTGGCACTCTTTGTCCTGATGGCCGCACGCTCTGAAGGCGCCAGTGCCACGATGCTTTCACGTTTGCCTGCGGACACACAGGCAAGATGGACAGTAAATGAAATGTTGAGGAGAGATAGAACACACAATGCTGGGTGGTATCGCCCTTTCCCTCGGTGCGCCTGTGCACCCTCCTCAAGCATGCGTGTGTTCTCTCACCCCGAGCCAGGTGGAATGCCAGGGAAGGAATGCCAGCAGCAGCCTGGGGCCATCCGTATAATCCCTGATACCCGTTGAAAGGAGGACGGTGTGGCAAGGTGAGGCCAGGCGAAAGAGTCTCGGAGGGGTGCTGGCGTGCATTCCATGAGGATCCTGCTTTAACCCTTGTCGCGGTAAGCGACACTTCTTTGCTAAACCTAAAGGTTTGGCAATGGGGACTTGTGCACCAGGGCTACACCCTCACCTTCTGGTCTTTTCTCGGGGAATACGAGCTTTAATGCCCTGAGAACTGGCAGCATTTCCTGACCCGTGGCTCGGCTCTGGCCACTTCCGTACGCTGATATGATTCAGATCGCTGTCCGTCCAATGCTGGAATGTGCAACTTTGCATGGCCACCGTTTGAGCATGTGCTTGGATCGGTGATGACTCCCACAAATGCATTCCTTGGAAATCTGAGCAAAATGAGTGAGAAATCCCTACCGTCTCCTCGTTGGAACTGAGGTCCAGCACGTGGCTCCCCAAAGGAAAGTAGGGAGAGGTTCACGTTGCATTTGCGGCCGTGGGTGTCTACAGCCACGTTGTTCAAGTTGAGGGTTGTGGTCATCTCCTGGGGAGAAGAGCCATTGGGAAAGGAGCCTGGGATGCCAATCCAGGTGGGAAGGCTTGGGACAGCGTGCCGTCTCTGGGTTCCTTGGTCTAGCCAGGACTGCTGTCCCCTGCCACGGTTCAGCATGCAGGTAGGAGAGGAAGCGTGAGCCATTGCTCGTCCTGCCACCTGCACTTGAGTTCTACAGGCTGCCCCCACCTGCTGGTCATTGCCTTGTGGCCTCAAAGAAACAGAAGTCTGTAGGCTCAGGGTCAGAACAGGATTCCAGGCCTAGGGCAGGCTTCTTTGTCATGTTCTGCTTGGGAGACCAGATGCAGTTTAGGTTTCTCCTGCTGAGGGGAGAAATCAAATGGGCCACTGTTCCTGGGAGTTTGGCCAATCTGATGGCTCCTCCTCGGGTTGTGTCCTGCTTGTGTGTGCTGTGTGAAGGGGCTGGAAAATGCCTTAGTCAAACTTGGTCACGGCAAGCTTCTTTGGTGAGGGGTGGCTCTGGCATCTTGCCGTGACACGTTGGGATCCCGGTGGAGAGAGAGTAAGGCAAGGCGAGTGAAAGAGCCACGTGAGATGGCTGGCTAAGCCCACAGGTTTACTGGTGGGTGGATAGATCGACGGTGGCCATGGGGTTCCCGGAACACATTTGGGATTCCCTCAGGAGCATCTGGAGGCACGTGTAGGGAGGGAATACGGGAGCACATTTGTGGACTGTCCCGCCTCTTTCCTCTCCCTGGTCGATTTGCTTCATGGCGGGTTCTTGTGCCAGCGAATGGTTGCCTTCATGGCACAGTATGGTGTCTCCTCATGGGGGCCGATTTGGAGGCCTTGGGGTGTTTTGTCCCTGTCTGACCACGTTCCCCCTGTGTTGAAGATGTGAAGGTGTTCCTGAGGACAGCCAGGCATCGTTTCTATACCCGGCCCACATAGCGTTCCCTGAGGATTGGAGCTCTACCCGGAGGTCATTGGGTGCAACCGTGCAGAAACAAGGGAGTTGGCTGCCAAGGAAAGGCTGCAGGTTTAAGGGCAGGAGAGGATGTGTGGTGTGGGTGTCATTTTTCCTGCCACCCGCTGGTGCGTCGAGACTGTGGTATCCGGCGAGCCTGGCCACAGGCTAGACAAGTCATACCGGTTCAAGTGTCTAGGCTGTTGTCTGGGTTCTGTCGTTGCATGGCTGTGGGTAACAAGTTGCTTGTAGAGGACCTGGGCCTCAGGGATTCCCCAATGTCACGTCACTGATGGGCCCAGAGGGTGAAAGTACCAGACACCACTGCAAGTTACACAATTGCTGCAAGGGTTTGCCCCGCCACGTTGGGCGTCGGAATGGTTCCGATGCCATTAGCTTTGTGTGTGGGCCAAGGGTAGGTTGCCAGTCTTGGCAGCAGGCCAGGAAGTCTGGCTGCAGGTGAATCTCCATTGTTCAGTCCAGGAGTTCCTCTGGTGCGTTTTGTCACCGGTCCCTACAAGCTGCTTTTGTTGGAGGTCGTCCCATTTGGCCAAGGGCCGTTCCCTTGTGGAAGATCTCAGGGACCACATTTCCCCTTGCGGGTGAATCCATTGTGTGGAAGCGTATGCGCCAGGAGTGGTTTGGTTCCCCAGAGGGCAGTGGCTTTTACGCTGAGTAATCCCAGTTCCCCTGAGGGTGTCTCAGCAGTTCAGGATGACATCCTTATGCTGTGTCGGCGGGGAGGTGGCTCAGGCAGGAAAGTTCAAGGCCCATACCAGGGGGTTGATGGACGGCCGTGCTCTTTGTGCTGATGCCCGTGCGCTCTGAAGGCATCTGTGCCACGATGTATTCACGTTTGGCTGTGGACACACAGACATGATGGACTGCAAATGAAATGTTGAGGGGAGATATAGCGCACATCGGTGGGCGGTATCACCCTTTGCCTCTGTGCGCCCGTTCACTTTTCTCAAACATCCCTGTGTTCTGTCACCCTGAGGCATGTGGTGGAGTGCCAGGGAACAAACACCTGCAGCAGCATTGGGCCCTCTGTATAGTCCATGATACCTGGCGAAGTGAGGAGAGTGCGGCAAGGTGAGGCAAGTCAAGGCAAAAGAGTCTCAGAGTGGTTTTGGCGTGAAGTCCTTGAGGCTCCTCGTAGGAACCTTGTGGTGGTGAGTGGAACTTCTTTGCAGAAACCTAGATGTTTGGCCACGGGGACTTGTGCACTGAGACTACACCCTCACCTTCTTGGCTCTTGCAGGGGAACCCCAGATCTGATGCCATGATCCTTAGCTCCATTTGCAGCCCCGTGGGTCGCCTCTGGCCACTCCTGACTGCTGACATGATTGAGATCGGTGGCTGCCCCGCGGTGGAGCCTGCGACTTTGAACGTGCAGCCTTTGAGCAGGTGGATTGATGATGACTCCCATAAATGCACTGCTTGGAACTCTGAACAAATGAATGGGTCTCAGGTTTCTCCGCGGTCATGTCACTGACGGGCCTGGGGGCGAAAATACAAGGCGCCAGGGCAAGTAACCCAGTTGCTGCAAGGGTTTGCCCTGCCAGTTTGGGCATTGGAATATCTCCAATGCCAATAGCTTTCTGTGTGATCCAAGGGCATCGCCTCTGGCTCGACAAGGTTCCTGGTAGAAACCTTGTGGGGGTAAACGGAACTTCTTTGAAGAAACCTAGAAGTTTGGCCACGGGGACTTGTGCCGCGAGACTACACCGTCACATTCTGGGCTCTTCCTGGGGCACCCGAGCTCCGATGCCCTGAGACGTGGGTGCACTTCCTGCCCCGTGGCTCGAGTCTGGCCGCTCCCTACTGCTGAGAGGATTGAGCTTGCTGACAGTCCGCGACTTTGCACGTCCAGCCTTTGAGCAGGAGCGTGGATCAGTGAGGACTCCCATAAATGCATTCCTTGGAAATCTAAACAGAATGAATGAGCAATACCTACCGTCTTCTCATCCTAACTGAGGTCCAGCACGTGGCTCCCAAAGGAAAATTAGGGAGAGGTCCATGTTGCATTTGCTACTGTGGGCGTGCGCAGCAACATTGTTCAAGTGGAGGGTGGCGGGCTTCTCGTGCAGAAAGAGCCATGTGGAAAGGAGCCTGGGATGTCCATCTACGTGGGAAGGCTAAGGACAACTTGACGTCTCTGGGCACCTGAGTCTAGCCAGAACTGCTATCCCCTGCCGCGGTCAGCGTGCGGGTGCGAAAGGAAGCGTGAGCCACTGGTACTCCTCTGGCTTGCCATTGAGATCTACAGGCCACCCTCAAGCTCAGGTCGTTGCCTTGTTCCCGCAAGGAAACAGAAGTCTCTGCACTCAGGGTCAGAGAAGGAGTCCTGGCCAGGCCAGGCGTCTATGTCATGTTCAGCTTGGGAGGTGGGATATAGTTTAGGTTTGCCCTGATGGTCGGGGGAAATCAAATGGGCCACTGTCCCCGGGATTTGGGCGACGCTGATGGCGCCTCCTTGGGTTGTGTCCTGCTTGTGTGTTGTGTGTGGAGAGTTTGGAAAGTGCCTTAGGCAAATCCAGGGGATATCAAGCTACTTAGGTGAGGGGTGGATTCGTTTGGATCCTGGTGGAGAGAGCAAGGCAAGGCGAGCGGGAAATACACGGGAGAGTGTTGGCTAAGCCCACAGGCTTACTGTTGGGTGGATAGATCGGTATGGGTGGATATGTCGGTGGACATAGGGTTCCCGGAACTCTTTTGGGATATCTTCGGGGGCATTTGGAGCCCCGTGTAGGGAAGGAATACAGGTGCACATTCGTGGACCATCCCAACCTTTTCCTCTCCTTTCTCAATGTGCTTCACGGCGGGTCCTTGTTCCAGCGAATGGTGCCTTCACGGCACAGTATGGTGTCTTCTCACTGGGACCGATTTGGAGCCGTTGGGATGTTTTGTCCCTGTGTGGCCTCATTGCCCCTATGTTGAGGATGTTAAGGTGTTCCTTAGGACAGCCCAGCGTCATTGCTATACCAGGTCGGCATAGCATTCCCTGAGGTTTGGAGCTCTTCCCGGAGGTCTTTGGGCCCAACCATGCAGAAAGAAGGGAGTCGGCCACCAAGGCAACGCTACAGGTTTAAGGGCTGGAGTGAATGTGTGCTGCAGGGGTCATTTTGTCCTGCCACCTTCTGGTGCTGCGAGCCTGTGATCTCCAGCATGCATGGCTTCAAGCCAGAGAAGCCATGCCGGTTCAAGGGTCCAGGATGTTGGGTGCGTTCTCTCATTGCACGGCTGTGGGTGACACGTTGGTTCTGGAGGACCTGGGTCTCATGGTTTCTCCAAGGTCTTGTCCTTGAAGGGAAGAATGCGAATGTGCAAGGTGCTACGATAAGTTACCCAGTTGCTGCAAGTGTTTGGCCCGCCATTTTGGGCATTGGAATGGCTCCCTTGCCATTAGCTTTGGTTGCGGTCCTAGGGAAGTTCCTCTGGCTTGGCAGGAGACCAGGAAGTATGCCTGCTGGTGAGTCTCCCTTGATCAGTCCAGGGGTTCTTCAGGTGCCCTTTGTCACGGGTCCCTACGAGCCGCTTTTGATGGAGGTCGTCTTATTCAGCCAAGGGCCCTTCCCTTATGGAAGATCTCTCCCCTTGAGGGCGTGTCCACTGTGTTTAATCATAAGGGCCAAACGCGTGTTTGTTCCCATAGAGGGCACTTGCTCTTAGGCTGAGGGGGCACAGTTGTCCTGAGGGTGTCTCAGGGGATCAGGAAGACATCCTTTTGCTGTGATGGAGGGCAGATTGCTCAGGAGAGGAATTTCAGGGCCCGAGACCAGGGGGTTGTTGGTCGGTGGCACTCTTTGTCCTGATGGCCGCACGCTCTGAAGGCGCCAGTGCCACGATGCTTTCACGTTTGCCTGCGGACACACAGGCAAGATGGACAGTAAATGAAATGTTGAGGAGAGATAGAACACACAATGCTGGGTGGTATCGCCCTTTCCCTCGGTGCGCCTGTGCACCCTCCTCAAGCATGCGTGTGTTCTCTCACCCCGAGCCAGGTGGAATGCCAGGGAAGGAATGCCAGCAGCAGCCTGGGGCCATCCGTATAATCCCTGATACCCGTTGAAGTGAGGACGGTGTGGCAAGGCGAGGCCAGCCGAAGGAGTCTCAGAGGGGTGTTGGCGTGCATTCCATGAGGATCCTGCTTTAACCCTTGTTGCGGTAAGCGACACTTCTTTGCTAAACCTAAAGGTTTGGCGATGGGAACGTGTGCACCGGGGCTACACCCTCACCTTCTGGTCTTTTCTCGGGGAACACGAGCTTTGATGCCCTGAGAACTGGCTGCATTTCCTGACCCGTGGCTCGGCTCTGGCCACTTCCGTACGCTGATATGATTCAGCTCACTGGCCGTCCCATGGTGGAATCTGCAACTTTGCATGTCCACCGTTTGAGCATGTGCTTGGATCGATGATGACTCCCACAAATGCATTCCTTGGAAATCTGAACAAAATGAGTGAGAAATCCCTACCGTCTCCTCGTTGGAACTGAGGTCCAGCACGTGGCTCCCCAAAGGAAAGTAGGGAGAGGTTCACGTTGCATTTGCGGCCGTGGGTGTCTACAGCCACGTTGTTCAAGTTGAGGGTTGTGGTCATCTCCTGGGGAGAAGAGCCATTGGGAAAGGAGCCTGGGATGCCAATCCAGGTGGGAAGGCTTGGGACAGCGTGCCGTCTCTGGGTTCCTTGGTCTAGCCAGGACTGCTGTCCCCTGCCACGGTTCAGCATGCAGGTAGGAGAGGAAGCGTGAGCCATTGCTCGTCCTGCCACCTGCACTTGAGTTCTACAGGCTGCCCCCACCTGCTGGTCATTGCCTTGTGGCCTCAAAGAAACAGAAGTCTGTAGGCTCAGGGTCAGAACAGGATTCCAGGCCTAGGGCAGGCTTCTTTGTCACGTTCTGCTTGGGAGACCAGATGCAGTTTAGGTTTCTCCTGCTGAGGGGAGAAATCAAATGGGCCACTGTTCCTGGGAGTTTGGCCAATCTGATGACTCCTCCTCGGGTTGTGTCCTACTTGTGTGTGCTGTGTGAAGGGGCTGGAAAATGCCTTAGTCAAACTTGGTCACGGCAAGCTTCTTTGGTGAGGGGTGGCTCTGGCATCTTGCCGTGACACGTTGGGATCCCGGTGGAGAGAGAGTAAGGCAAGGCGAGTGAAAGAGACACGTGAGATGGCTGGCTAAGCCCACAGGTTTACTGGTGGGTGGATAGATCGACGGTGGCCATGGGGTTCCCGGAAGACATTTGGGATTCCCTCAGGAGCATCTGGAGGCACGTGTAGGGAGGGAATACGGGAGCACATTTGTGGACTGTCCCGCCTCTTTCCTCTGCCTGGTCGATTTGCTTTATGGCGGGTTCTTGTGCCAGCGAATGGTTGCCTTCATGGCACAGTATGGTGTCTCCTCATGGGGGCCGATTTGGAGGCCTTGGGGTGTTTTGTCCCTGTCTGACCACGTTCCCCCTGTGTTGAAGATGTGAAGGTGTTCCTGAGGACAGCCAGGCATCGTTTCTATACCCGGCCCACATAGCGTTCCCTGAGGATTGGAGCTCTACCCGGAGGTCATTGGGTGCAACCGTGCAGAAACAAGGGAGTTGGCTGCCAAGGAAAGGCTGCAGGTTTAAGGGCAGGAGAGGATGTGTGGTGTGGGTGTCATTTTTCCTGCCACCCGCTGGTGCGTCGAGACTGTGGTATCCGGCGAGCCTGGCCACAGGCTAGACAAGTCATACCGGTTCAAGTGTCTAGGCTGTTGTCTGGGTTCTGTCGTTGCATGGCTGTGGGTAACAAGTTGCTTGTAGAGGACCTGGGCCTCAGGGTTTCCCCAATGTCACGTCACTGATGGGCCCAGAGGGTGAAAGTACCAGACACCACTGCAAGTTACACAATTGCTGCAAGGGTTTGCCCCGCCACGTTGGGCGTCGGAATGGTTCCGATGCCATTAGCTTTGTGTGTGGGCCAAGGGTAGGTTGCCAGTCTTGGCAGCAGGCCAGGAAGTCTGGCTGCAGGTGAATCTCCATTGTTCAGTCCAGGAGTTCCTCTGGTGCGTTTTGTCACCGGTCCCTACAAGCTGCTTTTGTTGGAGGTCGTCCCATTTGGCCAAGGGCCGTTCCCTTGTGGAAGATCTCAGGGACCACATTTCCCCTTGCGGGTGAATCCATTGTGTGGAAGCGTATGCGCCAGGAGTGGTTTGGTTCCCCAGAGGGCAGTGGCTTTTACGCTGAGTAATCCCAGTTCCCCTGAGGGTGTCTCAGCAGTTCAGGATGACATCCTTATGCTGTGTCGGCGGGGAGGTGGCTCAGGCAGGAAAGTTCAAGGCCCATACCAGGGGGTTGATGGACGGCCGTGCTCTTTGTGCTGATGCCCGTGCGCTCTGAAGGCATCTGTGCCACGATGTATTCACGTTTGGCTGTGGACACACAGACATGATGGACTGCAAATGAAATGTTGAGGGGAGATATAGCGCACATCGGTGGGCGGTATCACCCTTTGCCTCTGTGCGCCCGTTCACTTTTCTCAAACATCCCTGTGTTCTGTCACCCTGAGGCATGTGGTGGAGTGCCAGGGAACAAACACCTGCAGCAGCATTGGGCCCTCTGTATAGTCCATGATACCTGGCGAAGTGAGGAGAGTGCGGCAAGGTGAGGCAAGTCAAGGCAAAAGAGTCTCAGAGTGGTTTTGGCGTGAAGTCCTTGAGGCTCCTCGTAGGAACCTTGTGGTGGTGAGTGGAACTTCTTTGCAGAAACCTAGATGTTTGGCCACGGGGACTTGTGCACTGAGACTACACCCTCACCTTCTTGGCTCTTGCAGGGGAACCCCAGATCTGATGCCATGATCCTTAGCTCCATTTGCAGCCCCGTGGGTCGCCTCTGGCCACTCCTGACTGCTGACATGATTGAGATCGGTGGCTGCCCCGCGGTGGAGCCTGCGACTTTGAACGTGCAGCCTTTGAGCAGGTGGATTGATGATGACTCCCATAAATGCACTGCTTGGAACTCTGAACAAATGAATGGGTCTCAGGTTTCTCCGCGGTCATGTCACTGACGGGCCTGGGGGCGAAAATACAAGGCGCCAGGGCAAGTAACCCAGTTGCTGCAAGGGTTTGCCCTGCCAGTTTGGGCATTGGAATATCTCCAATGCCAATAGCTTTCTGTGTGATCCAAGGGCATCGCCTCTGGCTCGACAAGGTTCCTGGTAGAAACCTTGTGGGGGTAAACGGAACTTCTTTGAAGAAACCTAGAAGTTTGGCCACGGGGACTTGTGCCGCGAGACTACACCGTCACATTCTGGGCTCTTCCTGGGGCACCCGAGCTCCGATGCCCTGAGACGTGGGTGCACTTCCTGCCCCGTGGCTCGAGTCTGGCCGCTCCCTACTGCTGAGAGGATTGAGCTTGCTGACAGTCCGCGACTTTGCACGTCCAGCCTTTGAGCAGGAGCGTGGATCAGTGAGGACTCCCATAAATGCATTCCTTGGAAATCTAAACAGAATGAATGAGCAATACCTACCGTCTTCTCATCCTAACTGAGGTCCAGCACGTGGCTCCCAAAGGAAAATTAGGGAGAGGTCCATGTTGCATTTGCTACTGTGGGCGTGCGCAGCAACATTGTTCAAGTGGAGGGTGGCGGGCTTCTCGTGCAGAAAGAGCCATGTGGAAAGGAGCCTGGGATGTCCATCTACGTGGGAAGGCTAAGGACAACTTGACGTCTCTGGGCACCTGAGTCTAGCCAGAACTGCTATCCCCTGCCGCGGTCAGCGTGCGGGTGCGAAAGGAAGCGTGAGCCACTGGTACTCCTCTGGCTTGCCATTGAGATCTACAGGCCACCCTCAAGCTCAGGTCGTTGCCTTGTTCCCGCAAGGAAACAGAAGTCTCTGCACTCAGGGTCAGAGAAGGAGTCCTGGCCAGGCCAGGCGTCTATGTCATGTTCAGCTTGGGAGGTGGGATATAGTTTAGGTTTGCCCTGATGGTCGGGGGAAATCAAATGGGCCACTGTCCCCGGGATTTGGGCGACGCTGATGGCGCCTCCTTGGGTTGTGTCCTGCTTGTGTGTTGTGTGTGGAGAGTTTGGAAAGTGCCTTAGGCAAATCCAGGGGATATCAAGCTACTTAGGTGAGGGGTGGATTCGTTTGGATCCTGGTGGAGAGAGCAAGGCAAGGCGAGCGGGAAATACACGGGAGAGTGTTGGCTAAGCCCACAGGCTTACTGTTGGGTGGATAGATCGGTATGGGTGGATATGTCGGTGGACATAGGGTTCCCGGAACTCTTTTGGGATATCTTCAGGGGCATTTGGAGCCCCGTGTAGGGAAGGAATACAGGTGCACATTCGTGGACCATCCCAACCTTTTCCTCTCCTTTCTCAATGTGCTTCACGGCGGGTCCTTGTTCCAGCGAATGGTGCCTTCACGGCACAGTATGGTGTCTTCTCACTGGGACCGATTTGGAGCCGTTGGGATGTTTTGTCCCTGTGTGGCCTCATTGCCCCTATGTTGAGGATGTTAAGGCGTTCCTTAGGACAGCCCAGCGTCATTGCTATACCAGGTCGGCATAGCATTCCCTGAGGTTTGGAGCTCTTCCCGGAGGTCTTTGGGCCCAACCATGCAGAAAGAAGGGAGTCGGCCGCCAAGGCAACGCTACAGGTTTAAGGGCTAGACTGAATGTGTGCTGCAGGGGTCATTTTGTCCTGCCACCTTCTGGTGCTGCGAGCCTGTGATCTCCAGCATGCATGGCTTCAAGCCAGAGAAGCCATGCCGGTTCAAGGGTCCAGGATGTTGGGTGCGTTCTCTCATTGCACGGCTGTGGGTGACACGTTGGTTCTGGAGGACCTGGGTCTCATGGTTTCTCCAAGGTCTTGTCCTTGAAGGGAAGAATGCGAATGTGCAAGGTGCTACGATAAGTTACCCAGTTGCTGCAAGTGTTTGGCCCGCCATTTTGGGCATTGGAATGGCTCCCTTGCCATTAGCTTTGGTTGCGGTCCTAGGGAAGTTCCTCTGGCTTGGCAGGAGACCAGGAAGTATGCCTGCTGGTGAGTCTCCCTTGATCAGTCCAGGGGTTCTTCAGGTGCCCTTTGTCACGGGTCCCTACGAGCCGCTTTTGATGGAGGTCGTCTTATTCAGCCAAGGGCCCTTCCCTTATGGAAGATCTCTCCCCTTGAGGGCGTGTCCACTGTGTTTAATCATAAGGGCCAAACGCGTGTTTGTTCCCATAGAGGGCACTTGCTCTTAGGCTGAGGGGGCACAGTTGTCCTGAGGGTGTCTCAGGGGATCAGGAAGACATCCTTTTGCTGTGATGGAGGGCAGATTGCTCAGGAGAGGAATTTCAGGGCCCGAGACCAGGGGGTTGTTGGTCGGTGGCACTCTTTGTCCTGATGGCCGCACGCTCTGAAGGCGCCAGTGCCACGATGCTTTCACGTTTGCCTGCGGACACACAGGCAAGATGGACAGTAAATGAAATGTTGAGGAGAGATAGAACACACAATGCTGGGTGGTATCGCCCTTTCCCTCGGTGCGCCTGTGCACCCTCCTCAAGCATGCGTGTGTTCTCTCACCCCGAGCCAGGTGGAATGCCAGGGAAGGAATGCCAGCAGCAGCCTGGGGCCATCCGTATAATCCCTGATACCCGTTGAAGTGAGGACGGTGTGGCAAGGCGAGGCCAGCCGAAGGAGTCTCAGAGG
The DNA here is from genome assembly GCF_965194805.1 of Balaenoptera borealis. Taxonomy (NCBI): domain Eukaryota; kingdom Metazoa; phylum Chordata; class Mammalia; order Artiodactyla; family Balaenopteridae; genus Balaenoptera; species Balaenoptera borealis. The sequence goes on from NC_138866.1 coordinate 129,285,486, forward strand.
GGTGTTGGCGTGCATTCCATGAGGATCCTGCTTTAACCCTTGTTGCGGTAAGCGACACTTCTTTGCTAAACCTAAAGGTTTGGCGATGGGAACGTGTGCACCGGGGCTACACCCTCACCTTCTGGTCTTTTCTCGGGGAACACGAGCTTTGATGCCCTGAGAACTGGCTGCATTTCCTGACCCGTGGCTCGGCTCTGCTGGCCACTTCCGTACGCTGATATGATTCAGCTCGCTGGCCGTCCCATGGTGGAATCTGCAACTTTGCATGTCCACCGTTTGAGCATGTGCTTGGATCGATGATGACTCCCACAAATGCATTCCTTGGAAATCTGAACAAAATGAGTGAGAAATCCCTACCGTCTCCTCGTTGGAACTGAGGTCCAGCACGTGGCTCCCCAAAGGAAAGTAGGGAGAGGTTCACGTTGCATTTGCGGCCGTGGGTGTCTACAGCCACGTTGTTCAAGTTGAGGGTTGTGGTCATCTCCTGGGGAGAAGAGCCATTGGGAAAGGAGCCTGGGATGCCAATCCAGGTGGGAAGGCTTGGGACAGCGTGCCGTCTCTGGGTTCCTTGGTCTAGCCAGGACTGCTGTCCCCTGCCACGGTTCAGCATGCAGGTAGGAGAGGAAGCGTGAGCCATTGCTCGTCCTGCCACCTGCACTTGAGTTCTACAGGCTGCCCCCACCTGCTGGTCATTGCCTTGTGGCCTCAAAGAAACAGAAGTCTGTAGGCTCAGGGTCAGAACAGGATTCCAGGCCTAGGGCAGGCTTCTTTGTCATGTTCTGCTTGGGAGACCAGATGCAGTTTAGGTTTCTCCTGCTGAGGGGAGAAATCAAATGGGCCACTGTTCCTGGGAGTTTGGCCAATCTGATGGCTCCTCCTCGGGTTGTGTCCTGCTTGTGTGTGCTGTGTGAAGGGGCTGGAAAATGCCTTAGTCAAACTTGGTCACGGCAAGCTTCTTTGGTGAGGGGTGGCTCTGGCATCTTGCCGTGACACGTTGGGATCCCGGTGGAGAGAGAGTAAGGCAAGGCGAGTGAAAGAGACACGTGAGATGGCTGGCTAAGCCCACAGGTTTACTGGTGGGTGGATAGATCGACGGTGGCCATGGGGTTCCCGGAACACATTTGGGATTCCCTCAGGAGCATCTGGAGGCACGTGTAGGGAGGGAATACGGGAGCACATTTGTGGACTGTCCCGCCTCTTTCCTCTCCCTGGTCGATTTGCTTCATGGCGGGTTCTTGTGCCAGCGAATGGTTGCCTTCATGGCACAGTATGGTGTCTCCTCATGGGGGCCGATTTGGAGGCCTTGGGGTGTTTTGTCCCTGTCTGACCACGTTCCCCCTGTGTTGAAGATGTGAAGGTGTTCCTGAGGACAGCCAGGCATCGTTTCTATACCCGGCCCACATAGCGTTCCCTGAGGATTGGAGCTCTACCCGGAGGTCATTGGGTGCAACCGTGCAGAAACAAGGGAGTTGGCTGCCAAGGAAAGGCTGCAGGTTTAAGGGCAGGAGAGGATGTGTGGTGTGGGTGTCATTTTTCCTGCCACCCGCTGGTGCGTCGAGACTGTGGTATCCGGCGAGCCTGGCCACAGGCTAGACAAGTCATACCGGTTCAAGTGTCTAGGCTGTTGTCTGGGTTCTGTCGTTGCATGGCTGTGGGTAACAAGTTGCTTGTAGAGGACCTGGGCCTCAGGGATTCCCCAATGTCACGTCACTGATGGGCCCAGAGGGTGAAAGTACCAGACACCACTGCAAGTTACACAATTGCTGCAAGGGTTTGCCCCGCCACGTTGGGCGTCGGAATGGTTCCGATGCCATTAGCTTTGTGTGTGGGCCAAGGGTAGGTTGCCAGTCTTGGCAGCAGGCCAGGAAGTCTGGCTGCAGGTGAATCTCCATTGTTCAGTCCAGGAGTTCCTCTGGTGCGTTTTGTCACCGGTCCCTACAAGCTGCTTTTGTTGGAGGTCGTCCCATTTGGCCAAGGGCCGTTCCCTTGTGGAAGATCTCAGGGACCACATTTCCCCTTGCGGGTGAATCCATTGTGTGGAAGCGTATGCGCCAGGAGTGGTTTGGTTCCCCAGAGGGCAGTGGCTTTTACGCTGAGTAATCCCAGTTCCCCTGAGGGTGTCTCAGCAGTTCAGGATGACATCCTTATGCTGTGTCGGCGGGGAGGTGGCTCAGGCAGGAAAGTTCAAGGCCCATACCAGGGGGTTGATGGACGGCCGTGCTCTTTGTGCTGATGCCCGTGCGCTCTGAAGGCATCTGTGCCACGATGTATTCACGTTTGGCTGTGGACACACAGACATGATGGACTGCAAATGAAATGTTGAGGGGAGATATAGCGCACATCGGTGGGCGGTATCACCCTTTGCCTCTGTGCGCCCGTTCACTTTTCTCAAACATCCCTGTGTTCTGTCACCCTGAGGCATGTGGTGGAGTGCCAGGGAACAAACACCTGCAGCAGCATTGGGCCCTCTGTATAGTCCATGATACCTGGCGAAGTGAGGAGAGTGCGGCAAGGTGAGGCAAGTCAAGGCAAAAGAGTCTCAGAGTGGTTTTGGCGTGAAGTCCTTGAGGCTCCTCGTAGGAACCTTGTGGTGGTGAGTGGAACTTCTTTGCAGAAACCTAGATGTTTGGCCACGGGGACTTGTGCACTGAGACTACACCCTCACCTTCTTGGCTCTTGCAGGGGAACCCCAGATCTGATGCCATGATCCTTAGCTCCATTTGCAGCCCCGTGGGTCGCCTCTGGCCACTCCTGACTGCTGACATGATTGAGATCGGTGGCTGCCCCGCGGTGGAGCCTGCGACTTTGAACGTGCAGCCTTTGAGCAGGTGGATTGATGATGACTCCCATAAATGCACTGCTTGGAACTCTGAACAAATGAATGGGTCTCAGGTTTCTCCGCGGTCATGTCACTGACGGGCCTGGGGGCGAAAATACAAGGCGCCAGGGCAAGTAACCCAGTTGCTGCAAGGGTTTGCCCTGCCAGTTTGGGCATTGGAATATCTCCAATGCCAATAGCTTTCTGTGTGATCCAAGGGCATCGCCTCTGGCTCGACAAGGTTCCTGGTAGAAACCTTGTGGGGGTAAACGGAACTTCTTTGAAGAAACCTAGAAGTTTGGCCACGGGGACTTGTGCCGCGAGACTACACCGTCACATTCTGGGCTCTTCCTGGGGCACCCGAGCTCCGATGCCCTGAGACGTGGGTGCACTTCCTGCCCCGTGGCTCGAGTCTGGCCGCTCCCTACTGCTGAGAGGATTGAGCTTGCTGACAGTCCGCGACTTTGCACGTCCAGCCTTTGAGCAGGAGCGTGGATCAGTGAGGACTCCCATAAATGCATTCCTTGGAAATCTAAACAGAATGAATGAGCAATACCTACCGTCTTCTCATCCTAACTGAGGTCCAGCACGTGGCTCCCAAAGGAAAATTAGGGAGAGGTCCATGTTGCATTTGCTACTGTGGGCGTGCGCAGCAACATTGTTCAAGTGGAGGGTGGCGGGCTTCTCGTGCAGAAAGAGCCATGTGGAAAGGAGCCTGGGATGTCCATCTACGTGGGAAGGCTAAGGACAACTTGACGTCTCTGGGCACCTGAGTCTAGCCAGAACTGCTATCCCCTGCCGCGGTCAGCGTGCGGGTGCGAAAGGAAGCATGAGCCACTGGTACTCCTCTGGCTTGCCATTGAGATCTACAGGCCACCCTCAAGCTCAGGTCGTTGCCTTGTTCCCGCAAGGAAACAGAAGTCTCTGCACTCAGGTTCAGAGAAGGAGTCCTGGCCAGGCCAGGCGTCTATGTCATGTTCAGCTTGGGAGGTGGGATATAGTTTAGGTTTGCCCTGATGGTCGGGGGAAATCAAATGGGCCACTGTCCCCGGGATTTGGGCGACGCTGATGGCGCCTCCTTGGGTTGTGTCCTGCTTGTGTGTTGTGTGTGGAGAGTTTGGAAAGTGCCTTAGGCAAATCCAGGGGATATCAAGCTACTTAAGTGAGGGGTGGATTCGTTTGGATCCTGGTGGAGAGAGCAAGGCAAGGCGAGCGGGAAATACACGGGAGAGTGTTGGCTAAGCCCACAGGCTTACTGTTGGGTGGATAGATCGGTATGGGTGGATATGTCGGTGGACATAGGGTTCCCGGAACTCTTTTGGGATATCTTCGGGGGCATTTGGAGCCCCGTGTAGGGAAGGAATACAGGTGCACATTCGTGGACCATCCCAACCTTTTCCTCTCCTTTCTCAATGTGCTTCACGGCGGGTCCTTGTTCCAGTGAATGGTGCCTTCACGGCACAGTATGGTGTCTTCTCACTGGGACCGATTTGGAGCCGTTGGGATGTTTTGTCCCTGTGTGGCCTCATTGCCCCTATGTTGAGGATGTTAAGGTGTTCCTTAGGACAGCCCAGCGTCATTGCTATACCAGGTCGGCATAGCATTCCCTGAGGTTTGGAGCTCTTCCCGGAGGTCTTTGGGCCCAACCATGCAGAAAGAAGGGAGTCGGCCGCCAAGGCAACGCTACAGGTTTAAGGGCTGGAGTGAATGTGTGCTGCAGGGGTCATTTTGTCCTGCCACCTTCTGGTGCTGCGAGCCTGTGATCTCCAGCATGCATGGCTTCAAGCCAGAGAAGCCATGCCGGTTCAAGGGTCCAGGATGTTGGGTGCGTTCTCTCATTGCACGGCTGTGGGTGACACGTTGGTTCTGGAGGACCTGGGTCTCATGGTTTCTCCAAGGTCTTGTCCTTGAAGGGAAGAATGCGAATGTGCAAGGTGCTACGATAAGTTACCCAGTTGCTGCAAGTGTTTGGCCCGCCATTTTGGGCATTGGAATGGCTCCCTTGCCATTAGCTTTGGTTGCGGTCCTAGGGAAGTTCCTCTGGCTTGGCAGGAGACCAGGAAGTATGCCTGCTGGTGAGTCTCCCTTGATCAGTCCAGGGGTTCTTCAGGTGCCCTTTGTCACGGGTCCCTACGAGCCGCTTTTGATGGAGGTCGTCTTATTCAGCCAAGGGCCCTTCCCTTATGGAAGATCTCTCCCCTTGAGGGCGTGTCCACTGTGTTTAATCATAAGGGCCAAACGCGTGTTTGTTCCCATAGAGGGCACTTGCTCTTAGGCTGAGGGGGCACAGTTGTCCTGAGGGTGTCTCAGGGGATCAGGAAGACATCCTTTTGCTGTGATGGAGGGCAGATTGCTCAGGAGAGGAATTTCAGGGCCCGAGACCAGGGGGTTGTTGGTCGGTGGCACTCTTTGTCCTGATGGCCGCACGCTCTGAAGGCGCCAGTGCCACGATGCTTTCACGTTTGCCTGCGGACACACAGGCAAGATGGACAGTAAATGAAATGTTGAGGAGAGATAGAACACACAATGCTGGGTGGTATCGCCCTTTCCCTCGGTGCGCCTGTGCACCCTCCTCAAGCATGCGTGTGTTCTCTCACCCCGAGCCAGGTGGAATGCCAGGGAAGGAATGCCAGCAGCAGCCTGGGGCCATCCGTATAATCCCTGATACCCGTTGAAGTGAGGACGGTGTGGCAAGGCGAGGCCAGCCGAAGGAGTCTCAGAGGGGTGTTGGCGTGCATTCCATGAGGATCCTGCTTTAACCCTTGTTGCGGTAAGCGACACTTCTTTGCTAAACCTAAAGGTTTGGCGATGGGAACGTGTGCACCGGGGCTACACCCTCACCTTCTGGTCTTTTCTCGGGGAACACGAGCTTTGATGCCCTGAGAACTGGCTGCATTTCCTGACCCGTGGCTCGGCTCTGCTGGCCACTTCCGTACGCTGATATGATTCAGCTCGCTGGCCGTCCCATGGTGGAATCTGCAACTTTGCATGTCCACCGTTTGAGCATGTGCTTGGATCGATGATGACTCCCACAAATGCATTCCTTGGAAATCTGAACAAAATGAGTGAGAAATCCCTACCGTCTCCTCGTTGGAACTGAGGTCCAGCACGTGGCTCCCCAAAGGAAAGTAGGGAGAGGTTCACGTTGCATTTGCGGCCGTGGGTGTCTACAGCCACGTTGTTCAAGTTGAGGGTTGTGGTCATCTCCTGGGGAGAAGAGCCATTGGGAAAGGAGCCTGGGATGCCAATCCAGGTGGGAAGGCTTGGGACAGCGTGCCGTCTCTGGGTTCCTTGGTCTAGCCAGGACTGCTGTCCCCTGCCACGGTTCAGCATGCAGGTAGGAGAGGAAGCGTGAGCCATTGCTCGTCCTGCCACCTGCACTTGAGTTCTACAGGCTGCCCCCACCTGCTGGTCATTGCCTTGTGGCCTCAAAGAAACAGAAGTCTGTAGGCTCAGGGTCAGAACAGGATTCCAGGCCTAGGGCAGGCTTCTTTGTCATGTTCTGCTTGGGAGACCAGATGCAGTTTAGGTTTCTCCTGCTGAGGGGAGAAATCAAATGGGCCACTGTTCCTGGGAGTTTGGCCAATCTGATGGCTCCTCCTCGGGTTGTGTCCTGCTTGTGTGTGCTGTGTGAAGGGGCTGGAAAATGCCTTAGTCAAACTTGGTCACGGCAAGCTTCTTTGGTGAGGGGTGGCTCTGGCATCTTGCCGTGACACGTTGGGATCCCGGTGGAGAGAGAGTAAGGCAAGGCGAGTGAAAGAGACACGTGAGATGGCTGGCTAAGCCCACAGGTTTACTGGTGGGTGGATAGATCGACGGTGGCCATGGGGTTCCCGGAACACATTTGGGATTCCCTCAGGAGCATCTGGAGGCACGTGTAGGGAGGGAATACGGGAGCACATTTGTGGACTGTCCCGCCTCTTTCCTCTCCCTGGTCGATTTGCTTCATGGCGGGTTCTTGTGCCAGCGAATGGTTGCCTTCATGGCACAGTATGGTGTCTCCTCATGGGGGCCGATTTGGAGGCCTTGGGGTGTTTTGTCCCTGTCTGACCACGTTCCCCCTGTGTTGAAGATGTGAAGGTGTTCCTGAGGACAGCCAGGCATCGTTTCTATACCCGGCCCACATAGCGTTCCCTGAGGATTGGAGCTCTACCCGGAGGTCATTGGGTGCAACCGTGCAGAAACAAGGGAGTTGGCTGCCAAGGAAAGGCTGCAGGTTTAAGGGCAGGAGAGGATGTGTGGTGTGGGTGTCATTTTTCCTGCCACCCGCTGGTGCGTCGAGACTGTGGTATCCGGCGAGCCTGGCCACAGGCTAGACAAGTCATACCGGTTCAAGTGTCTAGGCTGTTGTCTGGGTTCTGTCGTTGCATGGCTGTGGGTAACAAGTTGCTTGTAGAGGACCTGGGCCTCAGGGATTCCCCAATGTCACGTCACTGATGGGCCCAGAGGGTGAAAGTACCAGACACCACTGCAAGTTACACAATTGCTGCAAGGGTTTGCCCCGCCACGTTGGGCGTCGGAATGGTTCCGATGCCATTAGCTTTGTGTGTGGGCCAAGGGTAGGTTGCCAGTCTTGGCAGCAGGCCAGGAAGTCTGGCTGCAGGTGAATCTCCATTGTTCAGTCCAGGAGTTCCTCTGGTGCGTTTTGTCACCGGTCCCTACAAGCTGCTTTTGTTGGAGGTCGTCCCATTTGGCCAAGGGCCGTTCCCTTGTGGAAGATCTCAGGGACCACATTTCCCCTTGCGGGTGAATCCATTGTGTGGAAGCGTATGCGCCAGGAGTGGTTTGGTTCCCCAGAGGGCAGTGGCTTTTACGCTGAGTAATCCCAGTTCCCCTGAGGGTGTCTCAGCAGTTCAGGATGACATCCTTATGCTGTGTCGGCGGGGAGGTGGCTCAGGCAGGAAAGTTCAAGGCCCATACCAGGGGGTTGATGGACGGCCGTGCTCTTTGTGCTGATGCCCGTGCGCTCTGAAGGCATCTGTGCCACGATGTATTCACGTTTGGCTGTGGACACACAGACATGATGGACTGCAAATGAAATGTTGAGGGGAGATATAGCGCACATCGGTGGGCGGTATCACCCTTTGCCTCTGTGCGCCCGTTCACTTTTCTCAAACATCCCTGTGTTCTGTCACCCTGAGGCATGTGGTGGAGTGCCAGGGAACAAACACCTGCAGCAGCATTGGGCCCTCTGTATAGTCCATGATACCTGGCGAAGTGAGGAGAGTGCGGCAAGGTGAGGCAAGTCAAGGCAAAAGAGTCTCAGAGTGGTTTTGGCGTGAAGTCCTTGAGGCTCCTCGTAGGAACCTTGTGGTGGTGAGTGGAACTTCTTTGCAGAAACCTAGATGTTTGGCCACGGGGACTTGTGCACTGAGACTACACCCTCACCTTCTTGGCTCTTGCAGGGGAACCCCAGATCTGATGCCATGATCCTTAGCTCCATTTGCAGCCCCGTGGGTCGCCTCTGGCCACTCCTGACTGCTGACATGATTGAGATCGGTGGCTGCCCCGCGGTGGAGCCTGCGACTTTGAACGTGCAGCCTTTGAGCAGGTGGATTGATGATGACTCCCATAAATGCACTGCTTGGAACTCTGAACAAATGAATGGGTCTCAGGTTTCTCCGCGGTCATGTCACTGACGGGCCTGGGGGCGAAAATACAAGGCGCCAGGGCAAGTAACCCAGTTGCTGCAAGGGTTTGCCCTGCCAGTTTGGGCATTGGAATATCTCCAATGCCAATAGCTTTCTGTGTGATCCAAGGGCATCGCCTCTGGCTCGACAAGGTTCCTGGTAGAAACCTTGTGGGGGTAAACGGAACTTCTTTGAAGAAACCTAGAAGTTTGGCCACGGGGACTTGTGCCGCGAGACTACACCGTCACATTCTGGGCTCTTCCTGGGGCACCCGAGCTCCGATGCCCTGAGACGTGGGTGCACTTCCTGCCCCGTGGCTCGAGTCTGGCCGCTCCCTACTGCTGAGAGGATTGAGCTTGCTGACAGTCCGCGACTTTGCACGTCCAGCCTTTGAGCAGGAGCGTGGATCAGTGAGGACTCCCATAAATGCATTCCTTGGAAATCTAAACAGAATGAATGAGCAATACCTACCGTCTTCTCATCCTAACTGAGGTCCAGCACGTGGCTCCCAAAGGAAAATTAGGGAGAGGTCCATGTTGCATTTGCTACTGTGGGCGTGTGCAGCAACATTGTTCAAGTGGAGGGTGGCGGGCTTCTCGTGCAGAAAGAGCCATGTGGAAAGGAGCCTGGGATGTCCATCTACGTGGGAAGGCTAAGGACAACTTGACGTCTCTGGGCACCTGAGTCTAGCCAGAACTGCTATCCCCTGCCGCGGTCAGCGTGCGGGTGCGAAAGGAAGCGTGAGCCACTGGTACTCCTCTGGCTTGCCATTGAGATCTACAGGCCACCCTCAAGCTCAGGTCGTTGCCTTGTTCCCGCAAGGAAACAGAAGTCTCTGCACTCAGGGTCAGAGAAGGAGTCCTGGCCAGGCCAGGCGTCTATGTCATGTTCAGCTTGGGAGGTGGGATATAGTTTAGGTTTGCCCTGATGGTCGGGGGAAATCAAATGGGCCACTGTCCCCGGGATTTGGGCGACGCTGATGGCGCCTCCTTGGGTTGTGTCCTGCTTGTGTGTTGTGTGTGGAGAGTTTGGAAAGTGCCTTAGGCAAATCCAGGGGATATCAAGCTACTTAGGTGAGGGGTGGATTCGTTTGGATCCTGGTGGAGAGAGCAAGGCAAGGCGAGCGGGAAATACACGGGAGAGTGTTGGCTAAGCCCACAGGCTTACTGTTGGGTGGATAGATCGGTATGGGTGGATATGTCGGTGGACATAGGGTTCCCGGAACTCTTTTGGGATATCTTCAGGGGCATTTGGAGCCCCGTGTAGGGAAGGAATACAGGTGCACATTCGTGGACCATCCCAACCTTTTCCTCTCCTTTCTCAATGTGCTTCACGGCGGGTCCTTGTTCCAGCGAATGGTGCCTTCACGGCACAGTATGGTGTCTTCTCACTGGGACCGATTTGGAGCCGTTGGGATGTTTTGTCCCTGTGTGGCCTCATTGCCCCTATGTTGAGGATGTTAAGGTGTTCCTTAGGACAGCCCAGCGTCATTGCTATACCAGGTCGGCATAGCATTCCCTGAGGTTTGGAGCTCTTCCCGGAGGTCTTTGGGCCCAACCATGCAGAAAGAAGGGAGTCGGCCGCCAAGGCAACGCTACAGGTTTAAGGGCTGGAGTGAATGTGTGCTGCAGGGGTCATTTTGTCCTGCCACCTTCTGGTGCTGCGAGCCTGTGATCTCCAGCATGCATGGCTTCAAGCCAGAGAAGCCATGCCGGTTCAAGGGTCCAGGATGTTGGGTGCGTTCTCTCATTGCACGGCTGTGGGTGACACGTTGGTTCTGGAGGACCTGGGTCTCATGGTTTCTCCAAGGTCTTGTCCTTGAAGGGAAGAATGCGAATGTGCAAGGTGCTACGATAAGTTACCCAGTTGCTGCAAGTGTTTGGCCCGCCATTTTGGGCATTGGAATGGCTCCCTTGCCATTAGCTTTGGTTGCGGTCCTAGGGAAGTTCCTCTGGCTTGGCAGGAGACCAGGAAGTATGCCTGCTGGTGAGTCTCCCTTGATCAGTCCAGGGGTTCTTCAGGTGCCCTTTGTCACGGGTCCCTACGAGCCGCTTTTGATGGAGGTCGTCTTATTCAGCCAAGGGCCCTTCCCTTATGGAAGATCTCTCCCCTTGAGGGCGTGTCCACTGTGTTTAATCATAAGGGCCAAACGCGTGTTTGTTCCCATAGAGGGCACTTGCTCTTAGGCTGAGGGGGCACAGTTGTCCTGAGGGTGTCTCAGGGGATCAGGAAGACATTCTTTTGCTGTGATGGAGGGCAGATTGCTCAGGAGAGGAATTTCAGGGCCCGAGACCAGGGGGTTGTTGGTCGGTGGCACTCTTTGTCCTGATGGCCGCACGCTCTGAAGGCGCCAGTGCCACGATGCTTTCACGTTTGCCTGCGGACACACAGGCAAGATGGACAGTAAATGAAATGTTGAGGAGAGATAGAACACACAATGCTGGGTGGTATCGCCCTTTCCCTCGGTGCGCCTGTGCACCCTCCTCAAGCATGCGTGTGTTCTCTCACCCCGAGCCAGGTGGAATGCCAGGGAAGGAATGCCAGCAGCAGCCTGGGGCCATCCGTATAATCCCTGATACCCGTTGAAGTGAGGACGGTGTGGCAAGGCGAGGCCAGCCGAAGGAGTCTCAGAGGGGTGTTGGCGTGCATTCCATGAGGATCCTGCTTTAACCCTTGTTGCGGTAAGCGACACTTCTTTGCTAAACCTAAAGGTTTGGCGATGGGAACGTGTGCACCGGGGCTACACCCTCACCTTCTGGTCTTTTCTCGGGGAACACGAGCTTTGATGCCCTGAGAACTGGCTGCATTTCCTGACCCGTGGCTCGGCTCTGCTGGCCACTTCCGTACGCTGATATGATTCAGCTCGCTGGCCGTCCCATGGTGGAATCTGCAACTTTGCATGTCCACCGTTTGAGCATGTGCTTGGATCGATGATGACTCCCACAAATGCATTCCTTGGAAATCTGAACAAAATGAGTGAGAAATCCCTACCGTCTCCTCGTTGGAACTGAGGTCCAGCACGTGGCTCCCCAAAGGAAAGTAGGGAGAGGTTCACGTTGCATTTGCGGCCGTGGGTGTCTACAGCCACGTTGTTCAAGTTGAGGGTTGTGGTCATCTCCTGGGGAGAAGAGCCATTGGGAAAGGAGCCTGGGATGCCAATCCAGGTGGGAAGGCTTGGGACAGCGTGCCGTCTCTGGGTTCCTTGGTCTAGCCAGGACTGCTGTCCCCTGCCACGGTTCAGCATGCAGGTAGGAGAGGAAGCGTGAGCCATTGCTCGTCCTGCCACCTGCACTTGAGTTCTACAGGCTGCCCCCACCTGCTGGTCATTGCCTTGTGGCCTCAAAGAAACAGAAGTCTGTAGGCTCAGGGTCAGAACAGGATTCCAGGCCTAGGGCAGGCTTCTTTGTCATGTTCTGCTTGGGAGACCAGATGCAGTTTAGGTTTCTCCTGCTGAGGGGAGAAATCAAATGGGCCACTGTTCCTGGGAGTTTGGCCAATCTGATGGCTCCTCCTCGGGTTGTGTCCTGCTTGTGTGTGCTGTGTGAAGGGGCTGGAAAATGCCTTAGTCAAACTTGGTCACGGCAAGCTTCTTTGGTGAGGGGTGGCTCTGGCATCTTGCCGTGACACGTTGGGATCCCGGTGGAGAGAGAGTAAGGCAAGGCGAGTGAAAGAGACACGTGAGATGGCTGGCTAAGCCCACAGGTTTACTGGTGGGTGGATAGATCGACGGTGGCCATGGGGTTCCCGGAAGACATTTGGGATTCCCTCAGGAGCATCTGGAGGCACGTGTAGGGAGGGAATACGGGAGCACATTTGTGGACGGTCCCGCCTCTTTCCTCTCCTTGGTCGATTTGCTTCATGGCGGGTTCTTGTGCCAGCGAATGGTTGCCTTCATGGCACAGTATGGTGTCTCCTCATGCGGGCCGATTTGGAGGCCTTGGGGTGTTTTGTCCCTGTCTGACCACGTTCCCCCTGTGTTGAAGATGTGAAGGTGTTCCTGAGGACAGCCAGGCATCGTTTCTATACCCGGCCCACATAGCGTTCCCTGAGGATTGGAGCTCTACCCGGAGGTCATTGGGTGCAACCGTGCAGAAACAAGGGAGTTGGCTGCCAAGGAAAGGCTGCAGGTTTAAGGGCAGGAGAGGATGTGTGGTGTGGGTGTCATTTTTCCTGCCACCCGCTGGTGCGTCGAGACTGTGGTATCCGGCGAGCCTGGCCACAGGCTAGACAAGTCATACCGGTTCAAGTGTCTAGGCTGTTGTCTGGGTTCTGTCGTTGCATGGCTGTGGGTAACAAGTTGCTTGTAGAGGACCTGGGCCTCAGGGATTCCCCAATGTCACGTCACTGATGGGCCCAGAGGGTGAAAGTACCAGACACCACTGCAAGTTACACAATTGCTGCAAGGGTTTGCCCCGCCACGTTGGGCGTCGGAATGGTTCCGATGCCATTAGCTTTGTGTGTGGGCCAAGGGTAGGTTGCCAGTCTTGGCAGCAGGCCAGGAAGTCTGGCTGCAGGTGAATCTCCATTGTTCAGTCCAGGAGTTCCTCTGGTGCGTTTTGTCACCGGTCCCTACAAGCTGCTTTTGTTGGAGGTCGTCCCATTTGGCCAAGGGCCGTTCCCTTGTGGAAGATCTCAGGGACCACATTTCCCCTTGAGGGTGAATCCATTGTGTGGAAGCGTATGCGCCAGGAGTGGTTTGGTTCCCCAGAGGGCAGTGGCTTTTACGCTGAGTAATCCCAGTTCCCCTGAGGGTGTCTCAGCAGTTCAGGATGACATCCTTATGCTGTGTCGGCGGGGAGGTGGCTCAGGCAGGAAAGTTCAAGGCCCATACCAGGGGGTTGATGGACGGCCGTGCTCTTTGTGCTGATGCCCGTGCGCTCTGAAGGCATCTGTGCCACGATGCATTCACGTTTGGCTGTGGACACACAGACATGATGGACTGCAAATGAAATGTTGAGGGGAGATATAGCGCACATCGGTGGGCGGTATCACCCTTTGCCTCTGTGCGCCCGTTCACTTTTCTCAAACATCCCTGTGTTCTGTCACCCTGAGGCATGTGGTGGAGTGCCAGGGAACAAACACCTGCAGCAGCATTGGGCCCTCTGTATAGTCCATGATACCTGGCGAAGTGAGGAGAGTGCGGCAAGGTGAGGCAAGTCAAGGCAAAAGAGTCTCAGAGTGGTTTTGGCGTGAAGTCCTTGAGGCTCCTCGTAGGAACCTTGTGGTGGTGAGTGGAACTTCTTTGCAGAAACCTAGATGTTTGGCCACGGGGACTTGTGCACTGAGACTACACCCTCACCTTCTTGGCTCTTGCAGGGGAACCCCAGATCTGATGCCATGATCCTTAGCTCCATTTGCAGCCCCGTGGGTCGCCTCTGGCCACTCCTGACTGCTGACATGATTGAGATCGGTGGCTGCCCCGCGGTGGAGCCTGCGACTTTGAACGTGCAGCCTTTGAGCAGGTGGATTGATGATGACTCCCATAAATGCACTGCTTGGAACTCTGAACAAATGAATGGGTCTCAGGTTTCTCCGCGGTCATGTCACTGACGGGCCTGGGGGCGAAAATACAAGGCGCCAGGGCAAGTAACCCAGTTGCTGCAAGGGTTTGCCCTGCCAGTTTGGGCATTGGAATATCTCCAATGCCAATAGCTTTCTGTGTGATCCAAGGGCATCGCCTCTGGCTCGACAAGGTTCCTGGTAGAAACCTTGTGGGGGTAAACGGAACTTCTTTGAAGAAACCTAGAAGTTTGGCCACGGGGACTTGTGCCGCGAGACTACACCGTCACATTCTGGGCTCTTCCTGGGGCACCCGAGCTCCGATGCCCTGAGACGTGGGTGCACTTCCTGCCCCGTGGCTCGAGTCTGGCCGCTCCCTACTGCTGAGAGGATTGAGCTTGCTGACAGTCCGCGACTTTGCACGTCCAGCCTTTGAGCAGGAGCGTGGATCAGTGAGGACTCCCATAAATGCATTCCTTGGAAATCTAAACAGAATGAATGAGCAATACCTACCGTCTTCTCATCCTAACTGAGGTCCAGCACGTGGCTCCCAAAGGAAAATTAGGGAGAGGTCCATGTTGCATTTGCTACTGTGGGCGTGCGCAGCAACATTGTTCAAGTGGAGGGTGGCGGGCTTCTCGTGCAGAAAGAGCCATGTGGAAAGGAGCCTGGGATGTCCATCTACGTGGGAAGGCTAAGGACAACTTGACGTCTCTGGGCACCTGAGTCTAGCCAGAACTGCTATCCCCTGCCGCGGTCAGCGTGCGGGTGCGAAAGGAAGCGTGAGCCACTGGTACTCCTCTGGCTTGCCGTTGAGATCTACAGGCCACCCTCAAGCTCAGGTCGTTGCCTTGTTCCCGCAAGGAAACAGAAGTCTCTGCACTCAGGGTCAGAGAAGGAGTCCTGGCCAGGCCAGGCGTCTATGTCATGTTCAGCTTGGGAGGTGGGATATAGTTTAGGTTTGCCCTGATGGTCGGGGGAAATCAAATGGGCCACTGTCCCCGGGATTTGGGCGACGCTGATGGCGCCTCCTTGGGTTGTGTCCTGCTTGTGTGTTGTGTGTGGAGAGTTTGGAAAGTGCCTTAGGCAAATCCAGGGGATATCAAGCTACTTAGGTGAGGGGTGGATTCGTTTGGATCCTGGTGGAGAGAGCAAGGCAAGGCGAGCGGGAAATACACGGGAGAGTGTTGGCTAAGCCCACAGGCTTACTGTTGGGTGGATAGATCGGTATGGGTGGAGATGTCGGTGGACATAGGGTTCCCGGAACTCTTTTGGGATATCTTCAGGAGCATTTGGAGCCCCGTGTAGGGAAGGAATACAGGTGCACATTCGTGGACCATCCCAACCTTTTCCTCTCCTTTCTCAATGTGCTTCACGGCGGGTCCTTGTTCCAGCGAATGGTGCCTTCACGGCACAGTATGGTGTCTTCTCACTGGGACCGATTTGGAGCCGTTGGGATGTTTTGTCCCTGTGTGGCCTCATTGCCCCTATGTTGAGGATGTTAAGGTGTTCCTTAGGACAGCCCAGCGTCATTGCTATACCAGGTCGGCATAGCATTCCCTGAGGTTTGGAGCTCTTCCCGGAGGTCTTTGGGCCCAACCATGCAGAAAGAAGGGAGTCGGCCGCCAAGGCAACGCTACAGGTTTAAGGGCTGGAGTGAATGTGTGCTGCAGGGGTCATTTTGTCCTGCCACCTTCTGGTGCTGCGAGCCTGTGATCTCCAGCATGCATGGCTTCAAGCCAGAGAAGCCATGCCGGTTCAAGGGTCCAGGATGTTGGGTGCGTTCTCTCATTGCACGGCTGTGGGTGACACGTTGGTTCTGGAGGACCTGGGTCTCATGGTTTCTCCAAGGTCTTGTCCTTGAAGGGAAGAATGCGAATGTGCAAGGTGCTACGATAAGTTACCCAGTTGCTGCAAGTGTTTGGCCCGCCATTTTGGGCATTGGAATGGCTCCCTTGCCATTAGCTTTGGTTGCGGTCCTAGGGAAGTTCCTCTGGCTTGGCAGGAGACCAGGAAGTATGCCTGCTGGTGAGTCTCCCTTGATCAGTCCAGGGGTTCTTCAGGTGCCCTTTGTCACGGGTCCCTACGAGCCGCTTTTGATGGAGGTCGTCTTATTCAGCCAAGGGCCCTTCCCTTATGGAAGATCTCTCCCCTTGAGGGCGTGTCCACTGTGTTTAATCATAAGGGCCAAACGCGTGTTTGTTCCCATAGAGGGCACTTGCTCTTAGGCTGAGGGGGCACAGTTGTCCTGAGGGTGTCTCAGGGGATCAGGAAGACATCCTTTTGCTGTGATGGAGGGCAGATTGCTCAGGAGAGGAATTTCAGGGCCCGAGACCAGGGGGTTGTTGGTCGGTGGCACTCTTTGTCCTGATGGCCGCACGCTCTGAAGGCGCCAGTGCCACGATGCTTTCACGTTTGCCTGCGGACACACAGGCAAGATGGACAGTAAATGAAATGTTGAGGAGAGATAGAACACACAATGCTGGGTGGTATCGCCCTTTCCCTCGGTGCGCCTGTGCACCCTCCTCAAGCATGCGTGTGTTCTCTCACCCCGAGCCAGGTGGAATGCCAGGGAAGGAATGCCAGCAGCAGCCTGGGGCCATCCGTATAATCCCTGATACCCGTTGAAGTGAGGACGGTGTGGCAAGGCGAGGCCAGCCGAAGGAGTCTCAGAGGGGTGTTGGCGTGCATTCCATGAGGATCCTGCTTTAACCCTTGTTGCGGTAAGCGACACTTCTTTGCTAAACCTAAAGGTTTGGCGATGGGAACGTGTGCACCGGGGCTACACCCTCACCTTCTGGTCTTTTCTCGGGGAACACGAGCTTTGATGCCCTGAGAACTGGCTGCATTTCCTGACCCGTGGCTCGGCTCTGCTGGCCACTTCCGTACGCTGATATGATTCAGCTCGCTGGCCGTCCCATGGTGGAATCTGCAACTTTGCATGTCCACCGTTTGAGCATGTGCTTGGATCGATGATGACTCCCACAAATGCATTCCTTGGAAATCTGAACAAAATGAGTGAGAAATCCCTACCGTCTCCTCGTTGGAACTGAGGTCCAGCACGTGGCTCCCCAAAGGAAAGTAGGGAGAGGTTCACGTTGCATTTGCGGCCGTGGGTGTCTACAGCCACGTTGTTCAAGTTGAGGGTTGTGGTCATCTCCTGGGGAGAAGAGCCATTGGGAAAGGAGCCTGGGATGCCAATCCAGGTGGGAAGGCTTGGGACAGCGTGCCGTCTCTGGGTTCCTTGGTCTAGCCAGGACTGCTGTCCCCTGCCACGGTTCAGCATGCAGGTAGGAGAGGAAGCGTGAGCCATTGCTCGTCCTGCCACCTGCACTTGAGTTCTACAGGCTGCCCCCACCTGCTGGTCATTGCCTTGTGGCCTCAAAGAAACAGAAGTCTGTAGGCTCAGGGTCAGAACAGGATTCCAGGCCTAGGGCAGGCTTCTTTGTCATGTTCTGCTTGGGAGACCAGATGCAGTTTAGGTTTCTCCTGATGAGGGGAGAAATCAAATGGGCCACTGTTCCTGGGAGTTTGGCCAATCTGATGGCTCCTCCTCGGGTTGTGTCCTGCTTGTGTGTGCTGTGTGAAGGGGCTGGAAAATGCCTTAGTCAAACTTGGTCACGGCAAGCTTCTTTGGTGAGGGGTGGCTCTGGCATCTTGCCGTGACACGTTGGGATCCCGGTGGAGAGAGAGTAAGGCAAGGCGAGTGAAAGAGACACGCGAGATGGCTGGCTAAGCCCACAGGTTTACTGGTGGGTGGATAGATCGACGGTGGCCATGGGGTTCCCGGAAGACATTTGGGATTCCCTCAGGAGCATCTGGAGGCACGTGTAGGGAGGGAATACGGGAGCACATTTGTGGACGGTCCCGCCTCTTTCCTCTCCTTGGTCGATTTGCTTCATGGCGGGTTCTTGTGCCAGCGAATGGTTGCCTTCATGGCACAGTATGGTGTCTCCTCATGCGGGCCGATTTGGAGGCCTTGGGGTGTTTTGTCCCTGTCTGACCACGTTCCCCCTGTGTTGAAGATGTGAAGGTGTTCCTGAGGACAGCCAGGCATCGTTTCTATACCCGGCCCACATAGCGTTCCCTGAGGATTGGAGCTCTACCCGGAGGTCATTGGGTGCAACCGTGCAGAAACAAGGGAGTTGGCTGCCAAGGAAAGGCTGCAGGTTTAAGGGCAGGAGAGGATGTGTGGTGTGGGTGTCATTTTTCCTGCCACCCGCTGGTGCGTCGAGACTGTGGTATCCGGCGAGCCTGGCCACAGGCTAGACAAGTCATACCGGTTCAAGTGTCTAGGCTGTTGTCTGGGTTCTGTCGTTGCATGGCTGTGGGTAACAAGTTGCTTGTAGAGGACCTGGGCCTCAGGGATTCCCCAATGTCACGTCACTGATGGGCCCAGAGGGTGAAAGTACCAGACACCACTGCAAGTTACACAATTGCTGCAAGGGTTTGCCCCGCCACGTTGGGCGTCGGAATGGTTCCGATGCCATTAGCTTTGTGTGTGGGCCAAGGGTAGGTTGCCAGTCTTGGCAGCAGGCCAGGAAGTCTGGCTGCAGGTGAATCTCCATTGTTCAGTCCAGGAGTTCCTCTGGTGCGTTTTGTCACCGGTCCCTACAAGCTGCTTTTGTTGGAGGTCGTCCCATTTGGCCAAGGGCCGTTCCCTTGTGGAAGATCTCAGGGACCACATTTCCCCTTGAGGGTGAATCCATTGTGTGGAAGCGTATGCGCCAGGAGTGGTTTGGTTCCCCAGAGGGCAGTGGCTTTTACGCTGAGTAATCCCAGTTCCCCTGAGGGTGTCTCAGCAGTTCAGGATGACATCCTTATGCTGTGTCGGCGGGGAGGTGGCTCAGGCAGGAAAGTTCAAGGCCCATACCAGGGGGTTGATGGACGGCCGTGCTCTTTGTGCTGATGCCCGTGCGCTCTGAAGGCATCTGTGCCACGATGCATTCACGTTTGGCTGTGGACACACAGACATGATGGACTGCAAATGAAATGTTGAGGGGAGATATAGCGCACATCGGTGGGCGGTATCACCCTTTGCCTCTGTGCGCACGTTCACTTTTCTCAAACATCCCTGTGTTCTGTCACCCTGAGGCATGTGGTGGAGTGCCAGGGAACAAACACCTGCAGCAGCATTGGGCCCTCTGTATAGTCCATGATACCTGGCGAAGTGAGGAGAGTGCGGCAAGGTGAGGCAAGTCAAGGCAAAAGAGTCTCAGAGTGGTTTTGGCGTGAAGTCCTTGAGGATCCTCGTAGGAACCTTGTGGTGGTGAGTGGAACTTCTTTGCAGAAACCTAGATGTTTGGCCACGGGGACTTGTGCACTGAGACTACACCCTCACCTTCTTGGCTCTTGCAGGGGAACCCCAGATCTGATGCCATGATCCTTAGCTCCATTTGCAGCCCCGTGGGTCGCCTCTGGCCACTCCTGGCTGCTGACATGATTGAGATCGGTGGCTGCCCCGTGGTGGAGCCTGCGACTTTGAACGTGCAGCCTTTGAGCAGGTGGATTGATGATGACTCCCATAAATGCACTGCTTGGAACTCTGAACAAATGAATGGGTCTCAGGTTTCTCCGCGTTCATGTCACTGACGGGCCTGGGGACGAAAACACAAGGCGCCAGGGCAAGTAACCCAGTTGCTGCAAGGGTTTGCCCTGCCAGTTTGGGCATTGGAATATCTCCAATGCCAATAGCTTTCTGTGTGATCCAAGGGCATCGCCTCTGGCTCGACAAGGTTCCTGGTAGAAACCTTGTGGGGGTAAACGGAACTTCTTTGAAGAAACCTAGAAGTTTGGCCACGGGGACTTGTGCCACGAGACTACACCGTCACATTCTGGGCTCTTCCTGGGGCACCCGAGCTCCGATGCCCTGAGACGTGGGTGCACTTCCTGCCCCGTGGCTCGAGTCTGGCCGCTCCCTACTGCTGAGAGGATTGAGCTTGCTGACAGTCCGCGACTTTGCACGTCCAGCCTTTGAGCAGGAGCGTGGATCAGTGAGGACTCCCATAAATGCATTCCTTGGAAATCTAAACAGAATGAATGAGCAATACCTACCGTCTTCTCATCCTAACTGAGGTCCAGCACGTGGCTCCCAAAGGAAAATTAGGGAGAGGTCCATGTTGCATTTGCTACTGTGGGCGTGCGCAGCAACATTGTTCAAGTGGAGGGTGGCGGGCTTCTCGTGCAGAAAGAGCCATGTGGAAAGGAGCCTGGGATGTCCATCTACGTGGGAAGGCTAAGGACAACTTGACGTCTCTGGGCACCTGAGTCTAGCCAGAACTGCTATCCCCTGCCGCGGTCAGCGTGCGGGTGCGAAAGGAAGCGTGAGCCACTGGTACTCCTCTGGCTTGCCATTGAGATCTACAGGCCACCCTCAAGCTCAGGTCGTTGCCTTGTTCCCGCAAGGAAACAGAAGTCTCTGCACTCAGGGTCAGAGAAGGAGTCCTGGCCAGGCCAGGCGTCTATGTCATGTTCAGCTTGGGAGGTGGGATATAGTTTAGGTTTGCCCTGATGGTCGGGGGAAATCAAATGGGCCACTGTCCCCGGGATTTGGGCGACGCTGATGGCGCCTCCTTGGGTTGTGTCCTGCTTGTGTGTTGTGTGTGGAGAGTTTGGAAAGTGCCTTAGGCAAATCCAGGGGATATCAAGCTACTTAGGTGAGGGGTGGATTCGTTTGGATCCTGGTGGAGAGAGCAAGGCAAGGCGAGCGGGAAATACACGGGAGAGTGTTGGCTAAGCCCACAGGCTTACTGTTGGGTGGATAGATCGGTATGGGTGGAGATGTCGGTGGACATAGGGTTCCCGGAACTCTTTTGGGATATCTTCAGGAGCATTTGGAGCCCCGTGTAGGGAAGGAATACAGGTGCACATTCGTGGACCATCCCAACCTTTTCCTCTCCTTTCTCAATGTGCTTCACGGCGGGTCCTTGTTCCAGCGAATGGTGCCTTCACGGCACAGTATGGTGTCTTCTCACTGGGACCGATTTGGAGCCGTTGGGATGTTTTGTCCCTGTGTGGCCTCATTGCCCCTATGTTGAGGATGTTAAGGCGTTCCTTAGGACAGCCCAGCGTCATTGCTATACCAGGTCGGCATAGCATTCCCTGAGGTTTGGAGCTCTTCCCGGAGGTCTTTGGGCCCAACCATGCAGAAAGAAGGGAGTCGGCCGCCAAGGCAACGCTACAGGTTTAAGGGCTAGAGTGAATGTGTGCTGCAGGGGTCATTTTGTCCTGCCACCTTCTGGTGCTGCGAGCCTGTGATCTCCAGCATGCATGGCTTCAAGCCAGAGAAGCCATGCCGGTTCAAGGGTCCAGGATGTTGGGTGCGTTCTCTCATTGCACGGCTGTGGGTGACACGTTGGTTCTGGAGGACCTGGGTCTCATGGTTTCTCCAAGGTCTTGTCCTTGAAGGGAAGAATGCGAATGTGCAAGGTGCTACGATAAGTTACCCAGTTGCTGCAAGTGTTTGGCCCGCCATTTTGGGCATTGGAATGGCTCCCTTGCCATTAGCTTTGGTTGCGGTCCTAGGGAAGTTCCTCTGGCTTGGCAGGAGACCAGGAAGTATGCCTGCTGGTGAGTCTCCCTTGATCAGTCCAGGGGTTCTTCAGGTGCCCTTTGTCACGGGTCCCTACGAGCCGCTTTTGATGGAGGTCGTCTTATTCAGCCAAGGGCCCTTCCCTTATGGAAGATCTCTCCCCTTGAGGGCGTGTCCACTGTGTTTAATCATAAGGGCCAAACGCGTGTTTGTTCCCATAGAGGGCACTTGCTCTTAGGCTGAGGGGGCACAGTTGTCCTGAGGGTGTCTCAGGGGATCAGGAAGACATCCTTTTGCTGTGATGGAGGGCAGATTGCTCAGGAGAGGAATTTCAGGGCCCGAGACCAGGGGGTTGTTGGTCGGTGGCACTCTTTGTCCTGATGGCCGCACGCTCTGAAGGCGCCAGTGCCACGATGCTTTCACGTTTGCCTGCGGACACACAGGCAAGATGGACAGTAAATGAAATGTTGAGGAGAGATAGAACACACAATGCTGGGTGGTATCGCCCTTTCCCTCGGTGCGCCTGTGCACCCTCCTCAAGCATGCGTGTGTTCTCTCACCCCGAGCCAGGTGGAATGCCAGGGAAGGAATGCCAGCAGCAGCCTGGGGCCATCCGTATAATCCCTGATACCCGTTGAAGTGAGGACGGTGTGGCAAGGCGAGGCCAGCCGAAGGAGTCTCAGAGGGGTGTTGGCGTGCATTCCATGAGGATCCTGCTTTAACCCTTGTTGCGGTAAGCGACACTTCTTTGCTAAACCTAAAGGTTTGGCGATGGGAACGTGTGCACCGGGGCTACACCCTCACCTTCTGGTCTTTTCTCGGGGAACACGAGCTTTGATGCCCTGAGAACTGGCTGCATTTCCTGACCCGTGGCTCGGCTCTGCTGGCCACTTCCGTACGCTGATATGATTCAGCTCGCTGGCCGTCCCATGGTGGAATCTGCAACTTTGCATGTCCACCGTTTGAGCATGTGCTTGGATCGATGATGACTCCCACAAATGCATTCCTTGGAAATCTGAACAAAATGAGTGAGAAATCCCTACCGTCTCCTCGTTGGAACTGAGGTCCAGCACGTGGCTCCCCAAAGGAAAGTAGGGAGAGGTTCACGTTGCATTTGCGGCCGTGGGTGTCTACAGCCACGTTGTTCAAGTTGAGGGTTGTGGTCATCTCCTGGGGAGAAGAGCCATTGGGAAAGGAGCCTGGGATGCCAATCCAGGTGGGAAGGCTTGGGACAGCGTGCCGTCTCTGGGTTCCTTGGTCTAGCCAGGACTGCTGTCCCCTGCCACGGTTCAGCATGCAGGTAGGAGAGGAAGCGTGAGCCATTGCTCGTCCTGCCACCTGCACTTGAGTTCTACAGGCTGCCCCCACCTGCTGGTCATTGCCTTGTGGCCTCAAAGAAACAGAAGTCTGTAGGCTCAGGGTCAGAACAGGATTCCAGGCCTAGGGCAGGCTTCTTTGTCATGTTCTGCTTGGGAGACCAGATGCAGTTTAGGTTTCTCCTGCTGAGGGGAGAAATCAAATGGGCCACTGTTCCTGGGAGTTTGGCCAATCTGATGGCTCCTCCTCGGGTTGTGTCCTGCTTGTGTGTGCTGTGTGAAGGGGCTGGAAAATGCCTTAGTCAAACTTGGTCACGGCAAGCTTCTTTGGTGAGGGGTGGCTCTGGCATCTTGCCGTGACACGTTGGGATCCCGGTGGAGAGAGAGTAAGGCAAGGCGAGTGAAAGAGACACGTGAGATGGCTGGCTAAGCCCACAGGTTTACTGGTGGGTGGATAGATCGACGGTGGCCATGGGGTTCCCGGAACACATTTGGGATTCCCTCAGGAGCATCTGGAGGCACGTGTAGGGAGGGAATACGGGAGCACATTTGTGGACGGTCCCGCCTCTTTCCTCTCCTTGGTCGATTTGCTTCATGGCGGGTTCTTGTGCCAGCGAATGGTTGCCTTCATGGCACAGTATGGTGTCTCCTCATGCGGGCCGATTTGGAGGCCTTGGGGTGTTTTGTCCCTGTCTGACCACGTTCCCCCTGTGTTGAAGATGTGAAGGTGTTCCTGAGGACAGCCAGGCATCGTTTCTATACCCGGCCCACATAGCGTTCCCTGAGGATTGGAGCTCTACCCGGAGGTCATTGGGTGCAACCGTGCAGAAACAAGGGAGTTGGCTGCCAAGGAAAGGCTGCAGGTTTAAGGGCAGGAGAGGATGTGTGGTGTGGGTGTCATTTTTCCTGCCACCCGCTGGTGCGTCGAGACTGTGGTATCCGGCGAGCCTGGCCACAGGCTAGACAAGTCATACCGGTTCAAGTGTCTAGGCTGTTGTCTGGGTTCTGTCGTTGCATGGCTGTGGGTAACAAGTTGCTTGTAGAGGACCTGGGCCTCAGGGATTCCCCAATGTCACGTCACTGATGGGCCCAGAGGGTGAAAGTACCAGACACCACTGCAAGTTACACAATTGCTGCAAGGGTTTGCCCCGCCACGTTGGGCGTCGGAATGGTTCCGATGCCATTAGCTTTGTGTGTGGGCCAAGGGTAGGTTGCCAGTCTTGGCAGCAGGCCAGGAAGTCTGGCTGCAGGTGAATCTCCATTGTTCAGTCCAGGAGTTCCTCTGGTGCGTTTTGTCACCGGTCCCTACAAGCTGCTTTTGTTGGAGGTCGTCCCATTTGGCCAAGGGCCGTTCCCTTGTGGAAGATCTCAGGGACCACATTTCCCCTTGCGGGTGAATCCATTGTGTGGAAGCGTATGCGCCAGGAGTGGTTTGGTTCCCCAGAGGGCAGTGGCTTTTACGCTGAGTAATCCCAGTTCCCCTGAGGGTGTCTCAGCAGTTCAGGATGACATCCTTATGCTGTGTCGGCGGGGAGGTGGCTCAGGCAGGAAAGTTCAAGGCCCATACCAGGGGGTTGATGGACGGCCGTGCTCTTTGTGCTGATGCCCGTGCGCTCTGAAGGCATCTGTGCCACGATGCATTCACGTTTGGCTGTGGACACACAGACATGATGGACTGCAAATGAAATGTTGAGGGGAGATATAGCGCACATCGGTGGGCGGTATCACCCTTTGCCTCTGTGCGCCCGTTCACTTTTCTCAAACATCCCTGTGTTCTGTCACCCTGAGGCATGTGGTGGAGTGCCAGGGAACAAACACCTGCAGCAGCATTGGGCCCTCTGTATAGTCCATGATACCTGGCGAAGTGAGGAGAGTGCGGCAAGGTGAGGCAAGTCAAGGCAAAAGAGTCTCAGAGTGGTTTTGGCGTGAAGTCCTTGAGGCTCCTCGTAGGAACCTTGTGGTGGTGAGTGGAACTTCTTTGCAGAAACCTAGATGTTTGGCCACGGGGACTTGTGCACTGAGACTACACCCTCACCTTCTTGGCTCTTGCAGGGGAACCCCAGATCTGATGCCATGATCCTTAGCTCCATTTGCAGCCCCGTGGGTCGCCTCTGGCCACTCCTGACTGCTGACATGATTGAGATCGGTGGCTGCCCCGCGGTGGAGCCTGCGACTTTGAACGTGCAGCCTTTGAGCAGGTGGATTGATGATGACTCCCATAAATGCACTGCTTGGAACTCTGAACAAATGAATGGGTCTCAGGTTTCTCCGCGGTCATGTCACTGACGGGCCTGGGGGCGAAAATACAAGGCGCCAGGGCAAGTAACCCAGTTGCTGCAAGGGTTTGCCCTGCCAGTTTGGGCATTGGAATATCTCCAATGCCAATAGCTTTCTGTGTGATCCAAGGGCATCGCCTCTGGCTCGACAAGGTTCCTGGTAGAAACCTTGTGGGGGTAAACGGAACTTCTTTGAAGAAACCTAGAAGTTTGGCCACGGGGACTTGTGCCGCGAGACTACACCGTCACATTCTGGGCTCTTCCTGGGGCACCCGAGCTCCGATGCCCTGAGACGTGGGTGCACTTCCTGCCCCGTGGCTCGAGTCTGGCCGCTCCCTACTGCTGAGAGGATTGAGCTTGCTGACAGTCCGCGACTTTGCACGTCCAGCCTTTGAGCAGGAGCGTGGATCAGTGAGGACTCCCATAAATGCATTCCTTGGAAATCTAAACAGAATGAATGAGCAATACCTACCGTCTTCTCATCCTAACTGAGGTCCAGCACGTGGCTCCCAAAGGAAAATTAGGGAGAGGTCCATGTTGCATTTGCTACTGTGGGCGTGCGCAGCAACATTGTTCAAGTGGAGGGTGGCGGGCTTCTCGTGCAGAAAGAGCCATGTGGAAAGGAGCCTGGGATGTCCATCTACGTGGGAAGGCTAAGGACAACTTGACGTCTCTGGGCACCTGAGTCTAGCCAGAACTGCTATCCCCTGCCGCGGTCAGCGTGCGGGTGTGAAAGGAAGCGTGAGCCACTGGTACTCCTCTGGCTTGCCGTTGAGATCTACAGGCCACCCTCAAGCTCAGGTCGTTGCCTTGTTCCCGCAAGGAAACAGAAGTCTCTGCACTCAGGGTCAGAGAAGGAGTCCTGGCCAGGCCAGGCGTCTATGTCATGTTCAGCTTGGGAGGTGGGATATAGTTTAGGTTTGCCCTGATGGTCGGGGGAAATCAAATGGGCCACTGTCCCCGGGATTTGGGCGACGCTGATGGCGCCTCCTTGGGTTGTGTCCTGCTTGTGTGTTGTGTGTGGAGAGTTTGGAAAGTGCCTTAGGCAAATCCAGGGGATATCAAGCTACTTAGGTGAGGGGTGGATTCGTTTGGATCCTGGTGGAGAGAGCAAGGCAAGGCGAGCGGGAAATACACGGGAGAGTGTTGGCTAAGCCCACAGGCTTACTGTTGGGTGGATAGATCGGTATGGGTGGAGATGTCGGTGGACATAGGGTTCCCGGAACTCTTTTGGGATATCTTCAGGAGCATTTGGAGCCCCGTGTAGGGAAGGAATACAGGTGCACATTCGTGGACCATCCCAACCTTTTCCTCTCCTTTCTCAATGTGCTTCACGGCGGGTCCTTGTTCCAGCGAATGGTGCCTTCACGGCACAGTATGGTGTCTTCTCACTGGGACCGATTTGGAGCCGTTGGGATGTTTTGTCCCTGTGTGGCCTCATTGCCCCTATGTTGAGGATGTTAAGGTGTTCCTTAGGACAGCCCAGCGTCATTGCTATACCAGGTCGGCATAGCATTCCCTGAGGTTTGGAGCTCTTCCCGGAGGTCTTTGGGCCCAACCATGCAGAAAGAAGGGAGTCGGCCGCCAAGGCAACGCTACAGGTTTAAGGGCTGGAGTGAATGTGTGCTGCAGGGGTCATTTTGTCCTGCCACCTTCTGGTGCTGCGAGCCTGTGATCTCCAGCATGCATGGCTTCAAGCCAGAGAAGCCATGCCGGTTCAAGGGTCCAGGATGTTGGGTGCGTTCTCTCATTGCACGGCTGTGGGTGACACGTTGGTTCTGGAGGACCTGGGTCTCATGGTTTCTCCAAGGTCTTGTCCTTGAAGGGAAGAATGCGAATGTGCAAGGTGCTACGATAAGTTACCCAGTTGCTGCAAGTGTTTGGCCCGCCATTTTGGGCATTGGAATGGCTCCCTTGCCATTAGCTTTGGTTGCGGTCCTAGGGAAGTTCCTCTGGCTTGGCAGGAGACCAGGAAGTATGCCTGCTGGTGAGTCTCCCTTGATCAGTCCAGGGGTTCTTCAGGTGCCCTTTGTCACGGGTCCCTACGAGCCGCTTTTGATGGAGGTCGTCTTATTCAGCCAAGGGCCCTTCCCTTATGGAAGATCTCTCCCCTTGAGGGCGTGTCCACTGTGTTTAATCATAAGGGCCAAACGCGTGTTTGTTCCCATAGAGGGCACTTGCTCTTAGGCTGAGGGGGCACAGTTGTCCTGAGGGTGTCTCAGGGGATCAGGAAGACATCCTTTTGCTGTGATGGAGGGCAGATTGCTCAGGAGAGGAATTTCAGGGCCCGAGACCAGGGGGTTGTTGGTCGGTGGCACTCTTTGTCCTGATGGCCGCACGCTCTGAAGGCGCCAGTGCCACGATGCTTTCACGTTTGCCTGCGGACACACAGGCAAGATGGACAGTAAATGAAATGTTGAGGAGAGATAGAACACACAATGCTGGGTGGTATCGCCCTTTCCCTCGGTGCGCCTGTGCACCCTCCTCAAGCATGCGTGTGTTCTCTCACCCCGAGCCAGGTGGAATGCCAGGGAAGGAATGCCAGCAGCAGCCTGGGGCCATCCGTATAATCCCTGATACCCGTTGAAGTGAGGACGGTGTGGCAAGGCGAGGCCAGCCGAAGGAGTCTCAGAGGGGTGTTGGCGTGCATTCCATGAGGATCCTGCTTTAACCCTTGTTGCGGTAAGCGACACTTCTTTGCTAAACCTAAAGGTTTGGCGATGGGAACGTGTGCACCGGGGCTACACCCTCACCTTCTGGTCTTTTCTCGGGGAACACGAGCTTTGATGCCCTGAGAACTGGCTGCATTTCCTGACCCGTGGCTCGGCTCTGCTGGCCACTTCCGTACGCTGATATGATTCAGCTCGCTGGCCGTCCCATGGTGGAATCTGCAACTTTGCATGTCCACCGTTTGAGCATGTGCTTGGATCGATGATGACTCCCACAAATGCATTCCTTGGAAATCTGAGCAAAATGAGTGAGAAATCCCTACCGTCTCCTCGTTGGAACTGAGGTCCAGCACGTGGCTCCCCAAAGGAAAGTAGGGAGAGGTTCACGTTGCATTTGCGGCCGTGGGTGTCTACAGCCACGTTGTTCAAGTTGAGGGTTGTGGTCATCTCCTGGGGAGAAGAGCCATTGGGAAAGGAGCCTGGGATGCCAATCCAGGTGGGAAGGCTTGGGACAGCGTGCCGTCTCTGGGTTCCTTGGTCTAGCCAGGACTGCTGTCCCCTGCCACGGTTCAGCATGCAGGTAGGAGAGGAAGCGTGAGCCATTGCTCGTCCTGCCACCTGCACTTGAGTTCTACAGGCTGCCCCCACCTGCTGGTCATTGCCTTGTGGCCTCAAAGAAACAGAAGTCTGTAGGCTCAGGGTCAGAACAGGATTCCAGGCCTAGGGCAGGCTTCTTTGTCATGTTCTGCTTGGGAGACCAGATGCAGTTTAGGTTTCTCCTGCTGAGGGGAGAAATCAAATGGGCCACTGTTCCTGGGAGTTTGGCCAATCTGATGGCTCCTCCTCGGGTTGTGTCCTGCTTGTGTGTGCTGTGTGAAGGGGCTGGAAAATGCCTTAGTCAAACTTGGTCACGGCAAGCTTCTTTGGTGAGGGGTGGCTCTGGCATCTTGCCGTGACACGTTGGGATCCCGGTGGAGAGAGAGTAAGGCAAGGCGAGTGAAAGAGACACGTGAGATGGCTGGCTAAGCCCACAGGTTTACTGGTGGGTGGATAGATCGACGGTGGCCATGGGGTTCCCGGAAGACATTTGGGATTCCCTCAGGAGCATCTGGAGGCACGTGTAGGGAGGGAATACGGGAGCACATTTGTGGACGGTCCCGCCTCTTTCCTCTCCTTGGTCGATTTGCTTCATGGCGGGTTCTTGTGCCAGCGAATGGTTGCCTTCATGGCACAGTATGGTGTCTCCTCATGCGGGCCGATTTGGAGGCCTTGGGGTGTTTTGTCCCTGTCTGACCACGTTCCCCCTGTGTTGAAGATGTGAAGGTGTTCCTGAGGACAGCCAGGCATCGTTTCTATACCCGGCCCACATAGCGTTCCCTGAGGATTGGAGCTCTACCCGGAGGTCATTGGGTGCAACCGTGCAGAAACAAGGGAGTTGGCTGCCAAGGAAAGGCTGCAGGTTTAAGGGCAGGAGAGGATGTGTGGTGTGGGTGTCATTTTTCCTGCCACCCGCTGGTGCGTCGAGACTGTGGTATCCGGCGAGCCTGGCCACAGGCTAGACAAGTCATACCGGTTCAAGTGTCTAGGCTGTTGTCTGGGTTCTGTCGTTGCATGGCTGTGGGTAACAAGTTGCTTGTAGAGGACCTGGGCCTCAGGGATTCCCCAATGTCACGTCACTGATGGGCCCAGAGGGTGAAAGTACCAGACACCACTGCAAGTTACACAATTGCTGCAAGGGTTTGCCCCGCCACGTTGGGCGTCGGAATGGTTCCGATGCCATTAGCTTTGTGTGTGGGCCAAGGGTAGGTTGCCAGTCTTGGCAGCAGGCCAGGAAGTCTGGCTGCAGGTGAATCTCCATTGTTCAGTCCAGGAGTTCCTCTGGTGCGTTTTGTCACCGGTCCCTACAAGCTGCTTTTGTTGGAGGTCGTCCCATTTGGCCAAGGGCCGTTCCCTTGTGGAAGATCTCAGGGACCACATTTCCCCTTGAGGGTGAATCCATTGTGTGGAAGCGTATGCGCCAGGAGTGGTTTGGTTCCCCAGAGGGCAGTGGCTTTTACGCTGAGTAATCCCAGTTCCCCTGAGGGTGTCTCAGCAGTTCAGGATGACATCCTTATGCTGTGTCGGCGGGGAGGTGGCTCAGGCAGGAAAGTTCAAGGCCCATACCAGGGGGTTGATGGACGGCCGTGCTCTTTGTGCTGATGCCCGTGCGCTCTGAAGGCATCTGTGCCACGATGCATTCACGTTTGGCTGTGGACACACAGACATGATGGACTGCAAATGAAATGTTGAGGGGAGATATAGCGCACATCGGTGGGCGGTATCACCCTTTGCCTCTGTGCGCCCGTTCACTTTTCTCAAACATCCCTGTGTTCTGTCACCCTGAGGCATGTGGTGGAGTGCCAGGGAACAAACACCTGCAGCAGCATTGGGCCCTCTGTATAGTCCATGATACCTGGCGAAGTGAGGAGAGTGCGGCAAGGTGAGGCAAGTCAAGGCAAAAGAGTCTCAGAGTGGTTTTGGCGTGAAGTCCTTGAGGCTCCTCGTAGGAACCTTGTGGTGGTGAGTGGAACTTCTTTGCAGAAACCTAGATGTTTGGCCACGGGGACTTGTGCACTGAGACTACACCCTCACCTTCTTGGCTCTTGCAGGGGAACCCCAGATCTGATGCCATGATCCTTAGCTCCATTTGCAGCCCCGTGGGTCGCCTCTGGCCACTCCTGACTGCTGACATGATTGAGATCGGTGGCTGCCCCGCGGTGGAGCCTGCGACTTTGAACGTGCAGCCTTTGAGCAGGTGGATTGATGATGACTCCCATAAATGCACTGCTTGGAACTCTGAACAAATGAATGGGTCTCAGGTTTCTCCGCGGTCATGTCACTGACGGGCCTGGGGGCGAAAATACAAGGCGCCAGGGCAAGTAACCCAGTTGCTGCAAGGGTTTGCCCTGCCAGTTTGGGCATTGGAATATCTCCAATGCCAATAGCTTTCTGTGTGATCCAAGGGCATCGCCTCTGGCTCGACAAGGTTCCTGGTAGAAACCTTGTGGGGGTAAACGGAACTTCTTTGAAGAAACCTAGAAGTTTGGCCACGGGGACTTGTGCCGCGAGACTACACCGTCACATTCTGGGCTCTTCCTGGGGCACCCGAGCTCCGATGCCCTGAGACGTGGGTGCACTTCCTGCCCCGTGGCTCGAGTCTGGCCGCTCCCTACTGCTGAGAGGATTGAGCTTGCTGACAGTCCGCGACTTTGCACGTCCAGCCTTTGAGCAGGAGCGTGGATCAGTGAGGACTCCCATAAATGCATTCCTTGGAAATCTAAACAGAATGAATGAGCAATACCTACCGTCTTCTCATCCTAACTGAGGTCCAGCACGTGGCTCCCAAAGGAAAATTAGGGAGAGGTCCATGTTGCATTTGCTACTGTGGGCGTGCGCAGCAACATTGTTCAAGTGGAGGGTGGCGGGCTTCTCGTGCAGAAAGAGCCATGTGGAAAGGAGCCTGGGATGTCCATCTACGTGGGAAGGCTAAGGACAACTTGACGTCTCTGGGCACCTGAGTCTAGCCAGAACTGCTATCCCCTGCCGCGGTCAGCGTGCGGGTGCGAAAGGAAGCGTGAGCCACTGGTACTCCTCTGGCTTGCCGTTGAGATCTACAGGCCACCCTCAAGCTCAGGTCGTTGCCTTGTTCCCGCAAGGAAACAGAAGTCTCTGCACTCAGGGTCAGAGAAGGAGTCCTGGCCAGGCCAGGCGTCTATGTCATGTTCAGCTTGGGAGGTGGGATATAGTTTAGGTTTGCCCTGATGGTCGGGGGAAATCAAATGGGCCACTGTCCCCGGGATTTGGGCGACGCTGATGGCGCCTCCTTGGGTTGTGTCCTGCTTGTGTGTTGTGTGTGGAGAGTTTGGAAAGTGCCTTAGGCAAATCCAGGGGATATCAAGCTACTTAGGTGAGGGGTGGATTCGTTTGGATCCTGGTGGAGAGAGCAAGGCAAGGCGAGCGGGAAATACACGGGAGAGTGTTGGCTAAGCCCACAGGCTTACTGTTGGGTGGATAGATCGGTATGGGTGGAGATGTCGGTGGACATAGGGTTCCCGGAACTCTTTTGGGATATCTTCAGGAGCATTTGGAGCCCCGTGTAGGGAAGGAATACAGGTGCACATTCGTGGACCATCCCAACCTTTTCCTCTCCTTTCTCAATGTGCTTCACGGCGGGTCCTTGTTCCAGCGAATGGTGCCTTCACGGCACAGTATGGTGTCTTCTCACTGGGACCGATTTGGAGCCGTTGGGATGTTTTGTCCCTGTGTGGCCTCATTGCCCCTATGTTGAGGATGTTAAGGTGTTCCTTAGGACAGCCCAGCGTCATTGCTATACCAGGTCGGCATAGCATTCCCTGAGGTTTGGAGCTCTTCCCGGAGGTCTTTGGGCCCAACCATGCAGAAAGAAGGGAGTCGGCCGCCAAGGCAACGCTACAGGTTTAAGGGCTGGAGTGAATGTGTGCTGCAGGGGTCATTTTGTCCTGCCACCTTCTGGTGCTGCGAGCCTGTGATCTCCAGCATGCATGGCTTCAAGCCAGAGAAGCCATGCCGGTTCAAGGGTCCAGGATGTTGGGTGCGTTCTCTCATTGCACGGCTGTGGGTGACACGTTGGTTCTGGAGGACCTGGGTCTCATGGTTTCTCCAAGGTCTTGTCCTTGAAGGGAAGAATGCGAATGTGCAAGGTGCTACGATAAGTTACCCAGTTGCTGCAAGTGTTTGGCCCGCCATTTTGGGCATTGGAATGGCTCCCTTGCCATTAGCTTTGGTTGCGGTCCTAGGGAAGTTCCTCTGGCTTGGCAGGAGACCAGGAAGTATGCCTGCTGGTGAGTCTCCCTTGATCAGTCCAGGGGTTCTTCAGGTGCCCTTTGTCACGGGTCCCTACGAGCCGCTTTTGATGGAGGTCATCTTATTCAGCCAAGGGCCCTTCCCTTATGGAAGATCTCTCCCCTTGAGGGCGTGTCCACTGTGTTTAATCATAAGGGCCAAACGCGTGTTTGTTCCCATAGAGGGCACTTGCTCTTAGGCTGAGGGGGCACAGTTGTCCTGAGGGTGTCTCAGGGGATCAGGAAGACATCCTTTTGCTGTGATGGAGGGCAGATTGCTCAGGAGAGGAATTTCAGGGCCCGAGACCAGGGGGTTGTTGGTCGGTGGCACTCTTTGTCCTGATGGCCGCACGCTCTGAAGGCGCCAGTGCCACGATGCTTTCACGTTTGCCTGCGGACACACAGGCAAGATGGACAGTAAATGAAATGTTGAGGAGAGATAGAACACACAATGCTGGGTGGTATCGCCCTTTCCCTCGGTGCGCCTGTGCACCCTCCTCAAGCATGCGTGTGTTCTCTCACCCCGAGCCAGGTGGAATGCCAGGGAAGGAATGCCAGCAGCAGCCTGGGGCCATCCGTATAATCCCTGATACCCGTTGAAGTGAGGACGGTGTGGCAAGGCGAGGCCAGCCGAAGGAGTCTCAGAGGGGTGTTGGCGTGCATTCCATGAGGATCCTGCTTTAACCCTTGTTGCGGTAAGCGACACTTCTTTGCTAAACCTAAAGGTTTGGCGATGGGAACGTGTGCACCGGGGCTACACCCTCACCTTCTGGTCTTTTCTCGGGGAACACGAGCTTTGATGCCCTGAGAACTGGCTGCATTTCCTGACCCGTGGCTCGGCTCTGCTGGCCACTTCCGTACGCTGATATGATTCAGCTCGCTGGCCGTCCCATGGTGGAATCTGCAACTTTGCATGTCCACCGTTTGAGCATGTGCTTGGATCGATGATGACTCCCACAAATGCATTCCTTGGAAATCTGAGCAAAATGAGTGAGAAATCCCTACCGTCTCCTCGTTGGAACTGAGGTCCAGCACGTGGCTCCCCAAAGGAAAGTAGGGAGAGGTTCACGTTGCATTTGCGGCCGTGGGTGTCTACAGCCACGTTGTTCAAGTTGAGGGTTGTGGTCATCTCCTGGGGAGAAGAGCCATTGGGAAAGGAGCCTGGGATGCCAATCCAGGTGGGAAGGCTTGGGACAGCGTGCCGTCTCTGGGTTCCTTGGTCTAGCCAGGACTGCTGTCCCCTGCCACGGTTCAGCATGCAGGTAGGAGAGGAAGCGTGAGCCATTGCTCGTCCTGCCACCTGCACTTGAGTTCTACAGGCTGCCCCCACCTGCTGGTCATTGCCTTGTGGCCTCAAAGAAACAGAAGTCTGTAGGCTCAGGGTCAGAACAGGATTCCAGGCCTAGGGCAGGCTTCTTTGTCATGTTCTGCTTGGGAGACCAGATGCAGTTTAGGTTTCTCCTGCTGAGGGGAGAAATCAAATGGGCCACTGTTCCTGGGAGTTTGGCCAATCTGATGGCTCCTCCTCGGGTTGTGTCCTGCTTGTGTGTGCTGTGTGAAGGGGCTGGAAAATGCCTTAGTCAAACTTGGTCACGGCAAGCTTCTTTGGTGAGGGGTGGCTCTGGCATCTTGCCGTGACACGTTGGGATCCCGGTGGAGAGAGAGTAAGGCAAGGCGAGTGAAAGAGACACGTGAGATGGCTGGCTAAGCCCACAGGTTTACTGGTGGGTGGATAGATCGACGGTGGCCATGGGGTTCCCGGAAGACATTTGGGATTCCCTCAGGAGCATCTGGAGGCACGTGTAGGGAGGGAATACGGGAGCACATTTGTGGACGGTCCCGCCTCTTTCCTCTCCTTGGTCGATTTGCTTCATGGCGGGTTCTTGTGCCAGCGAATGGTTGCCTTCATGGCACAGTATGGTGTCTCCTCATGCGGGCCGATTTGGAGGCCTTGGGGTGTTTTGTCCCTGTCTGACCACGTTGCCCCTGTGTTGAAGATGTGAAGGTGTTCCTGAGGACAGCCAGGCATCGTTTCTATACCCGGCCCACATAGCGTTCCCTGAGGATTGGAGCTCTACCCGGAGGTCATTGGGTGCAACCGTGCAGAAACAAGGGAGTTGGCTGCCAAGGAAAGGCTGCAGGTTTAAGGGCAGGAGAGGATGTGTGGTGTGGGTGTCATTTTTCCTGCCACCCGCTGGTGCGTCGAGACTGTGGTATCCGGCGAGCCTGGCCACAGGCTAGACAAGTCATACCGGTTCAAGTGTCTAGGCTGTTGTCTGGGTTCTGTCGTTGCATGGCTGTGGGTAACAAGTTGCTTGTAGAGGACCTGGGCCTCAGGGATTCCCCAATGTCACGTCACTGATGGGCCCAGAGGGTGAAAGTACCAGACACCACTGCAAGTTACACAATTGCTGCAAGGGTTTGCCCCGCCACGTTGGGCGTCGGAATGGTTCCGATGCCATTAGCTTTGTGTGTGGGCCAAGGGTAGGTTGCCAGTCTTGGCAGCAGGCCAGGAAGTCTGGCTGCAGGTGAATCTCCATTGTTCAGTCCAGGAGTTCCTCTGGTGCGTTTTGTCACCGGTCCCTACAAGCTGCTTTTGTTGGAGGTCGTCCCATTTGGCCAAGGGCCGTTCCCTTGTGGAAGATCTCAGGGACCACATTTCCCCTTGAGGGTGAATCCATTGTGTGGAAGCGTATGCGCCAGGAGTGGTTTGGTTCCCCAGAGGGCAGTGGCTTTTACGCTGAGTAATCCCAGTTCCCCTGAGGGTGTCTCAGCAGTTCAGGATGACATCCTTATGCTGTGTCGGCGGGGAGGTGGCTCAGGCAGGAAAGTTCAAGGCCCATACCAGGGGGTTGATGGACGGCCGTGCTCTTTGTGCTGATGCCCGTGCGCTCTGAAGGCATCTGTGCCACGATGCATTCACGTTTGGCTGTGGACACACAGACATGATGGACTGCAAATGAAATGTTGAGGGGAGATATAGCGCACATCGGTGGGCGGTATCACCCTTTGCCTCTGTGCGCACGTTCACTTTTCTCAAACATCCCTGTGTTCTGTCACCCTGAGGCATGTGGTGGAGTGCCAGGGAACAAACACCTGCAGCAGCATTGGGCCCTCTGTATAGTCCATGATACCTGGCGAAGTGAGGAGAGTGCGGCAAGGTGAGGCAAGTCAAGGCAAAAGAGTCTCAGAGTGGTTTTGGCGTGAAGTCCTTGAGGCTCCTCGTAGGAACCTTGTGGTGGTGAGTGGAACTTCTTTGCAGAAACCTAGATGTTTGGCCACGGGGACTTGTGCACTGAGACTACACCCTCACCTTCTTGGCTCTTGCAGGGGAACCCCAGATCTGATGCCATGATCCTTAGCTCCATTTGCAGCCCCGTGGGTCGCCTCTGGCCACTCCTGGCTGCTGACATGATTGAGATCGGTGGCTGCCCCGTGGTGGAGCCTGCGACTTTGAACGTGCAGCCTTTGAGCAGGTGGATTGATGATGACTCCCATAAATGCACTGCTTGGAACTCTGAACAAATGAATGGGTCTCAGGTTTCTCCGCGTTCATGTCACTGACGGGCCTGGGGACGAAAACACAAGGCGCCAGGGCAAGTAACCCAGTTGCTGCAAGGGTTTGCCCTGCCAGTTTGGGCATTGGAATATCTCCAATGCCAATAGCTTTCTGTGTGATCCAAGGGCATCGCCTCTGGCTCGACAAGGTTCCTGGTAGAAACCTTGTGGGGGTAAACGGAACTTCTTTGAAGAAACCTAGAAGTTTGGCCACGGGGACTTGTGCCACGAGACTACACCGTCACATTCTGGGCTCTTCCTGGGGCACCCGAGCTCCGATGCCCTGAGACGTGGGTGCACTTCCTGCCCCGTGGCTCGAGTCTGGCCGCTCCCTACTGCTGAGAGGATTGAGCTTGCTGACAGTCCGTGACTTTGCACGTCCAGCCTTTGAGCAGGAGCGTGGATCAGTGAAGACTCCCATAAATGCATTCCTTGGAAATCTAAACAGAATGAATGAGCAATACCTACCGTCTTCTCATCCTAACTGAGGTCCAGCACGTGGCTCCCAAAGGAAAATTAGGGAGAGGTCCATGTTGCATTTGCTACTGTGGGCGTGCGCAGCAACATTGTTCAAGTGGAGGGTGGCGGGCTTCTCGTGCAGAAAGAGCCATGTGGAAAGGAGCCTGGGATGTCCATCTACGTGGGAAGGCTAAGGACAACTTGACGTCTCTGGGCACCTGAGTCTAGCCAGAACTGCTATCCCCTGCCGCGGTCAGCGTGCGGGTGCGAAAGGAAGCGTGAGCCACTGGTACTCCTCTGGCTTGCCATTGAGATCTACAGGCCACCCTCAAGCTCAGGTCGTTGCCTTGTTCCCGCAAGGAAACAGAAGTCTCTGCACTCAGGGTCAGAGAAGGAGTCCTGGCCAGGCCAGGCGTCTATGTCATGTTCAGCTTGGGAGGTGGGATATAGTTTAGGTTTGCCCTGATGGTCGGGGGAAATCAAATGGGCCACTGTCCCCGGGATTTGGGCGACGCTGATGGCGCCTCCTTGGGTTGTGTCCTGCTTGTGTGTTGTGTGTGGAGAGTTTGGAAAGTGCCTTAGGCAAATCCAGGGGATATCAAGCTACTTAGGTGAGGGGTGGATTCGTTTGGATCCTGGTGGAGAGAGCAAGGCAAGGCGAGCGGGAAATACACGGGAGAGTGTTGGCTAAGCCCACAGGCTTACTGTTGGGTGGATAGATCGGTATGGGTGGATATGTCGGTGGACATAGGGTTCTCGGAACTCTTTTGGGATATCTTCAGGGGCATTTGGAGCCCCGTGTAGGGAAGGAATACAGGTGCACATTCGTGGACCATCCCAACCTTTTCCTCTCCTTTCTCAATGTGCTTCACGGCGGGTCCTTGTTCCAGCGAATGGTGCCTTCACGGCACAGTATGGTGTCTTCTCACTGGGACCGATTTGGAGCCGTTGGGATGTTTTGTCCCTGTGTGGCCTCATTGCCCCTATGTTGAGGATGTTAAGGTGTTCCTTAGGACAGCCCAGCGTCATTGCTATACCAGGTCGGCATAGCATTCCCTGAGGTTTGGAGCTCTTCCCGGAGGTCTTTGGGCCCAACCATGCAGAAAGAAGGGAGTCGGCCGCCAAGGCAACGCTACAGGTTTAAGGGCTGGAGTGAATGTGTGCTGCAGGGGTCATTTTGTCCTGCCACCTTCTGGTGCTGCGAGCCTGTGATCTCCAGCATGCATGGCTTCAAGCCAGAGAAGCCATGCCGGTTCAAGGGTCCAGGATGTTGGGTGCGTTCTCTCATTGCACGGCTGTGGGTGACACGTTGGTTCTGGAGGACCTGGGTCTCATGGTTTCTCCAAGGTCTTGTCCTTGAAGGGAAGAATGCGAATGTGCAAGGTGCTACGATAAGTTACCCAGCTGCTGCAAGTGTTTGGCCCGCCATTTTGGGCATTGGAATGGCTCCCTTGCCATTAGCTTTGGTTGCGGTCCTAGGGAAGTTCCTCTGGCTTGGCAGGAGACCAGGAAGTATGCCTGTTGGTGAGTCTCCCTTGATCAGTCCAGGGGTTTTTAAGGTGCCCTTTGTCACGGGTCCCTACGAGCCGCTTTTGATGGAGGTCGTCTTATTCAGCCAAGGGCCCTTCCCTTATGGAAGATCTCTCCCCTTGAGGGCGTGTCCACTGTGTTTAATCATAAGGGCCAAACGCGTGTTTGTTCCCATAGAGGGCACTTGCTCTTAGGCTGAGGGGGCACAGTTGTCCTGAGGGTGTCTCAGGGGATCAGGAAGACATCCTTTTGCTGTGATGGAGGGCAGATTGCTCAGGAGAGGAATTTCAGGGCCCGAGACCAGGGGGTTGTTGGTCGGTGGCACTCTTTGTCCTGATGGCCGCACGCTCTGAAGGCGCCAGTGCCACGATGCTTTCACGTTTGCCTGCGGACACACAGGCAAGATGGACAGTAAATGAAATGTTGAGGAGAGATAGAACACACAATGCTGGGTGGTATCGCCCTTTCCCTCGGTGCGCCTGTGCACCCTCCTCAAGCATGCGTGTGTTCTCTCACCCCGAGCCAGGTGGAATGCCAGGGAAGGAATGCCAGCAGCAGCCTGGGGCCATCCGTATAATCCCTGATACCCGTTGAAGTGAGGACGGTGTGGCAAGGCGAGGCCAGCCGAAGGAGTCTCAGAGGGGTGTTGGCGTGCATTCCATGAGGATCCTGCTTTAACCCTTGTTGCGGTAAGCGACACTTCTTTGCTAAACCTAAAGGTTTGGCGATGGGAACGTGTGCACCGGGGCTACACCCTCACCTTCTGGTCTTTTCTCGGGGAACACGAGCTTTGATGCCCTGAGAACTGGCTGCATTTCCTGACCCGTGGCTCGGCTCTGCTGGCCACTTCCATACGCTGATATGATTCAGCTCGCTGGCCGTCCCATGGTGGAATCTGCAACTTTGCATGTCCACCGTTTGAGCATGTGCTTGGATCGATGATGACTCCCACAAATGCATTCCTTGGAAATCTGAGCAAAATGAGTGAGAAATCCCTACCGTCTCCTCGTTGGAACTGAGGTCCAGCACGTGGCTCCCCAAAGGAAAGTAGGGAGAGGTTCACGTTGCATTTGCGGCCGTGGGTGTCTACAGCCACGTTGTTCAAGTTGAGGGTTGTGGTCATCTCCTGGGGAGAAGAGCCATTGGGAAAGGAGCCTGGGATGCCAATCCAGGTGGGAAGGCTTGGGACAGCGTGCCGTCTCTGGGTTCCTTGGTCTAGCCAGGACTGCTGTCCCCTGCCACGGTTCAGCATGCAGGTAGGAGAGGAAGCGTGAGCCATTGCTCGTCCTGCCACCTGCACTTGAGTTCTACAGGCTGCCCCCACCTGCTGGTCATTGCCTTGTGGCCTCAAAGAAACAGAAGTCTGTAGGCTCAGGGTCAGAACAGGATTCCAGGCCTAGGGCAGGCTTCTTTGTCATGTTCTGCTTGGGAGACCAGATGCAGTTTAGGTTTCTCCTGCTGAGGGGAGAAATCAAATGGGCCACTGTTCCTGGGAGTTTGGCCAATCTGATGGCTCCTCCTCGGGTTGTGTCCTGCTTGTGTGTGCTGTGTGAAGGGGCTGGAAAATGCCTTAGTCAAACTTGGTCACGGCAAGCTTCTTTGGTGAGGGGTGGCTCTGGCATCTTGCCGTGACACGTTGGGATCCCGGTGGAGAGAGAGTAAGGCAAGGCGAGTGAAAGAGACACGTGAGATGGCTGGCTAAGCCCACAGGTTTACTGGTGGGTGGATAGATCGACGGTGGCCATGGGGTTCCCGGAAGACATTTGGGATTCCCTCAGGAGCATCTGGAGGCACGTGTAGGGAGGGAATACGGGAGCACATTTGTGGACTGTCCCACCTCTTTCCTCTCCCTGGTCGATTTGCTTCATGGCGGGTTCTTGTGCCAGCGAATGGTTGCCTTCATGGCACAGTATGGTGTCTCCTCATGGGGGCCGATTTGGAGGCCTTGGGGTGTTTTGTCCCTGTCTGACCACGTTCCCCCTGTGTTGAAGATGTGAAGGTGTTCCTGAGGACAGCCAGGCATCGTTTCTATACCCGGCCCACATAGCGTTCCCTGAGGATTGGAGCTCTACCCGGAGGTCATTGGGTGCAACCGTGCAGAAACAAGGGAGTTGGCTGCCAAGGAAAGGCTGCAGGTTTAAGGGCAGGAGAGGATGTGTGGTGTGGGTGTCATTTTTCCTGCCACCCGCTGGTGCGTCGAGACTGTGGTATCCGGCGAGCCTGGCCACAGGCTAGACAAGTCATACCGGTTCAAGTGTCTAGGCTGTTGTCTGGGTTCTGTCGTTGCATGGCTGTGGGTAACAAGTTGCTTGTAGAGGACCTGGGCCTCAGGGATTCCCCAATGTCACGTCACTGATGGGCCCAGAGGGTGAAAGTACCAGACACCACTGCAAGTTACACAATTGCTGCAAGGGTTTGCCCCGCCACGTTGGGCGTCGGAATGGTTCCGATGCCATTAGCTTTGTGTGTGGGCCAAGGGTAGGTTGCCAGTCTTGGCAGCAGGCCAGGAAGTCTGGCTGCAGGTGAATCTCCATTGTTCAGTCCAGGAGTTCCTCTGGTGCGTTTTGTCACCGGTCCCTACAAGCTGCTTTTGTTGGAGGTCGTCCCATTTGGCCAAGGGCCGTTCCCTTGTGGAAGATCTCAGGGACCACATTTCCCCTTGAGGGTGAATCCATTGTGTGGAAGCGTATGCGCCAGGAGTGGTTTGGTTCCCCAGAGGGCAGTGGCTTTTACGCTGAGTAATCCCAGTTCCCCTGAGGGTGTCTCAGCAGTTCAGGATGACATCCTTATGCTGTGTCGGCGGGGAGGTGGCTCAGGCAGGAAAGTTCAAGGCCCATACCAGGGGGTTGATGGACGGCCGTGCTCTTTGTGCTGATGCCCGTGCGCTCTGAAGGCATCTGTGCCACGATGCATTCACGTTTGGCTGTGGACACACAGACATGATGGACTGCAAATGAAATGTTGAGGGGAGATATAGCGCACATCGGTGGGCGGTATCACCCTTTGCCTCTGTGCGCACGTTCACTTTTCTCAAACATCCCTGTGTTCTGTCACCCTGAGGCATGTGGTGGAGTGCCAGGGAACAAACACCTGCAGCAGCATTGGGCCCTCTGTATAGTCCATGATACCTGGCGAAGTGAGGAGAGTGCGGCAAGGTGAGGCAAGTCAAGGCAAAAGAGTCTCAGAGTGGTTTTGGCGTGAAGTCCTTGAGGCTCCTCGTAGGAACCTTGTGGTGGTGAGTGGAACTTCTTTGCAGAAACCTAGATGTTTGGCCACGGGGACTTGTGCACTGAGACTACACCCTCACCTTCTTGGCTCTTGCAGGGGAACCCCAGATCTGATGCCATGATCCTTAGCTCCATTTGCAGCCCCGTGGGTCGCCTCTGGCCACTCCTGACTGCTGACATGATTGAGATCGGTGGCTGCCCCGCGGTGGAGCCTGCGACTTTGAACGTGCAGCCTTTGAGCAGGTGGATTGATGATGACTCCCATAAATGCACTGCTTGGAACTCTGAACAAATGAATGGGTCTCAGGTTTCTCCGCGGTCATGTCACTGACGGGCCTGGGGGCGAAATTACAAGGCGCCAGGGCAAGTAACCCAGTTGCTGCAAGGGTTTGCCCTGCCAGTTTGGGCATTGGAATATCTCCAATGCCAATAGCTTTCTGTGTGATCCAAGGGCCTCGCCTCTGGCTCGACAAGGTTCCTGGTAGAAACCTTGTGGGGGTAAACGGAACTTCTTTGAAGAAACCTAGAAGTTTGGCCACGGGGACTTGTGCCGCGAGACTACACCGTCACATTCTGGGCTCTTCCTGGGGCACTCGAGCTCCGATGCCCTGAGACGTGGGTGCACTTCCTGCCCCGTGGCTCGAGTCTGGCCGCTTCCTACTGCTGAGAGGATTGAGCTTGCTGACAGTCCGCGACTTTGCACGTCCAGCCTTTGAGCAGGAGCGTGGATCAGTGATGACTCCCGTAAATGCATTCCTTGGAAATCTAAACAAAATGAATGAGCAATACCTACCGTCTTCTCATCCTAACTGAGGTCCAGCACGTGGTTCCCAAAGGAAAATTAGGGAGAGGTCCATGTTGCATTTGCTACTGTGGGCGTGCACAGCAACATTGTTCAAGTGGAGGGTGGCGGGCTTCTCGTGCAGAAAGAGCCATGTGGAAAGGAGCCTGGGATGTCCATCTACGTGGGAAGGCTAAGGACAACTTGACGTCTCTGGGCACCTGAGTCTAGCCAGAACTGCTATCCCCTGCCGCGGTCAGCGTGCGGGTGCGAAAGGAAGCGTGAGCCACTGGTACTCCTCTGGCTTGCCATTGAGATCTACAGGCCACCCTCAAGCTCAGGTCGTTGCCTTGTTCCCACAAGGAAACAGAAGTCTCTGCACTCAGGGTCAGAGAAGGAGTCCTGGCCAGGCCAGGCGTCTATGTCATGTTCAGCTTGGGAGGTGGGATATAGTTTAGGTTTGCCCTGATGGTCGGGGGAAATCAAATGGGCCACTGTCCCCGGGATTTGGGCGACGCTGATGGCGCCTCCTTGGGTTGTGTCCTGCTTGTGTGTTGTGTGTGGAGAGTTTGGAAAGTGCCTTAGGCAAATCCAGGGGATATCAAGCTACTTAGGTGAGGGGTGGATTCGTTTGGATCCTGGTGGAGAGAGCAAGGCAAGGCGAGCGGGAAATACACGGGAGAGTGTTGGCTAAGCCCACAGGCTTACTGTTGGGTGGATAGATCGGTATGGGTGGAGATGTCGGTGGACATAGGGTTCCCGGAACTCTTTTGGGATATCTTCAGGAGCATTTGGAGCCCCGTGTAGGGAAGGAATACAGGTGCACATTCGTGGACCATCCCAACCTTTTCCTCTCCTTTCTCAATGTGCTTCACGGCGGGTCCTTGTTCCAGCGAATGGTGCCTTCACGGCACAGTATGGTGTCTTCTCACTGGGACCGATTTGGAGCCGTTGGGATGTTTTGTCCCTGTGTGGCCTCATTGCCCCTATGTTGAGGATGTTAAGGCGTTCCTTAGGACAGCCCAGCGTCATTGCTATACCAGGTCGGCATAGCATTCCCTGAGGTTTGGAGCTCTTCCCGGAGGTCTTTGGGCCCAACCATGCAGAAAGAAGGGAGTCGGCCGCCAAGGCAACGCTACAGGTTTAAGGGCTAGAGTGAATGTGTGCTGCAGGGGTCATTTTGTCCTGCCACCTTCTGGTGCTGCGAGCCTGTGATCTCCAGCATGCATGGCTTCAAGCCAGAGAAGCCATGCCGGTTCAAGGGTCCAGGATGTTGGGTGCGTTCT
The DNA here is from genome assembly GCF_965194805.1 of Balaenoptera borealis. Classification (NCBI taxonomy): domain Eukaryota; kingdom Metazoa; phylum Chordata; class Mammalia; order Artiodactyla; family Balaenopteridae; genus Balaenoptera; species Balaenoptera borealis. Next base: position 129,328,925 of record NC_138866.1, read on the forward strand.
CTCATTGCACGGCTGTGGGTGACACGTTGGTTCTGGAGGACCTGGGTCTCATGGTTTCTCCAAGGTCTTGTCCTTGAAGGGAAGAATGCGAATGTGCAAGGTGCTACGATAAGTTACCCAGTTGCTGCAAGTGTTTGGCCCGCCATTTTGGGCATTGGAATGGCTCCCTTGCCATTAGCTTTGGTTGCGGTCCTAGGGAAGTTCCTCTGGCTTGGCAGGAGACCAGGAAGTATGCCTGCTGGTGAGTCTCCCTTGATCAGTCCAGGGGTTCTTCAGGTGCCCTTTGTCACGGGTCCCTACGAGCCGCTTTTGATGGAGGTCGTCTTATTCAGCCAAGGGCCCTTCCCTTATGGAAGATCTCTCCCCTTGAGGGCGTGTCCACTGTGTTTAATCATAAGGGCCAAACGCGTGTTTGTTCCCATAGAGGGCACTTGCTCTTAGGCTGAGGGGGCACAGTTGTCCTGAGGGTGTCTCAGGGGATCAGGAAGACATCCTTTTGCTGTGATGGAGGGCAGATTGCTCAGGAGAGGAATTTCAGGGCCCGAGACCAGGGGGTTGTTGGTCGGTGGCACTCTTTGTCCTGATGGCCGCACGCTCTGAAGGCGCCAGTGCCACGATGCTTTCACGTTTGCCTGCGGACACACAGGCAAGATGGACAGTAAATGAAATGTTGAGGAGAGATAGAACACACAATGCTGGGTGGTATCGCCCTTTCCCTCGGTGCGCCTGTGCACCCTCCTCAAGCATGCGTGTGTTCTCTCACCCCGAGCCAGGTGGAATGCCAGGGAAGGAATGCCAGCAGCAGCCTGGGGCCATCCGTATAATCCCTGATACCCGTTGAAGTGAGGACGGTGTGGCAAGGCGAGGCCAGCCGAAGGAGTCTCAGAGGGGTGTTGGCGTGCATTCCATGAGGATCCTGCTTTAACCCTTGTTGCGGTAAGCGACACTTCTTTGCTAAACCTAAAGGTTTGGCGATGGGAACGTGTGCACCGGGGCTACACCCTCACCTTCTGGTCTTTTCTCGGGGAACACGAGCTTTGATGCCCTGAGAACTGGCTGCATTTCCTGACCCGTGGCTCGGCTCTGCTGGCCACTTCCGTACGCTGATATGATTCAGCTCGCTGGCCGTCCCATGGTGGAATCTGCAACTTTGCATGTCCACCGTTTGAGCATGTGCTTGGATCGATGATGACTCCCACAAATGCATTCCTTGGAAATCTGAACAAAATGAGTGAGAAATCCCTACCGTCTCCTCGTTGGAACTGAGGTCCAGCACGTGGCTCCCCAAAGGAAAGTAGGGAGAGGTTCACGTTGCATTTGCGGCCGTGGGTGTCTACAGCCACGTTGTTCAAGTTGAGGGTTGTGGTCATCTCCTGGGGAGAAGAGCCATTGGGAAAGGAGCCTGGGATGCCAATCCAGGTGGGAAGGCTTGGGACAGCGTGCCGTCTCTGGGTTCCTTGGTCTAGCCAGGACTGCTGTCCCCTGCCACGGTTCAGCATGCAGGTAGGAGAGGAAGCGTGAGCCATTGCTCGTCCTGCCACCTGCACTTGAGTTCTACAGGCTGCCCCCACCTGCTGGTCATTGCCTTGTGGCCTCAAAGAAACAGAAGTCTGTAGGCTCAGGGTCAGAACAGGATTCCAGGCCTAGGGCAGGCTTCTTTGTCATGTTCTGCTTGGGAGACCAGATGCAGTTTAGGTTTCTCCTGCTGAGGGGAGAAATCAAATGGGCCACTGTTCCTGGGAGTTTGGCCAATCTGATGGCTCCTCCTCGGGTTGTGTCCTGCTTGTGTGTGCTGTGTGAAGGGGCTGGAAAATGCCTTAGTCAAACTTGGTCACGGCAAGCTTCTTTGGTGAGGGGTGGCTCTGGCATCTTGCCGTGACACGTTGGGATCCCGGTGGAGAGAGAGTAAGGCAAGGCGAGTGAAAGAGCCACGTGAGATGGCTGGCTAAGCCCACAGGTTTACTGGTGGGTGGATAGATCGACGGTGGCCATGGGGTTCCCGGAAGACATTTGGGATTCCCTCAGGAGCATCTGGAGGCACGTGTAGGGAGGGAATACGGGAGCACATTTGTGGACGATCCCGCCTCTTTCCTCTCCCTGGTCGATTTGCTTCATGGCGGGTTCTTGTGCCAGCGAATGGTTGCCTTCATGGCACAGTATGGTGTCTCCTCATGGGGGCCGATTTGGAGGCCTTGGGGTGTTTTGTCCCTGTCTGACCACGTTCCCCCTGTGTTGAAGATGTGAAGGTGTTCCTGAGGACAGCCAGGCATCGTTTCTATACCCGGCCCACATAGCGTTCCCTGAGGATTGGAGCTCTACCCGGAGGTCATTGGGTGCAACCGTGCAGAAACAAGGGAGTTGGCTGCCAAGGAAAGGCTGCAGGTTTAAGGGCAGGAGAGGATGTGTGGTGTGGGTGTCATTTTTCCTGCCACCCGCTGGTGCGTCGAGACTGTGGTATCCGGCGAGCCTGGCCACAGGCTAGACAAGTCATACCGGTTCAAGTGTCTAGGCTGTTGTCTGGGTTCTGTCGTTGCATGGCTGTGGGTAACAAGTTGCTTGTAGAGGACCTGGGCCTCAGGGATTCCCCAATGTCACGTCACTGATGGGCCCAGAGGGTGAAAGTACCAGACACCACTGCAAGTTACACAATTGCTGCAAGGGTTTGCCCCGCCACGTTGGGCGTCGGAATGGTTCCGATGCCATTAGCTTTGTGTGTGGGCCAAGGGTAGGTTGCCAGTCTTGGCAGCAGGCCAGGAAGTCTGGCTGCAGGTGAATCTCCATTGTTCAGTCCAGGAGTTCCTCTGGTGCGTTTTGTCACCGGTCCCTACAAGCTGCTTTTGTTGGAGGTCGTCCCATTTGGCCAAGGGCCGTTCCCTTGTGGAAGATCTCAGGGACCACATTTCCCCTTGAGGGTGAATCCATTGTGTGGAAGCGTATGCGCCAGGAGTGGTTTGGTTCCCCAGAGGGCAGTGGCTTTTACGCTGAGTAATCCCAGTTCCCCTGAGGGTGTCTCAGCAGTTCAGGATGACATCCTTATGCTGTGTCGGCGGGGAGGTGGCTCAGGCAGGAAAGTTCAAGGCCCATACCAGGGGGTTGATGGACGGCCGTGCTCTTTGTGCTGATGCCTGTGCGCTCTGAAGGCATCTGTGCCACGATGCATTCACGTTTGGCTGTGGACACACAGACATGATGGACTGCAAATGAAATGTTGAGGGGAGATATAGCGCACATCGGTGGGCGGTATCACCCTTTGCCTCTGTGCGCACGTTCACTTTTCTCAAACATCCCTGTGTTCTGTCACCCTGAGGCATGTGGTGGAGTGCCAGGGAACAAACACCTGCAGCAGCATTGGGCCCTCTGTATAGTCCATGATACCTGGCGAAGTGAGGAGAGTGCGGCAAGGTGAGGCAAGTCAAGGCAAAAGAGTCTCAGAGTGGTTTTGGCGTGAAGTCCTTGAGGATCCTCGTAGGAACCTTGTGGTGGTGAGTGGAACTTCTTTGCAGAAACCTAGATGTTTGGCCACGGGGACTTGTGCACTGAGACTACACCCTCACCTTCTTGGCTCTTGCAGGGGAACCCCAGATCTGATGCCATGATCCTTAGCTCCATTTGCAGCCCCGTGGGTCGCCTCTGGCCACTCCTGGCTGCTGACATGATTGAGATCGGTGGCTGCCCCGTGGTGGAGCCTGCGACTTTGAACGTGCAGCCTTTGAGCAGGTGGATTGATGATGACTCCCATAAATGCACTGCTTGGAACTCTGAACAAATGAATGGGTCTCAGGTTTCTCCGCGTTCATGTCACTGACGGGCCTGGGGACGAAAACACAAGGCGCCAGGGCAAGTAACCCAGTTGCTGCAAGGGTTTGCCCTGCCAGTTTGGGCATTGGAATATCTCCAATGCCAATAGCTTTCTGTGTGATCCAAGGGCATCGCCTCTGGCTCGACAAGGTTCCTGGTAGAAACCTTGTGGGGGTAAACGGAACTTCTTTGAAGAAACCTAGAAGTTTGGCCACGGGGACTTGTGCCACGAGACTACACCGTCACATTCTGGGCTCTTCCTGGGGCACCCGAGCTCCGATGCCCTGAGACGTGGGTGCACTTCCTGCCCCGTGGCTCGAGTCTGGCCGCTCCCTACTGCTGAGAGGATTGAGCTTGCTGACAGTCCGCGACTTTGCACGTCCAGCCTTTGAGCAGGAGCGTGGATCAGTGAGGACTCCCATAAATGCATTCCTTGGAAATCTAAACAGAATGAATGAGCAATACCTACCGTCTTCTCATCCTAACTGAGGTCCAGCACGTGGCTCCCAAAGGAAAATTAGGGAGAGGTCCATGTTGCATTTGCTACTGTGGGCGTGCGCAGCAACATTGTTCAAGTGGAGGGTGGCGGGCTTCTCGTGCAGAAAGAGCCATGTGGAAAGGAGCCTGGGATGTCCATCTACGTGGGAAGGCTAAGGACAACTTGACGTCTCTGGGCACCTGAGTCTAGCCAGAACTGCTATCCCCTGCCGCGGTCAGCGTGCGGGTGCGAAAGGAAGCGTGAGCCACTGGTACTCCTCTGGCTTGCCATTGAGATCTACAGGCCACCCTCAAGCTCAGGTCGTTGCCTTGTTCCCGCAAGGAAACAGAAGTCTCTGCACTCAGGGTCAGAGAAGGAGTCCTGGCCAGGCCAGGCGTCTATGTCATGTTCAGCTTGGGAGGTGGGATATAGTTTAGGTTTGCCCTGATGGTCGGGGGAAATCAAATGGGCCACTGTCCCCGGGATTTGGGCGACGCTGATGGCGCCTCCTTGGGTTGTGTCCTGCTTGTGTGTTGTGTGTGGAGAGTTTGGAAAGTGCCTTAGGCAAATCCAGGGGATATCAAGCTACTTAGGTGAGGGGTGGATTCGTTTGGATCCTGGTGGAGAGAGCAAGGCAAGGCGAGCGGGAAATACACGGGAGAGTGTTGGCTAAGCCCACAGGCTTACTGTTGGGTGGATAGATCGGTATGGGTGGATATGTCGGTGGACATAGGGTTCCCGGAACTCTTTTGGGATATCTTCAGGGGCATTTGGAGCCCCGTGTAGGGAAGGAATACAGGTGCACATTCGTGGACCATCCCAACCTTTTCCTCTCCTTTCTCAATGTGCTTCACGGCGGGTCCTTGTTCCAGCGAATGGTGCCTTCACGGCACAGTATGGTGTCTTCTCACTGGGACCGATTTGGAGCCGTTGGGATGTTTTGTCCCTGTGTGGCCTCATTGCCCCTATGTTGAGGATGTTAAGGTGTTCCTTAGGACAGCCCAGCGTCATTGCTATACCAGGTCGGCATAGCATTCCCTGAGGTTTGGAGCTCTTCCCGGAGGTCTTTGGGCCCAACCATGCAGAAAGAAGGGAGTCGGCCGCCAAGGCAACGCTACAGGTTTAAGGGCTGGAGTGAATGTGTGCTGCAGGGGTCATTTTGTCCTGCCACCTTCTGGTGCTGCGAGCCTGTGATCTCCAGCATGCATGGCTTCAAGCCAGAGAAGCCATGCCGGTTCAAGGGTCCAGGATGTTGGGTGCGTTCTCTCATTGCACGGCTGTGGGTGACACGTTGGTTCTGGAGGACCTGGGTCTCATGGTTTCTCCAAGGTCTTGTCCTTGAAGGGAAGAATGCGAATGTGCAAGGTGCTACGATAAGTTACCCAGCTGCTGCAAGTGTTTGGCCCGCCATTTTGGGCATTGGAATGGCTCCCTTGCCATTAGCTTTGGTTGCGGTCCTAGGGAAGTTCCTCTGGCTTGGCAGGAGACCAGGAAGTATGCCTGTTGGTGAGTCTCCCTTGATCAGTCCAGGGGTTTTTAAGGTGCCCTTTGTCACGGGTCCCTACGAGCCGCTTTTGATGGAGGTCGTCTTATTCAGCCAAGGGCCCTTCCCTTATGGAAGATCTCTCCCCTTGAGGGCGTGTCCACTGTGTTTAATCATAAGGGCCAAACGCGTGTTTGTTCCCATAGAGGGCACTTGCTCTTAGGCTGAGGGGGCACAGTTGTCCTGAGGGTGTCTCAGGGGATCAGGAAGACATCCTTTTGCTGTGATGGAGGGCAGATTGCTCAGGAGAGGAATTTCAGGGCCCGAGACCAGGGGGTTGTTGGTCGGTGGCACTCTTTGTCCTGATGGCCGCATGCTCTGAAGGCGCCAGTGCCACGATGCTTTCACGTTTGCCTGCGGACACACAGGCAAGATGGACAGTAAATGAAATGTTGAGGAGAGATAGAACACACAATGCTGGGTGGTATCGCCCTTTCCCTCGGTGCGCCTGTGCACCCTCCTCAAGCATGCGTGTGTTCTCTCACCCCGAGCCAGGTGGAATGCCAGGGAAGGAATGCCAGCAGCAGCCTGGGGCCATCCGTATAATCCCTGATACCCGTTGAAGTGAGGACGGTGTGGCAAGGCGAGGCCAGCCGAAGGAGTCTCAGAGGGGTGTTGGCGTGCATTCCATGAGGATCCTGCTTTAACCCTTGTTGCGGTAAGCGACACTTCTTTGCTAAACCTAAAGGTTTGGCGATGGGAACGTGTGCACCGGGGCTACACCCTCACCTTCTGGTCTTTTCTCGGGGAACACGAGCTTTGATGCCCTGAGAACTGGCTGCATTTCCTGACCCGTGGCTCGGCTCTGCTGGCCACTTCCGTACGCTGATATGATTCAGCTCGCTGGCCGTCCCATGGTGGAATCTGCAACTTTGCATGTCCACCGTTTGAGCATGTGCTTGGATCGATGATGACTCCCACAAATGCATTCCTTGGAAATCTGAGCAAAATGAGTGAGAAATCCCTACCGTCTCCTCGTTGGAACTGAGGTCCAGCACGTGGCTCCCCAAAGGAAAGTAGGGAGAGGTTCACGTTGCATTTGCGGCCGTGGGTGTCTACAGCCACGTTGTTCAAGTTGAGGGTTGTGGTCATCTCCTGGGGAGAAGAGCCATTGGGAAAGGAGCCTGGGATGCCAATCCAGGTGGGAAGGCTTGGGACAGCGTGCCGTCTCTGGGTTCCTTGGTCTAGCCAGGACTGCTGTCCCCTGCCACGGTTCAGCATGCAGGTAGGAGAGGAAGCGTGAGCCATTGCTCGTCCTGCCACCTGCACTTGAGTTCTACAGGCTGCCCCCACCTGCTGGTCATTGCCTTGTGGCCTCAAAGAAACAGAAGTCTGTAGGCTCAGGGTCAGAACAGGATTCCAGGCCTAGGGCAGGCTTCTTTGTCATGTTCTGCTTGGGAGACCAGATGCAGTTTAGGTTTCTCCTGCTGAGGGGAGAAATCAAATGGGCCACTGTTCCTGGGAGTTTGGCCAATCTGATGGCTCCTCCTCGGGTTGTGTCCTGCTTGTGTGTGCTGTGTGAAGGGGCTGGAAAATGCCTTAGTCAAACTTGGTCACGGCAAGCTTCTTTGGTGAGGGGTGGCTCTGGCATCTTGCCGTGACACGTTGGGATCCCGGTGGAGAGAGAGTAAGGCAAGGCGAGTGAAAGAGACACGTGAGATGGCTGGCTAAGCCCACAGGTTTACTGGTGGGTGGATAGATCGACGGTGGCCATGGGGTTCCCGGAAGACATTTGGGATTCCCTCAGGAGCATCTGGAGGCACGTGTAGGGAGGGAATACGGGAGCACATTTGTGGACTGTCCCGCCTCTTTCCTCTCCCTGGTCGATTTGCTTCATGGCGGGTTCTTGTGCCAGCGAATGGTTGCCTTCATGGCACAGTATGGTGTCTCCTCATGGGGGCCGATTTGGAGGCCTTGGGGTGTTTTGTCCCTGTCTGACCACGTTCCCCCTGTGTTGAAGATGTGAAGGTGTTCCTGAGGACAGCCAGGCATCGTTTCTATACCCGGCCCACATAGCGTTCCCTGAGGATTGGAGCTCTACCCGGAGGTCATTGGGTGCAACCGTGCAGAAACAAGGGAGTTGGCTGCCAAGGAAAGGCTGCAGGTTTAAGGGCAGGAGAGGATGTGTGGTGTGGGTGTCATTTTTCCTGCCACCCGCTGGTGCGTCGAGACTGTGGTATCCGGCGAGCCTGGCCACAGGCTAGACAAGTCATACCGGTTCAAGTGTCTAGGCTGTTGTCTGGGTTCTGTCGTTGCATGGCTGTGGGTAACAAGTTGCTTGTAGAGGACCTGGGCCTCAGGGATTCCCCAATGTCACGTCACTGATGGGCCCAGAGGGTGAAAGTACCAGACACCACTGCAAGTTACACAATTGCTGCAAGGGTTTGCCCCGCCACGTTGGGCGTCGGAATGGTTCCGATGCCATTAGCTTTGTGTGTGGGCCAAGGGTAGGTTGCCAGTCTTGGCAGCAGGCCAGGAAGTCTGGCTGCAGGTGAATCTCCATTGTTCAGTCCAGGAGTTCCTCTGGTGCGTTTTGTCACCGGTCCCTACAAGCTGCTTTTGTTGGAGGTCGTCCCATTTGGCCAAGGGCCGTTCCCTTGTGGAAGATCTCAGGGACCACATTTCCCCTTGAGGGTGAATCCATTGTGTGGAAGCGTATGCGCCAGGAGTGGTTTGGTTCCCCAGAGGGCAGTGGCTTTTACGCTGAGTAATCCCAGTTCCCCTGAGGGTGTCTCAGCAGTTCAGGATGACATCCTTATGCTGTGTCGGCGGGGAGGTGGCTCAGGCAGGAAAGTTCAAGGCCCATACCAGGGGGTTGATGGACGGCCGTGCTCTTTGTGCTGATGCCCGTGCGCTCTGAAGGCATCTGTGCCACGATGCATTCACGTTTGGCTGTGGACACACAGACATGATGGACTGCAAATGAAATGTTGAGGGGAGATATAGCGCACATCGGTGGGCGGTATCACCCTTTGCCTCTGTGCGCCCGTTCACTTTTCTCAAACATCCCTGTGTTCTGTCACCCTGAGGCATGTGGTGGAGTGCCAGGGAACAAACACCTGCAGCAGCATTGGGCCCTCTGTATAGTCCATGATACCTGGCGAAGTGAGGAGAGTGCGGCAAGGTGAGGCAAGTCAAGGCAAAAGAGTCTCAGAGTGGTTTTGGCGTGAAGTCCTTGAGGCTCCTCGTAGGAACCTTGTGGTGGTGAGTGGAACTTCTTTGCAGAAACCTAGATGTTTGGCCACGGGGACTTGTGCACTGAGACTACACCCTCACCTTCTTGGCTCTTGCAGGGGAACCCCAGATCTGATGCCATGATCCTTAGCTCCATTTGCAGCCCCGTGGGTCGCCTCTGGCCACTCCTGACTGCTGACATGATTGAGATCGGTGGCTGCCCCGCGGTGGAGCCTGCGACTTCGAACGTGCAGCCTTTGAGCAGGTGGATTGATGATGACTCCCATAAATGCACTGCTTGGAACTCTGAACAAATGAATGGGTCTCAGGTTTCTCCGCGGTCATGTCACTGACGGGCCTGGGGGCGAAAATACAAGGCGCCAGGGCAAGTAACCCAGTTGCTGCAAGGGTTTGCCCTGCCAGTTTGGGCATTGGAATATCTCCAATGCCAATAGCTTTCTGTGTGATCCAAGGGTCTCGCCTCTGGCTCGACAAGGTTCCTGGTAGAAACCTTGTGGGGGTAAACGGAACTTCTTTGAAGAAGCCTAGAAGTTTGGCCACGGGGACTTGTGCTGCGAGACTACACCGTCACATTCTGGGCTCTTCCTGGGGCACTCGAGCTCCGATGCCCTGAGACGTGGGTGCACTTCCTGCCCCGTGGCTCGAGTCTGGCCGCTTCCTACTGCTGAGAGGATTGAGCTTGCTGACAGTCCGCGACTTTGCACGTCCAGCCTTTGAGCAGGAGCGTGGATCAGTGATGACTCCCGTAAATGCATTCCTTGGAAATCTAAACAAAATGAATGAGCAATACCTACCGTCTTCTCATCCTAACTGAGGTCCAGCACGTGGTTCCCAAAGGAAAATTAGGGAGAGGTCCATGTTGCATTTGCTACTGTGGGCGTGCACAGCAACATTGTTCAAGTGGAGGGTGGCGGGCTTCTCGTGCAGAAAGAGCCATGTGGAAAGGAGCCTGGGATGTCCATCTACGTGGGAAGGCTAAGGACAACTTGACGTCTCTGGGCACCTGAGTCTAGCCAGAACTGCTATCCCCTGCCGCGGTCAGCGTGCGGGTGCGAAAGGAAGCGTGAGCCACTGGTACTCCTCTGGCTTGCCATTGAGATCTACAGGCCACCCTCAAGCTCAGGTCGTTGCCTTGTTCCCACAAGGAAACAGAAGTCTCTGCACTCAGGGTCAGAGAAGGAGTCCTGGCCAGGCCAGGCGTCTATGTCATGTTCAGCTTGGGAGGTGGGATATAGTTTAGGTTTGCCCTGATGGTCGGGGGAAATCAAATGGGCCACTGTCCCCGGGATTTGGGCGACGCTGATGGCGCCTCCTTGGGTTGTGTCCTGCTTGTGTGTTGTGTGTGGAGAGTTTGGAAAGTGCCTTAGGCAAATCCAGGGGATATCAAGCTACTTAGGTGAGGGGTGGATTCGTTTGGATCCTGGTGGAGAGAGCAAGGCAAGGCGAGCGGGAAATACACGGGAGAGTGTTGGCTAAGCCCACAGGCTTACTGTTGGGTGGATAGATCGGTATGGGTGGATATGTCGGTGGACATAGGGTTCCCGGAACTCTTTTGGGATATCTTCAGGGGCATTTGGAGCCCCGTGTAGGGAAGGAATACAGGTGCACATTCGTGGACCATCCCAACCTTTTCCTCTCCTTTCTCAATGTGCTTCACGGCGGGTCCTTGTTCCAGCGAATGGTGCCTTCACGGCACAGTATGGTGTCTTCTCACTGGGACCGATTTGGAGCCGTTGGGATGTTTTGTCCCTGTGTGGCCTCATTGCCCCTATGTTGAGGATGTTAAGGTGTTCCTTAGGACAGCCCAGCGTCATTGCTATACCAGGTCGGCATAGCATTCCCTGAGGTTTGGAGCTCTTCCCGGAGGTCTTTGGGCCCAACCATGCAGAAAGAAGGGAGTCGGCCGCCAAGGCAACGCTACAGGTTTAAGGGCTGGAGTGAATGTGTGCTGCAGGGGTCATTTTGTCCTGCCACCTTCTGGTGCTGCGAGCCTGTGATCTCCAGCATGCATGGCTTCAAGCCAGAGAAGCCATGCCGGTTCAAGGGTCCAGGATGTTGGGTGCGTTCTCTCATTGCACGGCTGTGGGTGACACGTTGGTTCTGGAGGACCTGGGTCTCATGGTTTCTCCAAGGTCTTGTCCTTGAAGGGAAGAATGCGAATGTGCAAGGTGCTACGATAAGTTACCCAGTTGCTGCAAGTGTTTGGCCCGCCATTTGGGGCATTGGAATGGCTCCCTTGCCATTAGCTTTGGTTGCGGTCCTAGGGAAGTTCCTCTGGCTTGGCAGGAGACCAGGAAGTATGCCTGCTGGTGAGTCTCCCTTGATCAGTCCAGGGGTTCTTCAGGTGCCCTTTGTCACGGGTCCCTACGAGCCGCTTTTGATGGAGGTCGTCTTATTCAGCCAAGGGCCCTTCCCTTATGGAAGATCTCTCCCCTTGAGGGCGTGTCCACTGTGTTTAATCATAAGGGCCAAACGCGTCTTTGTTCCCATAGAGGGCACTTGCTCTTAGGCTGAGGGGGCACAGTTGTCCTGAGGGTGTCTCAGGGGATCAGGAAGACATCCTTTTGCTGTGATGGAGGGCAGATTGCTCAGGAGAGGAATTTCAGGGCCCGAGACCAGGGGGTTGTTGGTCGGTGGCACTCTTTGTCCTGATGGCCGCACGCTCTGAAGGCGCCAGTGCCACGATGCTTTCACGTTTGCCTGCGGACACACAGGCAAGATGGACAGTAAATGAAATGTTGAGGAGAGATAGAACACACAATGCTGGGTGGTATCGCCCTTTCCCTCGGTGCGCCTGTGCACCCTCCTCAAGCATGCGTGTGTTCTCTCACCCCGAGCCAGGTGGAATGCCAGGGAAGGAATGCCAGCAGCAGCCTGGGGCCATCCGTATAATCCCTGATACCCGTTGAAGTGAGGACGGTGTGGCAAGGCGAGGCCAGCCGAAGGAGTCTCAGAGGGGTGTTGGCGTGCATTCCATGAGGATCCTGCTTTAACCCTTGTTGCGGTAAGCGACACTTCTTTGCTAAACCTAAAGGTTTGGCGATGGGAACGTGTGCACCGGGGCTACACCCTCACCTTCTGGTCTTTTCTCGGGGAACACGAGCTTTGATGCCCTGAGAACTGGCTGCATTTCCTGACCCGTGGCTCGGCTCTGCTGGCCACTTCCGTACGCTGATATGATTCAGCTCGCTGGCCGTCCCATGGTGGAATCTGCAACTTTGCATGTCCACCGTTTGAGCATGTGCTTGGATCGATGATGACTCCCACAAATGCATTCCTTGGAAATCTGAACAAAATGAGTGAGAAATCCCTACCGTCTCCTCGTTGGAACTGAGGTCCAGCACGTGGCTCCCCAAAGGAAAGTAGGGAGAGGTTCACGTTGCATTTGCGGCCGTGGGTGTCTACAGCCACGTTGTTCAAGTTGAGGGTTGTGGTCATCTCCTGGGGAGAAGAGCCATTGGGAAAGGAGCCTGGGATGCCAATCCAGGTGGGAAGGCTTGGGACAGCGTGCCGTCTCTGGGTTCCTTGGTCTAGCCAGGACTGCTGTCCCCTGCCACGGTTCAGCATGCAGGTAGGAGAGGAAGCGTGAGCCATTGCTCGTCCTGCCACCTGCACTTGAGTTCTACAGGCTGCCCCCACCTGCTGGTCATTGCCTTGTGGCCTCAAAGAAACAGAAGTCTGTAGGCTCAGGGTCAGAACAGGATTCCAGGCCTAGGGCAGGCTTCTTTGTCATGTTCTGCTTGGGAGACCAGATGCAGTTTAGGTTTCTCCTGCTGAGGGGAGAAATCAAATGGGCCACTGTTCCTGGGAGTTTGGCCAATCTGATGGCTCCTCCTCGGGTTGTGTCCTGCTTGTGTGTGCTGTGTGAAGGGGCTGGAAAATGCCTTAGTCAAACTTGGTCACGGCAAGCTTCTTTGGTGAGGGGTGGCTCTGGCATCTTGCCGTGACACGTTGGGATCCCGGTGGAGAGAGAGTAAGGCAAGGCGAGTGAAAGAGCCACGTGAGATGGCTGGCTAAGCCCACAGGTTTACTGGTGGGTGGATAGATCGACGGTGGCCATGGGGTTCCCGGAAGACATTTGGGATTCCCTCAGGAGCATCTGGAGGCACGTGTAGGGAGGGAATACGGGAGCACATTTGTGGACTGTCCCGCCTCTTTCCTCTCCCTGGTCGATTTGCTTCATGGCGGGTTCTTGTGCCAGCGAATGGTTGCCTTCATGGCACAGTATGGTGTCTCCTCATGGGGGCCGATTTGGAGGCCTTGGGGTGTTTTGTCCCTGTCTGACCACGTTCCCCCTGTGTTGAAGATGTGAAGGTGTTCCTGAGGACAGCCAGGCATCGTTTCTATACCCGGCCCACATAGCGTTCCCTGAGGATTGGAGCTCTACCCGGAGGTCATTGGGTGCAACCGTGCAGAAACAAGGGAGTTGGCTGCCAAGGAAAGGCTGCAGGTTTAAGGGCAGGAGAGGATGTGTGGTGTGGGTGTCATTTTTCCTGCCACCCGCTGGTGCGTCGAGACTGTGGTATCCGGCGAGCCTGGCCACAGGCTAGACAAGTCATACCGGTTCAAGTGTCTAGGCTGTTGTCTGGGTTCTGTCGTTGCATGGCTGTGGGTAACAAGTTGCTTGTAGAGGACCTGGGCCTCAGGGATTCCCCAATGTCACGTCACTGATGGGCCCAGAGGGTGAAAGTACCAGACACCACTGCAAGTTACACAATTGCTGCAAGGGTTTGCCCCGCCACGTTGGGCGTCGGAATGGTTCCGATGCCATTAGCTTTGTGTGTGGGCCAAGGGTAGGTTGCCAGTCTTGGCAGCAGGCCAGGAAGTCTGGCTGCAGGTGAATCTCCATTGTTCAGTCCAGGAGTTCCTCTGGTGCGTTTTGTCACCGGTCCCTACAAGCTGCTTTTGTTGGAGGTCGTCCCATTTGGCCAAGGGCCGTTCCCTTGTGGAAGATCTCAGGGACCACATTTCCCCTTGAGGGTGAATCCATTGTGTGGAAGCGTATGCGCCAGGAGTGGTTTGGTTCCCCAGAGGGCAGTGGCTTTTACGCTGAGTAATCCCAGTTCCCCTGAGGGTGTCTCAGCAGTTCAGGATGACATCCTTATGCTGTGTCGGCGGGGAGGTGGCTCAGGCAGGAAAGTTCAAGGCCCATACCAGGGGGTTGATGGACGGCCGTGCTCTTTGTGCTGATGCCCGTGCGCTCTGAAGGCATCTGTGCCACGATGCATTCACGTTTGGCTGTGGACACACAGACATGATGGACTGCAAATGAAATGTTGAGGGGAGATATAGCGCACATCGGTGGGCGGTATCACCCTTTGCCTCTGTGCGCACGTTCACTTTTCTCAAACATCCCTGTGTTCTGTCACCCTGAGGCATGTGGTGGAGTGCCAGGGAACAAACACCTGCAGCAGCATTGGGCCCTCTGTATAGTCCATGATACCTGGCGAAGTGAGGAGAGTGCGGCAAGGTGAGGCAAGTCAAGGCAAAAGAGTCTCAGAGTGGTTTTGGCGTGAAGTCCTTGAGGCTCCTCGTAGGAACCTTGTGGTGGTGAGTGGAACTTCTTTGCAGAAACCTAGATGTTTGGCCACGGGGACTTGTGCACTGAGACTACACCCTCACCTTCTTGGCTCTTGCAGGGGAACCCCAGATCTGATGCCATGATCCTTAGCTCCATTTGCAGCCCCGTGGGTCGCCTCTGGCCACTCCTGGCTGCTGACATGATTGAGATCGGTGGCTGCCCCGTGGTGGAGCCTGCGACTTTGAACGTGCAGCCTTTGAGCAGGTGGATTGATGATGACTCCCATAAATGCACTGCTTGGAACTCTGAACAAATGAATGGGTCTCAGGTTTCTCCGCGTTCATGTCACTGACGGGCCTGGGGACGAAAACACAAGGCGCCAGGGCAAGTAACCCAGTTGCTGCAAGGGTTTGCCCTGCCAGTTTGGGCATTGGAATATCTCCAATGCCAATAGCTTTCTGTGTGATCCAAGGGCATCGCCTCTGGCTCGACAAGGTTCCTGGTAGAAACCTTGTGGGGGTAAACGGAACTTCTTTGAAGAAACCTAGAAGTTTGGCCACGGGGACTTGTGCCGCGAGACTACACCGTCATATTCTGGGCTCTTCCTGGGGCACCGGAGCTCCGATGCCCTGAGACGTGGGTGCACTTCCTGCCCCGTGGCTCGAGTCTGGCCGCTCCCTACTGCTGAGAGGATTGAGCTTGCTGACAGTCCGCGACTTTGCACGTCCAGCCTTTGAGCAGGAGCGTGGATCAGTGATGACTCCTGTAAATGCATTCCTTGGAAATCTAAACAAAATGAATGAGCAATACCTACCGTCTTCTCATCCTAACTGAGGTCCAGCACGTGGCTCCCAAAGGAAAATTAGGGAGAGGTCCATGTTGCATTTGCTACTGTGGGCGTGCGCAGCAACATTGTTCAAGTGGAGGGTGGCGGGCTTCTCGTGCAGAAAGAGCCATGTGGAAAGGAGCCTGGGATGTCCATCTACGTGGGAAGGCTAAGGACAACTTGACGTCTCTGGGCACCTGAGTCTAGCCAGAACTGCTATCCCCTGCCGCGGTCAGCGTGCGGGTGCGAAAGGAAGCGTGAGCCACTGGTACTCCTCTGGCTTGCCATTGAGATCTACAGGTCACCCTCCAGCTCAGGTCGTTGCCTTGTTCCCACAAGGAAACAGAAGTCTCTGCACTCAGGGTCAGAGAAGGAGTCCTGGCCAGGCCAGGCGTCTATGTCATGTTCAGCTTGGGAGGTGGGATATAGTTTAGGTTTGCCCTGATGGTCGGGGGAAATCAAATGGGCCACTGTCCCCGGGATTTGGGCGACGCTGATGGCGCCTCCTTGGGTTGTGTCCTGCTTGTGTGTTGTGTGTGGAGAGTTTGGAAAGTGCCTTAGGCAAATCCAGGGGATATCAAGCTACTTAGGTGAGGGGTGGATTCGTTTGGATCCTGGTGGAGAGAGCAAGGCAAGGCGAGCGGGAAATACACGGGAGAGTGTTGGCTAAGCCCACAGGCTTACTGTTGGGTGGATAGATCGGTATGGGTGGAGATGTCGGTGGACATAGGGTTCCCGGAACTCTTTTGGGATATCTTCAGGAGCATTTGGAGCCCCGTGTAGGGAAGGAATACAGGTGCACATTCGTGGACCATCCCAACCTTTTCCTCTCCTTTCTCAATGTGCTTCACGGCGGGTCCTTGTTCCAGCGAATGGTGCCTTCACGGCACAGTATGGTGTCTTCTCACTGGGACCGATTTGGAGCCGTTGGGATGTTTTGTCCCTGTGTGGCCTCATTGCCCCTATGTTGAGGATGTTAAGGCGTTCCTTAGGACAGCACAGCGTCATTGCTATACCAGGTCGGCATAGCATTCCCTGAGGTTTGGAGCTCTTCCCGGAGGTCTTTGGGCCCAACCATGCAGAAAGAAGGGAGTCGGCCGCCAAGGCAACGCTACAGGTTTAAGGGCTAGAGTGAATGTGTGCTGCAGGGGTCATTTTGTCCTGCCACCTTCTGGTGCTGCGAGCCTGTGATCTCCAGCATGCATGGCTTCAAGCCAGAGAAGCCATGCCGGTTCAAGGGTCCAGGATGTTGGGTGCGTTCTCTCATTGCACGGCTGTGGGTGACACGTTGGTTCTGGAGGACCTGGGTCTCATGGTTTCTCCAAGGTCTTGTCCTTGAAGGGAAGAATGCGAATGTGCAAGGTGCTACGATAAGTTACCCAGTTGCTGCAAGTGTTTGGCCCGCCATTTTGGGCATTGGAATGGCTCCCTTGCCATTAGCTTTGGTTGCGGTCCTAGGGAAGTTCCTCTGGCTTGGCAGGAGACCAGGAAGTATGCCTGCTGGTGAGTCTCCCTTGATCAGTCCAGGGGTTCTTCAGGTGCCCTTTGTCACGGGTCCCTACGAGCCGCTTTTGATGGAGGTCGTCTTATTCAGCCAAGGGCCCTTCCCTTATGGAAGATCTCTCCCCTTGAGGGCGTGTCCACTGTGTTTAATCATAAGGGCCAAACGCGTGTTTGTTCCCATAGAGGGCACTTGCTCTTAGGCTGAGGGGGCACAGTTGTCCTGAGGGTGTCTCAGGGGATCAGGAAGACATCCTTTTGCTGTGATGGAGGGCAGATTGCTCAGGAGAGGAATTTCAGGGCCCGAGACCAGGGGGTTGTTGGTCGGTGGCACTCTTTGTCCTGATGGCCGCACGCTCTGAAGGCGCCAGTGCCACGATGCTTTCACGTTTGCCTGCGGACACACAGGCAAGATGGACAGTAAATGAAATGTTGAGGAGAGATAGAACACACAATGCTGGGTGGTATCGCCCTTTCCCTCGGTGCGCCTGTGCACCCTCCTCAAGCATGCGTGTGTTCTCTCACCCCGAGCCAGGTGGAATGCCAGGGAAGGAATGCCAGCAGCAGCCTGGGGCCATCCGTATAATCCCTGATACCCGTTGAAGTGAGGACGGTGTGGCAAGGCGAGGCCAGCCGAAGGAGTCTCAGAGGGGTGTTGGCGTGCATTCCATGAGGATCCTGCTTTAACCCTTGTTGCGGTAAGCGACACTTCTTTGCTAAACCTAAAGGTTTGGCGATGGGAACGTGTGCACCGGGGCTACACCCTCACCTTCTGGTCTTTTCTCGGGGAACACGAGCTTTGATGCCCTGAGAACTGGCTGCATTTCCTGACCCGTGGCTCGGCTCTGCTGGCCACTTCCGTACGCTGATATGATTCAGCTCGCTGGCCGTCCCATGGTGGAATCTGCAACTTTGCATGTCCACCGTTTGAGCATGTGCTTGGATCGATGATGACTCCCACAAATGCATTCCTTGGAAATCTGAGCAAAATGAGTGAGAAATCCCTACCGTCTCCTCGTTGGAACTGAGGTCCAGCACGTGGCTCCCCAAAGGAAAGTAGGGAGAGGTTCACGTTGCATTTGCGGCCGTGGGTGTCTACAGCCACGTTGTTCAAGTTGAGGGTTGTGGTCATCTCCTGGGGAGAAGAGCCATTGGGAAAGGAGCCTGGGATGCCAATCCAGGTGGGAAGGCTTGGGACAGCGTGCCGTCTCTGGGTTCCTTGGTCTAGCCAGGACTGCTGTCCCCTGCCACGGTTCAGCATGCAGGTAGGAGAGGAAGCGTGAGCCATTGCTCGTCCTGCCACCTGCACTTGAGTTCTACAGGCTGCCCCCACCTGCTGGTCATTGCCTTGTGGCCTCAAAGAAACAGAAGTCTGTAGGCTCAGGGTCAGAACAGGATTCCAGGCCTAGGGCAGGCTTCTTTGTCATGTTCTGCTTGGGAGACCAGATGCAGTTTAGGTTTCTCCTGATGAGGGGAGAAATCAAATGGGCCACTGTTCCTGGGAGTTTGGCCAATCTGATGGCTCCTCCTCGGGTTGTGTCCTGCTTGTGTGTGCTGTGTGAAGGGGCTGGAAAATGCCTTAGTCAAACTTGGTCACGGCAAGCTTCTTTGGTGAGGGGTGGCTCTGGCATCTTGCCGTGACACGTTGGGATCCCGGTGGAGAGAGAGTAAGGCAAGGCGAGTGAAAGAGACACGTGAGATGGCTGGCTAAGCCCACAGGTTTACTGGTGGGTGGATAGATCGACGGTGGCCATGGGGTTCCCGGAACACATTTGGGATTCCCTCAGGAGCATCTGGAGGCACGTGTAGGGAGGGAATACGGGAGCACATTTGTGGACGGTCCCGCCTCTTTCCTCTCCTTGGTCGATTTGCTTCATGGCGGGTTCTTGTGCCAGCGAATGGTTGCCTTCATGGCACAGTATGGTGTCTCCTCATGGGGGCCGATTTGGAGGCCTTGGGGTGTTTTGTCCCTGTCTGACCACGTTCCCCCTGTGTTGAAGATGTGAAGGTGTTCCTGAGGACAGCCAGGCATCGTTTCTATACCCGGCCCACATAGCGTTCCCTGAGGATTGGAGCTCTACCCGGAGGTCATTGGGTGCAACCGTGCAGAAACAAGGGAGTTGGCTGCCAAGGAAAGGCTGCAGGTTTAAGGGCAGGAGAGGATGTGTGGTGTGGGTGTCATTTTTCCTGCCACCCGCTGGTGCGTCGAGACTGTGGTATCCGGCGAGCCTGGCCACAGGCTAGACAAGTCATACCGGTTCAAGTGTCTAGGCTGTTGTCTGGGTTCTGTCGTTGCATGGCTGTGGGTAACAAGTTGCTTGTAGAGGACCTGGGCCTCAGGGATTCCCCAATGTCACGTCACTGATGGGCCCAGAGGGTGAAAGTACCAGACACCACTGCAAGTTACACAATTGCTGCAAGGGTTTGCCCCGCCACGTTGGGTGTCGGAATGGTTCCGATGCCATTAGCTTTGTGTGTGGGCCAAGGGTAGGTTGCCAGTCTTGGCAGCAGGCCAGGAAGTCTGGCTGCAGGTGAATCTCCATTGTTCAGTCCAGGAGTTCCTCTGGTGCGTTTTGTCACCGGTCCCTACAAGCTGCTTTTGTTGGAGGTCGTCCCATTTGGCCAAGGGCCGTTCCCTTGTGGAAGATCTCAGGGACCACATTTCCCCTTGAGGGTGAATCCATTGTGTGGAAGCGTATGCGCCAGGAGTGGTTTGGTTCCCCAGAGGGCAGTGGCTTTTACGCTGAGTAATCCCAGTTCCCCTGAGGGTGTCTCAGCAGTTCAGGATGACATCCTTATGCTGTGTCGGCGGGGAGGTGGCTCAGGCAGGAAAGTTCAAGGCCCATACCGGGGCGTTGATGGACGGCCGTGCTCTTTGTGCTGATGCCCGTGTGCTCTGAAGACATCTGTGCCACGATGCATTCACGTTTGGCTGTGGACACACAGACATGATGGACCGCAAATGAAATGTTGAGGGGAGATATAGCGCACATCGGTGGGCGGTATCACCCTTTGCCTCTGTGCGCCCGTTCACTTTTCTCAAACATCCCTGTGTTCTGTCACCCTGAGGCATGTGGTGGAGTGCCAGGGAACAAACACCTGCAGCAGCATTGGGCCCTCTGTATAGTCCATGATACCTGGTGAAGTGAGGAGAGTGCGGCAAGGTGAGGCAAGTCAAGGCAAAAGAGTCTCAGAGTGGTTTTGGCGTGAAGTCCTTGAGGCTCCTCGTAGGAACCTTGTGGTGGTGAGTGGAACTTCTTTGCAGAAACCTAGATGTTTGGCCACGGGGACTTGTGCACTGAGACTACACCCTCACCTTCTTGGCTCTTGCAGGGGAGCCCCAGATCTGATGCCATGATCCTTAGCTCCATTTGCAGCCCCTGGGTCGCCTCTGGCCACTCCTGACTGCTGACATGATTGAGATCGGTGGCTGCCCCGCAGTGGAGCCTGCGACTTTGAACGTGCAGCCTTTGAGCAGGTGGATTGATGATGACTCCCATAAATGCACTGCTTGGAACTCTGAACAAATGAATGGATCTCAGGTTTCTCCGCGGTCATGTCACTGACGGGCCTGGGGGCGAAAATACAAGGCGCCAGGGCAAGTAACCCAGTTGCTGCAAGGGTTTGCCCTGCCAGTTTGGGCATTGGAATATCTCCAATGCCAATAGCTTTCTGTGTGATCCAAGGGCATCGCCTCTGGCTCGACAAGGTTCCTGGTAGAAACCTTGTGGGGGTAAACGGAACTTCTTTGAAGAAACCTAGAAGTTTGGCCACGGGGACTTGTGCCGCGAGACTACACCGTCATATTCTGGGCTCTTCCTGGGGCACCGGAGCTCCGATGCCCTGAGACGTGGGTGCACTTCCTGCCCCGTGGCTCGAGTCTGGCCGCTCCCTACTGCTGAGAGGATTGAGCTTGCTGACAGTCCGCGACTTTGCACGTCCAGCCTTTGAGCAGGAGCGTGGATCAGTGATGACTCCTGTAAATGCATTCCTTGGAAATCTAAACAAAATGAATGAGCAATACCTACCGTCTTCTCATCCTAACTGAGGTCCAGCACGTGGCTCCCAAAGGAAAATTAGGGAGAGGTCCATGTTGCATTTGCTACTGTGGGCGTGCGCAGCAACATTGTTCAAGTGGAGGGTGGCGGGCTTCTCGTGCAGAAAGAGCCATGTGGAAAGGAGCCTGGGATGTCCATCTACGTGGGAAGGCTAAGGACAACTTGACGTCTCTGGGCACCTGAGTCTAGCCAGAACTGCTATCCCCTGCCGCGGTCAGCGTGCGGGTGCGAAAGGAAGCGTGAGCCACTGGTACTCCTCTGGCTTGCCATTGAGATCTACAGGTCACCCTCCAGCTCAGGTCGTTGCCTTGTTCCCACAAGGAAACAGAAGTCTCTGCACTCAGGGTCAGAGAAGGAGTCCTGGCCAGGCCAGGCGTCTATGTCATGTTCAGCTTGGGAGGTGGGATATAGTTTAGGTTTGCCCTGATGGTCGGGGGAAATCAAATGGGCCACTGTCCCCGGGATTTGGGCGACGCTGATGGCGCCTCCTTGGGTTGTGTCCTGCTTGTGTGTTGTGTGTGGAGAGTTTGGAAAGTGCCTTAGGCAAATCCAGGGGATATCAAGCTACTTAGGTGAGGGGTGGATTCGTTTGGATCCTGGTGGAGAGAGCAAGGCAAGGCGAGCGGGAAATACACGGGAGAGTGTTGGCTAAGCCCACAGGCTTACTGTTGGGTGGATAGATCGGTATGGGTGGAGATGTCGGTGGACATAGGGTTCCCGGAACTCTTTTGGGATATCTTCAGGAGCATTTGGAGCCCCGTGTAGGGAAGGAATACAGGTGCACATTCGTGGACCATCCCAACCTTTTCCTCTCCTTTCTCAATGTGCTTCACGGCGGGTCCTTGTTCCAGCGAATGGTGCCTTCACGGCACAGTATGGTGTCTTCTCACTGGGACCGATTTGGAGCCGTTGGGATGTTTTGTCCCTGTGTGGCCTCATTGCCCCTATGTTGAGGATGTTAAGGCGTTCCTTAGGACAGCACAGCGTCATTGCTATACCAGGTCGGCATAGCATTCCCTGAGGTTTGGAGCTCTTCCCGGAGGTCTTTGGGCCCAACCATGCAGAAAGAAGGGAGTCGGCCGCCAAGGCAACGCTACAGGTTTAAGGGCTAGAGTGAATGTGTGCTGCAGGGGTCATTTTGTCCTGCCACCTTCTGGTGCTGCGAGCCTGTGATCTCCAGCATGCATGGCTTCAAGCCAGAGAAGCCATGCCGGTTCAAGGGTCCAGGATGTTGGGTGCGTTCTCTCATTGCACGGCTGTGGGTGACACGTTGGTTCTGGAGGACCTGGGTCTCATGGTTTCTCCAAGGTCTTGTCCTTGAAGGGAAGAATGCGAATGTGCAAGGTGCTACGATAAGTTACCCAGTTGCTGCAAGTGTTTGGCCCGCCATTTTGGGCATTGGAATGGCTCCCTTGCCATTAGCTTTGGTTGCGGTCCTAGGGAAGTTCCTCTGGCTTGGCAGGAGACCAGGAAGTATGCCTGCTGGTGAGTCTCCCTTGATCAGTCCAGGGGTTCTTCAGGTGCCCTTTGTCACGGGTCCCTACGAGCCGCTTTTGATGGAGGTCGTCTTATTCAGCCAAGGGCCCTTCCCTTATGGAAGATCTCTCCCCTTGAGGGCGTGTCCACTGTGTTTAATCATAAGGGCCAAACGCGTGTTTGTTCCCATAGAGGGCACTTGCTCTTAGGCTGAGGGGGCACAGTTGTCCTGAGGGTGTCTCAGGGGATCAGGAAGACATCCTTTTGCTGTGATGGAGGGCAGATTGCTCAGGAGAGGAATTTCAGGGCCCGAGACCAGGGGGTTGTTGGTCGGTGGCACTCTTTGTCCTGATGGCCGCACGCTCTGAAGGCGCCAGTGCCACGATGCTTTCACGTTTGCCTGCGGACACACAGGCAAGATGGACAGTAAATGAAATGTTGAGGAGAGATAGAACACACAATGCTGGGTGGTATCGCCCTTTCCCTCGGTGCGCCTGTGCACCCTCCTCAAGCATGCGTGTGTTCTCTCACCCCGAGCCAGGTGGAATGCCAGGGAAGGAATGCCAGCAGCAGCCTGGGGCCATCCGTATAATCCCTGATACCCGTTGAAGTGAGGACGGTGTGGCAAGGCGAGGCCAGCCGAAGGAGTCTCAGAGGGGTGTTGGCGTGCATTCCATGAGGATCCTGCTTTAACCCTTGTTGCGGTAAGCGACACTTCTTTGCTAAACCTAAAGGTTTGGCGATGGGAACGTGTGCACCGGGGCTACACCCTCACCTTCTGGTCTTTTCTCGGGGAACACGAGCTTTGATGCCCTGAGAACTGGCTGCATTTCCTGACCCGTGGCTCGGCTCTGCTGGCCACTTCCGTACGCTGATATGATTCAGCTCGCTGGCCGTCCCATGGTGGAATCTGCAACTTTGCATGTCCACCGTTTGAGCATGTGCTTGGATCGATGATGACTCCCACAAATGCATTCCTTGGAAATCTGAGCAAAATGAGTGAGAAATCCCTACCGTCTCCTCGTTGGAACTGAGGTCCAGCACGTGGCTCCCCAAAGGAAAGTAGGGAGAGGTTCACGTTGCATTTGCGGCCGTGGGTGTCTACAGCCACGTTGTTCAAGTTGAGGGTTGTGGTCATCTCCTGGGGAGAAGAGCCATTGGGAAAGGAGCCTGGGATGCCAATCCAGGTGGGAAGGCTTGGGACAGCGTGCCGTCTCTGGGTTCCTTGGTCTAGCCAGGACTGCTGTCCCCTGCCACGGTTCAGCATGCAGGTAGGAGAGGAAGCGTGAGCCATTGCTCGTCCTGCCACCTGCACTTGAGTTCTACAGGCTGCCCCCACCTGCTGGTCATTGCCTTGTGGCCTCAAAGAAACAGAAGTCTGTAGGCTCAGGGTCAGAACAGGATTCCAGGCCTAGGGCAGGCTTCTTTGTCATGTTCTGCTTGGGAGACCAGATGCAGTTTAGGTTTCTCCTGCTGAGGGGAGAAATCAAATGGGCCACTGTTCCTGGGAGTTTGGCCAATCTGATGGCTCCTCCTCGGGTTGTGTCCTGCTTGTGTGTGCTGTGTGAAGGGGCTGGAAAATGCCTTAGTCAAACTTGGTCACGGCAAGCTTCTTTGGTGAGGGGTGGCTCTGGCATCTTGCCGTGACACGTTGGGATCCCGGTGGAGAGAGAGTAAGGCAAGGCGAGTGAAAGAGACACGTGAGATGGCTGGCTAAGCCCACAGGTTTACTGGTGGGTGGATAGATCGACGGTGGCCATGGGGTTCCCGGAACACATTTGGGATTCCCTCAGGAGCATCTGGAGGCACGTGTAGGGAGGGAATACGGGAGCACATTTGTGGACGGTCCCGCCTCTTTCCTCTCCTTGGTCGATTTGCTTCATGGCGGGTTCTTGTGCCAGCGAATGGTTGCCTTCATGGCACAGTATGGTGTCTCCTCATGGGGGCCGATTTGGAGGCCTTGGGGTGTTTTGTCCCTGTCTGACCACGTTCCCCCTGTGTTGAAGATGTGAAGGTGTTCCTGAGGACAGCCAGGCATCGTTTCTATACCCGGCCCACATAGCGTTCCCTGAGGATTGGAGCTCTACCCGGAGGTCATTGGGTGCAACCGTGCAGAAACAAGGGAGTTGGCTGCCAAGGAAAGGCTGCAGGTTTAAGGGCAGGAGAGGATGTGTGGTGTGGGTGTCATTTTTCCTGCCACCCGCTGGTGCGTCGAGACTGTGGTATCCGGCGAGCCTGGCCACAGGCTAGACAAGTCATACCGGTTCAAGTGTCTAGGCTGTTGTCTGGGTTCTGTCGTTGCATGGCTGTGGGTAACAAGTTGCTTGTAGAGGACCTGGGCCTCAGGGATTCCCCAATGTCACGTCACTGATGGGCCCAGAGGGTGAAAGTACCAGACACCACTGCAAGTTACACAATTGCTGCAAGGGTTTGCCCCGCCACGTTGGGTGTCGGAATGGTTCCGATGCCATTAGCTTTGTGTGTGGGCCAAGGGTAGGTTGCCAGTCTTGGCAGCAGGCCAGGAAGTCTGGCTGCAGGTGAATCTCCATTGTTCAGTCCAGGAGTTCCTCTGGTGCGTTTTGTCACCGGTCCCTACAAGCTGCTTTTGTTGGAGGTCGTCCCATTTGGCCAAGGGCCGTTCCCTTGTGGAAGATCTCAGGGACCACATTTCCCCTTGAGGGTGAATCCATTGTGTGGAAGCGTATGCGCCAGGAGTGGTTTGGTTCCCCAGAGGGCAGTGGCTTTTACGCTGAGTAATCCCAGTTCCCCTGAGGGTGTCTCAGCAGTTCAGGATGACATCCTTATGCTGTGTCGGCGGGGAGGTGGCTCAGGCAGGAAAGTTCAAGGCCCATACCGGGGCGTTGATGGACGGCCGTGCTCTTTGTGCTGATGCCCGTGTGCTCTGAAGACATCTGTGCCACGATGCATTCACGTTTGGCTGTGGACACACAGACATGATGGACCGCAAATGAAATGTTGAGGGGAGATATAGCGCACATCGGTGGGCGGTATCACCCTTTGCCTCTGTGCGCCCGTTCACTTTTCTCAAACATCCCTGTGTTCTGTCACCCTGAGGCATGTGGTGGAGTGCCAGGGAACAAACACCTGCAGCAGCATTGGGCCCTCTGTATAGTCCATGATACCTGGTGAAGTGAGGAGAGTGCGGCAAGGTGAGGCAAGTCAAGGCAAAAGAGTCTCAGAGTGGTTTTGGCGTGAAGTCCTTGAGGCTCCTCGTAGGAACCTTGTGGTGGTGAGTGGAACTTCTTTGCAGAAACCTAGATGTTTGGCCACGGGGACTTGTGCACTGAGACTACACCCTCACCTTCTTGGCTCTTGCAGGGGAGCCCCAGATCTGATGCCATGATCCTTAGCTCCATTTGCAGCCCCTGGGTCGCCTCTGGCCACTCCTGACTGCTGACATGATTGAGATCGGTGGCTGCCCCGCAGTGGAGCCTGCGACTTTGAACGTGCAGCCTTTGAGCAGGTGGATTGATGATGACTCCCATAAATGCACTGCTTGGAACTCTGAACAAATGAATGGATCTCAGGTTTCTCCGCGGTCATGTCACTGACGGGCCTGGGGGCGAAAATACAAGGCGCCAGGGCAAGTAACCCAGTTGCTGCAAGGGTTTGCCCTGCCAGTTTGGGCATTGGAATATCTCCAATGCCAATAGCTTTCTGTGTGATCCAAGGGCATCGCCTCTGGCTCGACAAGGTTCCTGGTAGAAACCTTGTGGGGGTAAACGGAACTTCTTTGAAGAAACCTAGAAGTTTGGCCACGGGGACTTGTGCCACGAGACTACACCGTCACATTCTGGGCTCTTCCTGGGGCACCCGAGCTCCGATGCCCTGAGACGTGGGTGCACTTCCTGCCCCGTGGCTCGAGTCTGGCCGCTCCCTACTGCTGAGAGGATTGAGCTTGCTGACAGTCCGCGACTTTGCACGTCCAGCCTTTGGGCAGGAGCGTGGATCAGTGAGGACTCCCATAAATGCATTCCTTGGAAATCTAAACAGAATGAATGAGCAATACCTACCGTCTTCTCATCCTAACTGAGGTCCAGCACGTGGCTCCCAAAGGAAAATTAGGGAGAGGTCCATGTTGCATTTGCTACTGTGGGCGTGCGCAGCAACATTGTTCAAGTGGAGGGTGGCGGGCTTCTCGTGCAGAAAGAGCCATGTGGAAAGGAGCCTGGGATGTCCATCTACGTGGGAAGGCTAAGGACAACTTGACGTCTCTGGGCACCTGAGTCTAGCCAGAACTGCTATCCCCTGCCGCGGTCAGCGTGCGGGTGCGAAAGGAAGCGTGAGCCACTGGTACTCCTCTGGCTTGCCATTGAGATCTACAGGCCACCCTCAAGCTCAGGTCGTTGCCTTGTTCCCGCAAGGAAACAGAAGTCTCTGCACTCAGGGTCAGAGAAGGAGTCCTGGCCAGGCCAGGCGTCTATGTCATGTTCAGCTTGGGAGGTGGGATATAGTTTAGGTTTGCCCTGATGGTCGGGGGAAATCAAATGGGCCACTGTCCCCGGGATTTGGGCGACGCTGATGGCGCCTCCTTGGGTTGTGTCCTGCTTGTGTGTTGTGTGTGGAGAGTTTGGAAAGTGCCTTAGGCAAATCCAGGGGATATCAAGCTACTTAGGTGAGGGGTGGATTCGTTTGGATCCTGGTGGAGAGAGCAAGGCAAGGCGAGCGGGAAATACACGGGAGAGTGTTGGCTAAGCCCACAGGCTTACTGTTGGGTGGATAGATCGGTATGGGTGGAGATGTCGGTGGACATAGGGTTCCCGGAACTCTTTTGGGATATCTTCAGGAGCATTTGGAGCCCCGTGTAGGGAAGGAATACAGGTGCACATTCGTGGACCATCCCAACCTTTTCCTCTCCTTTCTCAATGTGCTTCACGGCGGGTCCTTGTTCCAGCGAATGGTGCCTTCACGGCACAGTATGGTGTCTTCTCACTGGGACCGATTTGGAGCCGTTGGGATGTTTTGTCCCTGTGTGGCCTCATTGCCCCTATGTTGAGGATGTTAAGGCGTTCCTTAGGACAGCCCAGCGTCATTGCTATACCAGGTCGGCATAGCATTCCCTGAGGTTTGGAGCTCTTCCCGGAGGTCTTTGGGCCCAACCATGCAGAAAGAAGGGAGTCGGCCGCCAAGGCAACGCTACAGGTTTAAGGGCTAGAGTGAATGTGTGCTGCAGGGGTCATTTTGTCCTGCCACCTTCTGGTGCTGCGAGCCTGTGATCTCCAGCATGCATGGCTTCAAGCCAGAGAAGCCATGCCGGTTCAAGGGTCCAGGATGTTGGGTGCGTTCTCTCATTGCACGGCTGTGGGTGACACGTTGGTTCTGGAGGACCTGGGTCTCATGGTTTCTCCAAGGTCTTGTCCTTGAAGGGAAGAATGCGAATGTGCAAGGTGCTACGATAAGTTACCCAGTTGCTGCAAGTGTTTGGCCCGCCATTTGGGGCATTGGAATGGCTCCCTTGCCATTAGCTTTGGTTGCGGTCCTAGGGAAGTTCCTCTGGCTTGGCAGGAGACCAGGAAGTATGCCTGCTGGTGAGTCTCCCTTGATCAGTCCAGGGGTTCTTCAGGTGCCCTTTGTCACGGGTCCCTACGAGCCGCTTTTGATGGAGGTCGTCTTATTCAGCCAAGGGCCCTTCCCTTATGGAAGATCTCTCCCCTTGAGGGCGTGTCCACTGTGTTTAATCATAAGGGCCAAACGCGTGTTTGTTCCCATAGAGGGCACTTGCTCTTAGGCTGAGGGGGCACAGTTGTCCTGAGGGTGTCTCAGGGGATCAGGAAGACATCCTTTTGCTGTGATGGAGGGCAGATTGCTCAGGAGAGGAATTTCAGGGCCCGAGACCAGGGGGTTGTTGGTCGGTGGCACTCTTTGTCCTGATGGCCGCACGCTCTGAAGGCGCCAGTGCCACGATGCTTTCACGTTTGCCTGCGGACACACAGGCAAGATGGACAGTAAATGAAATGTTGAGGAGAGATAGAACACACAATGCTGGGTGGTATCGCCCTTTCCCTCGGTGCGCCTGTGCACCCTCCTCAAGCATGCGTGTGTTCTCTCACCCCGAGCCAGGTGGAATGCCAGGGAAGGAATGCCAGCAGCAGCCTGGGGCCATCCGTATAATCCCTGATACCCGTTGAAGTGAGGACGGTGTGGCAAGGCGAGGCCAGCCGAAGGAGTCTCAGAGGGGTGTTGGCGTGCATTCCATGAGGATCCTGCTTTAACCCTTGTTGCGGTAAGCGACACTTCTTTGCTAAACCTAAAGGTTTGGCGATGGGAACGTGTGCACCGGGGCTACACCCTCACCTTCTGGTCTTTTCTCGGGGAACACGAGCTTTGATGCCCTGAGAACTGGCTGCATTTCCTGACCCGTGGCTCGGCTCTGCTGGCCACTTCCGTACGCTGATATGATTCAGCTCGCTGGCCGTCCCATGGTGGAATCTGCAACTTTGCATGTCCACCGTTTGAGCATGTGCTTGGATCGATGATGACTCCCACAAATGCATTCCTTGGAAATCTGAACAAAATGAGTGAGAAATCCCTACCGTCTCCTCGTTGGAACTGAGGTCCAGCACGTGGCTCCCCAAAGGAAAGTAGGGAGAGGTTCACGTTGCATTTGCGGCCGTGGGTGTCTACAGCCACGTTGTTCAAGTTGAGGGTTGTGGTCATCTCCTGGGGAGAAGAGCCATTGGGAAAGGAGCCTGGGATGCCAATCCAGGTGGGAAGGCTTGGGACAGCATGCCGTCTCTGGGTTCCTTGGTCTAGCCAGGACTGCTGTCCCCTGCCACGGTTCAGCATGCAGGTAGGAGAGGAAGCGTGAGCCATTGCTCGTCCTGCCACCTGCACTTGAGTTCTACAGGCTGCCCCCACCTGCTGGTCATTGCCTTGTGGCCTCAAAGAAACAGAAGTCTGTAGGCTCAGGGTCAGAACAGGATTCCAGGCCTAGGGCAGGCTTCTTTGTCATGTTCTGCTTGGGAGACCAGATGCAGTTTAGGTTTCTCCTGCTGAGGGGAGAAATCAAATGGGCCACTGTTCCTGGGAGTTTGGCCAATCTGATGGCTCCTCCTCGGGTTGTGTCCTGCTTGTGTGTGCTGTGTGAAGGGGCTGGAAAATGCCTTAGTCAAACTTGGTCACGGCAAGCTTCTTTGGTGAGGGGTGGCTCTGGCATCTTGCCGTGACACGTTGGGATCCCGGTGGAGAGAGAGTAAGGCAAGGCGAGTGAAAGAGACACGTGAGATGGCTGGCTAAGCCCACAGGTTTACTGGTGGGTGGATAGATCGACGGTGGCCATGGGGTTCCCGGAACACATTTGGGATTCCCTCAGGAGCATCTGGAGGCACGTGTAGGGAGGGAATACGGGAGCACATTTGTGGACGGTCCCGCCTCTTTCCTCTCCTTGGTCGATTTGCTTCATGGCGGGTTCTTGTGCCAGCGAATGGTTGCCTTCATGGCACAGTATGGTGTCTCCTCATGGGGGCCGATTTGGAGGCCTTGGGGTGTTTTGTCCCTGTCTGACCACGTTCCCCCTGTGTTGAAGATGTGAAGGTGTTCCTGAGGACAGCCAGGCATCGTTTCTATACCCGGCCCACATAGCGTTCCCTGAGGATTGGAGCTCTACCCGGAGGTCATTGGGTGCAACCGTGCAGAAACAAGGGAGTTGGCTGCCAAGGAAAGGCTGCAGGTTTAAGGGCAGGAGAGGATGTGTGGTGTGGGTGTCATTTTTCCTGCCACCCGCTGGTGCGTCGAGACTGTGGTATCCGGCGAGCCTGGCCACAGGCTAGACAAGTCATACCGGTTCAAGTGTCTAGGCTGTTGTCTGGGTTCTGTCGTTGCATGGCTGTGGGTAACAAGTTGCTTGTAGAGGACCTGGGCCTCAGGGATTCCCCAATATCACGTCACTGATGGGCCCAGAGGGTGAAAGTACCAGACACCACTGCAAGTTACACAATTGCTGCAAGGGTTTGCCCCGCCACGTTGGGCGTCGGAATGGTTCCGATGCCATTAGCTTTGTGTGTGGGCCAAGGGTAGGTTGCCAGTCTTGGCAGCAGGCCAGGAAGTCTGGCTGCAGGTGAATCTCCATTGTTCAGTCCAGGAGTTCCTCTGGTGCGTTTTGTCACCGGTCCCTACAAGCTGCTTTTGTTGGAGGTCGTCCCATTTGGCCAAGGGCCGTTCCCTTGTGGAAGATCTCAGGGACCACATTTCCCCTTGAGGGTGAATCCATTGTGTGGAAGCGTATGCGCCAGGAGTGGTTTGGTTCCCCAGAGGGCAGTGGCTTTTACGCTGAGTAATCCCAGTTCCCCTGAGGGTGTCTCAGCAGTTCAGGATGACATCCTTATGCTGTGTCGGCGGGGAGGTGGCTCAGGCAGGAAAGTTCAAGGCCCATACCGGGGCGTTGATGGACGGCCGTGCTCTTTGTGCTGATGCCCGTGTGCTCTGAAGACATCTGTGCCACGATGCATTCACGTTTGGCTGTGGACACACAGACATGATGGACCGCAAATGAAATGTTGAGGGGAGATATAGCGCACATCGGTGGGCGGTATCACCCTTTGCCTCTGTGCGCCCGTTCACTTTTCTCAAACATCCCTGTGTTCTGTCACCCTGAGGCATGTGGTGGAGTGCCAGGGAACAAACACCTGCAGCAGCATTGGGCCCTCTGTATAGTCCATGATACCTGGCGAAGTGAGGAGAGTGCGGCAAGGTGAGGCAAGTCAAGGCAAAAGAGTCTCAGAGTGGTTTTGGCGTGAAGTCCTTGAGGCTCCTCGTAGGAACCTTGTGGTGGTGAGTGGAACTTCTTTGCAGAAACCTAGATGTTTGGCCACGGGGACTTGTGCACTGAGACTACACCCTCACCTTCTTGGCTCTTGCAGGGGAACCCCAGATCTGATGCCATGATCCTTAGCTCCATTTGCAGCCCCGTGGGTCGCCTCTGGCCACTCCTGACTGCTGACATGATTGAGATCGGTGGCTGCCCCGCAGTGGAGCCTGCGACTTTGAACGTGCAGCCTTTGAGCAGGTGGATTGATGATGACTCCCATAAATGCACTGCTTGGAACTCTGAACAAATGAATGGATCTCAGGTTTCTCCGCGGTCATGTCACTGACGGGCCTGGGGGCGAAAATACAAGGCGCCAGGGCAAGTAACCCAGTTGCTGCAAGGGTTTGCCCTGCCAGTTTGGGCATTGGAATATCTCCAATGCCAATAGCTTTCTGTGTGATCCAAGGGCATCGCCTCTGGCTCGACAAGGTTCCTGGTAGAAACCTTGTGGGGGTAAACGGAACTTCTTTGAAGAAACCTAGAAGTTTGGCCACGGGGACTTGTGCCACGAGACTACACCGTCACATTCTGGGCTCTTCCTGGGGCACCCGAGCTCCGATGCCCTGAGACGTGGGTGCACTTCCTGCCCCGTGGCTCGAGTCTGGCCGCTCCCTACTGCTGAGAGGATTGAGCTTGCTGACAGTCCGCGACTTTGCACGTCCAGCCTTTGGGCAGGAGCGTGGATCAGTGAGGACTCCCATAAATGCATTCCTTGGAAATCTAAACAGAATGAATGAGCAATACCTACCGTCTTCTCATCCTAACTGAGGTCCAGCACGTGGCTCCCAAAGGAAAATTAGGGAGAGGTCCATGTTGCATTTGCTACTGTGGGCGTGCGCAGCAACATTGTTCAAGTGGAGGGTGGCGGGCTTCTCGTGCAGAAAGAGCCATGTGGAAAGGAGCCTGGGATGTCCATCTACGTGGGAAGGCTAAGGACAACTTGACGTCTCTGGGCACCTGAGTCTAGCCAGAACTGCTATCCCCTGCCGCGGTCAGCGTGCGGGTGCGAAAGGAAGCGTGAGCCACTGGTACTCCTCTGGCTTGCCATTGAGATCTACAGGCCACCCTCAAGCTCAGGTCGTTGCCTTGTTCCCGCAAGGAAACAGAAGTCTCTGCACTCAGGGTCAGAGAAGGAGTCCTGGCCAGGCCAGGCGTCTATGTCATGTTCAGCTTGGGAGGTGGGATATAGTTTAGGTTTGCCCTGATGGTCGGGGGAAATCAAATGGGCCACTGTCCCCGGAATTTGGGCGACGCTGATGGCGCCTCCTTGGGTTGTGTCCTGCTTGTGTGTTGTGTGTGGAGAGTTTGGAAAGTGCCTTAGGCAAATCCAGGGGATATCAAGCTACTTAGGTGAGGGGTGGATTCGTTTGGATCCTGGTGGAGAGAGCAAGGCAAGGCGAGCGGGAAATACACGGGAGAGTGTTGGCTAAGCCCACAGGCTTACTGTTGGGTGGATAGATCGGTATGGGTGGAGATGTCGGTGGACATAGGGTTCCCGGAACTCTTTTGGGATATCTTCAGGAGCATTTGGAGCCCCGTGTAGGGAAGGAATACAGGTGCACATTCGTGGACCATCCCAACCTTTTCCTCTCCTTTCTCAATGTGCTTCACGGCGGGTCCTTGTTCCAGCGAATGGTGCCTTCACGGCACAGTATGGTGTCTTCTCACTGGGACCGATTTGGAGCCGTTGGGATGTTTTGTCCCTGTGTGGCCTCATTGCCCCTATGTTGAGGATGTTAAGGCGTTCCTTAGGACAGCCCAGCGTCATTGCTATACCAGGTCGGCATAGCATTCCCTGAGGTTTGGAGCTCTTCCCGGAGGTCTTTGGGCCCAACCATGCAGAAAGAAGGGAGTCGGCCGCCAAGGCAACGCTACAGGTTTAAGGGCTAGAGTGAATGTGTGCTGCAGGGGTCATTTTGTCCTGCCACCTTCTGGTGCTGCGAGCCTGTGATCTCCAGCATGCATGGCTTCAAGCCAGAGAAGCCATGCCGGTTCAAGGGTCCAGGATGTTGGGTGCGTTCTCTCATTGCACGGCTGTGGGTGACACGTTGGTTCTGGAGGACCTGGGTCTCATGGTTTCTCCAAGGTCTTGTCCTTGAAGGGAAGAATGCGAATGTGCAAGGTGCTACGATAAGTTACCCAGTTGCTGCAAGTGTTTGGCCCGCCATTTGGGGCATTGGAATGGCTCCCTTGCCATTAGCTTTGGTTGCGGTCCTAGGGAAGTTCCTCTGGCTTGGCAGGAGACCAGGAAGTATGCCTGCTGGTGAGTCTCCCTTGATCAGTCCAGGGGTTCTTCAGGTGCCCTTTGTCACGGGTCCCTACGAGCCGCTTTTGATGGAGGTCGTCTTATTCAGCCAAGGGCCCTTCCCTTATGGAAGATCTCTCCCCTTGAGGGCGTGTCCACTGTGTTTAATCATAAGGGCCAAACGCGTCTTTGTTCCCATAGAGGGCACTTGCTCTTAGGCTGAGGGGGCACAGTTGTCCTGAGGGTGTCTCAGGGGATCAGGAAGACATCCTTTTGCTGTGATGGAGGGCAGATTGCTCAGGAGAGGAATTTCAGGGCCCGAGACCAGGGGGTTGTTGGTCGGTGGCACTCTTTGTCCTGATGGCCGCACGCTCTGAAGGCGCCAGTGCCACGATGCTTTCACGTTTGCCTGCGGACACACAGGCAAGATGGACAGTAAATGAAATGTTGAGGAGAGATAGAACACACAATGCTGGGTGGTATCGCCCTTTCCCTCGGTGCGCCTGTGCACCCTCCTCAAGCATGCGTGTGTTCTCTCACCCCGAGCCAGGTGGAATGCCAGGGAAGGAATGCCAGCAGCAGCCTGGGGCCATCCGTATAATCCCTGATACCCGTTGAAGTGAGGACGGTGTGGCAAGGCGAGGCCAGCCGAAGGAGTCTCAGAGGGGTGTTGGCGTGCATTCCATGAGGATCCTGCTTTAACCCTTGTTGCGGTAAGCGACACTTCTTTGCTAAACCTAAAGGTTTGGCGATGGGAACGTGTGCACCGGGGCTACACCCTCACCTTCTGGTCTTTTCTCGGGGAACACGAGCTTTGATGCCCTGAGAACTGGCTGCATTTCCTGACCCGTGGCTCGGCTCTGCTGGCCACTTCCGTACGCTGATATGATTCAGCTCGCTGGCCGTCCCATGGTGGAATCTGCAACTTTGCATGTCCACCGTTTGAGCATGTGCTTGGATCGATGATGACTCCCACAAATGCATTCCTTGGAAATCTGAACAAAATGAGTGAGAAATCCCTACCGTCTCCTCGTTGGAACTGAGGTCCAGCACGTGGCTCCCCAAAGGAAAGTAGGGAGAGGTTCACGTTGCATTTGCGGCCGTGGGTGTCTACAGCCACGTTGTTCAAGTTGAGGGTTGTGGTCATCTCCTGGGGAGAAGAGCCATTGGGAAAGGAGCCTGGGATGCCAATCCAGGTGGGAAGGCTTGGGACAGCATGCCGTCTCTGGGTTCCTTGGTCTAGCCAGGACTGCTGTCCCCTGCCACGGTTCAGCATGCAGGTAGGAGAGGAAGCGTGAGCCATTGCTCGTCCTGCCACCTGCACTTGAGTTCTACAGGCTGCCCCCACCTGCTGGTCATTGCCTTGTGGCCTCAAAGAAACAGAAGTCTGTAGGCTCAGGGTCAGAACAGGATTCCAGGCCTAGGGCAGGCTTCTTTGTCATGTTCTGCTTGGGAGACCAGATGCAGTTTAGGTTTCTCCTGCTGAGGGGAGAAATCAAATGGGCCACTGTTCCTGGGAGTTTGGCCAATCTGATGGCTCCTCCTCGGGTTGTGTCCTGCTTGTGTGTGCTGTGTGAAGGGGCTGGAAAATGCCTTAGTCAAACTTGGTCACGGCAAGCTTCTTTGGTGAGGGGTGGCTCTGGCATCTTGCCGTGACACGT
Source organism: Balaenoptera borealis (assembly GCF_965194805.1). Lineage (NCBI taxonomy): Eukaryota > Metazoa > Chordata > Mammalia > Artiodactyla > Balaenopteridae > Balaenoptera > Balaenoptera borealis. The sequence goes on from NC_138866.1 coordinate 129,364,053, forward strand.
TGGGATCCCGGTGGAGAGAGAGTAAGGCAAGGCGAGTGAAAGAGACACGTGAGATGGCTGGCTAAGCCCACAGGTTTACTGGTGGGTGGATAGATCGACGGTGGCCATGGGGTTCCCGGAACACATTTGGGATTCCCTCAGGAGCATCTGGAGGCACGTGTAGGGAGGGAATACGGGAGCACATTTGTGGACGGTCCCGCCTCTTTCCTCTCCTTGGTCGATTTGCTTCATGGCGGGTTCTTGTGCCAGCGAATGGTTGCCTTCATGGCACAGTATGGTGTCTCCTCATGGGGGCCGATTTGGAGGCCTTGGGGTGTTTTGTCCCTGTCTGACCACGTTCCCCCTGTGTTGAAGATGTGAAGGTGTTCCTGAGGACAGCCAGGCATCGTTTCTATACCCGGCCCACATAGCGTTCCCTGAGGATTGGAGCTCTACCCGGAGGTCATTGGGTGCAACCGTGCAGAAACAAGGGAGTTGGCTGCCAAGGAAAGGCTGCAGGTTTAAGGGCAGGAGAGGATGTGTGGTGTGGGTGTCATTTTTCCTGCCACCCGCTGGTGCGTCGAGACTGTGGTATCCGGCGAGCCTGGCCACAGGCTAGACAAGTCATACCGGTTCAAGTGTCTAGGCTGTTGTCTGGGTTCTGTCGTTGCATGGCTGTGGGTAACAAGTTGCTTGTAGAGGACCTGGGCCTCAGGGATTCCCCAATGTCACGTCACTGATGGGCCCAGAGGGTGAAAGTACCAGACACCACTGCAAGTTACACAATTGCTGCAAGGGTTTGCCCCGCCACGTTGGGTGTCGGAATGGTTCCGATGCCATTAGCTTTGTGTGTGGGCCAAGGGTAGGTTGCCAGTCTTGGCAGCAGGCCAGGAAGTCTGGCTGCAGGTGAATCTCCATTGTTCAGTCCAGGAGTTCCTCTGGTGCGTTTTGTCACCGGTCCCTACAAGCTGCTTTTGTTGGAGGTCGTCCCATTTGGCCAAGGGCCGTTCCCTTGTGGAAGATCTCAGGGACCACATTTCCCCTTGCGGGTGAATCCATTGTGTGGAAGCGTATGCGCCAGGAGTGGTTTGGTTCCCCAGAGGGCAGTGGATTTTACGCTGAGTAATCCCAGTTCCCCTGAGGGTGTCTCAGCAGTTCAGGATGACATCCTTATGCTGTGTCGGCGGGGAGGTGGCTCAGGCAGGAAAGTTCAAGGCCCATACCGGGGCGTTGATGGACGGCCGTGCTCTTTGTGCTGATGCCCGTGTGCTCTGAAGACATCTGTGCCACGATGCATTCACGTTTGGCTGTGGACACACAGACATGATGGACCGCAAATGAAATGTTGAGGGGAGATATAGCGCACATCGGTGGGCGGTATCACCCTTTGCCTCTGTGCGCCCGTTCACTTTTCTCAAACATCCCTGTGTTCTGTCACCCTGAGGCATGTGGTGGAGTGCCAGGGAACAAACACCTGCAGCAGCATTGGGCCCTCTGTATAGTCCATGATACCTGGCGAAGTGAGGAGAGTGCGGCAAGGTGAGGCAAGTCAAGGCAAAAGAGTCTCAGAGTGGTTTTGGCGTGAAGTCCTTGAGGCTCCTCGTAGGAACCTTGTGGTGGTGAGTGGAACTTCTTTGCAGAAACCTAGATGTTTGGCCACGGGGACTTGTGCACTGAGACTACACCCTCACCTTCTTGGCTCTTGCAGGGGAACCCCAGATCTGATGCCATGATCCTTAGCTCCATTTGCAGCCCCGTGGGTCGCCTCTGGCCACTCCTGACTGCTGACATGATTGAGATCGGTGGCTGCCCCGCAGTGGAGCCTGCGACTTTGAACGTGCAGCCTTTGAGCAGGTGGATTGATGATGACTCCCATAAATGCACTGCTTGGAACTCTGAACAAATGAATGGATCTCAGGTTTCTCCGCGGTCATGTCACTGACGGGCCTGGGGGCGAAAATACAAGGCGCCAGGGCAAGTAACCCAGTTGCTGCAAGGGTTTGCCCTGCCAGTTTGGGCATTGGAATATCTCCAATGCCAATAGCTTTCTGTGTGATCCAAGGGCATCGCCTCTGGCTCGACAAGGTTCCTGGTAGAAACCTTGTGGGGGTAAACGGAACTTCTTTGAAGAAACCTAGAAGTTTGGCCACGGGGACTTGTGCCACGAGACTACACCGTCACATTCTGGGCTCTTCCTGGGGCACCCGAGCTCCGATGCCCTGAGACGTGGGTGCACTTCCTGCCCCGTGGCTCGAGTCTGGCCGCTCCCTACTGCTGAGAGGATTGAGCTTGCTGACAGTCCGCGACTTTGCACGTCCAGCCTTTGGGCAGGAGCGTGGATCAGTGAGGACTCCCATAAATGCATTCCTTGGAAATCTAAACAGAATGAATGAGCAATACCTACCGTCTTCTCATCCTAACTGAGGTCCAGCACGTGGCTCCCAAAGGAAAATTAGGGAGAGGTCCATGTTGCATTTGCTACTGTGGGCGTGCGCAGCAACATTGTTCAAGTGGAGGGTGGCGGGCTTCTCGTGCAGAAAGAGCCATGTGGAAAGGAGCCTGGGATGTCCATCTACGTGGGAAGGCTAAGGACAACTTGACGTCTCTGGGCACCTGAGTCTAGCCAGAACTGCTATCCCCTGCCGCGGTCAGCGTGCGGGTGCGAAAGGAAGCGTGAGCCACTGGTACTCCTCTGGCTTGCCATTGAGATCTACAGGCCACCCTCAAGCTCAGGTCGTTGCCTTGTTCCCGCAAGGAAACAGAAGTCTCTGCACTCAGGGTCAGAGAAGGAGTCCTGGCCAGGCCAGGCGTCTATGTCATGTTCAGCTTGGGAGGTGGGATATAGTTTAGGTTTGCCCTGATGGTCGGGGGAAATCAAATGGGCCACTGTCCCCGGGATTTGGGCGACGCTGATGGCGCCTCCTTGGGTTGTGTCCTGCTTGTGTGTTGTGTGTGGAGAGTTTGGAAAGTGCCTTAGGCAAATCCAGGGGATATCAAGCTACTTAGGTGAGGGGTGGATTCGTTTGGATCCTGGTGGAGAGAGCAAGGCAAGGCGAGCGGGAAATACACGGGAGAGTGTTGGCTAAGCCCACAGGCTTACTGTTGGGTGGATAGATCGGTATGGGTGGAGATGTCGGTGGACATAGGGTTCCCGGAACTCTTTTGGGATATCTTCAGGAGCATTTGGAGCCCCGTGTAGGGAAGGAATACAGGTGCACATTCGTGGACCATCCCAACCTTTTCCTCTCCTTTCTCAATGTGCTTCACGGCGGGTCCTTGTTCCAGCGAATGGTGCCTTCACGGCACAGTATGGTGTCTTCTCACTGGGACCGATTTGGAGCCGTTGGGATGTTTTGTCCCTGTGTGGCCTCATTGCCCCTATGTTGAGGATGTTAAGGCGTTCCTTAGGACAGCCCAGCGTCATTGCTATACCAGGTCGGCATAGCATTCCCTGAGGTTTGGAGCTCTTCCCGGAGGTCTTTGGGCCCAACCATGCAGAAAGAAGGGAGTCGGCCGCCAAGGCAACGCTACAGGTTTAAGGGCTAGAGTGAATGTGTGCTGCAGGGGTCATTTTGTCCTGCCACCTTCTGGTGCTGCGAGCCTGTGATCTCCAGCATGCATGGCTTCAAGCCAGAGAAGCCATGCCGGTTCAAGGGTCCAGGATGTTGGGTGCGTTCTCTCATTGCACGGCTGTGGGTGACACGTTGGTTCTGGAGGACCTGGGTCTCATGGTTTCTCCAAGGTCTTGTCCTTGAAGGGAAGAATGCGAATGTGCAAGGTGCTACGATAAGTTACCCAGTTGCTGCAAGTGTTTGGCCCGCCATTTGGGGCATTGGAATGGCTCCCTTGCCATTAGCTTTGGTTGCGGTCCTAGGGAAGTTCCTCTGGCTTGGCAGGAGACCAGGAAGTATGCCTGCTGGTGAGTCTCCCTTGATCAGTCCAGGGGTTCTTCAGGTGCCCTTTGTCACGGGTCCCTACGAGCCGCTTTTGATGGAGGTCGTCTTATTCAGCCAAGGGCCCTTCCCTTATGGAAGATCTCTCCCCTTGAGGGCGTGTCCACTGTGTTTAATCATAAGGGCCAAACGCGTCTTTGTTCCCATAGAGGGCACTTGCTCTTAGGCTGAGGGGGCACAGTTGTCCTGAGGGTGTCTCAGGGGATCAGGAAGACATCCTTTTGCTGTGATGGAGGGCAGATTGCTCAGGAGAGGAATTTCAGGGCCCGAGACCAGGGGGTTGTTGGTCGGTGGCACTCTTTGTCCTGATGGCCGCACGCTCTGAAGGCGCCAGTGCCACGATGCTTTCACGTTTGCCTGCGGACACACAGGCAAGATGGACAGTAAATGAAATGTTGAGGAGAGATAGAACACACAATGCTGGGTGGTATCGCCCTTTCCCTCGGTGCGCCTGTGCACCCTCCTCAAGCATGCGTGTGTTCTCTCACCCCGAGCCAGGTGGAATGCCAGGGAAGGAATGCCAGCAGCAGCCTGGGGCCATCCGTATAATCCCTGATACCCGTTGAAGTGAGGACGGTGTGGCAAGGCGAGGCCAGCCGAAGGAGTCTCAGAGGGGTGTTGGCGTGCATTCCATGAGGATCCTGCTTTAACCCTTGTTGCGGTAAGCGACACTTCTTTGCTAAACCTAAAGGTTTGGCGATGGGAACGTGTGCACCGGGGCTACACCCTCACCTTCTGGTCTTTTCTCGGGGAACACGAGCTTTGATGCCCTGAGAACTGGCTGCATTTCCTGACCCGTGGCTCGGCTCTGCTGGCCACTTCCGTACGCTGATATGATTCAGCTCGCTGGCCGTCCCATGGTGGAATCTGCAACTTTGCATGTCCACCGTTTGAGCATGTGCTTGGATCGATGATGACTCCCACAAATGCATTCCTTGGAAATCTGAACAAAATGAGTGAGAAATCCCTACCGTCTCCTCGTTGGAACTGAGGTCCAGCACGTGGCTCCCCAAAGGAAAGTAGGGAGAGGTTCACGTTGCATTTGCGGCCGTGGGTGTCTACAGCCACGTTGTTCAAGTTGAGGGTTGTGGTCATCTCCTGGGGAGAAGAGCCATTGGGAAAGGAGCCTGGGATGCCAATCCAGGTGGGAAGGCTTGGGACAGCATGCCGTCTCTGGGTTCCTTGGTCTAGCCAGGACTGCTGTCCCCTGCCACGGTTCAGCATGCAGGTAGGAGAGGAAGCGTGAGCCATTGCTCGTCCTGCCACCTGCACTTGAGTTCTACAGGCTGCCCCCACCTGCTGGTCATTGCCTTGTGGCCTCAAAGAAACAGAAGTCTGTAGGCTCAGGGTCAGAACAGGATTCCAGGCCTAGGGCAGGCTTCTTTGTCATGTTCTGCTTGGGAGACCAGATGCAGTTTAGGTTTCTCCTGCTGAGGGGAGAAATCAAATGGGCCACTGTTCCTGGGAGTTTGGCCAATCTGATGGCTCCTCCTCGGGTTGTGTCCTGCTTGTGTGTGCTGTGTGAAGGGGCTGGAAAATGCCTTAGTCAAACTTGGTCACGGCAAGCTTCTTTGGTGAGGGGTGGCTCTGGCATCTTGCCGTGACACGTTGGGATCCCGGTGGAGAGAGAGTAAGGCAAGGCGAGTGAAAGAGACACGTGAGATGGCTGGCTAAGCCCACAGGTTTACTGGTGGGTGGATAGATCGACGGTGGCCATGGGGTTCCCGGAACACATTTGGGATTCCCTCAGGAGCATCTGGAGGCACGTGTAGGGAGGGAATACGGGAGCACATTTGTGGACGGTCCCGCCTCTTTCCTCTCCTTGGTCGATTTGCTTCATGGCGGGTTCTTGTGCCAGCGAATGGTTGCCTTCATGGCACAGTATGGTGTCTCCTCATGGGGGCCGATTTGGAGGCCTTGGGGTGTTTTGTCCCTGTCTGACCACGTTCCCCCTGTGTTGAAGATGTGAAGGTGTTCCTGAGGACAGCCAGGCATCGTTTCTATACCCGGCCCACATAGCGTTCCCTGAGGATTGGAGCTCTACCCGGAGGTCATTGGGTGCAACCGTGCAGAAACAAGGGAGTTGGCTGCCAAGGAAAGGCTGCAGGTTTAAGGGCAGGAGAGGATGTGTGGTGTGGGTGTCATTTTTCCTGCCACCCGCTGGTGCGTCGAGACTGTGGTATCCGGCGAGCCTGGCCACAGGCTAGACAAGTCATACCGGTTCAAGTGTCTAGGCTGTTGTCTGGGTTCTGTCGTTGCATGGCTGTGGGTAACAAGTTGCTTGTAGAGGACCTGGGCCTCAGGGATTCCCCAATGTCACGTCACTGATGGGCCCAGAGGGTGAAAGTACCAGACACCACTGCAAGTTACACAATTGCTGCAAGGGTTTGCCCCGCCACGTTGGGCGTCGGAATGGTTCCGATGCCATTAGCTTTGTGTGTGGGCCAAGGGTAGGTTGCCAGTCTTGGCAGCAGGCCAGGAAGTCTGGCTGCAGGTGAATCTCCATTGTTCAGTCCAGGAGTTCCTCTGGTGCGTTTTGTCACCGGTCCCTACAAGCTGCTTTTGTTGGAGGTCGTCCCATTTGGCCAAGGGCCGTTCCCTTGTGGAAGATCTCAGGGACCACATTTCCCCTTGCGGGTGAATCCATTGTGTGGAAGCGTATGCGCCAGGAGTGGTTTGGTTCCCCAGAGGGCAGTGGATTTTACGCTGAGTAATCCCAGTTCCCCTGAGGGTGTCTCAGCAGTTCAGGATGACATCCTTATGCTGTGTCGGCGGGGAGGTGGCTCAGGCAGGAAAGTTCAAGGCCCATACCGGGGCGTTGATGGACGGCCGTGCTCTTTGTGCTGATGCCCGTGTGCTCTGAAGACATCTGTGCCACGATGCATTCACGTTTGGCTGTGGACACACAGACATGATGGACCGCAAATGAAATGTTGAGGGGAGATATAGCGCACATCGGTGGGCGGTATCACCCTTTGCCTCTGTGCGCCCGTTCACTTTTCTCAAACATCCCTGTGTTCTGTCACCCTGAGGCATGTGGTGGAGTGCCAGGGAACAAACACCTGCAGCAGCATTGGGCCCTCTGTATAGTCCATGATACCTGGCGAAGTGAGGAGAGTGCGGCAAGGTGAGGCAAGTCAAGGCAAAAGAGTCTCAGAGTGGTTTTGGCGTGAAGTCCTTGAGGCTCCTCGTAGGAACCTTGTGGTGGTGAGTGGAACTTCTTTGCAGAAACCTAGATGTTTGGCCACGGGGACTTGTGCACTGAGACTACACCCTCACCTTCTTGGCTCTTGCAGGGGAACCCCAGATCTGATGCCATGATCCTTAGCTCCATTTGCAGCCCCGTGGGTCGCCTCTGGCCACTCCTGACTGCTGACATGATTGAGATCGGTGGCTGCCCCGCAGTGGAGCCTGCGACTTTGAACGTGCAGCCTTTGAGCAGGTGGATTGATGATGACTCCCATAAATGCACTGCTTGGAACTCTGAACAAATGAATGGATCTCAGGTTTCTCCGCGGTCATGTCACTGACGGGCCTGGGGGCGAAAATACAAGGCGCCAGGGCAAGTAACCCAGTTGCTGCAAGGGTTTGCCCTGCCAGTTTGGGCATTGGAATATCTCCAATGCCAATAGCTTTCTGTGTGATCCAAGGGCATCGCCTCTGGCTCGACAAGGTTCCTGGTAGAAACCTTGTGGGGGTAAACGGAACTTCTTTGAAGAAACCTAGAAGTTTGGCCACGGGGACTTGTGCCACGAGACTACACCGTCACATTCTGGGCTCTTCCTGGGGCACCCGAGCTCCGATGCCCTGAGACGTGGGTGCACTTCCTGCCCCGTGGCTCGAGTCTGGCCGCTCCCTACTGCTGAGAGGATTGAGCTTGCTGACAGTCCGCGACTTTGCACGTCCAGCCTTTGGGCAGGAGCGTGGATCAGTGAGGACTCCCATAAATGCATTCCTTGGAAATCTAAACAGAATGAATGAGCAATACCTACCGTCTTCTCATCCTAACTGAGGTCCAGCACGTGGCTCCCAAAGGAAAATTAGGGAGAGGTCCATGTTGCATTTGCTACTGTGGGCGTGCGCAGCAACATTGTTCAAGTGGAGGGTGGCGGGCTTCTCGTGCAGAAAGAGCCATGTGGAAAGGAGCCTGGGATGTCCATCTACGTGGGAAGGCTAAGGACAACTTGACGTCTCTGGGCACCTGAGTCTAGCCAGAACTGCTATCCCCTGCCGCGGTCAGCGTGCGGGTGCGAAAGGAAGCGTGAGCCACTGGTACTCCTCTGGCTTGCCATTGAGATCTACAGGCCACCCTCAAGCTCAGGTCGTTGCCTTGTTCCCGCAAGGAAACAGAAGTCTCTGCACTCAGGGTCAGAGAAGGAGTCCTGGCCAGGCCAGGCGTCTATGTCATGTTCAGCTTGGGAGGTGGGATATAGTTTAGGTTTGCCCTGATGGTCGGGGGAAATCAAATGGGCCACTGTCCCCGGGATTTGGGCGACGCTGATGGCGCCTCCTTGGGTTGTGTCCTGCTTGTGTGTTGTGTGTGGAGAGTTTGGAAAGTGCCTTAGGCAAATCCAGGGGATATCAAGCTACTTAGGTGAGGGGTGGATTCGTTTGGATCCTGGTGGAGAGAGCAAGGCAAGGCGAGCGGGAAATACACGGGAGAGTGTTGGCTAAGCCCACAGGCTTACTGTTGGGTGGATAGATCGGTATGGGTGGAGATGTCGGTGGACATAGGGTTCCCGGAACTCTTTTGGGATATCTTCAGGAGCATTTGGAGCCCCGTGTAGGGAAGGAATACAGGTGCACATTCGTGGACCATCCCAACCTTTTCCTCTCCTTTCTCAATGTGCTTCACGGCGGGTCCTTGTTCCAGCGAATGGTGCCTTCACGGCACAGTATGGTGTCTTCTCACTGGGACCGATTTGGAGCCGTTGGGATGTTTTGTCCCTGTGTGGCCTCATTGCCCCTATGTTGAGGATGTTAAGGCGTTCCTTAGGACAGCCCAGCGTCATTGCTATACCAGGTCGGCATAGCATTCCCTGAGGTTTGGAGCTCTTCCCGGAGGTCTTTGGGCCCAACCATGCAGAAAGAAGGGAGTCGGCCGCCAAGGCAACGCTACAGGTTTAAGGGCTAGAGTGAATGTGTGCTGCAGGGGTCATTTTGTCCTGCCACCTTCTGGTGCTGCGAGCCTGTGATCTCCAGCATGCATGGCTTCAAGCCAGAGAAGCCATGCCGGTTCAAGGGTCCAGGATGTTGGGTGCGTTCTCTCATTGCACGGCTGTGGGTGACACGTTGGTTCTGGAGGACCTGGGTCTCATGGTTTCTCCAAGGTCTTGTCCTTGAAGGGAAGAATGCGAATGTGCAAGGTGCTACGATAAGTTACCCAGTTGCTGCAAGTGTTTGGCCCGCCATTTGGGGCATTGGAATGGCTCCCTTGCCATTAGCTTTGGTTGCGGTCCTAGGGAAGTTCCTCTGGCTTGGCAGGAGACCAGGAAGTATGCCTGCTGGTGAGTCTCCCTTGATCAGTCCAGGGGTTCTTCAGGTGCCCTTTGTCACGGGTCCCTACGAGCCGCTTTTGATGGAGGTCGTCTTATTCAGCCAAGGGCCCTTCCCTTATGGAAGATCTCTCCCCTTGAGGGCGTGTCCACTGTGTTTAATCATAAGGGCCAAACGCGTCTTTGTTCCCATAGAGGGCACTTGCTCTTAGGCTGAGGGGGCACAGTTGTCCTGAGGGTGTCTCAGGGGATCAGGAAGACATCCTTTTGCTGTGATGGAGGGCAGATTGCTCAGGAGAGGAATTTCAGGGCCCGAGACCAGGGGGTTGTTGGTCGGTGGCACTCTTTGTCCTGATGGCCGCACGCTCTGAAGGCGCCAGTGCCACGATGCTTTCACGTTTGCCTGCGGACACACAGGCAAGATGGACAGTAAATGAAATGTTGAGGAGAGATAGAACACACAATGCTGGGTGGTATCGCCCTTTCCCTCGGTGCGCCTGTGCACCCTCCTCAAGCATGCGTGTGTTCTCTCACCCCGAGCCAGGTGGAATGCCAGGGAAGGAATGCCAGCAGCAGCCTGGGGCCATCCGTATAATCCCTGATACCCGTTGAAGTGAGGACGGTGTGGCAAGGCGAGGCCAGCCGAAGGAGTCTCAGAGGGGTGTTGGCGTGCATTCCATGAGGATCCTGCTTTAACCCTTGTTGCGGTAAGCGACACTTCTTTGCTAAACCTAAAGGTTTGGCGATGGGAACGTGTGCACCGGGGCTACACCCTCACCTTCTGGTCTTTTCTCGGGGAACACGAGCTTTGATGCCCTGAGAACTGGCTGCATTTCCTGACCCGTGGCTCGGCTCTGCTGGCCACTTCCGTACGCTGATATGATTCAGCTCGCTGGCCGTCCCATGGTGGAATCTGCAACTTTGCATGTCCACCGTTTGAGCATGTGCTTGGATCGATGATGACTCCCACAAATGCATTCCTTGGAAATCTGAACAAAATGAGTGAGAAATCCCTACCGTCTCCTCGTTGGAACTGAGGTCCAGCACGTGGCTCCCCAAAGGAAAGTAGGGAGAGGTTCACGTTGCATTTGCGGCCGTGGGTGTCTACAGCCACGTTGTTCAAGTTGAGGGTTGTGGTCATCTCCTGGGGAGAAGAGCCATTGGGAAAGGAGCCTGGGATGCCAATCCAGGTGGGAAGGCTTGGGACAGCATGCCGTCTCTGGGTTCCTTGGTCTAGCCAGGACTGCTGTCCCCTGCCACGGTTCAGCATGCAGGTAGGAGAGGAAGCGTGAGCCATTGCTCGTCCTGCCACCTGCACTTGAGTTCTACAGGCTGCCCCCACCTGCTGGTCATTGCCTTGTGGCCTCAAAGAAACAGAAGTCTGTAGGCTCAGGGTCAGAACAGGATTCCAGGCCTAGGGCAGGCTTCTTTGTCATGTTCTGCTTGGGAGACCAGATGCAGTTTAGGTTTCTCCTGCTGAGGGGAGAAATCAAATGGGCCACTGTTCCTGGGAGTTTGGCCAATCTGATGGCTCCTCCTCGGGTTGTGTCCTGCTTGTGTGTGCTGTGTGAAGGGGCTGGAAAATGCCTTAGTCAAACTTGGTCACGGCAAGCTTCTTTGGTGAGGGGTGGCTCTGGCATCTTGCCGTGACACGTTGGGATCCCGGTGGAGAGAGAGTAAGGCAAGGCGAGTGAAAGAGACACGTGAGATGGCTGGCTAAGCCCACAGGTTTACTGGTGGGTGGATAGATCGACGGTGGCCATGGGGTTCCCGGAACACATTTGGGATTCCCTCAGGAGCATCTGGAGGCACGTGTAGGGAGGGAATACGGGAGCACATTTGTGGACGGTCCCGCCTCTTTCCTCTCCTTGGTCGATTTGCTTCATGGCGGGTTCTTGTGCCAGCGAATGGTTGCCTTCATGGCACAGTATGGTGTCTCCTCATGGGGGCCGATTTGGAGGCCTTGGGGTGTTTTGTCCCTGTCTGACCACGTTCCCCCTGTGTTGAAGATGTGAAGGTGTTCCTGAGGACAGCCAGGCATCGTTTCTATACCCGGCCCACATAGCGTTCCCTGAGGATTGGAGCTCTACCCGGAGGTCATTGGGTGCAACCGTGCAGAAACAAGGGAGTTGGCTGCCAAGGAAAGGCTGCAGGTTTAAGGGCAGGAGAGGATGTGTGGTGTGGGTGTCATTTTTCCTGCCACCCGCTGGTGCGTCGAGACTGTGGTATCCGGCGAGCCTGGCCACAGGCTAGACAAGTCATACCGGTTCAAGTGTCTAGGCTGTTGTCTGGGTTCTGTCGTTGCATGGCTGTGGGTAACAAGTTGCTTGTAGAGGACCTGGGCCTCAGGGATTCCCCAATGTCACGTCACTGATGGGCCCAGAGGGTGAAAGTACCAGACACCACTGCAAGTTACACAATTGCTGCAAGGGTTTGCCCCGCCACGTTGGGTGTCGGAATGGTTCCGATGCCATTAGCTTTGTGTGTGGGCCAAGGGTAGGTTGCCAGTCTTGGCAGCAGGCCAGGAAGTCTGGCTGCAGGTGAATCTCCATTGTTCAGTCCAGGAGTTCCTCTGGTGCGTTTTGTCACCGGTCCCTACAAGCTGCTTTTGTTGGAGGTCGTCCCATTTGGCCAAGGGCCGTTCCCTTGTGGAAGATCTCAGGGACCACATTTCCCCTTGCGGGTGAATCCATTGTGTGGAAGCGTATGCGCCAGGAGTGGTTTGGTTCCCCAGAGGGCAGTGGATTTTACGCTGAGTAATCCCAGTTCCCCTGAGGGTGTCTCAGCAGTTCAGGATGACATCCTTATGCTGTGTCGGCGGGGAGGTGGCTCAGGCAGGAAAGTTCAAGGCCCATACCGGGGCGTTGATGGACGGCCGTGCTCTTTGTGCTGATGCCCGTGTGCTCTGAAGACATCTGTGCCACGATGCATTCACGTTTGGCTGTGGACACACAGACATGATGGACCGCAAATGAAATGTTGAGGGGAGATATAGCGCACATCGGTGGGCGGTATCACCCTTTGCCTCTGTGCGCCCGTTCACTTTTCTCAAACATCCCTGTGTTCTGTCACCCTGAGGCATGTGGTGGAGTGCCAGGGAACAAACACCTGCAGCAGCATTGGGCCCTCTGTATAGTCCATGATACCTGGCGAAGTGAGGAGAGTGCGGCAAGGTGAGGCAAGTCAAGGCAAAAGAGTCTCAGAGTGGTTTTGGCGTGAAGTCCTTGAGGCTCCTCGTAGGAACCTTGTGGTGGTGAGTGGAACTTCTTTGCAGAAACCTAGATGTTTGGCCACGGGGACTTGTGCACTGAGACTACACCCTCACCTTCTTGGCTCTTGCAGGGGAACCCCAGATCTGATGCCATGATCCTTAGCTCCATTTGCAGCCCCGTGGGTCGCCTCTGGCCACTCCTGACTGCTGACATGATTGAGATCGGTGGCTGCCCCGCAGTGGAGCCTGCGACTTTGAACGTGCAGCCTTTGAGCAGGTGGATTGATGATGACTCCCATAAATGCACTGCTTGGAACTCTGAACAAATGAATGGATCTCAGGTTTCTCCGCGGTCATGTCACTGACGGGCCTGGGGGCGAAAATACAAGGCGCCAGGGCAAGTAACCCAGTTGCTGCAAGGGTTTGCCCTGCCAGTTTGGGCACTGGAATATCTCCAATGCCAATAGCTTTCTGTGTGATCCAAGGGCATCGCCTCTGGCTCGACAAGGTTCCTGGTAGAAACCTTGTGGGGGTAAACGGAACTTCTTTGAAGAAACCTAGAAGTTTGGCCACGGGGACTTGTGCCACGAGACTACACCGTCACATTCTGGGCTCTTCCTGGGGCACCCGAGCTCCGATGCCCTGAGACGTGGGTGCACTTCCTGCCCCGTGGCTCGAGTCTGGCCGCTCCCTACTGCTGAGAGGATTGAGCTTGCTGACAGTCCGCGACTTTGCACGTCCAGCCTTTGGGCAGGAGCGTGGATCAGTGAGGACTCCCATAAATGCATTCCTTGGAAATCTAAACAGAATGAATGAGCAATACCTACCGTCTTCTCATCCTAACTGAGGTCCAGCACGTGGCTCCCAAAGGAAAATTAGGGAGAGGTCCATGTTGCATTTGCTACTGTGGGCGTGCGCAGCAACATTGTTCAAGTGGAGGGTGGCGGGCTTCTCGTGCAGAAAGAGCCATGTGGAAAGGAGCCTGGGATGTCCATCTACGTGGGAAGGCTAAGGACAACTTGACGTCTCTGGGCACCTGAGTCTAGCCAGAACTGCTATCCCCTGCCGCGGTCAGCGTGCGGGTGCGAAAGGAAGCGTGAGCCACTGGTACTCCTCTGGCTTGCCATTGAGATCTACAGGCCACCCTCAAGCTCAGGTCGTTGCCTTGTTCCCGCAAGGAAACAGAAGTCTCTGCACTCAGGGTCAGAGAAGGAGTCCTGGCCAGGCCAGGCGTCTATGTCATGTTCAGCTTGGGAGGTGGGATATAGTTTAGGTTTGCCCTGATGGTCGGGGGAAATCAAATGGGCCACTGTCCCCGGGATTTGGGCGACGCTGATGGCGCCTCCTTGGGTTGTGTCCTGCTTGTGTGTTGTGTGTGGAGAGTTTGGAAAGTGCCTTAGGCAAATCCAGGGGATATCAAGCTACTTAGGTGAGGGGTGGATTCGTTTGGATCCTGGTGGAGAGAGCAAGGCAAGGCGAGCGGGAAATACACGGGAGAGTGTTGGCTAAGCCCACAGGCTTACTGTTGGGTGGATAGATCGGTATGGGTGGAGATGTCGGTGGACATAGGGTTCCCGGAACTCTTTTGGGATATCTTCAGGAGCATTTGGAGCCCCGTGTAGGGAAGGAATACAGGTGCACATTCGTGGACCATCCCAACCTTTTCCTCTCCTTTCTCAATGTGCTTCACGGCGGGTCCTTGTTCCAGCGAATGGTGCCTTCACGGCACAGTATGGTGTCTTCTCACTGGGACCGATTTGGAGCCGTTGGGATGTTTTGTCCCTGTGTGGCCTCATTGCCCCTATGTTGAGGATGTTAAGGCGTTCCTTAGGACAGCCCAGCGTCATTGCTATACCAGGTCGGCATAGCATTCCCTGAGGTTTGGAGCTCTTCCCGGAGGTCTTTGGGCCCAACCATGCAGAAAGAAGGGAGTCGGCCGCCAAGGCAACGCTACAGGTTTAAGGGCTAGAGTGAATGTGTGCTGCAGGGGTCATTTTGTCCTGCCACCTTCTGGTGCTGCGAGCCTGTGATCTCCAGCATGCATGGCTTCAAGCCAGAGAAGCCATGCCGGTTCAAGGGTCCAGGATGTTGGGTGCGTTCTCTCATTGCACGGCTGTGGGTGACACGTTGGTTCTGGAGGACCTGGGTCTCATGGTTTCTCCAAGGTCTTGTCCTTGAAGGGAAGAATGCGAATGTGCAAGGTGCTACGATAAGTTACCCAGTTGCTGCAAGTGTTTGGCCCGCCATTTGGGGCATTGGAATGGCTCCCTTGCCATTAGCTTTGGTTGCGGTCCTAGGGAAGTTCCTCTGGCTTGGCAGGAGACCAGGAAGTATGCCTGCTGGTGAGTCTCCCTTGATCAGTCCAGGGGTTCTTCAGGTGCCCTTTGTCACGGGTCCCTACGAGCTGCTTTTGATGGAGGTCGTCTTATTCAGCCAAGGGCCCTTCCCTTATGGAAGATCTCTCCCCTTGAGGGCGTGTCCACTGTGTTTAATCATAAGGGCCAAACGCGTCTTTGTTCCCATAGAGGGCACTTGCTCTTAGGCTGAGGGGGCACAGTTGTCCTGAGGGTGTCTCAGGGGATCAGGAAGACATCCTTTTGCTGTGATGGAGGGCAGATTGCTCAGGAGAGGAATTTCAGGGCCCGAGACCAGGGGGTTGTTGGTCGGTGGCACTCTTTGTCCTGATGGCCGCACGCTCTGAAGGCGCCAGTGCCACGATGCTTTCACGTTTGCCTGCGGACACACAGGCAAGATGGACAGTAAATGAAATGTTGAGGAGAGATAGAACACACAATGCTGGGTGGTATCGCCCTTTCCCTCGGTGCGCCTGTGCACCCTCCTCAAGCATGCGTGTGTTCTCTCACCCCGAGCCAGGTGGAATGCCAGGGAAGGAATGCCAGCAGCAGCCTGGGGCCATCCGTATAATCCCTGATACCCGTTGAAGTGAGGACGGTGTGGCAAGGCGAGGCCAGCCGAAGGAGTCTCAGAGGGGTGTTGGCGTGCATTCCATGAGGATCCTGCTTTAACCCTTGTTGCGGTAAGCGACACTTCTTTGCTAAACCTAAAGGTTTGGCGATGGGAACGTGTGCACCGGGGCTACACCCTCACCTTCTGGTCTTTTCTCGGGGAACACGAGCTTTGATGCCCTGAGAACTGGCTGCATTTCCTGACCCGTGGCTCGGCTCTGCTGGCCACTTCCGTACGCTGATATGATTCAGCTCGCTGGCCGTCCCATGGTGGAATCTGCAACTTTGCATGTCCACCGTTTGAGCATGTGCTTGGATCGATGATGACTCCCACAAATGCATTCCTTGGAAATCTGAACAAAATGAGTGAGAAATCCCTACCGTCTCCTCGTTGGAACTGAGGTCCAGCACGTGGCTCCCCAAAGGAAAGTAGGGAGAGGTTCACGTTGCATTTGCGGCCGTGGGTGTCTACAGCCACGTTGTTCAAGTTGAGGGTTGTGGTCATCTCCTGGGGAGAAGAGCCATTGGGAAAGGAGCCTGGGATGCCAATCCAGGTGGGAAGGCTTGGGACAGCATGCCGTCTCTGGGTTCCTTGGTCTAGCCAGGACTGCTGTCCCCTGCCACGGTTCAGCATGCAGGTAGGAGAGGAAGCGTGAGCCATTGCTCGTCCTGCCACCTGCACTTGAGTTCTACAGGCTGCCCCCACCTGCTGGTCATTGCCTTGTGGCCTCAAAGAAACAGAAGTCTGTAGGCTCAGGGTCAGAACAGGATTCCAGGCCTAGGGCAGGCTTCTTTGTCATGTTCTGCTTGGGAGACCAGATGCAGTTTAGGTTTCTCCTGCTGAGGGGAGAAATCAAATGGGCCACTGTTCCTGGGAGTTTGGCCAATCTGATGGCTCCTCCTCGGGTTGTGTCCTGCTTGTGTGTGCTGTGTGAAGGGGCTGGAAAATGCCTTAGTCAAACTTGGTCACGGCAAGCTTCTTTGGTGAGGGGTGGCTCTGGCATCTTGCCGTGACACGTTGGGATCCCGGTGGAGAGAGAGTAAGGCAAGGCGAGTGAAAGAGACACGTGAGATGGCTGGCTAAGCCCACAGGTTTACTGGTGGGTGGATAGATCGACGGTGGCCATGGGGTTCCCGGAACACATTTGGGATTCCCTCAGGAGCATCTGGAGGCACGTGTAGGGAGGGAATACGGGAGCACATTTGTGGACGGTCCCGCCTCTTTCCTCTCCTTGGTCGATTTGCTTCATGGCGGGTTCTTGTGCCAGCGAATGGTTGCCTTCATGGCACAGTATGGTGTCTCCTCATGGGGGCCGATTTGGAGGCCTTGGGGTGTTTTGTCCCTGTCTGACCACGTTCCCCCTGTGTTGAAGATGTGAAGGTGTTCCTGAGGACAGCCAGGCATCGTTTCTATACCCGGCCCACATAGCGTTCCCTGAGGATTGGAGCTCTACCCGGAGGTCATTGGGTGCAACCGTGCAGAAACAAGGGAGTTGGCTGCCAAGGAAAGGCTGCAGGTTTAAGGGCAGGAGAGGATGTGTGGTGTGGGTGTCATTTTTCCTGCCACCCGCTGGTGCGTCGAGACTGTGGTATCCGGCGAGCCTGGCCACAGGCTAGACAAGTCATACCGGTTCAAGTGTCTAGGCTGTTGTCTGGGTTCTGTCGTTGCATGGCTGTGGGTAACAAGTTGCTTGTAGAGGACCTGGGCCTCAGGGATTCCCCAATGTCACGTCACTGATGGGCCCAGAGGGTGAAAGTACCAGACACCACTGCAAGTTACACAATTGCTGCAAGGGTTTGCCCCGCCACGTTGGGTGTCGGAATGGTTCCGATGCCATTAGCTTTGTGTGTGGGCCAAGGGTAGGTTGCCAGTCTTGGCAGCAGGCCAGGAAGTCTGGCTGCAGGTGAATCTCCATTGTTCAGTCCAGGAGTTCCTCTGGTGCGTTTTGTCACCGGTCCCTACAAGCTGCTTTTGTTGGAGGTCGTCCCATTTGGCCAAGGGCCGTTCCCTTGTGGAAGATCTCAGGGACCACATTTCCCCTTGCGGGTGAATCCATTGTGTGGAAGCGTATGCGCCAGGAGTGGTTTGGTTCCCCAGAGGGCAGTGGATTTTACGCTGAGTAATCCCAGTTCCCCTGAGGGTGTCTCAGCAGTTCAGGATGACATCCTTATGCTGTGTCGGCGGGGAGGTGGCTCAGGCAGGAAAGTTCAAGGCCCATACCGGGGCGTTGATGGACGGCCGTGCTCTTTGTGCTGATGCCCGTGTGCTCTGAAGACATCTGTGCCACGATGCATTCACGTTTGGCTGTGGACACACAGACATGATGGACCGCAAATGAAATGTTGAGGGGAGATATAGCGCACATCGGTGGGCGGTATCACCCTTTGCCTCTGTGCGCCCGTTCACTTTTCTCAAACATCCCTGTGTTCTGTCACCCTGAGGCATGTGGTGGAGTGCCAGGGAACAAACACCTGCAGCAGCATTGGGCCCTCTGTATAGTCCATGATACCTGGCGAAGTGAGGAGAGTGCGGCAAGGTGAGGCAAGTCAAGGCAAAAGAGTCTCAGAGTGGTTTTGGCGTGAAGTCCTTGAGGCTCCTCGTAGGAACCTTGTGGTGGTGAGTGGAACTTCTTTGCAGAAACCTAGATGTTTGGCCACGGGGACTTGTGCACTGAGACTACACCCTCACCTTCTTGGCTCTTGCAGGGGAACCCCAGATCTGATGCCATGATCCTTAGCTCCATTTGCAGCCCCGTGGGTCGCCTCTGGCCACTCCTGACTGCTGACATGATTGAGATCGGTGGCTGCCCCGCAGTGGAGCCTGCGACTTTGAACGTGCAGCCTTTGAGCAGGTGGATTGATGATGACTCCCATAAATGCACTGCTTGGAACTCTGAACAAATGAATGGATCTCAGGTTTCTCCGCGGTCATGTCACTGACGGGCCTGGGGGCGAAAATACAAGGCGCCAGGGCAAGTAACCCAGTTGCTGCAAGGGTTTGCCCTGCCAGTTTGGGCATTGGAATATCTCCAATGCCAATAGCTTTCTGTGTGATCCAAGGGCATCGCCTCTGGCTCGACAAGGTTCCTGGTAGAAACCTTGTGGGGGTAAACGGAACTTCTTTGAAGAAACCTAGAAGTTTGGCCACGGGGACTTGTGCCACGAGACTACACCGTCACATTCTGGGCTCTTCCTGGGGCACCCGAGCTCCGATGCCCTGAGACGTGGGTGCACTTCCTGCCCCGTGGCTCGAGTCTGGCCGCTCCCTACTGCTGAGAGGATTGAGCTTGCTGACAGTCCGCGACTTTGCACGTCCAGCCTTTGAGCAGGAGCGTGGATCAGTGAGGACTCCCATAAATGCATTCCTTGGAAATCTAAACAGAATGAATGAGCAATACCTACCGTCTTCTCATCCTAACTGAGGTCCAGCACGTGGCTCCCAAAGGAAAATTAGGGAGAGGTCCATGTTGCATTTGCTACTGTGGGCGTGCGCAGCAACATTGTTCAAGTGGAGGGTGGCGGGCTTCTCGTGCAGAAAGAGCCATGTGGAAAGGAGCCTGGGATGTCCATCTACGTGGGAAGGCTAAGGACAACTTGACGTCTCTGGGCACCTGAGTCTAGCCAGAACTGCTATCCCCTGCCGCGGTCAGCGTGCGGGTGCGAAAGGAAGCGTGAGCCACTGGTACTCCTCTGGCTTGCCATTGAGATCTACAGGCCACCCTCAAGCTCAGGTCGTTGCCTTGTTCCCGCAAGGAAACAGAAGTCTCTGCACTCAGGGTCAGAGAAGGAGTCCTGGCCAGGCCAGGCGTCTATGTCATGTTCAGCTTGGGAGGTGGGATATAGTTTAGGTTTGCCCTGATGGTCGGGGGAAATCAAATGGGCCACTGTCCCCGGGATTTGGGCGACGCTGATGGCGCCTCCTTGGGTTGTGTCCTGCTTGTGTGTTGTGTGTGGAGAGTTTGGAAAGTGCCTTAGGCAAATCCAGGGGATATCAAGCTACTTAGGTGAGGGGTGGATTCGTTTGGATCCTGGTGGAGAGAGCAAGGCAAGGCGAGCGGGAAATACACGGGAGAGTGTTGGCTAAGCCCACAGGCTTACTGTTGGGTGGATAGATCGGTATGGGTGGAGATGTCGGTGGACATAGGGTTCCCGGAACTCTTTTGGGATATCTTCAGGAGCATTTGGAGCCCCGTGTAGGGAAGGAATACAGGTGCACATTCGTGGACCATCCCAACCTTTTCCTCTCCTTTCTCAATGTGCTTCACGGCGGGTCCTTGTTCCAGCGAATGGTGCCTTCACGGCACAGTATGGTGTCTTCTCACTGGGACCGATTTGGAGCCGTTGGGATGTTTTGTCCCTGTGTGGCCTCATTGCCCCTATGTTGAGGATGTTAAGGCGTTCCTTAGGACAGCCCAGCGTCATTGCTATACCAGGTCGGCATAGCATTCCCTGAGGTTTGGAGCTCTTCCCGGAGGTCTTTGGGCCCAACCATGCAGAAAGAAGGGAGTCGGCCGCCAAGGCAACGCTACAGGTTTAAGGGCTGGAGTGAATGTGTGCTGCAGGGGTCATTTTGTCCTGCCACCTTCTGGTGCTGCGAGCCTGTGATCTCCAGCATGCATGGCTTCAAGCCAGAGAAGCCATGCCGGTTCAAGGGTCCAGGATGTTGGGTGCGTTCTCTCATTGCACGGCTGTGGGTGACACGTTGGTTCTGGAGGACCTGGGTCTCATGGTTTCTCCAAGGTCTTGTCCTTGAAGGGAAGAATGCGAATGTGCAAGGTGCTACGATAAGTTACCCAGTTGCTGCAAGTGTTTGGCCCGCCATTTGGGGCATTGGAATGGCTCCCTTGCCATTAGCTTTGGTTGCGGTCCTAGGGAAGTTCCTCTGGCTTGGCAGGAGACCAGGAAGTATGCCTGCTGGTGAGTCTCCCTTGATCAGTCCAGGGGTTCTTCAGGTGCCCTTTGTCACGGGTCCCTACGAGCCGCTTTTGATGGAGGTCGTCTTATTCAGCCAAGGGCCCTTCCCTTATGGAAGATCTCTCCCCTTGAGGGCGTGTCCACTGTGTTTAATCATAAGGGCCAAACGCGTCTTTGTTCCCATAGAGGGCACTTGCTCTTAGGCTGAGGGGGCACAGTTGTCCTGAGGGTGTCTCAGGGGATCAGGAAGACATCCTTTTGCTGTGATGGAGGGCAGATTGCTCAGGAGAGGAATTTCAGGGCCCGAGACCAGGGGGTTGTTGGTCGGTGGCACTCTTTGTCCTGATGGCCGCACGCTCTGAAGGCGCCAGTGCCACGATGCTTTCACGTTTGCCTGCGGACACACAGGCAAGATGGACAGTAAATGAAATGTTGAGGAGAGATAGAACACACAATGCTGGGTGGTATCGCCCTTTCCCTCGGTGCGCCTGTGCACCCTCCTCAAGCATGCGTGTGTTCTCTCACCCCGAGCCAGGTGGAATGCCAGGGAAGGAATGCCAGCAGCAGCCTGGGGCCATCCGTATAATCCCTGATACCCGTTGAAGTGAGGACGGTGTGGCAAGGCGAGGCCAGCCGAAGGAGTCTCAGAGGGGTGTTGGCGTGCATTCCATGAGGATCCTGCTTTAACCCTTGTTGCGGTAAGCGACACTTCTTTGCTAAACCTAAAGGTTTGGCGATGGGAACGTGTGCACCGGGGCTACACCCTCACCTTCTGGTCTTTTCTCGGGGAACACGAGCTTTGATGCCCTGAGAACTGGCTGCATTTCCTGACCCGTGGCTCGGCTCTGCTGGCCACTTCCGTACGCTGATATGATTCAGCTCGCTGGCCGTCCCATGGTGGAATCTGCAACTTTGCATGTCCACCGTTTGAGCATGTGCTTGGATCGATGATGACTCCCACAAATGCATTCCTTGGAAATCTGAACAAAATGAGTGAGAAATCCCTACCGTCTCCTCGTTGGAACTGAGGTCCAGCACGTGGCTCCCCAAAGGAAAGTAGGGAGAGGTTCATGTTGCATTTGCGGCCGTGGGTGTCTACAGCCACGTTGTTCAAGTTGAGGGTTGTGGTCATCTCCTGGGGAGAAGAGCCATTGGGAAAGGAGCCTGGGATGCCAATCCAGGTGGGAAGGCTTGGGACAGCATGCCGTCTCTGGGTTCCTTGGTCTAGCCAGGACTGCTGTCCCCTGCCACGGTTCAGCATGCAGGTAGGAGAGGAAGCGTGAGCCATTGCTCGTCCTGCCACCTGCACTTGAGTTCTACAGGCTGCCCCCACCTGCTGGTCATTGCCTTGTGGCCTCAAAGAAACAGAAGTCTGTAGGCTCAGGGTCAGAACAGGATTCCAGGCCTAGGGCAGGCTTCTTTGTCATGTTCTGCTTGGGAGACCAGATGCAGTTTAGGTTTCTCCTGCTGAGGGGAGAAATCAAATGGGCCACTGTTCCTGGGAGTTTGGCCAATCTGATGGCTCCTCCTCGGGTTGTGTCCTGCTTGTGTGTGCTGTGTGAAGGGGCTGGAAAATGCCTTAGTCAAACTTGGTCACGGCAAGCTTCTTTGGTGAGGGGTGGCTCTGGCATCTTGCCGTGACACGTTGGGATCCCGGTGGAGAGAGAGTAAGGCAAGGCGAGTGAAAGAGACACGTGAGATGGCTGGCTAAGCCCACAGGTTTACTGGTGGGTGGATAGATCGACGGTGGCCATGGGGTTCCCGGAACACATTTGGGATTCCCTCAGGAGCATCTGGAGGCACGTGTAGGGAGGGAATACGGGAGCACATTTGTGGACGGTCCCGCCTCTTTCCTCTCCTTGGTCGATTTGCTTCATGGCGGGTTCTTGTGCCAGCGAATGGTTGCCTTCATGGCACAGTATGGTGTCTCCTCATGGGGGCCGATTTGGAGGCCTTGGGGTGTTTTGTCCCTGTCTGACCACGTTCCCCCTGTGTTGAAGATGTGAAGGTGTTCCTGAGGACAGCCAGGCATCGTTTCTATACCCGGCCCACATAGCGTTCCCTGAGGATTGGAGCTCTACCCGGAGGTCATTGGGTGCAACCGTGCAGAAACAAGGGAGTTGGCTGCCAAGGAAAGGCTGCAGGTTTAAGGGCAGGAGAGGATGTGTGGTGTGGGTGTCATTTTTCCTGCCACCCGCTGGTGCGTCGAGACTGTGGTATCCGGCGAGCCTGGCCACAGGCTAGACAAGTCATACCGGTTCAAGTGTCTAGGCTGTTGTCTGGGTTCTGTCGTTGCATGGCTGTGGGTAACAAGTTGCTTGTAGAGGACCTGGGCCTCAGGGATTCCCCAATGTCACGTCACTGATGGGCCCAGAGGGTGAAAGTACCAGACACCACTGCAAGTTACACAATTGCTGCAAGGGTTTGCCCCGCCACGTTGGGTGTCGGAATGGTTCCGATGCCATTAGCTTTGTGTGTGGGCCAAGGGTAGGTTGCCAGTCTTGGCAGCAGGCCAGGAAGTCTGGCTGCAGGTGAATCTCCATTGTTCAGTCCAGGAGTTCCTCTGGTGCGTTTTGTCACCGGTCCCTACAAGCTGCTTTTGTTGGAGGTCGTCCCATTTGGCCAAGGGCCGTTCCCTTGTGGAAGATCTCAGGGACCACATTTCCCCTTGCGGGTGAATCCATTGTGTGGAAGCGTATGCGCCAGGAGTGGTTTGGTTCCCCAGAGGGCAGTGGATTTTACGCTGAGTAATCCCAGTTCCCCTGAGGGTGTCTCAGCAGTTCAGGATGACATCCTTATGCTGTGTCGGCGGGGAGGTGGCTCAGGCAGGAAAGTTCAAGGCCCATACCGGGGCGTTGATGGACGGCCGTGCTCTTTGTGCTGATGCCCGTGTGCTCTGAAGACATCTGTGCCACGATGCATTCACGTTTGGCTGTGGACACACAGACATGATGGACCGCAAATGAAATGTTGAGGGGAGATATAGCGCACATCGGTGGGCGGTATCACCCTTTGCCTCTGTGCGCCCGTTCACTTTTCTCAAACATCCCTGTGTTCTGTCACCCTGAGGCATGTGGTGGAGTGCCAGGGAACAAACACCTGCAGCAGCATTGGGCCCTCTGTATAGTCCATGATACCTGGCGAAGTGAGGAGAGTGCGGCAAGGTGAGGCAAGTCAAGGCAAAAGAGTCTCAGAGTGGTTTTGGCGTGAAGTCCTTGAGGCTCCTCGTAGGAACCTTGTGGTGGTGAGTGGAACTTCTTTGCAGAAACCTAGATGTTTGGCCACGGGGACTTGTGCACTGAGACTACACCCTCACCTTCTTGGCTCTTGCAGGGGAACCCCAGATCTGATGCCATGATCCTTAGCTCCATTTGCAGCCCCGTGGGTCGCCTCTGGCCACTCCTGACTGCTGACATGATTGAGATCGGTGGCTGCCCCGCAGTGGAGCCTGCGACTTTGAACGTGCAGCCTTTGAGCAGGTGGATTGATGATGACTCCCATAAATGCACTGCTTGGAACTCTGAACAAATGAATGGATCTCAGGTTTCTCCGCGGTCATGTCACTGACGGGCCTGGGGGCGAAAATACAAGGCGCCAGGGCAAGTAACCCAGTTGCTGCAAGGGTTTGCCCTGCCAGTTTGGGCATTGGAATATCTCCAATGCCAATAGCTTTCTGTGTGATCCAAGGGCATCGCCTCTGGCTCGACAAGGTTCCTGGTAGAAACCTTGTGGGGGTAAACGGAACTTCTTTGAAGAAACCTAGAAGTTTGGCCACGGGGACTTGTGCCACGAGACTACACCGTCACATTCTGGGCTCTTCCTGGGGCACCCGAGCTCCGATGCCCTGAGACGTGGGTGCACTTCCTGCCCCGTGGCTCGAGTCTGGCCGCTCCCTACTGCTGAGAGGATTGAGCTTGCTGACAGTCCGCGACTTTGCACGTCCAGCCTTTGAGCAGGAGCGTGGATCAGTGAGGACTCCCATAAATGCATTCCTTGGAAATCTAAACAGAATGAATGAGCAATACCTACCGTCTTCTCATCCTAACTGAGGTCCAGCACGTGGCTCCCAAAGGAAAATTAGGGAGAGGTCCATGTTGCATTTGCTACTGTGGGCGTGCGCAGCAACATTGTTCAAGTGGAGGGTGGCGGGCTTCTCGTGCAGAAAGAGCCATGTGGAAAGGAGCCTGGGATGTCCATCTACGTGGGAAGGCTAAGGACAACTTGACGTCTCTGGGCACCTGAGTCTAGCCAGAACTGCTATCCCCTGCCGCGGTCAGCGTGCGGGTGCGAAAGGAAGCGTGAGCCACTGGTACTCCTCTGGCTTGCCATTGAGATCTACAGGCCACCCTCAAGCTCAGGTCGTTGCCTTGTTCCCGCAAGGAAACAGAAGTCTCTGCACTCAGGGTCAGAGAAGGAGTCCTGGCCAGGCCAGGCGTCTATGTCATGTTCAGCTTGGGAGGTGGGATATAGTTTAGGTTTGCCCTGATGGTCGGGGGAAATCAAATGGGCCACTGTCCCCGGGATTTGGGCGACGCTGATGGCGCCTCCTTGGGTTGTGTCCTGCTTGTGTGTTGTGTGTGGAGAGTTTGGAAAGTGCCTTAGGCAAATCCAGGGGATATCAAGCTACTTAGGTGAGGGGTGGATTCGTTTGGATCCTGGTGGAGAGAGCAAGGCAAGGCGAGCGGGAAATACACGGGAGAGTGTTGGCTAAGCCCACAGGCTTACTGTTGGGTGGATAGATCGGTATGGGTGGAGATGTCGGTGGACATAGGGTTCCCGGAACTCTTTTGGGATATCTTCAGGAGCATTTGGAGCCCCGTGTAGGGAAGGAATACAGGTGCACATTCGTGGACCATCCCAACCTTTTCCTCTCCTTTCTCAATGTGCTTCACGGCGGGTCCTTGTTCCAGCGAATGGTGCCTTCACGGCACAGTATGGTGTCTTCTCACTGGGACCGATTTGGAGCCGTTGGGATGTTTTGTCCCTGTGTGGCCTCATTGCCCCTATGTTGAGGATGTTAAGGCGTTCCTTAGGACAGCCCAGCGTCATTGCTATACCAGGTCGGCATAGCATTCCCTGAGGTTTGGAGCTCTTCCCGGAGGTCTTTGGGCCCAACCATGCAGAAAGAAGGGAGTCGGCCGCCAAGGCAACGCTACAGGTTTAAGGGCTGGAGTGAATGTGTGCTGCAGGGGTCATTTTGTCCTGCCACCTTCTGGTGCTGCGAGCCTGTGATCTCCAGCATGCATGGCTTCAAGCCAGAGAAGCCATGCCGGTTCAAGGGTCCAGGATGTTGGGTGCGTTCTCTCATTGCACGGCTGTGGGTGACACGTTGGTTCTGGAGGACCTGGGTCTCATGGTTTCTCCAAGGTCTTGTCCTTGAAGGGAAGAATGCGAATGTGCAAGGTGCTACGATAAGTTACCCAGTTGCTGCAAGTGTTTGGCCCGCCATTTGGGGCATTGGAATGGCTCCCTTGCCATTAGCTTTGGTTGCGGTCCTAGGGAAGTTCCTCTGGCTTGGCAGGAGACCAGGAAGTATGCCTGCTGGTGAGTCTCCCTTGATCAGTCCAGGGGTTCTTCAGGTGCCCTTTGTCACGGGTCCCTACGAGCCGCTTTTGATGGAGGTCGTCTTATTCAGCCAAGGGCCCTTCCCTTATGGAAGATCTCTCCCCTTGAGGGCGTGTCCACTGTGTTTAATCATAAGGGCCAAACGCGTGTTTGTTCCCATAGAGGGCACTTGCTCTTAGGCTGAGGGGGCACAGTTGTCCTGAGGGTGTCTCAGGGGATCAGGAAGACATCCTTTTGCTGTGATGGAGGGCAGATTGCTCAGGAGAGGAATTTCAGGGCCCGAGACCAGGGGGTTGTTGGTCGGTGGCACTCTTTGTCCTGATGGCCGCACGCTCTGAAGGCGCCAGTGCCACGATGCTTTCACGTTTGCCTGCGGACACACAGGCAAGATGGACAGTAAATGAAATGTTGAGGAGAGATAGAACACACAATGCTGGGTGGTATCGCCCTTTCCCTCGGTGCGCCTGTGCACCCTCCTCAAGCATGCGTGTGTTCTCTCACCCCGAGCCAGGTGGAATGCCAGGGAAGGAATGCCAGCAGCAGCCTGGGGCCATCCGTATAATCCCTGATACCCGTTGAAGTGAGGACGGTGTGGCAAGGCGAGGCCAGCCGAAGGAGTCTCAGAGGGGTGTTGCGTGCATTCCATGAGGATCCTGCTTTAACCCTTGTTGCGGTAAGCGACACTTCTTTGCTAAACCTAAAGGTTTGGCGATGGGAACGTGTGCACCGGGGCTACACCCTCACCTTCTGGTCTTTTCTCGGGGAACACGAGCTTTGATGCCCTGAGAACTGGCTGCATTTCCTGACCCGTGGCTCGGCTCTGCTGGCCACTTCCGTACACTGATATGATTCAGCTCGCTGGCCGTCCCATGGTGGAATCTGCAACTTTGCATGTCCACCGTTTGAGCATGTGCTTGGATCGATGATGACTCCCACAAATGCATTCCTTGGAAATCTGAACAAAATGAGTGAGAAATCCCTACCGTCTCCTCGTTGGAACTGAGGTCCAGCACGTGGCTCCCCAAAGGAAAGTAGGGAGAGGTTCACGTTGCATTTGCGGCCGTGGGTGTCTACAGCCACGTTGTTCAAGTTGAGGGTTGTGGTCATCTCCTGGGGAGAAGAGCCATTGGGAAAGGAGCCTGGGATGCCAATCCAGGTGGGAAGGCTTGGGACAGCATGCCGTCTCTGGGTTCCTTGGTCTAGCCAGGACTGCTGTCCCCTGCCACGGTTCAGCATGCAGGTAGGAGAGGAAGCGTGAGCCATTGCTCGTCCTGCCACCTGCACTTGAGTTCTACAGGCTGCCCCCACCTGCTGGTCATTGCCTTGTGGCCTCAAAGAAACAGAAGTCTGTAGGCTCAGGGTCAGAACAGGATTCCAGGCCTAGGGCAGGCTTCTTTGTCATGTTCTGCTTGGGAGACCAGATGCAGTTTAGGTTTCTCCTGCTGAGGGGAGAAATCAAATGGGCCACTGTTCCTGGGAGTTTGGCCAATCTGATGGCTCCTCCTCGGGTTGTGTCCTGCTTGTGTGTGCTGTGTGAAGGGGCTGGAAAATGCCTTAGTCAAACTTGGTCACGGCAAGCTTCTTTGGTGAGGGGTGGCTCTGGCATCTTGCCGTGACACGTTGGGATCCCGGTGGAGAGAGAGTAAGGCAAGGCGAGTGAAAGAGACACGTGAGATGGCTGGCTAAGCCCACAGGTTTACTGGTGGGTGGATAGATCGACGGTGGCCATGGGGTTCCCGGAACACATTTGGGATTCCCTCAGGAGCATCTGGAGGCACGTGTAGGGAGGGAATACGGGAGCACATTTGTGGACGGTCCCGCCTCTTTCCTCTCCTTGGTCGATTTGCTTCATGGCGGGTTCTTGTGCCAGCGAATGGTTGCCTTCATGGCACAGTATGGTGTCTCCTCATGGGGGCCGATTTGGAGGCCTTGGGGTGTTTTGTCCCTGTCTGACCACGTTCCCCCTGTGTTGAAGATGTGAAGGTGTTCCTGAGGACAGCCAGGCATCGTTTCTATACCCGGCCCACATAGCGTTCCCTGAGGATTGGAGCTCTACCCGGAGGTCATTGGGTGCAACCGTGCAGAAACAAGGGAGTTGGCTGCCAAGGAAAGGCTGCAGGTTTAAGGGCAGGAGAGGATGTGTGGTGTGGGTGTCATTTTTCCTGCCACCCGCTGGTGCGTCGAGACTGTGGTATCCGGCGAGCCTGGCCACAGGCTAGACAAGTCATACCGGTTCAAGTGTCTAGGCTGTTGTCTGGGTTCTGTCGTTGCATGGCTGTGGGTAACAAGTTGCTTGTAGAGGACCTGGGCCTCAGGGATTCCCCAATGTCACGTCACTGATGGGCCCAGAGGGTGAAAGTACCAGACACCACTGCAAGTTACACAATTGCTGCAAGGGTTTGCCCCGCCACGTTGGGTGTCGGAATGGTTCCGATGCCATTAGCTTTGTGTGTGGGCCAAGGGTAGGTTGCCAGTCTTGGCAGCAGGCCAGGAAGTCTGGCTGCAGGTGAATCTCCATTGTTCAGTCCAGGAGTTCCTCTGGTGCGTTTTGTCACCGGTCCCTACAAGCTGCTTTTGTTGGAGGTCGTCCCATTTGGCCAAGGGCCGTTCCCTTGTGGAAGATCTCAGGGACCACATTTCCCCTTGCGGGTGAATCCATTGTGTGGAAGCGTATGCGCCAGGAGTGGTTTGGTTCCCCAGAGGGCAGTGGATTTTACGCTGAGTAATCCCAGTTCCCCTGAGGGTGTCTCAGCAGTTCAGGATGACATCCTTATGCTGTGTCGGCGGGGAGGTGGCTCAGGCAGGAAAGTTCAAGGCCCATACCGGGGCGTTGATGGACGGCCGTGCTCTTTGTGCTGATGCCCGTGTGCTCTGAAGACATCTGTGCCACGATGCATTCACGTTTGGCTGTGGACACACAGACATGATGGACCGCAAATGAAATGTTGAGGGGAGATATAGCGCACATCGGTGGGCGGTATCACCCTTTGCCTCTGTGCGCCCGTTCACTTTTCTCAAACATCCCTGTGTTCTGTCACCCTGAGGCATGTGGTGGAGTGCCAGGGAACAAACACCTGCAGCAGCATTGGGCCCTCTGTATAGTCCATGATACCTGGCGAAGTGAGGAGAGTGCGGCAAGGTGAGGCAAGTCAAGGCAAAAGAGTCTCAGAGTGGTTTTGGCGTGAAGTCCTTGAGGCTCCTCGTAGGAACCTTGTGGTGGTGAGTGGAACTTCTTTGCAGAAACCTAGATGTTTGGCCACGGGGACTTGTGCACTGAGACTACACCCTCACCTTCTTGGCTCTTGCAGGGGAACCCCAGATCTGATGCCATGATCCTTAGCTCCATTTGCAGCCCCGTGGGTCGCCTCTGGCCACTCCTGACTGCTGACATGATTGAGATCGGTGGCTGCCCCGCAGTGGAGCCTGCGACTTTGAACGTGCAGCCTTTGAGCAGGTGGATTGATGATGACTCCCATAAATGCACTGCTTGGAACTCTGAACAAATGAATGGATCTCAGGTTTCTCCACGGTCATGTCACTGACGGGCCTGGGGGCGAAAATACAAGGCGCCAGGGCAAGTAACCCAGTTGCTGCAAGGGTTTGCCCTGCCAGTTTGGGCATTGGAATATCTCCAATGCCAATAGCTTTCTGTGTGATCCAAGGGCATCGCCTCTGGCTCGACAAGGTTCCTGGTAGAAACCTTGTGGGGGTAAACGGAACTTCTTTGAAGAAACGTAGAAGTTTGGCCACGGGGACTTGTGCCACGAGACTACACCGTCACATTCTGGGCTCTTCCTGGGGCACCCGAGCTCCGATGCCCTGAGACGTGGGTGCACTTCCTGCCCCGTGGCTCGAGTCTGGCTGCTCCCTACTGCTGAGAGGATTGAGCTTGCTGACAGTCCGCGACTTTGCACGTCCAGCCTTTGAGCAGGAGCGTGGATCAGTGAGGACTCCCATAAATGCATTCCTTGGAAATCTAAACAGAATGAATGAGCAATACCTACCGTCTTCTCATCCTAACTGAGGTCCAGCACGTGGCTCCCAAAGGAAAATTAGGGAGAGGTCCATGTTGCATTTGCTACTGTGGGCGTGCGCAGCAACATTGTTCAAGTGGAGGGTGGCGGGCTTCTCGTGCAGAAAGAGCCATGTGGAAAGGAGCCTGGGATGTCCATCTACGTGGGAAGGCTAAGGACAACTTGACGTCTCTGGGCACCTGAGTCTAGCCAGAACTGCTATCCCCTGCCGCGGTCAGCGTGCGGGTGCGAAAGGAAGCGTGAGCCACTGGTACTCCTCTGGCTTGCCATTGAGATCTACAGGCCACCCTCAAGCTCAGGTCGTTGCCTTGTTCCCGCAAGGAAACAGAAGTCTCTGCACTCAGGGTCAGAGAAGGAGTCCTGGCCAGGCCAGGCGTCTATGTCATGTTCAGCTTGGGAGGTGGGATATAGTTTAGGTTTGCCCTGATGGTCGGGGGAAATCAAATGGGCCACTGTCCCCGGGATTTGGGCGACGCTGATGGCGCCTCCTTGGGTTGTGTCCTGCTTGTGTGTTGTGTGTGGAGAGTTTGGAAAGTGCCTTAGGCAAATCCAGGGGATATCAAGCTACTTAGGTGAGGGGTGGATTCGTTTGGATCCTGGTGGAGAGAGCAAGGCAAGGCGAGCGGGAAATACACGGGAGAGTGTTGGCTAAGCCCACAGGCTTACTGTTGGGTGGATAGATCGGTATGGGTGGAGATGTCGGTGGACATAGGGTTCCCGGAACTCTTTTGGGATATCTTCAGGAGCATTTGGAGCCCCGTGTAGGGAAGGAATACAGGTGCACATTCGTGGACCATCCCAACCTTTTCCTCTCCTTTCTCAATGTGCTTCACGGCGGGTCCTTGTTCCAGCGAATGGTGCCTTCACGGCACAGTATGGTGTCTTCTCACTGGGACCGATTTGGAGCCGTTGGGATGTTTTGTCCCTGTGTGGCCTCATTGCCCCTATGTTGAGGATGTTAAGGCGTTCCTTAGGACAGCCCAGCGTCATTGCTATACCAGGTCGGCATAGCATTCCCTGAGGTTTGGAGCTCTTCCCGGAGGTCTTTGGGCCCAACCATGCAGAAAGAAGGGAGTCGGCCGCCAAGGCAACGCTACAGGTTTAAGGGCTAGAGTGAATGTGTGCTGCAGGGGTCATTTTGTCCTGCCACCTTCTGGTGCTGCGAGCCTGTGATCTCCAGCATGCATGGCTTCAAGCCAGAGAAGCCATGCCGGTTCAAGGGTCCAGGATGTTGGGTGCGTTCTCTCATTGCACGGCTGTGGGTGACACGTTGGTTCTGGAGGACCTGGGTCTCATGGTTTCTCCAAGGTCTTGTCCTTGAAGGGAAGAATGCGAATGTGCAAGGTGCTACGATAAGTTACCCAGTTGCTGCAAGTGTTTGGCCCGCCATTTGGGGCATTGGAATGGCTCCCTTGCCATTAGCTTTGGTTGCGGTCCTAGGGAAGTTCCTCTGGCTTGGCAGGAGACCAGGAAGTATGCCTGCTGGTGAGTCTCCCTTGATCAGTCCAGGGGTTCTTCAGGTGCCCTTTGTCACGGGTCCCTACGAGCCGCTTTTGATGGAGGTCGTCTTATTCAGCCAAGGGCCCTTCCCTTATGGAAGATCTCTCCCCTTGAGGGCGTGTCCACTGTGTTTAATCATAAGGGCCAAACGCGTCTTTGTTCCCATAGAGGGCACTTGCTCTTAGGCTGAGGGGGCACAGTTGTCCTGAGGGTGTCTCAGGGGATCAGGAAGACATCCTTTTGCTGTGATGGAGGGCAGATTGCTCAGGAGAGGAATTTCAGGGCCCGAGACCAGGGGGTTGTTGGTCGGTGGCACTCTTTGTCCTGATGGCCGCACGCTCTGAAGGCGCCAGTGCCACGATGCTTTCACGTTTGCCTGCGGACACACAGGCAAGATGGACAGTAAATGAAATGTTGAGGAGAGATAGAACACACAATGCTGGGTGGTATCGCCCTTTCCCTCGGTGCGCCTGTGCACCCTCCTCAAGCATGCGTGTGTTCTCTCACCCCGAGCCAGGTGGAATGCCAGGGAAGGAATGCCAGCAGCAGCCTGGGGCCATCCGTATAATCCCTGATACCCGTTGAAGTGAGGACGGTGTGGCAAGGCGAGGCCAGCCGAAGGAGTCTCAGAGGGGTGTTGCGTGCATTCCATGAGGATCCTGCTTTAACCCTTGTTGCGGTAAGCGACACTTCTTTGCTAAACCTAAAGGTTTGGCGATGGGAACGTGTGCACCGGGGCTACACCCTCACCTTCTGGTCTTTTCTCGGGGAACACGAGCTTTGATGCCCTGAGAACTGGCTGCATTTCCTGACCCGTGGCTCGGCTCTGCTGGCCACTTCCGTACACTGATATGATTCAGCTCGCTGGCCGTCCCATGGTGGAATCTGCAACTTTGCATGTCCACCGTTTGAGCATGTGCTTGGATCGATGATGACTCCCACAAATGCATTCCTTGGAAATCTGAACAAAATGAGTGAGAAATCCCTACCGTCTCCTCGTTGGAACTGAGGTCCAGCACGTGGCTCCCCAAAGGAAAGTAGGGAGAGGTTCACGTTGCATTTGCGGCCGTGGGTGTCTACAGCCACGTTGTTCAAGTTGAGGGTTGTGGTCATCTCCTGGGGAGAAGAGCCATTGGGAAAGGAGCCTGGGATGCCAATCCAGGTGGGAAGGCTTGGGACAGCATGCCGTCTCTGGGTTCCTTGGTCTAGCCAGGACTGCTGTCCCCTGCCACGGTTCAGCATGCAGGTAGGAGAGGAAGCGTGAGCCATTGCTCGTCCTGCCACCTGCACTTGAGTTCTACAGGCTGCCCCCACCTGCTGGTCATTGCCTTGTGGCCTCAAAGAAACAGAAGTCTGTAGGCTCAGGGTCAGAACAGGATTCCAGGCCTAGGGCAGGCTTCTTTGTCATGTTCTGCTTGGGAGACCAGATGCAGTTTAGGTTTCTCCTGCTGAGGGGAGAAATCAAATGGGCCACTGTTCCTGGGAGTTTGGCCAATCTGATGGCTCCTCCTCGGGTTGTGTCCTGCTTGTGTGTGCTGTGTGAAGGGGCTGGAAAATGCCTTAGTCAAACTTGGTCACGGCAAGCTTCTTTGGTGAGGGGTGGCTCTGGCATCTTGCCGTGACACGTTGGGATCCCGGTGGAGAGAGAGTAAGGCAAGGCGAGTGAAAGAGACACGTGAGATGGCTGGCTAAGCCCACAGGTTTACTGGTGGGTGGATAGATCGACGGTGGCCATGGGGTTCCCGGAACACATTTGGGATTCCCTCAGGAGCATCTGGAGGCACGTGTAGGGAGGGAATACGGGAGCACATTTGTGGACGGTCCCGCCTCTTTCCTCTCCTTGGTCGATTTGCTTCATGGCGGGTTCTTGTGCCAGCGAATGGTTGCCTTCATGGCACAGTATGGTGTCTCCTCATGGGGGCCGATTTGGAGGCCTTGGGGTGTTTTGTCCCTGTCTGACCACGTTCCCCCTGTGTTGAAGATGTGAAGGTGTTCCTGAGGACAGCCAGGCATCGTTTCTATACCCGGCCCACATAGCGTTCCCTGAGGATTGGAGCTCTACCCGGAGGTCATTGGGTGCAACCGTGCAGAAACAAGGGAGTTGGCTGCCAAGGAAAGGCTGCAGGTTTAAGGGCAGGAGAGGATGTGTGGTGTGGGTGTCATTTTTCCTGCCACCCGCTGGTGTGTCGAGACTGTGGTATCCGGCGAGCCTGGCCACAGGCTAGACAAGTCATACCGGTTCAAGTGTCTAGGCTGTTGTCTGGGTTCTGTCGTTGCATGGCTGTGGGTAACAAGTTGCTTGTAGAGGACCTGGGCCTCAGGGATTCCCCAATGTCACGTCACTGATGGGCCCAGAGGGTGAAAGTACCAGACACCACTGCAAGTTACACAATTGCTGCAAGGGTTTGCCCCGCCACGTTGGGTGTCGGAATGGTTCCGATGCCATTAGCTTTGTGTGTGGGCCAAGGGTAGGTTGCCAGTCTTGGCAGCAGGCCAGGAAGTCTGGCTGCAGGTGAATCTCCATTGTTCAGTCCAGGAGTTCCTCTGGTGCGTTTTGTCACCGGTCCCTACAAGCTGCTTTTGTTGGAGGTCGTCCCATTTGGCCAAGGGCCGTTCCCTTGTGGAAGATCTCAGGGACCACATTTCCCCTTGCGGGTGAATCCATTGTGTGGAAGCGTATGCGCCAGGAGTGGTTTGGTTCCCCAGAGGGCAGTGGATTTTACGCTGAGTAATCCCAGTTCCCCTGAGGGTGTCTCAGCAGTTCAGGATGACATCCTTATGCTGTGTCGGCGGGGAGGTGGCTCAGGCAGGAAAGTTCAAGGCCCATACCGGGGCGTTGATGGACGGCCGTGCTCTTTGTGCTGATGCCCGTGTGCTCTGAAGACATCTGTGCCACGATGCATTCACGTTTGGCTGTGGACACACAGACATGATGGACCGCAAATGAAATGTTGAGGGGAGATATAGCGCACATCGGTGGGCGGTATCACCCTTTGCCTCTGTGCGCCCGTTCACTTTTCTCAAACATCCCTGTGTTCTGTCACCCTGAGGCATGTGGTGGAGTGCCAGGGAACAAACACCTGCAGCAGCATTGGGCCCTCTGTATAGTCCATGATACCTGGCGAAGTGAGGAGAGTGCGGCAAGGTGAGGCAAGTCAAGGCAAAAGAGTCTCAGAGTGGTTTTGGCGTGAAGTCCTTGAGGCTCCTCGTAGGAACCTTGTGGTGGTGAGTGGAACTTCTTTGCAGAAACCTAGATGTTTGGCCACGGGGACTTGTGCACTGAGACTACACCCTCACCTTCTTGGCTCTTGCAGGGGAACCCCAGATCTGATGCCATGATCCTTAGCTCCATTTGCAGCCCCGTGGGTCGCCTCTGGCCACTCCTGACTGCTGACATGATTGAGATCAGTGGCTGCCCCGCAGTGGAGCCTGCGACTTTGAACGTGCAGCCTTTGAGCAGGTGGATTGATGATGACTCCCATAAATGCACTGCTTGGAACTCTGAACAAATGAATGGATCTCAGGTTTCTCCGCGGTCATGTCACTGACGGGCCTGGGGGCGAAAATACAAGGCGCCAGGGCAAGTAACCCAGTTGCTGCAAGGGTTTGCCCTGCCAGTTTGGGCATTGGAATATCTCCAATGCCAATAGCTTTCTGTGTGATCCAAGGGCATCGCCTCTGGCTCGACAAGGTTCCTGGTAGAAACCTTGTGGGGGTAAACGGAACTTCTTTGAAGAAACGTAGAAGTTTGGCCACGGGGACTTGTGCCACGAGACTACACCGTCACATTCTGGGCTCTTCCTGGGGCACCCGAGCTCCGATGCCCTGAGACGTGGGTGCACTTCCTGCCCCGTGACTCGAGTCTGGCCGCTCCCTACTGCTGAGAGGATTGAGCTTGCTGACAGTCCGCGACTTTGCACGTCCAGCCTTTGAGCAGGAGCGTGGATCAGTGAGGACTCCCATAAATGCATTCCTTGGAAATCTAAACAGAATGAATGAGCAATACCTACCGTCTTCTCATCCTAACTGAGGTCCAGCACGTGGCTCCCAAAGGAAAATTAGGGAGAGGTCCATGTTGCATTTGCTACTGTGGGCGTGCGCAGCAACATTGTTCAAGTGGAGGGTGGCGGGCTTCTCGTGCAGAAAGAGCCATGTGGAAAGGAGCCTGGGATGTCCATCTACGTGGGAAGGCTAAGGACAACTTGACGTCTCTGGGCACCTGAGTCTAGCCAGAACTGCTATCCCCTGCCGCGGTCAGCGTGCGGGTGCGAAAGGAAGCGTGAGCCACTGGTACTCCTCTGGCTTGCCATTGAGATCTACAGGCCACCCTCAAGCTCAGGTCGTTGCCTTGTTCCCGCAAGGAAACAGAAGTCTCTGCACTCAGGGTCAGAGAAGGAGTCCTGGCCAGGCCAGGCGTCTATGTCATGTTCAGCTTGGGAGGTGGGATATAGTTT
Source organism: Balaenoptera borealis (assembly GCF_965194805.1). Lineage (NCBI taxonomy): Eukaryota > Metazoa > Chordata > Mammalia > Artiodactyla > Balaenopteridae > Balaenoptera > Balaenoptera borealis. The sequence goes on from NC_138866.1 coordinate 129,400,124, forward strand.
AGGTTTGCCCTGATGGTCGGGGGAAATCAAATGGGCCACTGTCCCCGGGATTTGGGCGACGCTGATGGCGCCTCCTTGGGTTGTGTCCTGCTTGTGTGTTGTGTGTGGAGAGTTTGGAAAGTGCCTTAGGCAAATCCAGGGGATATCAAGCTACTTAGGTGAGGGGTGGATTCGTTTGGATCCTGGTGGAGAGAGCAAGGCAAGGCGAGCGGGAAATACACGGGAGAGTGTTGGCTAAGCCCACAGGCTTACTGTTGGGTGGATAGATCGGTATGGGTGGAGATGTCGGTGGACATAGGGTTCCCGGAACTCTTTTGGGATATCTTCAGGAGCATTTGGAGCCCCGTGTAGGGAAGGAATACAGGTGCACATTCGTGGACCATCCCAACCTTTTCCTCTCCTTTCTCAATGTGCTTCACGGCGGGTCCTTGTTCCAGCGAATGGTGCCTTCACGGCACAGTATGGTGTCTTCTCACTGGGACCGATTTGGAGCCGTTGGGATGTTTTGTCCCTGTGTGGCCTCATTGCCCCTATGTTGAGGATGTTAAGGCGTTCCTTAGGACAGCCCAGCGTCATTGCTATACCAGGTCGGCATAGCATTCCCTGAGGTTTGGAGCTCTTCCCGGAGGTCTTTGGGCCCAACCATGCAGAAAGAAGGGAGTCGGCCGCCAAGGCAACGCTACAGGTTTAAGGGCTAGAGTGAATGTGTGCTGCAGGGGTCATTTTGTCCTGCCACCTTCTGGTGCTGCGAGCCTGTGATCTCCAGCATGCATGGCTTCAAGCCAGAGAAGCCATGCCGGTTCAAGGGTCCAGGATGTTGGGTGCGTTCTCTCATTGCACGGCTGTGGGTGACACGTTGGTTCTGGAGGACCTGGGTCTCATGGTTTCTCCAAGGTCTTGTCCTTGAAGGGAAGAATGCGAATGTGCAAGGTGCTACGATAAGTTACCCAGTTGCTGCAAGTGTTTGGCCCGCCATTTGGGGCATTGGAATGGCTCCCTTGCCATTAGCTTTGGTTGCGGTCCTAGGGAAGTTCCTCTGGCTTGGCAGGAGACCAGGAAGTATGCCTGCTGGTGAGTCTCCCTTGATCAGTCCAGGGGTTCTTCAGGTGCCCTTTGTCACGGGTCCCTACGAGCCGCTTTTGATGGAGGTCGTCTTATTCAGCCAAGGGCCCTTCCCTTATGGAAGATCTCTCCCCTTGAGGGCGTGTCCACTGTGTTTAATCATAAGGGCCAAACGCGTCTTTGTTCCCATAGAGGGCACTTGCTCTTAGGCTGAGGGGGCACAGTTGTCCTGAGGGTGTCTCAGGGGATCAGGAAGACATCCTTTTGCTGTGATGGAGGGCAGATTGCTCAGGAGAGGAATTTCAGGGCCCGAGACCAGGGGGTTGTTGGTCGGTGGCACTCTTTGTCCTGATGGCCGCACGCTCTGAAGGCGCCAGTGCCACGATGCTTTCACGTTTGCCTGCGGACACACAGGCAAGATGGACAGTAAATGAAATGTTGAGGAGAGATAGAACACACAATGCTGGGTGGTATCGCCCTTTCCCTCGGTGTGCCTGTGCACCCTCCTCAAGCATGCGTGTGTTCTCTCACCCCGAGCCAGGTGGAATGCCAGGGAAGGAATGCCAGCAGCAGCCTGGGGCCATCCGTATAATCCCTGATACCCGTTGAAGTGAGGACGGTGTGGCAAGGCGAGGCCAGCCGAAGGAGTCTCAGAGGGGTGTTGGCGTGCATTCCATGAGGATCCTGCTTTAACCCTTGTTGCGGTAAGCGACACTTCTTTGCTAAACCTAAAGGTTTGGCGATGGGAACGTGTGCACCGGGGCTACACCCTCACCTTCTGGTCTTTTCTCGGGGAACACGAGCTTTGATGCCCTGAGAACTGGCTGCATTTCCTGACCCGTGGCTCGGCTCTGGCCACTTCCGTACGCTGATATGATTCAGCTCGCTGGCCGTCCCATGGTGGAATCTGCAACTTTGCATGTCCACCGTTTGAGCATGTGCTTGGATCGATGATGACTCCCACAAATGCATTCCTTGGAAATCTGAACAAAATGAGTGAGAAATCCCTACCGTCTCCTCATTGGAACTGAGGTCCAGCACGTGGCTCCCCAAAGGAAAGTAGGGAGAGGTTCACGTTGCATTTGCGGCCGTGGGTGTCTACAGCCACGTTGTTCAAGTTGAGGGTTGTGGTCATCTCCTGGGGAGAAGAGCCATTGGGAAAGGAGCCTGGGATGCCAATCCAGGTGGGAAGGCTTGGGACAGCGTGCCGTCTCTGGGTTCCTTGGTCTAGCCAGGACTGCTGTCCCCTGCCACGGTTCAGCATGCAGGTAGGAGAGGAAGCGTGAGCCATTGCTCGTCCTGCCACCTGCACTTGAGTTCTACAGGCTGCCCCCACCTGCTGGTCATTGCCTTGTGGCCTCAAAGAAACAGAAGTCTGTAGGCTCAGGGTCAGAACAGGATTCCAGGCCTAGGGCAGGCTTCTTTGTCATGTTCTGCTTGGGAGACCAGATGCAGTTTAGGTTTCTCCTGCTGAGGGGAGAAATCAAATGGGCCACTGTTCCTGGGAGTTTGGCCAATCTGATGGCTCCTCCTCGGGTTGTGTCCTGCTTGTGTGTGCTGTGTGAAGGGGCTGGAAAATGCCTTAGTCAAACTTGGTCACGGCAAGCTTCTTTGGTGAGGGGTGGCTCTGGCATCTTGCCGTGACACGTTGGGATCCCGGTGGAGAGAGAGTAAGGCAAGGCGAGTGAAAGAGACACGTGAGATGGCTGGCTAAGCCCACAGGTTTACTGGTGGGTGGATAGATCGACGGTGGCCATGGGGTTCCCGGAACACATTTGGGATTCCCTCAGGAGCATCTGGAGGCACGTGTAGGGAGGGAATACGGGAGCACATTTGTGGACGGTCCCGCCTCTTTCCTCTCCTTGGTCGATTTGCTTCATGGCGGGTTCTTGTGCCAGCGAATGGTTGCCTTCATGGCACAGTATGGTGTCTCCTCATGGGGGCCGATTTGGAGGCCTTGGGGTGTTTTGTCCCTGTCTGACCACGTTCCCCCTGTGTTGAAGATGTGAAGGTGTTCCTGAGGACAGCCAGGCATCGTTTCTATACCCGGCCCACATAGCGTTCCCTGAGGATTGGAGCTCTACCCGGAGGTCATTGGGTGCAACCGTGCAGAAACAAGGGAGTTGGCTGCCAAGGAAAGGCTGCAGGTTTAAGGGCAGGAGAGGATGTGTGGTGTGGGTGTCATTTTTCCTGCCACCCGCTGGTGCGTCGAGACTGTGGTATCCGGCGAGCCTGGCCACAGGCTAGACAAGTCATACCGGTTCAAGTGTCTAGGCTGTTGTCTGGGTTCTGTCGTTGCATGGCTGTGGGTAACAAGTTGCTTGTAGAGGACCTGGGCCTCAGGGATTCCCCAATGTCACGTCACTGATGGGCCCAGAGGGTGAAAGTACCAGACACCACTGCAAGTTACACAATTGCTGCAAGGGTTTGCCCCGCCACGTTGGGTGTCGGAATGGTTCCGATGCCATTAGCTTTGTGTGTGGGCCAAGGGTAGGTTGCCAGTCTTGGCAGCAGGCCAGGAAGTCTGGCTGCAGGTGAATCTCCATTGTTCAGTCCAGGAGTTCCTCTGGTGCGTTTTGTCACCGGTCCCTACAAGCTGCTTTTGTTGGAGGTCGTCCCATTTGGCCAAGGGCCGTTCCCTTGTGGAAGATCTCAGGGACCACATTTCCCCTTGCGGGTGAATCCATTGTGTGGAAGCGTATGCGCCAGGAGTGGTTTGGTTCCCCAGAGGGCAGTGGATTTTACGCTGAGTAATCCCAGTTCCCCTGAGGGTGTCTCAGCAGTTCAGGATGACATCCTTATGCTGTGTCGGCGGGGAGGTGGCTCAGGCAGGAAAGTTCAAGGCCCATACCGGGGCGTTGATGGACGGCCGTGCTCTTTGTGCTGATGCCCGTGTGCTCTGAAGACATCTGTGCCACGATGCATTCACGTTTGGCTGTGGACACACAGACATGATGGACCGCAAATGAAATGTTGAGGGGAGATATAGCGCACATCGGTGGGCGGTATCACCCTTTGCCTCTGTGCGCCCGTTCACTTTTCTCAAACATCCCTGTGTTCTGTCACCCTGAGGCATGTGGTGGAGTGCCAGGGAACAAACACCTGCAGCAGCATTGGGCCCTCTGTATAGTCCATGATACCTGGCGAAGTGAGGAGAGTGCGGCAAGGTGAGGCAAGTCAAGGCAAAAGAGTCTCAGAGTGGTTTTGGCGTGAAGTCCTTGAGGCTCCTCGTAGGAACCTTGTGGTGGTGAGTGGAACTTCTTTGCAGAAACCTAGATGTTTGGCCACGGGGACTTGTGCACTGAGACTACACCCTCACCTTCTTGGCTCTTGCAGGGGAACCCCAGATCTGATGCCATGATCCTTAGCTCCATTTGCAGCCCCGTGGGTCGCCTCTGGCCACTCCTGACTGCTGACATGATTGAGATCAGTGGCTGCCCCGCAGTGGAGCCTGCGACTTTGAACGTGCAGCCTTTGAGCAGGTGGATTGATGATGACTCCCATAAATGCACTGCTTGGAACTCTGAACAAATGAATGGATCTCAGGTTTCTCCGCGGTCATGTCACTGACGGGCCTGGGGGCGAAAATACAAGGCGCCAGGGCAAGTAACCCAGTTGCTGCAAGGGTTTGCCCTGCCAGTTTGGGCATTGGAATATCTCCAATGCCAATAGCTTTCTGTGTGATCCAAGGGCATCGCCTCTGGCTCGACAAGGTTCCTGGTAGAAACCTTGTGGGGGTAAACGGAACTTCTTTGAAGAAACGTAGAAGTTTGGCCACGGGGACTTGTGCCACGAGACTACACCGTCACATTCTGGGCTCTTCCTGGGGCACCCGAGCTCCGATGCCCTGAGACGTGGGTGCACTTCCTGCCCCGTGGCTCGAGTCTGGCCGCTCCCTACTGCTGAGAGGATTGAGCTTGCTGACAGTCCGCGACTTTGCACGTCCAGCCTTTGAGCAGGAGCGTGGATCAGTGAGGACTCCCATAAATGCATTCCTTGGAAATCTAAACAGAATGAATGAGCAATACCTACCGTCTTCTCATCCTAACTGAGGTCCAGCACGTGGCTCCCAAAGGAAAATTAGGGAGAGGTCCATGTTGCATTTGCTACTGTGGGCGTGCGCAGCAACATTGTTCAAGTGGAGGGTGGCGGGCTTCTCGTGCAGAAAGAGCCATGTGGAAAGGAGCCTGGGATGTCCATCTACGTGGGAAGGCTAAGGACAACTTGACGTCTCTGGGCACCTGAGTCTAGCCAGAACTGCTATCCCCTGCCGCGGTCAGCGTGCGGGTGCGAAAGGAAGCGTGAGCCACTGGTACTCCTCTGGCTTGCCATTGAGATCTACAGGCCACCCTCAAGCTCAGGTCGTTGCCTTGTTCCCGCAAGGAAACAGAAGTCTCTGCACTCAGGGTCAGAGAAGGAGTCCTGGCCAGGCCAGGCGTCTATGTCATGTTCAGCTTGGGAGGTGGGATATAGTTTAGGTTTGCCCTGATGGTCGGGGGAAATCAAATGGGCCACTGTCCCCGGGATTTGGGCGACGCTGATGGCGCCTCCTTGGGTTGTGTCCTGCTTGTGTGTTGTGTGTGGAGAGTTTGGAAAGTGCCTTAGGCAAATCCAGGGGATATCAAGCTACTTAGGTGAGGGGTGGATTCGTTTGGATCCTGGTGGAGAGAGCAAGGCAAGGCGAGCGGGAAATACACGGGAGAGTGTTGGCTAAGCCCACAGGCTTACTGTTGGGTGGATAGATCGGTATGGGTGGAGATGTCGGTGGACATAGGGTTCCCGGAACTCTTTTGGGATATCTTCAGGAGCATTTGGAGCCCCGTGTAGGGAAGGAATACAGGTGCACATTCGTGGACCATCCCAACCTTTTCCTCTCCTTTCTCAATGTGCTTCACGGCGGGTCCTTGTTCCAGCGAATGGTGCCTTCACGGCACAGTATGGTGTCTTCTCACTGGGACCGATTTGGAGCCGTTGGGATGTTTTGTCCCTGTGTGGCCTCATTGCCCCTATGTTGAGGATGTTAAGGCGTTCCTTAGGACAGCCCAGCGTCATTGCTATACCAGGTCGGCATAGCATTCCCTGAGGTTTGGAGCTCTTCCCGGAGGTCTTTGGGCCCAACCATGCAGAAAGAAGGGAGTCGGCCGCCAAGGCAACGCTACAGGTTTAAGGGCTAGAGTGAATGTGTGCTGCAGGGGTCATTTTGTCCTGCCACCTTCTGGTGCTGCGAGCCTGTGATCTCCAGCATGCATGGCTTCAAGCCAGAGAAGCCATGCCGGTTCAAGGGTCCAGGATGTTGGGTGCGTTCTCTCATTGCACGGCTGTGGGTGACACGTTGGTTCTGGAGGACCTGGGTCTCATGGTTTCTCCAAGGTCTTGTCCTTGAAGGGAAGAATGCGAATGTGCAAGGTGCTACGATAAGTTACCCAGTTGCTGCAAGTGTTTGGCCCGCCATTTTGGGCATTGGAATGGCTCCCTTGCCATTAGCTTTGGTTGCGGTCCTAGGGAAGTTCCTCTGGCTTGGCAGGAGACCAGGAAGTATGCCTGCTGGTGAGTCTCCCTTGATCAGTCCAGGGGTTCTTCAGGTGCCCTTTGTCACGGGTCCCTACGAGCCGCTTTTGATGGAGGTCGTCTTATTCAGCCAAGGGCCCTTCCCTTATGGAAGATCTCTCCCCTTGAGGGCGTGTCCACTGTGTTTAATCATAAGGGCCAAACGCGTGTTTGTTCCCATAGAGGGCACTTGCTCTTAGGCTGAGGGGGCACAGTTGTCCTGAGGGTGTCTCAGGGGATCAGGAAGACATCCTTTTGCTGTGATGGAGGGCAGATTGCTCAGGAGAGGAATTTCAGGGCCCGAGACCAGGGGGTTGTTGGTCGGTGGCACTCTTTGTCCTGATGGCCGCACGCTCTGAAGGCGCCAGTGCCACGATGCTTTCACGTTTGCCTGCGGACACACAGGCAAGATGGACAGTAAATGAAATGTTGAGGAGAGATAGAACACACAATGCTGGGTGGTATCGCCCTTTCCCTCGGTGCGCCTGTGCACCCTCCTCAAGCATGCGTGTGTTCTCTCACCCCGAGCCAGGTGGAATGCCAGGGAAGGAATGCCAGCAGCAGCCTGGGGCCATCCGTATAATCCCTGATACCCGTTGAAGTGAGGACGGTGTGGCAAGGCGAGGCCAGCCGAAGGAGTCTCAGAGGGGTGTTGGCGTGCATTCCATGAGGATCCTGCTTTAACCCTTGTTGCGGTAAGCGACACTTCTTTGCTAAACCTAAAGGTTTGGCGATGGGAACGTGTGCACCGGGGCTACACCCTCACCTTCTGGTCTTTTCTCGGGGAGCACGAGCTTTGATGCCCTGAGAACTGGCTGCATTTCCTGACCCGTGGCTCGGCTCTGCTGGCCACTTCCGTACGCTGATATGATTCAGCTCGCTGGCCGTCCCATGGTGGAATCTGCAACTTTGCATGTCCACCGTTTGAGCATGTGCTTGGATCGATGATGACTCCCACAAATGCATTCCTTGGAAATCTGAACAAAATGAGTGAGAAATCCCTACCGTCTCCTCGTTGGAACTGAGGTCCAGCACGTGGCTCCCCAAAGGAAAGTAGGGAGAGGTTCACGTTGCATTTGCGGCCGTGGGTGTCTACAGCCACGTTGTTCAAGTTGAGGGTTGTGGTCATCTCCTGGGGAGAAGAGCCATTGGGAAAGGAGCCTGGGATGCCAATCCAGGTGGGAAGGCTTGGGACAGCATGCCGTCTCTGGGTTCCTTGGTCTAGCCAGGACTGCTGTCCCCTGCCACGGTTCAGCATGCAGGTAGGAGAGGAAGCGTGAGCCATTGCTCGTCCTGCCACCTGCACTTGAGTTCTACAGGCTGCCCCCACCTGCTGGTCATTGCCTTGTGGCCTCAAAGAAACAGAAGTCTGTAGGCTCAGGGTCAGAACAGGATTCCAGGCCTAGGGCAGGCTTCTTTGTCATGTTCTGCTTGGGAGACCAGATGCAGTTTAGGTTTCTCCTGCTGAGGGGAGAAATCAAATGGGCCACTGTTCCTGGGAGTTTGGCCAATCTGATGGCTCCTCCTCGGGTTGTGTCCTGCTTGTGTGTGCTGTGTGAAGGGGCTGGAAAATGCCTTAGTCAAACTTGGTCACGGCAAGCTTCTTTGGTGAGGGGTGGCTCTGGCATCTTGCCGTGACACGTTGGGATCCCGGTGGAGAGAGAGTAAGGCAAGGCGAGTGAAAGAGACACGTGAGATGGCTGGCTAAGCCCACAGGTTTACTGGTGGGTGGATAGATCGACGGTGGCCATGGGGTTCCCGGAACACATTTGGGATTCCCTCAGGAGCATCTGGAGGCACGTGTAGGGAGGGAATACGGGAGCACATTTGTGGACGGTCCCGCCTCTTTCCTCTCCTTGGTCGATTTGCTTCATGGCGGGTTCTTGTGCCAGCGAATGGTTGCCTTCATGGCACAGTATGGTGTCTCCTCATGGGGGCCGATTTGGAGGCCTTGGGGTGTTTTGTCCCTGTCTGACCACGTTCCCCCTGTGTTGAAGATGTGAAGGTGTTCCTGAGGACAGCCAGGCATCGTTTCTATACCCGGCCCACATAGCGTTCCCTGAGGATTGGAGCTCTACCCGGAGGTCATTGGGTGCAACCGTGCAGAAACAAGGGAGTTGGCTGCCAAGGAAAGGCTGCAGGTTTAAGGGCAGGAGAGGATGTGTGGTGTGGGTGTCATTTTTCCTGCCACCCGCTGGTGCGTCGAGACTGTGGTATCCGGCGAGCCTGGCCACAGGCTAGACAAGTCATACCGGTTCAAGTGTCTAGGCTGTTGTCTGGGTTCTGTCGTTGCATGGCTGTGGGTAACAAGTTGCTTGTAGAGGACCTGGGCCTCAGGGATTCCCCAATGTCACGTCACTGATGGGCCCAGAGGGTGAAAGTACCAGACACCACTGCAAGTTACACAATTGCTGCAAGGGTTTGCCCCGCCACGTTGGGTGTCGGAATGGTTCCGATGCCATTAGCTTTGTGTGTGGGCCAAGGGTAGGTTGCCAGTCTTGGCAGCAGGCCAGGAAGTCTGGCTGCAGGTGAATCTCCATTGTTCAGTCCAGGAGTTCCTCTGGTGCGTTTTGTCACCGGTCCCTACAAGCTGCTTTTGTTGGAGGTCGTCCCATTTGGCCAAGGGCCGTTCCCTTGTGGAAGATCTCAGGGACCACATTTCCCCTTGCGGGTGAATCCATTGTGTGGAAGCGTATGCGCCAGGAGTGGTTTGGTTCCCCAGAGGGCAGTGGATTTTACGCTGAGTAATCCCAGTTCCCCTGAGGGTGTCTCAGCAGTTCAGGATGACATCCTTATGCTGTGTCGGCGGGGAGGTGGCTCAGGCAGGAAAGTTCAAGGCCCATACCGGGGCGTTGATGGACGGCCGTGCTCTTTGTGCTGATGCCCGTGTGCTCTGAAGACATCTGTGCCACGATGCATTCACGTTTGGCTGTGGACACACAGACATGATGGACCGCAAATGAAATGTTGAGGGGAGATATAGCGCACATCGGTGGGCGGTATCACCCTTTGCCTCTGTGCGCCCGTTCACTTTTCTCAAACATCCCTGTGTTCTGTCACCCTGAGGCATGTGGTGGAGTGCCAGGGAACAAACACCTGCAGCAGCATTGGGCCCTCTGTATAGTCCATGATACCTGGCGAAGTGAGGAGAGTGCGGCAAGGTGAGGCAAGTCAAGGCAAAAGAGTCTCAGAGTGGTTTTGGCGTGAAGTCCTTGAGGCTCCTCGTAGGAACCTTGTGGTGGTGAGTGGAACTTCTTTGCAGAAACCTAGATGTTTGGCCACGGGGACTTGTGCACTGAGACTACACCCTCACCTTCTTGGCTCTTGCAGGGGAACCCCAGATCTGATGCCATGATCCTTAGCTCCATTTGCAGCCCCGTGGGTCGCCTCTGGCCACTCCTGACTGCTGACATGATTGAGATCAGTGGCTGCCCCGCAGTGGAGCCTGCGACTTTGAACGTGCAGCCTTTGAGCAGGTGGATTGATGATGACTCCCATAAATGCACTGCTTGGAACTCTGAACAAATGAATGGATCTCAGGTTTCTCCGCGGTCATGTCACTGACGGGCCTGGGGGCGAAAATACAAGGCGCCAGGGCAAGTAACCCAGTTGCTGCAAGGGTTTGCCCTGCCAGTTTGGGCATTGGAATATCTCCAATGCCAATAGCTTTCTGTGTGATCCAAGGGCATCGCCTCTGGCTCGACAAGGTTCCTGGTAGAAACCTTGTGGGGGTAAACGGAACTTCTTTGAAGAAACGTAGAAGTTTGGCCACGGGGACTTGTGCCACGAGACTACACCGTCACATTCTGGGCTCTTCCTGGGGCACCCGAGCTCCGATGCCCTGAGACGTGGGTGCACTTCCTGCCCCGTGGCTCGAGTCTGGCCGCTCCCTACTGCTGAGAGGATTGAGCTTGCTGACAGTCCGCGACTTTGCACGTCCAGCCTTTGAGCAGGAGCGTGGATCAGTGAGGACTCCCATAAATGCATTCCTTGGAAATCTAAACAGAATGAATGAGCAATACCTACCGTCTTCTCATCCTAACTGAGGTCCAGCACGTGGCTCCCAAAGGAAAATTAGGGAGAGGTCCATGTTGCATTTGCTACTGTGGGCGTGCGCAGCAACATTGTTCAAGTGGAGGGTGGCGGGCTTCTCGTGCAGAAAGAGCCATGTGGAAAGGAGCCTGGGATGTCCATCTACGTGGGAAGGCTAAGGACAACTTGACGTCTCTGGGCACCTGAGTCTAGCCAGAACTGCTATCCCCTGCCGCGGTCAGCGTGCGGGTGCGAAAGGAAGCGTGAGCCACTGGTACTCCTCTGGCTTGCCATTGAGATCTACAGGCCACCCTCAAGCTCAGGTCGTTGCCTTGTTCCCGCAAGGAAACAGAAGTCTCTGCACTCAGGGTCAGAGAAGGAGTCCTGGCCAGGCCAGGCGTCTATGTCATGTTCAGCTTGGGAGGTGGGATATAGTTTAGGTTTGCCCTGATGGTCGGGGGAAATCAAATGGGCCACTGTCCCCGGGATTTGGGCGACGCTGATGGCGCCTCCTTGGGTTGTGTCCTGCTTGTGTGTTGTGTGTGGAGAGTTTGGAAAGTGCCTTAGGCAAATCCAGGGGATATCAAGCTACTTAGGTGAGGGGTGGATTCGTTTGGATCCTGGTGGAGAGAGCAAGGCAAGGCGAGCGGGAAATACACGGGAGAGTGTTGGCTAAGCCCACAGGCTTACTGTTGGGTGGATAGATCGGTATGGGTGGAGATGTCGGTGGACATAGGGTTCCCGGAACTCTTTTGGGATATCTTCAGGAGCATTTGGAGCCCCGTGTAGGGAAGGAATACAGGTGCACATTCGTGGACCATCCCAACCTTTTCCTCTCCTTTCTCAATGTGCTTCACGGCGGGTCCTTGTTCCAGCGAATGGTGCCTTCACGGCACAGTATGGTGTCTTCTCACTGGGACCGATTTGGAGCCGTTGGGATGTTTTGTCCCTGTGTGGCCTCATTGCCCCTATGTTGAGGATGTTAAGGCGTTCCTTAGGACAGCCCAGCGTCATTGCTATACCAGGTCGGCATAGCATTCCCTGAGGTTTGGAGCTCTTCCCGGAGGTCTTTGGGCCCAACCATGCAGAAAGAAGGGAGTCGGCCGCCAAGGCAACGCTACAGGTTTAAGGGCTAGAGTGAATGTGTGCTGCAGGGGTCATTTTGTCCTGCCACCTTCTGGTGCTGCGAGCCTGTGATCTCCAGCATGCATGGCTTCAAGCCAGAGAAGCCATGCCGGTTCAAGGGTCCAGGATGTTGGGTGCGTTCTCTCATTGCACGGCTGTGGGTGACACGTTGGTTCTGGAGGACCTGGGTCTCATGGTTTCTCCAAGGTCTTGTCCTTGAAGGGAAGAATGCGAATGTGCAAGGTGCTACGATAAGTTACCCAGTTGCTGCAAGTGTTTGGCCCGCCATTTTGGGCATTGGAATGGCTCCCTTGCCATTAGCTTTGGTTGCGGTCCTAGGGAAGTTCCTCTGGCTTGGCAGGAGACCAGGAAGTATGCCTGCTGGTGAGTCTCCCTTGATCAGTCCAGGGGTTCTTCAGGTGCCCTTTGTCACGGGTCCCTACGAGCCGCTTTTGATGGAGGTCGTCTTATTCAGCCAAGGGCCCTTCCCTTATGGAAGATCTCTCCCCTTGAGGGCGTGTCCACTGTGTTTAATCATAAGGGCCAAACGCGTGTTTGTTCCCATAGAGGGCACTTGCTCTTAGGCTGAGGGGGCACAGTTGTCCTGAGGGTGTCTCAGGGGATCAGGAAGACATCCTTTTGCTGTGATGGAGGGCAGATTGCTCAGGAGAGGAATTTCAGGGCCCGAGACCAGGGGGTTGTTGGTCGGTGGCACTCTTTGTCCTGATGGCCGCACGCTCTGAAGGCGCCAGTGCCACGATGCTTTCACGTTTGCCTGCGGACACACAGGCAAGATGGACAGTAAATGAAATGTTGAGGAGAGATAGAACACACAATGCTGGGTGGTATCGCCCTTTCCCTCGGTGCGCCTGTGCACCCTCCTCAAGCATGCGTGTGTTCTCTCACCCCGAGCCAGGTGGAATGCCAGGGAAGGAATGCCAGCAGCAGCCTGGGGCCATCCGTATAATCCCTGATACCCGTTGAAGTGAGGACGGTGTGGCAAGGCGAGGCCAGCCGAAGGAGTCTCAGAGGGGTGTTGGCGTGCATTCCATGAGGATCCTGCTTTAACCCTTGTTGCGGTAAGCGACACTTCTTTGCTAAACCTAAAGGTTTGGCGATGGGAACGTGTGCACCGGGGCTACACCCTCACCTTCTGGTCTTTTCTCGGGGAGCACGAGCTTTGATGCCCTGAGAACTGGCTGCATTTCCTGACCCGTGGCTCGGCTCTGCTGGCCACTTCCGTACGCTGATATGATTCAGCTCGCTGGCCGTCCCATGGTGGAATCTGCAACTTTGCATGTCCACCGTTTGAGCATGTGCTTGGATCGATGATGACTCCCACAAATGCATTCCTTGGAAATCTGAACAAAATGAGTGAGAAATCCCTACCGTCTCCTCGTTGGAACTGAGGTCCAGCACGTGGCTCCCCAAAGGAAAGTAGGGAGAGGTTCACGTTGCATTTGCGGCCGTGGGTGTCTACAGCCACGTTGTTCAAGTTGAGGGTTGTGGTCATCTCCTGGGGAGAAGAGCCATTGGGAAAGGAGCCTGGGATGCCAATCCAGGTGGGAAGGCTTGGGACAGCATGCCGTCTCTGGGTTCCTTGGTCTAGCCAGGACTGCTGTCCCCTGCCACGGTTCAGCATGCAGGTAGGAGAGGAAGCGTGAGCCATTGCTCGTCCTGCCACCTGCACTTGAGTTCTACAGGCTGCCCCCACCTGCTGGTCATTGCCTTGTGGCCTCAAAGAAACAGAAGTCTGTAGGCTCAGGGTCAGAACAGGATTCCAGGCCTAGGGCAGGCTTCTTTGTCATGTTCTGCTTGGGAGACCAGATGCAGTTTAGGTTTCTCCTGCTGAGGGGAGAAATCAAATGGGCCACTGTTCCTGGGAGTTTGGCCAATCTGATGGCTCCTCCTCGGGTTGTGTCCTGCTTGTGTGTGCTGTGTGAAGGGGCTGGAAAATGCCTTAGTCAAACTTGGTCACGGCAAGCTTCTTTGGTGAGGGGTGGCTCTGGCATCTTGCCGTGACACGTTGGGATCCCGGTGGAGAGAGAGTAAGGCAAGGCGAGTGAAAGAGACACGTGAGATGGCTGGCTAAGCCCACAGGTTTACTGGTGGGTGGATAGATCGACGGTGGCCATGGGGTTCCCGGAACACATTTGGGATTCCCTCAGGAGCATCTGGAGGCACGTGTAGGGAGGGAATACGGGAGCACATTTGTGGACGGTCCCGCCTCTTTCCTCTCCTTGGTCGATTTGCTTCATGGCGGGTTCTTGTGCCAGCGAATGGTTGCCTTCATGGCACAGTATGGTGTCTCCTCATGGGGGCCGATTTGGAGGCCTTGGGGTGTTTTGTCCCTGTCTGACCACGTTCCCCCTGTGTTGAAGATGTGAAGGTGTTCCTGAGGACAGCCAGGCATCGTTTCTATACCCGGCCCACATAGCGTTCCCTGAGGATTGGAGCTCTACCCGGAGGTCATTGGGTGCAACCGTGCAGAAACAAGGGAGTTGGCTGCCAAGGAAAGGCTGCAGGTTTAAGGGCAGGAGAGGATGTGTGGTGTGGGTGTCATTTTTCCTGCCACCCGCTGGTGCGTCGAGACTGTGGTATCCGGCGAGCCTGGCCACAGGCTAGACAAGTCATACCGGTTCAAGTGTCTAGGCTGTTGTCTGGGTTCTGTCGTTGCATGGCTGTGGGTAACAAGTTGCTTGTAGAGGACCTGGGCCTCAGGGATTCCCCAATGTCACGTCACTGATGGGCCCAGAGGGTGAAAGTACCAGACACCACTGCAAGTTACACAATTGCTGCAAGGGTTTGCCCCGCCACGTTGGGTGTCGGAATGGTTCCGATGCCATTAGCTTTGTGTGTGGGCCAAGGGTAGGTTGCCAGTCTTGGCAGCAGGCCAGGAAGTCTGGCTGCAGGTGAATCTCCATTGTTCAGTCCAGGAGTTCCTCTGGTGCGTTTTGTCACCGGTCCCTACAAGCTGCTTTTGTTGGAGGTCGTCCCATTTGGCCAAGGGCCGTTCCCTTGTGGAAGATCTCAGGGACCACATTTCCCCTTGCGGGTGAATCCATTGTGTGGAAGCGTATGCGCCAGGAGTGGTTTGGTTCCCCAGAGGGCAGTGGATTTTACGCTGAGTAATCCCAGTTCCCCTGAGGGTGTCTCAGCAGTTCAGGATGACATCCTTATGCTGTGTCGGCGGGGAGGTGGCTCAGGCAGGAAAGTTCAAGGCCCATACCGGGGCGTTGATGGACGGCCGTGCTCTTTGTGCTGATGCCCGTGTGCTCTGAAGACATCTGTGCCACGATGCATTCACGTTTGGCTGTGGACACACAGACATGATGGACCGCAAATGAAATGTTGAGGGGAGATATAGCGCACATCGGTGGGCGGTATCACCCTTTGCCTCTGTGCGCCCGTTCACTTTTCTCAAACATCCCTGTGTTCTGTCACCCTGAGGCATGTGGTGGAGTGCCAGGGAACAAACACCTGCAGCAGCATTGGGCCCTCTGTATAGTCCATGATACCTGGCGAAGTGAGGAGAGTGCGGCAAGGTGAGGCAAGTCAAGGCAAAAGAGTCTCAGAGTGGTTTTGGCGTGAAGTCCTTGAGGCTCCTCGTAGGAACCTTGTGGTGGTGAGTGGAACTTCTTTGCAGAAACCTAGATGTTTGGCCACGGGGACTTGTGCACTGAGACTACACCCTCACCTTCTTGGCTCTTGCAGGGGAACCCCAGATCTGATGCCATGATCCTTAGCTCCATTTGCAGCCCCGTGGGTCGCCTCTGGCCACTCCTGACTGCTGACATGATTGAGATCGGTGGCTGCCCCGCAGTGGAGCCTGCGACTTTGAACGTGCAGCCTTTGAGCAGGTGGATTGATGATGACTCCCATAAATGCACTGCTTGGAACTCTGAACAAATGAATGGATCTCAGGTTTCTCCGCGGTCATGTCACTGACGGGCCTGGGGGCGAAAATACAAGGCGCCAGGGCAAGTAACCCAGTTGCTGCAAGGGTTTGCCCTGCCAGTTTGGGCATTGGAATATCTCCAATGCCAATAGCTTTCTGTGTGATCCAAGGGCATCGCCTCTGGCTCGACAAGGTTCCTGGTAGAAACCTTGTGGGGGTAAACGGAACTTCTTTGAAGAAACGTAGAAGTTTGGCCACGGGGACTTGTGCCACGAGACTACACCGTCACATTCTGGGCTCTTCCTGGGGCACCCGAGCTCCGATGCCCTGAGACGTGGGTGCACTTCCTGCCCCGTGGCTCGAGTCTGGCCGCTCCCTACTGCTGAGAGGATTGAGCTTGCTGACAGTCCGCGACTTTGCACGTCCAGCCTTTGAGCAGGAGCGTGGATCAGTGAGGACTCCCATAAATGCATTCCTTGGAAATCTAAACAGAATGAATGAGCAATACCTACCGTCTTCTCATCCTAACTGAGGTCCAGCACGTGGCTCCCAAAGGAAAATTAGGGAGAGGTCCATGTTGCATTTGCTACTGTGGGCGTGCGCAGCAACATTGTTCAAGTGGAGGGTGGCGGGCTTCTCGTGCAGAAAGAGCCATGTGGAAAGGAGCCTGGGATGTCCATCTACGTGGGAAGGCTAAGGACAACTTGACGTCTCTGGGCACCTGAGTCTAGCCAGAACTGCTATCCCCTGCCGCGGTCAGCGTGCGGGTGCGAAAGGAAGCGTGAGCCACTGGTACTCCTCTGGCTTGCCATTGAGATCTACAGGCCACCCTCAAGCTCAGGTCGTTGCCTTGTTCCCGCAAGGAAACAGAAGTCTCTGCACTCAGGGTCAGAGAAGGAGTCCTGGCCAGGCCAGGCGTCTATGTCATGTTCAGCTTGGGAGGTGGGATATAGTTTAGGTTTGCCCTGATGGTCGGGGGAAATCAAATGGGCCACTGTCCCCGGGATTTGGGCGACGCTGATGGCGCCTCCTTGGGTTGTGTCCTGCTTGTGTGTTGTGTGTGGAGAGTTTGGAAAGTGCCTTAGGCAAATCCAGGGGATATCAAGCTACTTAGGTGAGGGGTGGATTCGTTTGGATCCTGGTGGAGAGAGCAAGGCAAGGCGAGCGGGAAATACACGGGAGAGTGTTGGCTAAGCCCACAGGCTTACTGTTGGGTGGATAGATCGGTATGGGTGGAGATGTCGGTGGACATAGGGTTCCCGGAACTCTTTTGGGATATCTTCAGGAGCATTTGGAGCCCCGTGTAGGGAAGGAATACAGGTGCACATTCGTGGACCATCCCAACCTTTTCCTCTCCTTTCTCAATGTGCTTCACGGCGGGTCCTTGTTCCAGCGAATGGTGCCTTCACGGCACAGTATGGTGTCTTCTCACTGGGACCGATTTGGAGCCGTTGGGATGTTTTGTCCCTGTGTGGCCTCATTGCCCCTATGTTGAGGATGTTAAGGCGTTCCTTAGGACAGCCCAGCGTCATTGCTATACCAGGTCGGCATAGCATTCCCTGAGGTTTGGAGCTCTTCCCGGAGGTCTTTGGGCCCAACCATGCAGAAAGAAGGGAGTCGGCCGCCAAGGCAACGCTACAGGTTTAAGGGCTAGAGTGAATGTGTGCTGCAGGGGTCATTTTGTCCTGCCACCTTCTGGTGCTGCGAGCCTGTGATCTCCAGCATGCATGGCTTCAAGCCAGAGAAGCCATGCCGGTTCAAGGGTCCAGGATGTTGGGTGCGTTCTCTCATTGCACGGCTGTGGGTGACACGTTGGTTCTGGAGGACCTGGGTCTCATGGTTTCTCCAAGGTCTTGTCCTTGAAGGGAAGAATGCGAATGTGCAAGGTGCTACGATAAGTTACCCAGTTGCTGCAAGTGTTTGGCCCGCCATTTTGGGCATTGGAATGGCTCCCTTGCCATTAGCTTTGGTTGCGGTCCTAGGGAAGTTCCTCTGGCTTGGCAGGAGACCAGGAAGTATGCCTGCTGGTGAGTCTCCCTTGATCAGTCCAGGGGTTCTTCAGGTGCCCTTTGTCACGGGTCCCTACGAGCCGCTTTTGATGGAGGTCGTCTTATTCAGCCAAGGGCCCTTCCCTTATGGAAGATCTCTCCCCTTGAGGGCGTGTCCACTGTGTTTAATCATAAGGGCCAAACGCGTGTTTGTTCCCATAGAGGGCACTTGCTCTTAGGCTGAGGGGGCACAGTTGTCCTGAGGGTGTCTCAGGGGATCAGGAAGACATCCTTTTGCTGTGATGGAGGGCAGATTGCTCAGGAGAGGAATTTCAGGGCCCGAGACCAGGGGGTTGTTGGTCGGTGGCACTCTTTGTCCTGATGGCCGCACGCTCTGAAGGCGCCAGTGCCACGATGCTTTCACGTTTGCCTGCGGACACACAGGCAAGATGGACAGTAAATGAAATGTTGAGGAGAGATAGAACACACAATGCTGGGTGGTATCGCCCTTTCCCTCGGTGCGCCTGTGCACCCTCCTCAAGCATGCGTGTGTTCTCTCACCCCGAGCCAGGTGGAATGCCAGGGAAGGAATGCCAGCAGCAGCCTGGGGCCATCCGTATAATCCCTGATACCCGTTGAAGTGAGGACGGTGTGGCAAGGCGAGGCCAGCCGAAGGAGTCTCAGAGGGGTGTTGGCGTGCATTCCATGAGGATCCTGCTTTAACCCTTGTTGCGGTAAGCGACACTTCTTTGCTAAACCTAAAGGTTTGGCGATGGGAACGTGTGCACCGGGGCTACACCCTCACCTTCTGGTCTTTTCTCGGGGAGCACGAGCTTTGATGCCCTGAGAACTGGCTGCATTTCCTGACCCGTGGCTCGGCTCTGCTGGCCACTTCCGTACGCTGATATGATTCAGCTCGCTGGCCGTCCCATGGTGGAATCTGCAACTTTGCATGTCCACCGTTTGAGCATGTGCTTGGATCGATGATGACTCCCACAAATGCATTCCTTGGAAATCTGAACAAAATGAGTGAGAAATCCCTACCGTCTCCTCGTTGGAACTGAGGTCCAGCACGTGGCTCCCCAAAGGAAAGTAGGGAGAGGTTCACGTTGCATTTGCGGCCGTGGGTGTCTACAGCCACGTTGTTCAAGTTGAGGGTTGTGGTCATCTCCTGGGGAGAAGAGCCATTGGGAAAGGAGCCTGGGATGCCAATCCAGGTGGGAAGGCTTGGGACAGCATGCCGTCTCTGGGTTCCTTGGTCTAGCCAGGACTGCTGTCCCCTGCCACGGTTCAGCATGCAGGTAGGAGAGGAAGCGTGAGCCATTGCTCGTCCTGCCACCTGCACTTGAGTTCTACAGGCTGCCCCCACCTGCTGGTCATTGCCTTGTGGCCTCAAAGAAACAGAAGTCTGTAGGCTCAGGGTCAGAACAGGATTCCAGGCCTAGGGCAGGCTTCTTTGTCATGTTCTGCTTGGGAGACCAGATGCAGTTTAGGTTTCTCCTGCTGAGGGGAGAAATCAAATGGGCCACTGTTCCTGGGAGTTTGGCCAATCTGATGGCTCCTCCTCGGGTTGTGTCCTGCTTGTGTGTGCTGTGTGAAGGGGCTGGAAAATGCCTTAGTCAAACTTGGTCACGGCAAGCTTCTTTGGTGAGGGGTGGCTCTGGCATCTTGCCGTGACACGTTGGGATCCCGGTGGAGAGAGAGTAAGGCAAGGCGAGTGAAAGAGACACGTGAGATGGCTGGCTAAGCCCACAGGTTTACTGGTGGGTGGATAGATCGACGGTGGCCATGGGGTTCCCGGAACACATTTGGGATTCCCTCAGGAGCATCTGGAGGCACGTGTAGGGAGGGAATACGGGAGCACATTTGTGGACGGTCCCGCCTCTTTCCTCTCCTTGGTCGATTTGCTTCATGGCGGGTTCTTGTGCCAGCGAATGGTTGCCTTCATGGCACAGTATGGTGTCTCCTCATGGGGGCCGATTTGGAGGCCTTGGGGTGTTTTGTCCCTGTCTGACCACGTTCCCCCTGTGTTGAAGATGTGAAGGTGTTCCTGAGGACAGCCAGGCATCGTTTCTATACCCGGCCCACATAGCGTTCCCTGAGGATTGGAGCTCTACCCGGAGGTCATTGGGTGCAACCGTGCAGAAACAAGGGAGTTGGCTGCCAAGGAAAGGCTGCAGGTTTAAGGGCAGGAGAGGATGTGTGGTGTGGGTGTCATTTTTCCTGCCACCCGCTGGTGCGTCGAGACTGTGGTATCCGGCGAGCCTGGCCACAGGCTAGACAAGTCATACCGGTTCAAGTGTCTAGGCTGTTGTCTGGGTTCTGTCGTTGCATGGCTGTGGGTAACAAGTTGCTTGTAGAGGACCTGGGCCTCAGGGATTCCCCAATGTCACGTCACTGATGGGCCCAGAGGGTGAAAGTACCAGACACCACTGCAAGTTACACAATTGCTGCAAGGGTTTGCCCCGCCACGTTGGGTGTCGGAATGGTTCCGATGCCATTAGCTTTGTGTGTGGGCCAAGGGTAGGTTGCCAGTCTTGGCAGCAGGCCAGGAAGTCTGGCTGCAGGTGAATCTCCATTGTTCAGTCCAGGAGTTCCTCTGGTGCGTTTTGTCACCGGTCCCTACAAGCTGCTTTTGTTGGAGGTCGTCCCATTTGGCCAAGGGCCGTTCCCTTGTGGAAGATCTCAGGGACCACATTTCCCCTTGCGGGTGAATCCATTGTGTGGAAGCGTATGCGCCAGGAGTGGTTTGGTTCCCCAGAGGGCAGTGGATTTTACGCTGAGTAATCCCAGTTCCCCTGAGGGTGTCTCAGCAGTTCAGGATGACATCCTTATGCTGTGTCGGCGGGGAGGTGGCTCAGGCAGGAAAGTTCAAGGCCCATACCGGGGCGTTGATGGACGGCCGTGCTCTTTGTGCTGATGCCCGTGTGCTCTGAAGACATCTGTGCCACGATGCATTCACGTTTGGCTGTGGACACACAGACATGATGGACCGCAAATGAAATGTTGAGGGGAGATATAGCGCACATCGGTGGGCGGTATCACCCTTTGCCTCTGTGCGCCCGTTCACTTTTCTCAAACATCCCTGTGTTCTGTCACCCTGAGGCATGTGGTGGAGTGCCAGGGAACAAACACCTGCAGCAGCATTGGGCCCTCTGTATAGTCCATGATACCTGGCGAAGTGAGGAGAGTGCGGCAAGGTGAGGCAAGTCAAGGCAAAAGAGTCTCAGAGTGGTTTTGGCGTGAAGTCCTTGAGGCTCCTCGTAGGAACCTTGTGGTGGTGAGTGGAACTTCTTTGCAGAAACCTAGATGTTTGGCCACGGGGACTTGTGCACTGAGACTACACCCTCACCTTCTTGGCTCTTGCAGGGGAACCCCAGATCTGATGCCATGATCCTTAGCTCCATTTGCAGCCCCGTGGGTCGCCTCTGGCCACTCCTGACTGCTGACATGATTGAGATCGGTGGCTGCCCCGCAGTGGAGCCTGCGACTTTGAACGTGCAGCCTTTGAGCAGGTGGATTGATGATGACTCCCATAAATGCACTGCTTGGAACTCTGAACAAATGAATGGATCTCAGGTTTCTCCGCGGTCATGTCACTGACGGGCCTGGGGGCGAAAATACAAGGCGCCAGGGCAAGTAACCCAGTTGCTGCAAGGGTTTGCCCTGCCAGTTTGGGCATTGGAATATCTCCAATGCCAATAGCTTTCTGTGTGATCCAAGGGCATCGCCTCTGGCTCGACAAGGTTCCTGGTAGAAACCTTGTGGGGGTAAACGGAACTTCTTTGAAGAAACGTAGAAGTTTGGCCACGGGGACTTGTGCCACGAGACTACACCGTCACATTCTGGGCTCTTCCTGGGGCACCCGAGCTCCGATGCCCTGAGACGTGGGTGCACTTCCTGCCCCGTGGCTCGAGTCTGGCCGCTCCCTACTGCTGAGAGGATTGAGCTTGCTGACAGTCCGCGACTTTGCACGTCCAGCCTTTGAGCAGGAGCGTGGATCAGTGAGGACTCCCATAAATGCATTCCTTGGAAATCTAAACAGAATGAATGAGCAATACCTACCGTCTTCTCATCCTAACTGAGGTCCAGCACGTGGCTCCCAAAGGAAAATTAGGGAGAGGTCCATGTTGCATTTGCTACTGTGGGCGTGCGCAGCAACATTGTTCAAGTGGAGGGTGGCGGGCTTCTCGTGCAGAAAGAGCCATGTGGAAAGGAGCCTGGGATGTCCATCTACGTGGGAAGGCTAAGGACAACTTGACGTCTCTGGGCACCTGAGTCTAGCCAGAACTGCTATCCCCTGCCGCGGTCAGCGTGCGGGTGCGAAAGGAAGCGTGAGCCACTGGTACTCCTCTGGCTTGCCATTGAGATCTACAGGCCACCCTCAAGCTCAGGTCGTTGCCTTGTTCCCGCAAGGAAACAGAAGTCTCTGCACTCAGGGTCAGAGAAGGAGTCCTGGCCAGGCCAGGCGTCTATGTCATGTTCAGCTTGGGAGGTGGGATATAGTTTAGGTTTGCCCTGATGGTCGGGGGAAATCAAATGGGCCACTGTCCCCGGGATTTGGGCGACGCTGATGGCGCCTCCTTGGGTTGTGTCCTGCTTGTGTGTTGTGTGTGGAGAGTTTGGAAAGTGCCTTAGGCAAATCCAGGGGATATCAAGCTACTTAGGTGAGGGGTGGATTCGTTTGGATCCTGGTGGAGAGAGCAAGGCAAGGCGAGCGGGAAATACACGGGAGAGTGTTGGCTAAGCCCACAGGCTTACTGTTGGGTGGATAGATCGGTATGGGTGGAGATGTCGGTGGACATAGGGTTCCCGGAACTCTTTTGGGATATCTTCAGGAGCATTTGGAGCCCCGTGTAGGGAAGGAATACAGGTGCACATTCGTGGACCATCCCAAACTTTTCCTCTCCTTTCTCAATGTGCTTCACGGCGGGTCCTTGTTCCAGCGAATGGTGCCTTCACGGCACAGTATGGTGTCTTCTCACTGGGACCGATTTGGAGCCGTTGGGATGTTTTGTCCCTGTGTGGCCTCATTGCCCCTATGTTGAGGATGTTAAGGCGTTCCTTAGGACAGCCCAGCGTCATTGCTATACCAGGTCGGCATAGCATTCCCTGAGGTTTGGAGCTCTTCCCGGAGGTCTTTGGGCCCAACCATGCAGAAAGAAGGGAGTCGGCCGCCAAGGCAACGCTACAGGTTTAAGGGCTAGAGTGAATGTGTGCTGCAGGGGTCATTTTGTCCTGCCACCTTCTGGTGCTGCGAGCCTGTGATCTCCAGCATGCATGGCTTCAAGCCAGAGAAGCCATGCCGGTTCAAGGGTCCAGGATGTTGGGTGCGTTCTCTCATTGCACGGCTGTGGGTGACACGTTGGTTCTGGAGGACCTGGGTCTCATGGTTTCTCCAAGGTCTTGTCCTTGAAGGGAAGAATGCGAATGTGCAAGGTGCTACGATAAGTTACCCAGTTGCTGCAAGTGTTTGGCCCGCCATTTTGGGCATTGGAATGGCTCCCTTGCCATTAGCTTTGGTTGCGGTCCTAGGGAAGTTCCTCTGGCTTGGCAGGAGACCAGGAAGTATGCCTGCTGGTGAGTCTCCCTTGATCAGTCCAGGGGTTCTTCAGGTGCCCTTTGTCACGGGTCCCTACGAGCCGCTTTTGATGGAGGTCGTCTTATTCAGCCAAGGGCCCTTCCCTTATGGAAGATCTCTCCCCTTGAGGGCGTGTCCACTGTGTTTAATCATAAGGGCCAAACGCGTGTTTGTTCCCATAGAGGGCACTTGCTCTTAGGCTGAGGGGGCACAGTTGTCCTGAGGGTGTCTCAGGGGATCAGGAAGACATCCTTTTGCTGTGATGGAGGGCAGATTGCTCAGGAGAGGAATTTCAGGGCCCGAGACCAGGGGGTTGTTGGTCGGTGGCACTCTTTGTCCTGATGGCCGCACGCTCTGAAGGCGCCAGTGCCACGATGCTTTCACGTTTGCCTGCGGACACACAGGCAAGATGGACAGTAAATGAAATGTTGAGGAGAGATAGAACACACAATGCTGGGTGGTATCGCCCTTTCCCTCGGTGCGCCTGTGCACCCTCCTCAAGCATGCGTGTGTTCTCTCACCCCGAGCCAGGTGGAATGCCAGGGAAGGAATGCCAGCAGCAGCCTGGGGCCATCCGTATAATCCCTGATACCCGTTGAAGTGAGGACGGTGTGGCAAGGCGAGGCCAGCCGAAGGAGTCTCAGAGGGGTGTTGGCGTGCATTCCATGAGGATCCTGCTTTAACCCTTGTTGCGGTAAGCGACACTTCTTTGCTAAACCTAAAGGTTTGGCGATGGGAACGTGTGCACCGGGGCTACACCCTCACCTTCTGGTCTTTTCTCGGGGAACACGAGCTTTGATGCCCTGAGAACTGGCTGCATTTCCTGACCCGTGGCTCGGCTCTGCTGGCCACTTCCGTACGCTGATATGATTCAGCTCGCTGGCCGTCCCATGGTGGAATCTGCAACTTTGCATGTCCACCGTTTGAGCATGTGCTTGGATCGATGATGACTCCCACAAATGCATTCCTTGGAAATCTGAACAAAATGAGTGAGAAATCCCTACCGTCTCCTCGTTGGAACTGAGGTCCAGCACGTGGCTCCCCAAAGGAAAGTAGGGAGAGGTTCACGTTGCATTTGCGGCCGTGGGTGTCTACAGCCACGTTGTTCAAGTTGAGGGTTGTGGTCATCTCCTGGGGAGAAGAGCCATTGGGAAAGGAGCCTGGGATGCCAATCCAGGTGGGAAGGCTTGGGACAGCGTGCCGTCTCTGGGTTCCTTGGTCTAGCCAGGACTGCTGTCCCCTGCCACGGTTCAGCATGCAGGTAGGAGAGGAAGCGTGAGCCATTGCTCGTCCTGCCACCTGCACTTGAGTTCTACAGGCTGCCCCCACCTGCTGGTCATTGCCTTGTGGCCTCAAAGAAACAGAAGTCTGTAGGCTCAGGGTCAGAACAGGATTCCAGGCCTAGGGCAGGCTTCTTTGTCATGTTCTGCTTGGGAGACCAGATGCAGTTTAGGTTTCTCCTGCTGAGGGGAGAAATCAAATGGGCCACTGTTCCTGGGAGTTTGGCCAATCTGATGGCTCCTCCTCGGGTTGTGTCCTGCTTGTGTGTGCTGTGTGAAGGGGCTGGAAAATGCCTTAGTCAAACTTGGTCACGGCAAGCTTCTTTGGTGAGGGGTGGCTCTGGCATCTTGCCGTGACACGTTGGGATCCCGGTGGAGAGAGAGTAAGGCAAGGCGAGTGAAAGAGACACGTGAGATGGCTGGCTAAGCCCACAGGTTTACTGGTGGGTGGATAGATCGACGGTGGCCATGGGGTTCCCGGAACACATTTGGGATTCCCTCAGGAGCATCTGGAGGCACGTGTAGGGAGGGAATACGGGAGCACATTTGTGGACGGTCCCGCCTCTTTCCTCTCCTTGGTCGATTTGCTTCATGGCGGGTTCTTGTGCCAGCGAATGGTTGCCTTCATGGCACAGTATGGTGTCTCCTCATGGGGGCCGATTTGGAGGCCTTGGGGTGTTTTGTCCCTGTCTGACCACGTTCCCCCTGTGTTGAAGATGTGAAGGTGTTCCTGAGGACAGCCAGGCATCGTTTCTATACCCGGCCCACATAGCGTTCCCTGAGGATTGGAGCTCTACCCGGAGGTCATTGGGTGCAACCGTGCAGAAACAAGGGAGTTGGCTGCCAAGGAAAGGCTGCAGGTTTAAGGGCAGGAGAGGATGTGTGGTGTGGGTGTCATTTTTCCTGCCACCCGCTGGTGCGTCGAGACTGTGGTATCCGGCGAGCCTGGCCACAGGCTAGACAAGTCATACCGGTTCAAGTGTCTAGGCTGTTGTCTGGGTTCTGTCGTTGCATGGCTGTGGGTAACAAGTTGCTTGTAGAGGACCTGGGCCTCAGGGATTCCCCAATGTCACGTCACTGATGGGCCCAGAGGGTGAAAGTACCAGACACCACTGCAAGTTACACAATTGCTGCAAGGGTTTGCCCCGCCACGTTGGGTGTCGGAATGGTTCCGATGCCATTAGCTTTGTGTGTGGGCCAAGGGTAGGTTGCCAGTCTTGGCAGCAGGCCAGGAAGTCTGGCTGCAGGTGAATCTCCATTGTTCAGTCCAGGAGTTCCTCTGGTGCGTTTTGTCACCGGTCCCTACAAGCTGCTTTTGTTGGAGGTCGTCCCATTTGGCCAAGGGCCGTTCCCTTGTGGAAGATCTCAGGGACCACATTTCCCCTTGCGGGTGAATCCATTGTGTGGAAGCGTATGCGCCAGGAGTGGTTTGGTTCCCCAGAGGGCAGTGGATTTTACGCTGAGTAATCCCAGTTCCCCTGAGGGTTTCTCAGCAGTTCAGGATGACATCCTTATGCTGTGTCGGCGGGGAGGTGGCTCAGGCAGGAAAGTTCAAGGCCCATACCGGGGCGTTGATGGACGGCCGTGCTCTTTGTGCTGATGCCCGTGTGCTCTGAAGACATCTGTGCCACGATGCATTCACGTTTGGCTGTGGACACACAGACATGATGGACCGCAAATGAAATGTTGAGGGGAGATATAGCGCACATCGGTGGGCGGTATCACCCTTTGCCTCTGTGCGCCCGTTCACTTTTCTCAAACATCCCTGTGTTCTGTCACCCTGAGGCATGTGGTGGAGTGCCAGGGAACAAACACCTGCAGCAGCATTGGGCCCTCTGTATAGTCCATGATACCTGGCGAAGTGAGGAGAGTGCGGCAAGGTGAGGCAAGTCAAGGCAAAAGAGTCTCAGAGTGGTTTTGGCGTGAAGTCCTTGAGGCTCCTCGTAGGAACCTTGTGGTGGTGAGTGGAACTTCTTTGCAGAAACCTAGATGTTTGGCCACGGGGACTTGTGCACTGAGACTACACCCTCACCTTCTTGGCTCTTGCAGGGGAACCCCAGATCTGATGCCATGATCCTTAGCTCCATTTGCAGCCCCGTGGGTCGCCTCTGGCCACTCCTGACTGCTGACATGATTGAGATCGGTGGCTGCCCCGCAGTGGAGCCTGCGACTTTGAACGTGCAGCCTTTGAGCAGGTGGATTGATGATGACTCCCATAAATGCACTGCTTGGAACTCTGAACAAATGAATGGATCTCAGGTTTCTCCGCGGTCATGTCACTGACGGGCCTGGGGGCGAAAATACAAGGCGCCAGGGCAAGTAACCCAGTTGCTGCAAGGGTTTGCCCTGCCAGTTTGGGCATTGGAATATCTCCAATGCCAATAGCTTTCTGTGTGATCCAAGGGCATCGCCTCTGGCTCGACAAGGTTCCTGGTAGAAACCTTGTGGGGGTAAACGGAACTTCTTTGAAGAAACCTAGAAGTTTGGCCACGGGGACTTGTGCCGCGAGACTACACCGTCACATTCTGGGCTCTTCCTGGGGCACCCGAGCTCCGATGCCCTGAGACGTGGGTGCACTTCCTGCCCCGTGGCTCGAGTCTGGCCGCTCCCTACTGCTGAGAGGATTGAGCTTGCTGACAGTCCGCGACTTTGCACGTCCAGCCTTTGAGCAGGAGCGTGGATCAGTGAGGACTCCCATAAATGCATTCCTTGGAAATCTAAACAGAATGAATGAGCAATACCTACCGTCTTCTCATCCTAACTGAGGTCCAGCACGTGGCTCCCAAAGGAAAATTAGGGAGAGGTCCATGTTGCATTTGCTACTGTGGGCGTGCGCAGCAACATTGTTCAAGTGGAGGGTGGCGGGCTTCTCGTGCAGAAAGAGCCATGTGGAAAGGAGCCTGGGATGTCCATCTACGTGGGAAGGCTAAGGACAACTTGACGTCTCTGGGCACCTGAGTCTAGCCAGAACTGCTATCCCCTGCCGCGGTCAGCGTGCGGGTGCGAAAGGAAGCGTGAGCCACTGGTACTCCTCTGGCTTGCCATTGAGATCTACAGGCCACCCTCAAGCTCAGGTCGTTGCCTTGTTCCCGCAAGGAAACAGAAGTCTCTGCACTCAGGGTCAGAGAAGGAGTCCTGGCCAGGCCAGGCGTCTATGTCATGTTCAGCTTGGGAGGTGGGATATAGTTTAGGTTTGCCCTGATGGTCGGGGGAAATCAAATGGGCCACTGTCCCCGGGATTTGGGCGACGCTGATGGCGCCTCCTTGGGTTGTGTCCTGCTTGTGTGTTGTGTGTGGAGAGTTTGGAAAGTGCCTTAGGCAAATCCAGGGGATATCAAGCTACTTAGGTGAGGGGTGGATTCGTCTGGATCCTGGTGGAGAGAGCAAGGCAAGGCGAGCGGGAAATACACGGGAGAGTGTTGGCTAAGCCCACAGGCTTACTGTTGGGTGGATAGATCGGTATGGGTGGAGATGTCGGTGGACATAGGGTTCCCGGAACTCTTTTGGGATATCTTCAGGAGCATTTGGAGCCCCGTGTAGGGAAGGAATACAGGTGCACATTCGTGGACCATCCCAACCTTTTCCTCTCCTTTCTCAATGTGCTTCACGGCGGGTCCTTGTTCCAGCGAATGGTGCCTTCACGGCACAGTATGGTGTCTTCTCACTGGGACCGATTTGGAGCCGTTGGGATGTTTTGTCCCTGTGTGGCCTCATTGCCCCTATGTTGAGGATGTTAAGGTGTTCCTTAGGACAGCCCAGCGTCATTGCTATACCAGGTCGGCATAGCATTCCCTGAGGTTTGGAGCTCTTCCCGGAGGTCTTTGGGCCCAACCATGCAGAAAGAAGGGAGTCGGCCGCCAAGGCAACGCTACAGGTTTAAGGGCTAGAGTGAATGTGTGCTGCAGGGGTCATTTTGTCCTGCCACCTTCTGGTGCTGCGAGCCTGTGATCTCCAGCATGCATGGCTTCAAGCCAGAGAAGCCATGCCGGTTCAAGGGTCCAGGATGTTGGGTGCGTTCTCTCATTGCACGGCTGTGGGTGACACGTTGGTTCTGGAGGACCTGGGTCTCATGGTTTCTCCAAGGTCTTGTCCTTGAAGGGAAGAATGCGAATGTGCAAGGTGCTACGATAAGTTACCCAGTTGCTGCAAGTGTTTGGCCCGCCATTTTGGGCATTGGAATGGCTCCCTTGCCATTAGCTTTGGTTGCGGTCCTAGGGAAGTTCCTCTGGCTTGGCAGGAGACCAGGAAGTATGCCTGCTGGTGAGTCTCCCTTGATCAGTCCAGGGGTTCTTCAGGTGCCCTTTGTCACGGGTCCCTACGAGCCGCTTTTGATGGAGGTCGTCTTATTCAGCCAAGGGCCCTTCCCTTATGGAAGATCTCTCCCCTTGAGGGCGTGTCCACTGTGTTTAATCATAAGGGCCAAACGCGTCTTTGTTCCCATAGAGGGCACTTGCTCTTAGGCTGAGGGGGCACAGTTGTCCTGAGGGTGTCTCAGGGGATCAGGAAGACATCCTTTTGCTGTGATGGAGGGCAGATTGCTCAGGAGAGGAATTTCAGGGCCCGAGACCAGGGGGTTGTTGGTCGGTGGCACTCTTTGTCCTGATGGCCGCACGCTCTGAAGGCGCCAGTGCCACGATGCTTTCACGTTTGCCTGCGGACACACAGGCAAGATGGACAGTAAATGAAATGTTGAGGAGAGATAGAACACACAATGCTGGGTGGTATCGCCCTTTCCCTCGGTGCGCCTGTGCACCCTCCTCAAGCATGCGTGTGTTCTCTCACCCCGAGCCAGGTGGAATGCCAGGGAAGGAATGCCAGCAGCAGCCTGGGGCCATCCGTATAATCCCTGATACCCGTTGAAGTGAGGACGGTGTGGCAAGGCGAGGCCAGCCGAAGGAGTCTCAGAGGGGTGTTGGCGTGCATTCCATGAGGATCCTGCTTTAACCCTTGTTGCGGTAAGCGACACTTCTTTGCTAAACCTAAAGGTTTGGCGATGGGAACGTGTGCACCGGGGCTACACCCTCACCTTCTGGTCTTTTCTCGGGGAACACGAGCTTTGATGCCCTGAGAACTGGCTGCATTTCCTGACCCGTGGCTCGGCTCTGCTGGCCACTTCCGTACGCTGATATGATTCAGCTCGCTGGCCGTCCCATGGTGGAATCTGCAACTTTGCATGTCCACCGTTTGAGCATGTGCTTGGATCGATGATGACTCCCACAAATGCATTCCTTGGAAATCTGAACAAAATGAGTGAGAAATCCCTACCGTCTCCTCGTTGGAACTGAGGTCCAGCACGTGGCTCCCCAAAGGAAAGTAGGGAGAGGTTCACGTTGCATTTGCGGCCGTGGGTGTCTACAGCCACGTTGTTCAAGTTGAGGGTTGTGGTCATCTCCTGGGGAGAAGAGCCATTGGGAAAGGAGCCTGGGATGCCAATCCAGGTGGGAAGGCTTGGGACAGCGTGCCGTCTCTGGGTTCCTTGGTCTAGCCAGGACTGCTGTCCCCTGCCACGGTTCAGCATGCAGGTAGGAGAGGAAGCGTGAGCCATTGCTCGTCCTGCCACCTGCACTTGAGTTCTACAGGCTGCCCCCACCTGCTGGTCATTGCCTTGTGGCCTCAAAGAAACAGAAGTCTGTAGGCTCAGGGTCAGAACAGGATTCCAGGCCTAGGGCAGGCTTCTTTGTCATGTTCTGCTTGGGAGACCAGATGCAGTTTAGGTTTCTCCTGCTGAGGGGAGAAATCAAATGGGCCACTGTTCCTGGGAGTTTGGCCAATCTGATGGCTCCTCCTCGGGTTGTGTCCTGCTTGTGTGTGCTGTGTGAAGGGGCTGGAAAATGCCTTAGTCAAACTTGGTCACGGCAAGCTTCTTTGGTGAGGGGTGGCTCTGGCATCTTGCCGTGACACGTTGGGATCCCGGTGGAGAGAGAGTAAGGCAAGGCGAGTGAAAGAGACACGTGAGATGGCTGGCTAAGCCCACAGGTTTACTGGTGGGTGGATAGATCGACGGTGGCCATGGGGTTCCCGGAACACATTTGGGATTCCCTCAGGAGCATCTGGAGGCACGTGTAGGGAGGGAATACGGGAGCACATTTGTGGACGGTCCCGCCTCTTTCCTCTCCTTGGTCGATTTGCTTCATGGCGGGTTCTTGTGCCAGCGAATGGTTGCCTTCATGGCACAGTATGGTGTCTCCTCATGGGGGCCGATTTGGAGGCCTTGGGGTGTTTTGTCCCTGTCTGACCACGTTCCCCCTGTGTTGAAGATGTGAAGGTGTTCCTGAGGACAGCCAGGCATCGTTTCTATACCCGGCCCACATAGCGTTCCCTGAGGATTGGAGCTCTACCCGGAGGTCATTGGGTGCAACCGTGCAGAAACAAGGGAGTTGGCTGCCAAGGAAAGGCTGCAGGTTTAAGGGCAGGAGAGGATGTGTGGTGTGGGTGTCATTTTTCCTGCCACCCGCTGGTGCGTCGAGACTGTGGTATCCGGCGAGCCTGGCCACAGGCTAGACAAGTCATACCGGTTCAAGTGTCTAGGCTGTTGTCTGGGTTCTGTCGTTGCATGGCTGTGGGTAACAAGTTGCTTGTAGAGGACCTGGGCCTCAGGGATTCCCCAATGTCACGTCACTGATGGGCCCAGAGGGTGAAAGTACCAGACACCACTGCAAGTTACACAATTGCTGCAAGGGTTTGCCCCGCCACGTTGGGTGTCGGAATGGTTCCGATGCCATTAGCTTTGTGTGTGGGCCAAGGGTAGGTTGCCAGTCTTGGCAGCAGGCCAGGAAGTCTGGCTGCAGGTGAATCTCCATTGTTCAGTCCAGGAGTTCCTCTGGTGCGTTTTGTCACCGGTCCCTACAAGCTGCTTTTGTTGGAGGTCGTCCCATTTGGCCAAGGGCCGTTCCCTTGTGGAAGATCTCAGGGACCACATTTCCCCTTGCGGGTGAATCCATTGTGTGGAAGCGTATGCGCCAGGAGTGGTTTGGTTCCCCAGAGGGCAGTGGATTTTACGCTGAGTAATCCCAGTTCCCCTGAGGGTGTCTCAGCAGTTCAGGATGACATCCTTATGCTGTGTCGGCGGGGAGGTGGCTCAGGCAGGAAAGTTCAAGGCCCATACCGGGGCGTTGATGGACGGCCGTGCTCTTTGTGCTGATGCCCGTGTGCTCTGAAGACATCTGTGCCACGATGCATTCACGTTTGGCTGTGGACACACAGACATGATGGACCGCAAATGAAATGTTGAGGGGAGATATAGCGCACATCGGTGGGCGGTATCACCCTTTGCCTCTGTGCGCCCGTTCACTTTTCTCAAACATCCCTGTGTTCTGTCACCCTGAGGCATGTGGTGGAGTGCCAGGGAACAAACACCTGCAGCAGCATTGGGCCCTCTGTATAGTCCATGATACCTGGCGAAGTGAGGAGAGTGCGGCAAGGTGAGGCAAGTCAAGGCAAAAGAGTCTCAGAGTGGTTTTGGCGTGAAGTCCTTGAGGCTCCTCGTAGGAACCTTGTGGTGGTGAGTGGAACTTCTTTGCAGAAACCTAGATGTTTGGCCACGGGGACTTGTGCACTGAGACTACACCCTCACCTTCTTGGCTCTTGCAGGGGAACCCCAGATCTGATGCCATGATCCTTAGCTCCATTTGCAGCCCCGTGGGTCGCCTCTGGCCACTCCTGACTGCTGACATGATTGAGATCGGTGGCTGCCCCGCAGTGGAGCCTGCGACTTTGAACGTGCAGCCTTTGAGCAGGTGGATTGATGATGACTCCCATAAATGCACTGCTTGGAACTCTGAACAAATGAATGGATCTCAGGTTTCTCCGCGGTCATGTCACTGACGGGCCTGGGGGCGAAAATACAAGGCGCCAGGGCAAGTAACCCAGTTGCTGCAAGGGTTTGCCCTGCCAGTTTGGGCATTGGAATATCTCCAATGCCAATAGCTTTCTGTGTGATCCAAGGGCATCGCCTCTGGCTCGACAAGGTTCCTGGTAGAAACCTTGTGGGGGTAAACGGAACTTCTTTGAAGAAACCTAGAAGTTTGGCCACGGGGACTTGTGCCGCGAGACTACACCGTCACATTCTGGGCTCTTCCTGGGGCACCCGAGCTCCGATGCCCTGAGACGTGGGTGCACTTCCTGCCCCGTGGCTCGAGTCTGGCCGCTCCCTACTGCTGAGAGGATTGAGCTTGCTGACAGTCCGCGACTTTGCACGTCCAGCCTTTGAGCAGGAGCGTGGATCAGTGAGGACTCCCATAAATGCATTCCTTGGAAATCTAAACAGAATGAATGAGCAATACCTACCGTCTTCTCATCCTAACTGAGGTCCAGCACGTGGCTCCCAAAGGAAAATTAGGGAGAGGTCCATGTTGCATTTGCTACTGTGGGCGTGCGCAGCAACATTGTTCAAGTGGAGGGTGGCGGGCTTCTCGTGCAGAAAGAGCCATGTGGAAAGGAGCCTGGGATGTCCATCTACGTGGGAAGGCTAAGGACAACTTGACGTCTCTGGGCACCTGAGTCTAGCCAGAACTGCTATCCCCTGCCGCGGTCAGCGTGCGGGTGCGAAAGGAAGCGTGAGCCACTGGTACTCCTCTGGCTTGCCATTGAGATCTACAGGCCACCCTCAAGCTCAGGTCGTTGCCTTGTTCCCGCAAGGAAACAGAAGTCTCTGCACTCAGGGTCAGAGAAGGAGTCCTGGCCAGGCCAGGCGTCTATGTCATGTTCAGCTTGGGAGGTGGGATATAGTTTAGGTTTGCCCTGATGGTCGGGGGAAATCAAATGGGCCACTGTCCCCGGGATTTGGGCGACGCTGATGGCGCCTCCTTGGGTTGTGTCCTGCTTGTGTGTTGTGTGTGGAGAGTTTGGAAAGTGCCTTAGGCAAATCCAGGGGATATCAAGCTACTTAGGTGAGGGGTGGATTCGTTTGGATCCTGGTGGAGAGAGCAAGGCAAGGCGAGCGGGAAATACACGGGAGAGTGTTGGCTAAGCCCACAGGCTTACTGTTGGGTGGATAGATCGGTATGGGTGGAGATGTCGGTGGACATAGGGTTCCCGGAACTCTTTTGGGATATCTTCAGGAGCATTTGGAGCCCCGTGTAGGGAAGGAATACAGGTGCACATTCGTGGACCATCCCAACCTTTTCCTCTCCTTTCTCAATGTGCTTCACGGCGGGTCCTTGTTCCAGCGAAAGGTGCCTTCACGGCACAGTATGGTGTCTTCTCACTGGGACCGATTTGGAGCCGTTGGGATGTTTTGTCCCTGTGTGGCCTCATTGCCCCTATGTTGAGGATGTTAAGGCGTTCCTTAGGACAGCCCAGCGTCATTGCTATACCAGGTCGGCATAGCATTCCCTGAGGTTTGGAGCTCTTCCCGGAGGTCTTTGGGCCCAACCATGCAGAAAGAAGGGAGTCGGCCGCCAAGGCAACGCTACAGGTTTAAGGGCTAGAGTGAATGTGTGCTGCAGGGGTCATTTTGTCCTGCCACCTTCTGGTGCTGCGAGCCTGTGATCTCCAGCATGCATGGCTTCAAGCCAGAGAAGCCATGCCGGTTCAAGGGTCCAGGATGTTGGGTGCGTTCTCTCATTGCACGGCTGTGGGTGACACGTTGGTTCTGGAGGACCTGGGTCTCATGGTTTCTCCAAGGTCTTGTCCTTGAAGGGAAGAATGCGAATGTGCAAGGTGCTACGATAAGTTACCCAGTTGCTGCAAGTGTTTGGCCCGCCATTTGGGGCATTGGAATGGCTCCCTTGCCATTAGCTTTGGTTGCGGTCCTAGGGAAGTTCCTCTGGCTTGGCAGGAGACCAGGAAGTATGCCTGCTGGTGAGTCTCCCTTGATCAGTCCAGGGGTTCTTCAGGTGCCCTTTGTCACGGGTCCCTACGAGCCGCTTTTGATGGAGGTCGTCTTATTCAGCCAAGGGCCCTTCCCTTATGGAAGATCTCTCCCCTTGAGGGCGTGTCCACTGTGTTTAATCATAAGGGCCAAACGCGTGTTTGTTCCCATAGAGGGCACTTGCTCTTAGGCTGAGGGGGCACAGTTGTCCTGAGGGTGTCTCAGGGGATCAGGAAGACATCCTTTTGCTGTGATGGAGGGCAGATTGCTCAGGAGAGGAATTTCAGGGCCCGAGACCAGGGGGTTGTTGGTCGGTGGCACTCTTTGTCCTGATGGCCGCACGCTCTGAAGGCGCCAGTGCCACGATGCTTTCACGTTTGCCTGCGGACACACAGGCAAGATGGACAGTAAATGAAATGTTGAGGAGAGATAGAACACACAATGCTGGGTGGTATCGCCCTTTCCCTCGGTGCGCCTGTGCACCCTCCTCAAGCATGCGTGTGTTCTCTCACCCCGAGCCAGGTGGAATGCCAGGGAAGGAATGCCAGCAGCAGCCTGGGGCCATCCGTATAATCCCTGATACCCGTTGAAGTGAGGACGGTGTGGCAAGGCGAGGCCAGCCGAAGGAGTCTCAGAGGGGTGTTGGCGTGCATTCCATGAGGATCCTGCTTTAACCCTTGTTGCGGTAAGCGACACTTCTTTGCTAAACCTAAAGGTTTGGCGATGGGAACGTGTGCACCGGGGCTACACCCTCACCTTCTGGTCTTTTCTCGGGGAACACGAGCTTTGATGCCCTGAGAACTGGCTGCATTTCCTGACCCGTGGCTCGGCTCTGCTGGCCACTTCCGTACGCTGATATGATTCAGCTCGCTGGCCGTCCCATGGTGGAATCTGCAACTTTGCATGTCCACCGTTTGAGCATGTGCTTGGATCGATGATGACTCCCACAAATGCATTCCTTGGAAATCTGAACAAAATGAGTGAGAAATCCCTACCGTCTCCTCGTTGGAACTGAGGTCCAGCACGTGGCTCCCCAAAGGAAAGTAGGGAGAGGTTCACGTTGCATTTGCGGCCGTGGGTGTCTACAGCCACGTTGTTCAAGTTGAGGGTTGTGGTCATCTCCTGGGGAGAAGAGCCATTGGGAAAGGAGCCTGGGATGCCAATCCAGGTGGGAAGGCTTGGGACAGCATGCCGTCTCTGGGTTCCTTGGTCTAGCCAGGACTGCTGTCCCCTGCCACGGTTCAGCATGCAGGTAGGAGAGGAAGCGTGAGCCATTGCTCGTCCTGCCACCTGCACTTGAGTTCTACAGGCTGCCCCCACCTGCTGGTCATTGCCTTGTGGCCTCAAAGAAACAGAAGTCTGTAGGCTCAGGGTCAGAACAGGATTCCAGGCCTAGGGCAGGCTTCTTTGTCATGTTCTGCTTGGGAGACCAGATGCAGTTTAGGTTTCTCCTGCTGAGGGGAGAAATCAAATGGGCCACTGTTCCTGGGAGTTTGGCCAATCTGATGGCTCCTCCTCGGGTTGTGTCCTGCTTGTGTGTGCTGTGTGAAGGGGCTGGAAAATGCCTTAGTCAAACTTGGTCACGGCAAGCTTCTTTGGTGAGGGGTGGCTCTGGCATCTTGCCGTGACACGTTGGGATCCCGGTGGAGAGAGAGTAAGGCAAGGCGAGTGAAAGAGACACGTGAGATGGCTGGCTAAGCCCACAGGTTTACTGGTGGGTGGATAGATCGACGGTGGCCATGGGGTTCCCGGAACACATTTGGGATTCCCTCAGGAGCATCTGGAGGCACGTGTAGGGAGGGAATACGGGAGCACATTTGTGGACGGTCCCGCCTCTTTCCTCTCCTTGGTCGATTTGCTTCATGGCGGGTTCTTGTGCCAGCGAATGGTTGCCTTCATGGCACAGTATGGTGTCTCCTCATGGGGGCCGATTTGGAGGCCTTGGGGTGTTTTGTCCCTGTCTGACCACGTTCCCCCTGTGTTGAAGATGTGAAGGTGTTCCTGAGGACAGCCAGGCATCGTTTCTATACCCGGCCCACACAGCGTTCCCTGAGGATTGGAGCTCTACCCGGAGGTCATTGGGTGCAACCGTGCAGAAACAAGGGAGTTGGCTGCCAAGGAAAGGCTGCAGGTTTAAGGGCAGGAGAGGATGTGTGGTGTGGGTGTCATTTTTCCTGCCACCCGCTGGTGCGTCGAGACTGTGGTATCCGGCGAGCCTGGCCACAGGCTAGACAAGTCATACCGGTTCAAGTGTCTAGGCTGTTGTCTGGGTTCTGTCGTTGCATGGCTGTGGGTAACAAGTTGCTTGTAGAGGACCTGGGCCTCAGGGATTCCCCAATGTCACGTCACTGATGGGCCCAGAGGGTGAAAGTACCAGACACCACTGCAAGTTACACAATTGCTGCAAGGGTTTGCCCCGCCACGTTGGGTGTCGGAATGGTTCCGATGCCATTAGCTTTGTGTGTGGGCCAAGGGTAGGTTGCCAGTCTTGGCAGCAGGCCAGGAAGTCTGGCTGCAGGTGAATCTCCATTGTTCAGTCCAGGAGTTCCTCTGGTGCGTTTTGTCACCGGTCCCTACAAGCTGCTTTTGTTGGAGGTCGTCCCATTTGGCCAAGGGCCGTTCCCTTGTGGAAGATCTCAGGGACCACATTTCCCCTTGCGGGTGAATCCATTGTGTGGAAGCGTATGCGCCAGGAGTGGTTTGGTTCCCCAGAGGGCAGTGGATTTTACGCTGAGTAATCCCAGTTCCCCTGAGGGTGTCTCAGCAGTTCAGGATGACATCCTTATGCTGTGTCGGCGGGGAGGTGGCTCAGGCAGGAAAGTTCAAGGCCCATACCGGGGCGTTGATGGACGGCCGTGCTCTTTGTGCTGATGCCCGTGTGCTCTGAAGACATCTGTGCCACGATGCATTCACGTTTGGCTGTGGACACACAGACATGATGGACCGCAAATGAAATGTTGAGGGGAGATATAGCGCACATCGGTGGGCGGTATCACCCTTTGCCTCTGTGCGCCCGTTCACTTTTCTCAAACATCCCTGTGTTCTGTCACCCTGAGGCATGTGGTGGAGTGCCAGGGAACAAACACCTGCAGCAGCATTGGGCCCTCTGTATAGTCCATGATACCTGGCGAAGTGAGGAGAGTGCGGCAAGGTGAGGCAAGTCAAGGCAAAAGAGTCTCAGAGTGGTTTTGGCGTGAAGTCCTTGAGGCTCCTCGTAGGAACCTTGTGGTGGTGAGTGGAACTTCTTTGCAGAAACCTAGATGTTTGGCCACGGGGACTTGTGCACTGAGACTACACCCTCACCTTCTTGGCTCTTGCAGGGGAACCCCAGATCTGATGCCATGATCCTTAGCTCCATTTGCAGCCCCGTGGGTCGCCTCTGGCCACTCCTGACTGCTGACATGATTGAGATCGGTGGCTGCCCCGCAGTGGAGCCTGCGACTTTGAACGTGCAGCCTTTGAGCAGGTGGATTGATGATGACTCCCATAAATGCACTGCTTGGAACTCTGAACAAATGAATGGATCTCAGGTTTCTCCGCGGTCATGTCACTGACGGGCCTGGGGGCGAAAATACAAGGCGCCAGGGCAAGTAACCCAGTTGCTGCAAGGGTTTGCCCTGCCAGTTTGGGCATTGGAATATCTCCAATGCCAATAGCTTTCTGTGTGATCCAAGGGCATCGCCTCTGGCTCGACAAGGTTCCTGGTAGAAACCTTGTGGGGGTAAACGGAACTTCTTTGAAGAAACCTAGAAGTTTGGCCACGGGGACTTGTGCCGCGAGACTACACCGTCACATTCTGGGCTCTTCCTGGGGCACCCGAGCTCCGATGCCCTGAGACGTGGGTGCACTTCCTGCCCCGTGGCTCGAGTCTGGCCGCTCCCTACTGCTGAGAGGATTGAGCTTGCTGACAGTCCGCGACTTTGCACGTCCAGCCTTTGAGCAGGAGCGTGGATCAGTGAGGACTCCCATAAATGCATTCCTTGGAAATCTAAACAGAATGAATGAGCAATACCTACCGTCTTCTCATCCTAACTGAGGTCCAGCACGTGGCTCCCAAAGGAAAATTAGGGAGAGGTCCATGTTGCATTTGCTACTGTGGGCGTGCGCAGCAACATTGTTCAAGTGGAGGGTGGCGGGCTTCTCGTGCAGAAAGAGCCATGTGGAAAGGAGCCTGGGATGTCCATCTACGTGGGAAGGCTAAGGACAACTTGACGTCTCTGGGCACCTGAGTCTAGCCAGAACTGCTATCCCCTGCCGCGGTCAGCGTGCGGGTGCGAAAGGAAGCGTGAGCCACTGGTACTCCTCTGGCTTGCCATTGAGATCTACAGGCCACCCTCAAGCTCAGGTCGTTGCCTTGTTCCCGCAAGGAAACAGAAGTCTCTGCACTCAGGGTCAGAGAAGGAGTCCTGGCCAGGCCAGGCGTCTATGTCATGTTCAGCTTGGGAGGTGGGATATAGTTTAGGTTTGCCCTGATGGTCGGGGGAAATCAAATGGGCCACTGTCCCCGGGATTTGGGCGACGCTGATGGCGCCTCCTTGGGTTGTGTCCTGCTTGTGTGTTGTGTGTGGAGAGTTTGGAAAGTGCCTTAGGCAAATCCAGGGGATATCAAGCTACTTAGGTGAGGGGTGGATTCGTTTGGATCCTGGTGGAGAGAGCAAGGCAAGGCGAGCGGGAAATACACGGGAGAGTGTTGGCTAAGCCCACAGGCTTACTGTTGGGTGGATAGATCGGTATGGGTGGAGATGTCGGTGGACATAGGGTTCCCGGAACTCTTTTGGGATATCTTCAGGAGCATTTGGAGCCCCGTGTAGGGAAGGAATACAGGTGCACATTCGTGGACCATCCCAACCTTTTCCTCTCCTTTCTCAATGTGCTTCACGGCGGGTCCTTGTTCCAGCGAAAGGTGCCTTCACGGCACAGTATGGTGTCTTCTCACTGGGACCGATTTGGAGCCGTTGGGATGTTTTGTCCCTGTGTGGCCTCATTGCCCCTATGTTGAGGATGTTAAGGCGTTCCTTAGGACAGCCCAGCGTCATTGCTATACCAGGTCGGCATAGCATTCCCTGAGGTTTGGAGCTCTTCCCGGAGGTCTTTGGGCCCAACCATGCAGAAAGAAGGGAGTCGGCCGCCAAGGCAACGCTACAGGTTTAAGGGCTAGAGTGAATGTGTGCTGCAGGGGTCATTTTGTCCTGCCACCTTCTGGTGCTGCGAGCCTGTGATCTCCAGCATGCATGGCTTCAAGCCAGAGAAGCCATGCCGGTTCAAGGGTCCAGGATGTTGGGTGCGTTCTCTCATTGCACGGCTGTGGGTGACACGTTGGTTCTGGAGGACCTGGGTCTCATGGTTTCTCCAAGGTCTTGTCCTTGAAGGGAAGAATGCGAATGTGCAAGGTGCTACGATAAGTTACCCAGTTGCTGCAAGTGTTTGGCCCGCCATTTTGGGCATTGGAATGGCTCCCTTGCCATTAGCTTTGGTTGCGGTCCTAGGGAAGTTCCTCTGGCTTGGCAGGAGACCAGGAAGTATGCCTGCTGGTGAGTCTCCCTTGATCAGTCCAGGGGTTCTTCAGGTGCCCTTTGTCACGGGTCCCTACGAGCCGCTTTTGATGGAGGTCGTCTTATTCAGCCAAGGGCCCTTCCCTTATGGAAGATCTCTCCCCTTGAGGGCGTGTCCACTGTGTTTAATCATAAGGGCCAAACGCGTCTTTGTTCCCATAGAGGGCACTTGCTCTTAGGCTGAGGGGGCACAGTTGTCCTGAGGGTGTCTCAGGGGATCAGGAAGACATCCTTTTGCTGTGATGGAGGGCAGATTGCTCAGGAGAGGAATTTCAGGGCCCGAGACCAGGGGGTTGTTGGTCGGTGGCACTCTTTGTCCTGATGGCCGCACGCTCTGAAGGCGCCAGTGCCACGATGCTTTCACGTTTGCCTGCGGACACACAGGCAAGATGGACAGTAAATGAAATGTTGAGGAGAGATAGAACACACAATGCTGGGTGGTATCGCCCTTTCCCTCGGTGCGCCTGTGCACCCTCCTCAAGCATGCGTGTGTTCTCTCACCCCGAGCCAGGTGGAATGCCAGGGAAGGAATGCCAGCAGCAGCCTGGGGCCATCCGTATAATCCCTGATACCCGTTGAAGTGAGGACGGTGTGGCAAGGCGAGGCCAGCCGAAGGAGTCTCAGAGGGGTGTTGGCGTGCATTCCATGAGGATCCTGCTTTAACCCTTGTTGCGGTAAGCGACACTTCTTTGCTAAACCTAAAGGTTTGGCGATGGGAACGTGTGCACCGGGGCTACACCCTCACCTTCTGGTCTTTTCTCGGGGAGCACGAGCTTTGATGCCCTGAGAACTGGCTGCATTTCCTGACCCGTGGCTCGGCTCTGCTGGCCACTTCCGTACGCTGATATGATTCAGCTCGCTGGCCGTCCCATGGTGGAATCTGCAACTTTGCATGTCCACCGTTTGAGCATGTGCTTGGATCGATGATGACTCCCACAAATGCATTCCTTGGAAATCTGAACAAAATGAGTGAGAAATCCCTACCGTCTCCTCGTTGGAACTGAGGTCCAGCACGTGGCTCCCCAAAGGAAAGTAGGGAGAGGTTCACGTTGCATTTGCGGCCGTGGGTGTCTACAGCCACGTTGTTCAAGTTGAGGGTTGTGGTCATCTCCTGGGGAGAAGAGCCATTGGGAAAGGAGCCTGGGATGCCAATCCAGGTGGGAAGGCTTGGGACAGCGTGCCGTCTCTGGGTTCCTTGGTCTAGCCAGGACTGCTGTCCCCTGCCACGGTTCAGCATGCAGGTAGGAGAGGAAGCGTGAGCCATTGCTCGTCCTGCCACCTGCACTTGAGTTCTACAGGCTGCCCCCACCTGCTGGTCATTGCCTTGTGGCCTCAAAGAAACAGAAGTCTGTAGGCTCAGGGTCAGAACAGGATTCCAGGCCTAGGGCAGGCTTCTTTGTCATGTTCTGCTTGGGAG
Source organism: Balaenoptera borealis (assembly GCF_965194805.1). Taxonomy (NCBI): domain Eukaryota; kingdom Metazoa; phylum Chordata; class Mammalia; order Artiodactyla; family Balaenopteridae; genus Balaenoptera; species Balaenoptera borealis. The sequence goes on from NC_138866.1 coordinate 129,441,417, forward strand.
ACCAGATGCAGTTTAGGTTTCTCCTGCTGAGGGGAGAAATCAAATGGGCCACTGTTCCTGGGAGTTTGGCCAATCTGATGGCTCCTCCTCGGGTTGTGTCCTGCTTGTGTGTGCTGTGTGAAGGGGCTGGAAAATGCCTTAGTCAAACTTGGTCACGGCAAGCTTCTTTGGTGAGGGGTGGCTCTGGCATCTTGCCGTGACACGTTGGGATCCCGGTGGAGAGAGAGTAAGGCAAGGCGAGTGAAAGAGACACGTGAGATGGCTGGCTAAGCCCACAGGTTTACTGGTGGGTGGATAGATCGACGGTGGCCATGGGGTTCCCGGAACACATTTGGGATTCCCTCAGGAGCATCTGGAGGCACGTGTAGGGAGGGAATACGGGAGCACATTTGTGGACGGTCCCGCCTCTTTCCTCTCCTTGGTCGATTTGCTTCATGGCGGGTTCTTGTGCCAGCGAATGGTTGCCTTCATGGCACAGTATGGTGTCTCCTCATGGGGGCCGATTTGGAGGCCTTGGGGTGTTTTGTCCCTGTCTGACCACGTTCCCCCTGTGTTGAAGATGTGAAGGTGTTCCTGAGGACAGCCAGGCATCGTTTCTATACCCGGCCCACACAGCGTTCCCTGAGGATTGGAGCTCTACCCGGAGGTCATTGGGTGCAACCGTGCAGAAACAAGGGAGTTGGCTGCCAAGGAAAGGCTGCAGGTTTAAGGGCAGGAGAGGATGTGTGGTGTGGGTGTCATTTTTCCTGCCACCCGCTGGTGCGTCGAGACTGTGGTATCCGGCGAGCCTGGCCACAGGCTAGACAAGTCATACCGGTTCAAGTGTCTAGGCTGTTGTCTGGGTTCTGTCGTTGCATGGCTGTGGGTAACAAGTTGCTTGTAGAGGACCTGGGCCTCAGGGATTCCCCAATGTCACGTCACTGATGGGCCCAGAGGGTGAAAGTACCAGACACCACTGCAAGTTACACAATTGCTGCAAGGGTTTGCCCCGCCACGTTGGGTGTCGGAATGGTTCCGATGCCATTAGCTTTGTGTGTGGGCCAAGGGTAGGTTGCCAGTCTTGGCAGCAGGCCAGGAAGTCTGGCTGCAGGTGAATCTCCATTGTTCAGTCCAGGAGTTCCTCTGGTGCGTTTTGTCACCGGTCCCTACAAGCTGCTTTTGTTGGAGGTCGTCCCATTTGGCCAAGGGCCGTTCCCTTGTGGAAGATCTCAGGGACCACATTTCCCCTTGCGGGTGAATCCATTGTGTGGAAGCGTATGCGCCAGGAGTGGTTTGGTTCCCCAGAGGGCAGTGGATTTTACGCTGAGTAATCCCAGTTCCCCTGAGGGTGTCTCAGCAGTTCAGGATGACATCCTTATGCTGTGTCGGCGGGGAGGTGGCTCAGGCAGGAAAGTTCAAGGCCCATACCGGGGCGTTGATGGACGGCCGTGCTCTTTGTGCTGATGCCCGTGTGCTCTGAAGACATCTGTGCCACGATGCATTCACGTTTGGCTGTGGACACACAGACATGATGGACCGCAAATGAAATGTTGAGGGGAGATATAGCGCACATCGGTGGGCGGTATCACCCTTTGCCTCTGTGCGCCCGTTCACTTTTCTCAAACATCCCTGTGTTCTGTCACCCTGAGGCATGTGGTGGAGTGCCAGGGAACAAACACCTGCAGCAGCATTGGGCCCTCTGTATAGTCCATGATACCTGGCGAAGTGAGGAGAGTGCGGCAAGGTGAGGCAAGTCAAGGCAAAAGAGTCTCAGAGTGGTTTTGGCGTGAAGTCCTTGAGGCTCCTCGTAGGAACCTTGTGGTGGTGAGTGGAACTTCTTTGCAGAAACCTAGATGTTTGGCCACGGGGACTTGTGCACTGAGACTACACCCTCACCTTCTTGGCTCTTGCAGGGGAACCCCAGATCTGATGCCATGATCCTTAGCTCCATTTGCAGCCCCGTGGGTCGCCTCTGGCCACTCCTGACTGCTGACATGATTGAGATCAGTGGCTGCCCCGCAGTGGAGCCTGCGACTTTGAACGTGCAGCCTTTGAGCAGGTGGATTGATGATGACTCCCATAAATGCACTGCTTGGAACTCTGAACAAATGAATGGATCTCAGGTTTCTCCGCGGTCATGTCACTGACGGGCCTGGGGGCGAAAATACAAGGCGCCAGGGCAAGTAACCCAGTTGCTGCAAGGGTTTGCCCTGCCAGTTTGGGCATTGGAATATCTCCAATGCCAATAGCTTTCTGTGTGATCCAAGGGCATCGCCTCTGGCTCGACAAGGTTCCTGGTAGAAACCTTGTGGGGGTAAACGGAACTTCTTTGAAGAAACCTAGAAGTTTGGCCACGGGGACTTGTGCCACGAGACTACACCGTCACATTCTGGGCTCTTCCTGGGGCACCCGAGCTCCGATGCCCTGAGACGTGGGTGCACTTCCTGCCCCGTGGCTCGAGTCTGGCCGCTCCCTACTGCTGAGAGGATTGAGCTTGCTGACAGTCCGCGACTTTGCACGTCCAGCCTTTGAGCAGGAGCGTGGATCAGTGAGGACTCCCATAAATGCATTCCTTGGAAATCTAAACAGAATGAATGAGCAATACCTACCGTCTTCTCATCCTAACTGAGGTCCAGCACGTGGCTCCCAAAGGAAAATTAGGGAGAGGTCCATGTTGCATTTGCTACTGTGGGCGTGCGCAGCAACATTGTTCAAGTGGAGGGTGGCGGGCTTCTCGTGCAGAAAGAGCCATGTGGAAAGGAGCCTGGGATGTCCATCTACGTGGGAAGGCTAAGGACAACTTGACGTCTCTGGGCACCTGAGTCTAGCCAGAACTGCTATCCCCTGCCGCGGTCAGCGTGCGGGTGCGAAAGGAAGCGTGAGCCACTGGTACTCCTCTGGCTTGCCATTGAGATCTACAGGCCACCCTCAAGCTCAGGTCGTTGCCTTGTTCCCGCAAGGAAACAGAAGTCTCTGCACTCAGGGTCAGAGAAGGAGTCCTGGCCAGGCCAGGCGTCTATGTCATGTTCAGCTTGGGAGGTGGGATATAGTTTAGGTTTGCCCTGATGGTCGGGGGAAATCAAATGGGCCACTGTCCCCGGGATTTGGGCGACGCTGATGGCGCCTCCTTGGGTTGTGTCCTGCTTGTGTGTTGTGTGTGGAGAGTTTGGAAAGTGCCTTAGGCAAATCCAGGGGATATCAAGCTACTTAGGTGAGGGGTGGATTCGTCTGGATCCTGGTGGAGAGAGCAAGGCAAGGCGAGCGGGAAATACACGGGAGAGTGTTGGCTAAGCCCACAGGCTTACTGTTGGGTGGATAGATCGGTATGGGTGGAGATGTCGGTGGACATAGGGTTCCCGGAACTCTTTTGGGATATCTTCAGGAGCATTTGGAGCCCCGTGTAGGGAAGGAATACAGGTGCACATTCGTGGACCATCCCAACCTTTTCCTCTCCTTTCTCAATGTGCTTCACGGCGGGTCCTTGTTCCAGCGAATGGTGCCTTCACGGCACAGTATGGTGTCTTCTCACTGGGACCGATTTGGAGCCGTTGGGATGTTTTGTCCCTGTGTGGCCTCATTGCCCCTATGTTGAGGATGTTAAGGTGTTCCTTAGGACAGCCCAGCGTCATTGCTATACCAGGTCGGCATAGCATTCCCTGAGGTTTGGAGCTCTTCCCGGAGGTCTTTGGGCCCAACCATGCAGAAAGAAGGGAGTCGGCCGCCAAGGCAACGCTACAGGTTTAAGGGCTAGAGTGAATGTGTGCTGCAGGGGTCATTTTGTCCTGCCACCTTCTGGTGCTGCGAGCCTGTGATCTCCAGCATGCATGGCTTCAAGCCAGAGAAGCCATGCCGGTTCAAGGGTCCAGGATGTTGGGTGCGTTCTCTCATTGCACGGCTGTGGGTGACACGTTGGTTCTGGAGGACCTGGGTCTCATGGTTTCTCCAAGGTCTTGTCCTTGAAGGGAAGAATGCGAATGTGCAAGGTGCTACGATAAGTTACCCAGTTGCTGCAAGTGTTTGGCCCGCCATTTTGGGCATTGGAATGGCTCCCTTGCCATTAGCTTTGGTTGCGGTCCTAGGGAAGTTCCTCTGGCTTGGCAGGAGACCAGGAAGTATGCCTGCTGGTGAGTCTCCCTTGATCAGTCCAGGGGTTCTTCAGGTGCCCTTTGTCACGGGTCCCTACGAGCCGCTTTTGATGGAGGTCGTCTTATTCAGCCAAGGGCCCTTCCCTTATGGAAGATCTCTCCCCTTGAGGGCGTGTCCACTGTGTTTAATCATAAGGGCCAAACGCGTCTTTGTTCCCATAGAGGGCACTTGCTCTTAGGCTGAGGGGGCACAGTTGTCCTGAGGGTGTCTCAGGGGATCAGGAAGACATCCTTTTGCTGTGATGGAGGGCAGATTGCTCAGGAGAGGAATTTCAGGGCCCGAGACCAGGGGGTTGTTGGTCGGTGGCACTCTTTGTCCTGATGGCCGCACGCTCTGAAGGCGCCAGTGCCACGATGCTTTCACGTTTGCCTGCGGACACACAGGCAAGATGGACAGTAAATGAAATGTTGAGGAGAGATAGAACACACAATGCTGGGTGGTATCGCCCTTTCCCTCGGTGCGCCTGTGCACCCTCCTCAAGCATGCGTGTGTTCTCTCACCCCGAGCCAGGTGGAATGCCAGGGAAGGAATGCCAGCAGCAGCCTGGGGCCATCCGTATAATCCCTGATACCCGTTGAAGTGAGGACGGTGTGGCAAGGCGAGGCCAGCCGAAGGAGTCTCAGAGGGGTGTTGGCGTGCATTCCATGAGGATCCTGCTTTAACCCTTGTTGCGGTAAGCGACACTTCTTTGCTAAACCTAAAGGTTTGGCGATGGGAACGTGTGCACCGGGGCTACACCCTCACCTTCTGGTCTTTTCTCGGGGAACACGAGCTTTGATGCCCTGAGAACTGGCTGCATTTCCTGACCCGTGGCTCGGCTCTGCTGGCCACTTCCGTACGCTGATATGATTCAGCTCGCTGGCCGTCCCATGGTGGAATCTGCAACTTTGCATGTCCACCGTTTGAGCATGTGCTTGGATCGATGATGACTCCCACAAATGCATTCCTTGGAAATCTGAACAAAATGAGTGAGAAATCCCTACCGTCTCCTCGTTGGAACTGAGGTCCAGCACGTGGCTCCCCAAAGGAAAGTAGGGAGAGGTTCACGTTGCATTTGCGGCCGTGGGTGTCTACAGCCACGTTGTTCAAGTTGAGGGTTGTGGTCATCTCCTGGGGAGAAGAGCCATTGGGAAAGGAGCCTGGGATGCCAATCCAGGTGGGAAGGCTTGGGACAGCGTGCCGTCTCTGGGTTCCTTGGTCTAGCCAGGACTGCTGTCCCCTGCCACGGTTCAGCATGCAGGTAGGAGAGGAAGCGTGAGCCATTGCTCGTCCTGCCACCTGCACTTGAGTTCTACAGGCTGCCCCCACCTGCTGGTCATTGCCTTGTGGCCTCAAAGAAACAGAAGTCTGTAGGCTCAGGGTCAGAACAGGATTCCAGGCCTAGGGCAGGCTTCTTTGTCATGTTCTGCTTGGGAGACCAGATGCAGTTTAGGTTTCTCCTGCTGAGGGGAGAAATCAAATGGGCCACTGTTCCTGGGAGTTTGGCCAATCTGATGGCTCCTCCTCGGGTTGTGTCCTGCTTGTGTGTGCTGTGTGAAGGGGCTGGAAAATGCCTTAGTCAAACTTGGTCACGGCAAGCTTCTTTGGTGAGGGGTGGCTCTGGCATCTTGCCGTGACACGTTGGGATCCCGGTGGAGAGAGAGTAAGGCAAGGCGAGTGAAAGAGACACGTGAGATGGCTGGCTAAGCCCACAGGTTTACTGGTGGGTGGATAGATCGACGGTGGCCATGGGGTTCCCGGAACACATTTGGGATTCCCTCAGGAGCATCTGGAGGCACGTGTAGGGAGGGAATACGGGAGCACATTTGTGGACGGTCCCGCCTCTTTCCTCTCCTTGGTCGATTTGCTTCATGGCGGGTTCTTGTGCCAGCGAATGGTTGCCTTCATGGCACAGTATGGTGTCTCCTCATGGGGGCCGATTTGGAGGCCTTGGGGTGTTTTGTCCCTGTCTGACCACGTTCCCCCTGTGTTGAAGATGTGAAGGTGTTCCTGAGGACAGCCAGGCATCGTTTCTATACCCGGCCCACACAGCGTTCCCTGAGGATTGGAGCTCTACCCGGAGGTCATTGGGTGCAACCGTGCAGAAACAAGGGAGTTGGCTGCCAAGGAAAGGCTGCAGGTTTAAGGGCAGGAGAGGATGTGTGGTGTGGGTGTCATTTTTCCTGCCACCCGCTGGTGCGTCGAGACTGTGGTATCCGGCGAGCCTGGCCACAGGCTAGACAAGTCATACCGGTTCAAGTGTCTAGGCTGTTGTCTGGGTTCTGTCGTTGCATGGCTGTGGGTAACAAGTTGCTTGTAGAGGACCTGGGCCTCAGGGATTCCCCAATGTCACGTCACTGATGGGCCCAGAGGGTGAAAGTACCAGACACCACTGCAAGTTACACAATTGCTGCAAGGGTTTGCCCCGCCACGTTGGGTGTCGGAATGGTTCCGATGCCATTAGCTTTGTGTGTGGGCCAAGGGTAGGTTGCCAGTCTTGGCAGCAGGCCAGGAAGTCTGGCTGCAGGTGAATCTCCATTGTTCAGTCCAGGAGTTCCTCTGGTGCGTTTTGTCACCGGTCCCTACAAGCTGCTTTTGTTGGAGGTCGTCCCATTTGGCCAAGGGCCGTTCCCTTGTGGAAGATCTCAGGGACCACATTTCCCCTTGCGGGTGAATCCATTGTGTGGAAGCGTATGCGCCAGGAGTGGTTTGGTTCCCCAGAGGGCAGTGGATTTTACGCTGAGTAATCCCAGTTCCCCTGAGGGTGTCTCAGCAGTTCAGGATGACATCCTTATGCTGTGTCGGCGGGGAGGTGGCTCAGGCAGGAAAGTTCAAGGCCCATACCGGGGCGTTGATGGACGGCCGTGCTCTTTGTGCTGATGCCCGTGTGCTCTGAAGACATCTGTGCCACGATGCATTCACGTTTGGCTGTGGACACACAGACATGATGGACCGCAAATGAAATGTTGAGGGGAGATATAGCGCACATCGGTGGGCGGTATCACCCTTTGCCTCTGTGCGCCCGTTCACTTTTCCCAAACATCCCTGTGTTCTGTCACCCTGAGGCATGTGGTGGAGTGCCAGGGAACAAACACCTGCAGCAGCATTGGGCCCTCTGTATAGTCCATGATACCTGGCGAAGTGAGGAGAGTGCGGCAAGGTGAGGCAAGTCAAGGCAAAAGAGTCTCAGAGTGGTTTTGGCGTGAAGTCCTTGAGGCTCCTCGTAGGAACCTTGTGGTGGTGAGTGGAACTTCTTTGCAGAAACCTAGATGTTTGGCCACGGGGACTTGTGCACTGAGACTACACCCTCACCTTCTTGGCTCTTGCAGGGGAACCCCAGATCTGATGCCATGATCCTTAGCTCCATTTGCAGCCCCGTGGGTCGCCTCTGGCCACTCCTGACTGCTGACATGATTGAGATCAGTGGCTGCCCCGCAGTGGAGCCTGCGACTTTGAACGTGCAGCCTTTGAGCAGGTGGATTGATGATGACTCCCATAAATGCACTGCTTGGAACTCTGAACAAATGAATGGATCTCAGGTTTCTCCGCGGTCATGTCACTGACGGGCCTGGGGGCGAAAATACAAGGCGCCAGGGCAAGTAACCCAGTTGCTGCAAGGGTTTGCCCTGCCAGTTTGGGCATTGGAATATCTCCAATGCCAATAGCTTTCTGTGTGATCCAAGGGCATCGCCTCTGGCTCGACAAGGTTCCTGGTAGAAACCTTGTGGGGGTAAACGGAACTTCTTTGAAGAAACCTAGAAGTTTGGCCACGGGGACTTGTGCCACGAGACTACACCGTCACATTCTGGGCTCTTCCTGGGGCACCCGAGCTCCGATGCCCTGAGACGTGGGTGCACTTCCTGCCCCGTGGCTCGAGTCTGGCCGCTCCCTACTGCTGAGAGGATTGAGCTTGCTGACAGTCCGCGACTTTGCACGTCCAGCCTTTGAGCAGGAGCGTGGATCAGTGAGGACTCCCATAAATGCATTCCTTGGAAATCTAAACAGAATGAATGAGCAATACCTACCGTCTTCTCATCCTAACTGAGGTCCAGCACGTGGCTCCCAAAGGAAAATTAGGGAGAGGTCCATGTTGCATTTGCTACTGTGGGCGTGCGCAGCAACATTGTTCAAGTGGAGGGTGGCGGGCTTCTCGTGCAGAAAGAGCCATGTGGAAAGGAGCCTGGGATGTCCATCTACGTGGGAAGGCTAAGGACAACTTGACGTCTCTGGGCACCTGAGTCTAGCCAGAACTGCTATCCCCTGCCGCGGTCAGCGTGCGGGTGCGAAAGGAAGCGTGAGCCACTGGTACTCCTCTGGCTTGCCATTGAGATCTACAGGCCACCCTCAAGCTCAGGTCGTTGCCTTGTTCCCGCAAGGAAACAGAAGTCTCTGCACTCAGGGTCAGAGAAGGAGTCCTGGCCAGGCCAGGCGTCTATGTCATGTTCAGCTTGGGAGGTGGGATATAGTTTAGGTTTGCCCTGATGGTCGGGGGAAATCAAATGGGCCACTGTCCCCGGGATTTGGGCGACGCTGATGGCGCCTCCTTGGGTTGTGTCCTGCTTGTGTGTTGTGTGTGGAGAGTTTGGAAAGTGCCTTAGGCAAATCCAGGGGATATCAAGCTACTTAGGTGAGGGGTGGATTCGTCTGGATCCTGGTGGAGAGAGCAAGGCAAGGCGAGCGGGAAATACACGGGAGAGTGTTGGCTAAGCCCACAGGCTTACTGTTGGGTGGATAGATCGGTATGGGTGGAGATGTCGGTGGACATAGGGTTCCCGGAACTCTTTTGGGATATCTTCAGGAGCATTTGGAGCCCCGTGTAGGGAAGGAATACAGGTGCACATTCGTGGACCATCCCAACCTTTTCCTCTCCTTTCTCAATGTGCTTCACGGCGGGTCCTTGTTCCAGCGAATGGTGCCTTCACGGCACAGTATGGTGTCTTCTCACTGGGACCGATTTGGAGCCGTTGGGATGTTTTGTCCCTGTGTGGCCTCATTGCCCCTATGTTGAGGATGTTAAGGTGTTCCTTAGGACAGCCCAGCGTCATTGCTATACCAGGTCGGCATAGCATTCCCTGAGGTTTGGAGCTCTTCCCGGAGGTCTTTGGGCCCAACCATGCAGAAAGAAGGGAGTCGGCCGCCAAGGCAACGCTACAGGTTTAAGGGCTAGAGTGAATGTGTGCTGCAGGGGTCATTTTGTCCTGCCACCTTCTGGTGCTGCGAGCCTGTGATCTCCAGCATGCATGGCTTCAAGCCAGAGAAGCCATGCCGGTTCAAGGGTCCAGGATGTTGGGTGCGTTCTCTCATTGCACGGCTGTGGGTGACACGTTGGTTCTGGAGGACCTGGGTCTCATGGTTTCTCCAAGGTCTTGTCCTTGAAGGGAAGAATGCGAATGTGCAAGGTGCTACGATAAGTTACCCAGTTGCTGCAAGTGTTTGGCCCGCCATTTTGGGCATTGGAATGGCTCCCTTGCCATTAGCTTTGGTTGCGGTCCTAGGGAAGTTCCTCTGGCTTGGCAGGAGACCAGGAAGTATGCCTGCTGGTGAGTCTCCCTTGATCAGTCCAGGGGTTCTTCAGGTGCCCTTTGTCACGGGTCCCTACGAGCCGCTTTTGATGGAGGTCGTCTTATTCAGCCAAGGGCCCTTCCCTTATGGAAGATCTCTCCCCTTGAGGGCGTGTCCACTGTGTTTAATCATAAGGGCCAAACGCGTCTTTGTTCCCATAGAGGGCACTTGCTCTTAGGCTGAGGGGGCACAGTTGTCCTGAGGGTGTCTCAGGGGATCAGGAAGACATCCTTTTGCTGTGATGGAGGGCAGATTGCTCAGGAGAGGAATTTCAGGGCCCGAGACCAGGGGGTTGTTGGTCGGTGGCACTCTTTGTCCTGATGGCCGCACGCTCTGAAGGCGCCAGTGCCACGATGCTTTCACGTTTGCCTGCGGACACACAGGCAAGATGGACAGTAAATGAAATGTTGAGGAGAGATAGAACACACAATGCTGGGTGGTATCGCCCTTTCCCTCGGTGCGCCTGTGCACCCTCCTCAAGCATGCGTGTGTTCTCTCACCCCGAGCCAGGTGGAATGCCAGGGAAGGAATGCCAGCAGCAGCCTGGGGCCATCCGTATAATCCCTGATACCCGTTGAAGTGAGGACGGTGTGGCAAGGCGAGGCCAGCCGAAGGAGTCTCAGAGGGGTGTTGGCGTGCATTCCATGAGGATCCTGCTTTAACCCTTGTTGCGGTAAGCGACACTTCTTTGCTAAACCTAAAGGTTTGGCGATGGGAACGTGTGCACCGGGGCTACACCCTCACCTTCTGGTCTTTTCTCGGGGAGCACGAGCTTTGATGCCCTGAGAACTGGCTGCATTTCCTGACCCGTGGCTCGGCTCTGCTGGCCACTTCCGTACGCTGATATGATTCAGCTCGCTGGCCGTCCCATGGTGGAATCTGCAACTTTGCATGTCCACCGTTTGAGCATGTGCTTGGATCGATGATGACTCCCACAAATGCATTCCTTGGAAATCTGAACAAAATGAGTGAGAAATCCCTACCGTCTCCTCGTTGGAACTGAGGTCCAGCACGTGGCTCCCCAAAGGAAAGTAGGGAGAGGTTCACGTTGCATTTGCGGCCGTGGGTGTCTACAGCCACGTTGTTCAAGTTGAGGGTTGTGGTCATCTCCTGGGGAGAAGAGCCATTGGGAAAGGAGCCTGGGATGCCAATCCAGGTGGGAAGGCTTGGGACAGCGTGCCGTCTCTGGGTTCCTTGGTCTAGCCAGGACTGCTGTCCCCTGCCACGGTTCAGCATGCAGGTAGGAGAGGAAGCGTGAGCCATTGCTCGTCCTGCCACCTGCACTTGAGTTCTACAGGCTGCCCCCACCTGCTGGTCATTGCCTTGTGGCCTCAAAGAAACAGAAGTCTGTAGGCTCAGGGTCAGAACAGGATTCCAGGCCTAGGGCAGGCTTCTTTGTCATGTTCTGCTTGGGAGACCAGATGCAGTTTAGGTTTCTCCTGCTGAGGGGAGAAATCAAATGGGCCACTGTTCCTGGGAGTTTGGCCAATCTGATGGCTCCTCCTCGGGTTGTGTCCTGCTTGTGTGTGCTGTGTGAAGGGGCTGGAAAATGCCTTAGTCAAACTTGGTCACGGCAAGCTTCTTTGGTGAGGGGTGGCTCTGGCATCTTGCCGTGACACGTTGGGATCCCGGTGGAGAGAGAGTAAGGCAAGGCGAGTGAAAGAGACACGTGAGATGGCTGGCTAAGCCCACAGGTTTACTGGTGGGTGGATAGATCGACGGTGGCCATGGGGTTCCCGGAACACATTTGGGATTCCCTCAGGAGCATCTGGAGGCACGTGTAGGGAGGGAATACGGGAGCACATTTGTGGACGGTCCCGCCTCTTTCCTCTCCTTGGTCGATTTGCTTCATGGCGGGTTCTTGTGCCAGCGAATGGTTGCCTTCATGGCACAGTATGGTGTCTCCTCATGGGGGCCGATTTGGAGGCCTTGGGGTGTTTTGTCCCTGTCTGACCACGTTCCCCCTGTGTTGAAGATGTGAAGGTGTTCCTGAGGACAGCCAGGCATCGTTTCTATACCCGGCCCACACAGCGTTCCCTGAGGATTGGAGCTCTACCCGGAGGTCATTGGGTGCAACCGTGCAGAAACAAGGGAGTTGGCTGCCAAGGAAAGGCTGCAGGTTTAAGGGCAGGAGAGGATGTGTGGTGTGGGTGTCATTTTTCCTGCCACCCGCTGGTGCGTCGAGACTGTGGTATCCGGCGAGCCTGGCCACAGGCTAGACAAGTCATACCGGTTCAAGTGTCTAGGCTGTTGTCTGGGTTCTGTCGTTGCATGGCTGTGGGTAACAAGTTGCTTGTAGAGGACCTGGGCCTCAGGGATTCCCCAATGTCACGTCACTGATGGGCCCAGAGGGTGAAAGTACCAGACACCACTGCAAGTTACACAATTGCTGCAAGGGTTTGCCCCGCCACGTTGGGTGTCGGAATGGTTCCGATGCCATTAGCTTTGTGTGTGGGCCAAGGGTAGGTTGCCAGTCTTGGCAGCAGGCCAGGAAGTCTGGCTGCAGGTGAATCTCCATTGTTCAGTCCAGGAGTTCCTCTGGTGCGTTTTGTCACCGGTCCCTACAAGCTGCTTTTGTTGGAGGTCGTCCCATTTGGCCAAGGGCCGTTCCCTTGTGGAAGATCTCAGGGACCACATTTCCCCTTGCGGGTGAATCCATTGTGTGGAAGCGTATGCGCCAGGAGTGGTTTGGTTCCCCAGAGGGCAGTGGATTTTACGCTGAGTAATCCCAGTTCCCCTGAGGGTGTCTCAGCAGTTCAGGATGACATCCTTATGCTGTGTCGGCGGGGAGGTGGCTCAGGCAGGAAAGTTCAAGGCCCATACCGGGGCGTTGATGGACGGCCGTGCTCTTTGTGCTGATGCCCGTGTGCTCTGAAGACATCTGTGCCACGATGCATTCACGTTTGGCTGTGGACACACAGACATGATGGACCGCAAATGAAATGTTGAGGGGAGATATAGCGCACATCGGTGGGCGGTATCACCCTTTGCCTCTGTGCGCCCGTTCACTTTTCCCAAACATCCCTGTGTTCTGTCACCCTGAGGCATGTGGTGGAGTGCCAGGGAACAAACACCTGCAGCAGCATTGGGCCCTCTGTATAGTCCATGATACCTGGCGAAGTGAGGAGAGTGCGGCAAGGTGAGGCAAGTCAAGGCAAAAGAGTCTCAGAGTGGTTTTGGCGTGAAGTCCTTGAGGCTCCTCGTAGGAACCTTGTGGTGGTGAGTGGAACTTCTTTGCAGAAACCTAGATGTTTGGCCACGGGGACTTGTGCACTGAGACTACACCCTCACCTTCTTGGCTCTTGCAGGGGAACCCCAGATCTGATGCCATGATCCTTAGCTCCATTTGCAGCCCCGTGGGTCGCCTCTGGCCACTCCTGACTGCTGACATGATTGAGATCAGTGGCTGCCCCGCAGTGGAGCCTGCGACTTTGAACGTGCAGCCTTTGAGCAGGTGGATTGATGATGACTCCCATAAATGCACTGCTTGGAACTCTGAACAAATGAATGGATCTCAGGTTTCTCCGCGGTCATGTCACTGACGGGCCTGGGGGCGAAAATACAAGGCGCCAGGGCAAGTAACCCAGTTGCTGCAAGGGTTTGCCCTGCCAGTTTGGGCATTGGAATATCTCCAATGCCAATAGCTTTCTGTGTGATCCAAGGGCATCGCCTCTGGCTCGACAAGGTTCCTGGTAGAAACCTTGTGGGGGTAAACGGAACTTCTTTGAAGAAACCTAGAAGTTTGGCCACGGGGACTTGTGCCACGAGACTACACCGTCACATTCTGGGCTCTTCCTGGGGCACCCGAGCTCCGATGCCCTGAGACGTGGGTGCACTTCCTGCCCCGTGGCTCGAGTCTGGCCGCTCCCTACTGCTGAGAGGATTGAGCTTGCTGACAGTCCGCGACTTTGCACGTCCAGCCTTTGAGCAGGAGCGTGGATCAGTGAGGACTCCCATAAATGCATTCCTTGGAAATCTAAACAGAATGAATGAGCAATACCTACCGTCTTCTCATCCTAACTGAGGTCCAGCACGTGGCTCCCAAAGGAAAATTAGGGAGAGGTCCATGTTGCATTTGCTACTGTGGGCGTGCGCAGCAACATTGTTCAAGTGGAGGGTGGCGGGCTTCTCGTGCAGAAAGAGCCATGTGGAAAGGAGCCTGGGATGTCCATCTACGTGGGAAGGCTAAGGACAACTTGACGTCTCTGGGCACCTGAGTCTAGCCAGAACTGCTATCCCCTGCCGCGGTCAGCGTGCGGGTGCGAAAGGAAGCGTGAGCCACTGGTACTCCTCTGGCTTGCCATTGAGATCTACAGGCCACCCTCAAGCTCAGGTCGTTGCCTTGTTCCCGCAAGGAAACAGAAGTCTCTGCACTCAGGGTCAGAGAAGGAGTCCTGGCCAGGCCAGGCGTCTATGTCATGTTCAGCTTGGGAGGTGGGATATAGTTTAGGTTTGCCCTGATGGTCGGGGGAAATCAAATGGGCCACTGTCCCCGGGATTTGGGCGACGCTGATGGCGCCTCCTTGGGTTGTGTCCTGCTTGTGTGTTGTGTGTGGAGAGTTTGGAAAGTGCCTTAGGCAAATCCAGGGGATATCAAGCTACTTAGGTGAGGGGTGGATTCGTCTGGATCCTGGTGGAGAGAGCAAGGCAAGGCGAGCGGGAAATACACGGGAGAGTGTTGGCTAAGCCCACAGGCTTACTGTTGGGTGGATAGATCGGTATGGGTGGATATGTCGGTGGACATAGGGTTCCCGGAACTCTTTTGGGATATCTTCAGGAGCATTTGGAGCCCCGTGTAGGGAAGGAATACAGGTGCACATTCGTGGACCATCCCAACCTTTTCCTCTCCTTTCTCAATGTGCTTCACGGTGGGTCCTTGTTCCAGCGAATGGTGCCTTCACGGCACAGTATGGTGTCTTCTCACTGGGACCGATTTGGAGCCGTTGGGATGTTTTGTCCCTGTGTGGCCTCATTGCCCCTATGTTGAGGATGTTAAGGTGTTCCTTAGGACAGCCCAGCGTCATTGCTATACCAGGTCGGCATAGCATTCCCTGAGGTTTGGAGCTCTTCCCGGAGGTCTTTGGGCCCAACCATGCAGAAAGAAGGGAGTCGGCCGCCAAGGCAACGCTACAGGTTTAAGGGCTAGAGTGAATGTGTGCTGCAGGGGTCATTTTGTCCTGCCACCTTCTGGTGCTGCGAGCCTGTGATCTCCAGCATGCATGGCTTCAAGCCAGAGAAGCCATGCCGGTTCAAGGGTCCAGGATGTTGGGTGCGTTCTCTCATTGCACGGCTGTGGGTGACACGTTGGTTCTGGAGGACCTGGGTCTCATGGTTTCTCCAAGGTCTTGTCCTTGAAGGGAAGAATGCGAATGTGCAAGGTGCTACGATAAGTTACCCAGTTGCTGCAAGTGTTTGGCCCGCCATTTTGGGCATTGGAATGGCTCCCTTGCCATTAGCTTTGGTTGCGGTCCTAGGGAAGTTCCTCTGGCTTGGCAGGAGACCAGGAAGTATGCCTGCTGGTGAGTCTCCCTTGATCAGTCCAGGGGTTCTTCAGGTGCCCTTTGTCACGGGTCCCTACGAGCCGCTTTTGATGGAGGTCGTCTTATTCAGCCAAGGGCCCTTCCCTTATGGAAGATCTCTCCCCTTGAGGGCGTGTCCACTGTGTTTAATCATAAGGGCCAAACGCGTCTTTGTTCCCATAGAGGGCACTTGCTCTTAGGCTGAGGGGGCACAGTTGTCCTGAGGGTGTCTCAGGGGATCAGGAAGACATCCTTTTGCTGTGATGGAGGGCAGATTGCTCAGGAGAGGAATTTCAGGGCCCGAGACCAGGGGGTTGTTGGTCGGTGGCACTCTTTGTCCTGATGGCCGCACGCTCTGAAGGCGCCAGTGCCACGATGCTTTCACGTTTGCCTGCGGACACACAGGCAAGATGGACAGTAAATGAAATGTTGAGGAGAGATAGAACACACAATGCTGGGTGGTATCGCCCTTTCCCTCGGTGCGCCTGTGCACCCTCCTCAAGCATGCGTGTGTTCTCTCACCCCGAGCCAGGTGGAATGCCAGGGAAGGAATGCCAGCAGCAGCCTGGGGCCATCCGTATAATCCCTGATACCCGTTGAAGTGAGGACGGTGTGGCAAGGCGAGGCCAGCCGAAGGAGTCTCAGAGGGGTGTTGGCGTGCATTCCATGAGGATCCTGCTTTAACCCTTGTTGCGGTAAGCGACACTTCTTTGCTAAACCTAAAGGTTTGGCGATGGGAACGTGTGCACCGGGGCTACACCCTCACCTTCTGGTCTTTTCTCGGGGAGCACGAGCTTTGATGCCCTGAGAACTGGCTGCATTTCCTGACCCGTGGCTCGGCTCTGCTGGCCACTTCCGTACGCTGATATGATTCAGCTCGCTGGCCGTCCCATGGTGGAATCTGCAACTTTGCATGTCCACCGTTTGAGCATGTGCTTGGATCGATGATGACTCCCACAAATGCATTCCTTGGAAATCTGAACAAAATGAGTGAGAAATCCCTACCGTCTCCTCGTTGGAACTGAGGTCCAGCACGTGGCTCCCCAAAGGAAAGTAGGGAGAGGTTCACGTTGCATTTGCGGCCGTGGGTGTCTACAGCCACGTTGTTCAAGTTGAGGGTTGTGGTCATCTCCTGGGGAGAAGAGCCATTGGGAAAGGAGCCTGGGATGCCAATCCAGGTGGGAAGGCTTGGGACAGCGTGCCGTCTCTGGGTTCCTTGGTCTAGCCAGGACTGCTGTCCCCTGCCACGGTTCAGCATGCAGGTAGGAGAGGAAGCGTGAGCCATTGCTCGTCCTGCCACCTGCACTTGAGTTCTACAGGCTGCCCCCACCTGCTGGTCATTGCCTTGTGGCCTCAAAGAAACAGAAGTCTGTAGGCTCAGGGTCAGAACAGGATTCCAGGCCTAGGGCAGGCTTCTTTGTCATGTTCTGCTTGGGAGACCAGATGCAGTTTAGGTTTCTCCTGCTGAGGGGAGAAATCAAATGGGCCACTGTTCCTGGGAGTTTGGCCAATCTGATGGCTCCTCCTCGGGTTGTGTCCTGCTTGTGTGTGCTGTGTGAAGGGGCTGGAAAATGCCTTAGTCAAACTTGGTCACGGCAAGCTTCTTTGGTGAGGGGTGGCTCTGGCATCTTGCCGTGACACGTTGGGATCCCGGTGGAGAGAGAGTAAGGCAAGGCGAGTGAAAGAGACACGTGAGATGGCTGGCTAAGCCCACAGGTTTACTGGTGGGTGGATAGATCGACGGTGGCCATGGGGTTCCCGGAACACATTTGGGATTCCCTCAGGAGCATCTGGAGGCACGTGTAGGGAGGGAATACGGGAGCACATTTGTGGACGGTCCCGCCTCTTTCCTCTCCTTGGTCGATTTGCTTCATGGCGGGTTCTTGTGCCAGCGAATGGTTGCCTTCATGGCACAGTATGGTGTCTCCTCATGGGGGCCGATTTGGAGGCCTTGGGGTGTTTTGTCCCTGTCTGACCACGTTCCCCCTGTGTTGAAGATGTGAAGGTGTTCCTGAGGACAGCCAGGCATCGTTTCTATACCCGGCCCACACAGCATTCCCTGAGGATTGGAGCTCTACCCGGAGGTCATTGGGTGCAACCGTGCAGAAACAAGGGAGTTGGCTGCCAAGGAAAGGCTGCAGGTTTAAGGGCAGGAGAGGATGTGTGGTGTGGGTGTCATTTTTCCTGCCACCCGCTGGTGCGTCGAGACTGTGGTATCCGGCGAGCCTGGCCACAGGCTAGACAAGTCATACCGGTTCAAGTGTCTAGGCTGTTGTCTGGGTTCTGTCGTTGCATGGCTGTGGGTAACAAGTTGCTTGTAGAGGACCTGGGCCTCAGGGATTCCCCAATGTCACGTCACTGATGGGCCCAGAGGGTGAAAGTACCAGACACCACTGCAAGTTACACAATTGCTGCAAGGGTTTGCCCCACCACGTTGGGTGTCGGAATGGTTCCGATGCCATTAGCTTTGTGTGTGGGCCAAGGGTAGGTTGCCAGTCTTGGCAGCAGGCCAGGAAGTCTGGCTGCAGGTGAATCTCCATTGTTCAGTCCAGGAGTTCCTCTGGTGCGTTTTGTCACCGGTCCCTACAAGCTGCTTTTGTTGGAGGTCGTCCCATTTGGCCAAGGGCCGTTCCCTTGTGGAAGATCTCAGGGACCACATTTCCCCTTGAGGGTGAATCCATTGTGTGGAAGCGTATGCGCCAGGAGTGGTTTGGTTCCCCAGAGGGCAGTGGCTTTTACGCTGAGTAATCCCAGTTCCCCTGAGGGTGTCTCAGCAGTTCAGGATGACATCCTTATGCTGTGTCGGCGGGGAGGTGGCTCAGGCAGGAAAGTTCAAGGCCCATACCGGGGCGTTGATGGACGGCCGTGCTCTTTGTGCTGATGCCCGTGCGCTCTGAAGGCATCTGTGCCACGATGCATTCACGTTTGGCTGTGGACACACAGACATGATGGACCGCAAATGAAATGTTGAGGGGAGATATAGCGCACATCGGTGGGCGGTATCACCCTTTGCCTCTGTGCGCCCGTTCACTTTTCTCAAACATCCCTGTGTTCTGTCACCCTGAGGCATGTGGTGGAGTGCCAGGGAACAAACACCTGCAGCAGCATTGGGCCCTCTGTATAGTCCATGATACCTGGCAAAGTGAGGAGAGTGCGGCAAGGTGAGGCAAGTCAAGGCAAAAGAGTCTCAGAGTGGTTTTGGCGTGAAGTCCTTGAGGATCCTCGTAGGAACCTTGTGGTGGTGAGTGGAACTTCTTTGCAGAAACCTAGATGTTTGGCCACGGGGACTTGTGCACTGAGACTACACCCTCACCTTCTTGGCTCTTGCAGGGGAACCCCAGATCTGATGCCATGATCCTTAGCTCCATTTGCAGCCCCGTGGGTCGCCTCTGGCCACTCCTGACTGCTGACATGATTGAGATCGGTGGCTGCCCCGCAGTGGAGCCTGCGACTTTGAACGTGCAGCCTTTGAGCAGGTGGATTGATGATGACTCCCATAAATGCACTGCTTGGAACTCTGAACAAATGAATGGGTCTCAGGTTTCTCCGCGGTCATGTCACTGACGGGCCTGGGGGTGAAAATACAAGGCGCCAGGGCAAGTAACCCAGTTGCTGCAAGGGTTTGCCCTGCCAGTTTGGGCATTGGAATATCTCCAATGCCAATAGCTTTCTGTGTGATCCAAGGGCATCGCCTCTGGCTCGACAAGGTTCCTGGTAGAAACCTTGTGGGGGTAAACGGAACTTCTTTGAAGAAACCTAGAAGTTTGGCCACGGGGACTTGTGCCGCGAGACTACACCGTCACATTCTGGGCTCTTCCTGGGGCACCCGAGCTCCGATGCCCTGAGACGTGGGTGCACTTCCTGCCCCGTGGCTCGAGTCTGGCCGCTCCCTACTGCTGAGAGGATTGAGCTTGCTGACAGTCCGCGACTTTGCACGTCCAGCCTTTGAGCAGGAGCGTGGATCAGTGAGGACTCCCATAAATGCATTCCTTGGAAATCTAAACAGAATGAATGAGCAATACCTACCGTCTTCTCATCCTAACTGAGGTCCAGCACGTGGCTCCCAAAGGAAAATTAGGGAGAGGTCCATGTTGCATTTGCTACTGTGGGCGTGCGCAGCAACATTGTTCAAGTGGAGGGTGGCGGGCTTCTCGTGCAGAAAGAGCCATGTGGAAAGGAGCCTGGGATGTCCATCTACGTGGGAAGGCTAAGGACAACTTGACGTCTCTGGGCACCTGAGTCTAGCCAGAACTGCTATCCCCTGCCGCGGTCAGCGTGCGGGTGCGAAAGGAAGCGTGAGCCACTGGTACTCCTCTGGCTTGCCATTGAGATCTACAGGCCACCCTCAAGCTCAGGTCGTTGCCTTGTTCCCGCAAGGAAACAGAAGTCTCTGCACTCAGGGTCAGAGAAGGAGTCCTGGCCAGGCCAGGCGTCTATGTCATGTTCAGCTTGGGAGGTGGGATATAGTTTAGGTTTGCCCTGATGGTCGGGGGAAATCAAATGGGCCACTGTCCCCGGGATTTGGGCGACGCTGATGGCGCCTCCTTGGGTTGTGTCCTGCTTGTGTGTTGTGTGTGGAGAGTTTGGAAAGTGCCTTAGGCAAATCCAGGGGATATCAAGCTACTTAGGTGAGGGGTGGATTCGTCTGGATCCTGGTGGAGAGAGCAAGGCAAGGCGAGCGGGAAATACACGGGAGAGTGTTGGCTAAGCCCACAGGCTTACTGTTGGGTGGATAGATCGGTATGGGTGGATATGTCGGTGGACATAGGGTTCCCGGAACTCTTTTGGGATATCTTCAGGAGCATTTGGAGCCCCGTGTAGGGAAGGAATACAGGTGCACATTCGTGGACCATCCCAACCTTTTCCTCTCCTTTCTCAATGTGCTTCACGGTGGGTCCTTGTTCCAGCGAATGGTGCCTTCACGGCACAGTATGGTGTCTTCTCACTGGGACCGATTTGGAGCCGTTGGGATGTTTTGTCCCTGTGTGGCCTCATTGCCCCTATGTTGAGGATGTTAAGGTGTTCCTTAGGACAGCCCAGCGTCATTGCTATACCAGGTCGGCATAGCATTCCCTGAGGTTTGGAGCTCTTCCCGGAGGTCTTTGGGCCCAACCATGCAGAAAGAAGGGAGTCGGCCGCCAAGGCAACGCTACAGGTTTAAGGGCTAGAGTGAATGTGTGCTGCAGGGGTCATTTTGTCCTGCCACCTTCTGGTGCTGCGAGCCTGTGATCTCCAGCATGCATGGCTTCAAGCCAGAGAAGCCATGCCGGTTCAAGGGTCCAGGATGTTGGGTGCGTTCTCTCATTGCACGGCTGTGGGTGACACGTTGGTTCTGGAGGACCTGGGTCTCATGGTTTCTCCAAGGTCTTGTCCTTGAAGGGAAGAATGCGAATGTGCAAGGTGCTACGATAAGTTACCCAGTTGCTGCAAGTGTTTGGCCCGCCATTTTGGGCATTGGAATGGCTCCCTTGCCATTAGCTTTGGTTGCGGTCCTAGGGAAGTTCCTCTGGCTTGGCAGGAGACCAGGAAGTATGCCTGCTGGTGAGTCTCCCTTGATCAGTCCAGGGGTTCTTCAGGTGCCCTTTGTCACGGGTCCCTACGAGCCGCTTTTGATGGAGGTCGTCTTATTCAGCCAAGGGCCCTTCCCTTATGGAAGATCTCTCCCCTTGAGGGCGTGTCCACTGTGTTTAATCATAAGGGCCAAACGCGTCTTTGTTCCCATAGAGGGCACTTGCTCTTAGGCTGAGGGGGCACAGTTGTCCTGAGGGTGTCTCAGGGGATCAGGAAGACATCCTTTTGCTGTGATGGAGGGCAGATTGCTCAGGAGAGGAATTTCAGGGCCCGAGACCAGGGGGTTGTTGGTCGGTGGCACTCTTTGTCCTGATGGCCGCACGCTCTGAAGGCGCCAGTGCCACGATGCTTTCACGTTTGCCTGCGGACACACAGGCAAGATGGACAGTAAATGAAATGTTGAGGAGAGATAGAACACACAATGCTGGGTGGTATCGCCCTTTCCCTCGGTGCGCCTGTGCACCCTCCTCAAGCATGCGTGTGTTCTCTCACCCCGAGCCAGGTGGAATGCCAGGGAAGGAATGCCAGCAGCAGCCTGGGGCCATCCGTATAATCCCTGATACCCGTTGAAGTGAGGACGGTGTGGCAAGGCGAGGCCAGCCGAAGGAGTCTCAGAGGGGTGTTGGCGTGCATTCCATGAGGATCCTGCTTTAACCCTTGTTGCGGTAAGCGACACTTCTTTGCTAAACCTAAAGGTTTGGCGATGGGAACGTGTGCACCGGGGCTACACCCTCACCTTCTGGTCTTTTCTCGGGGAGCACGAGCTTTGATGCCCTGAGAACTGGCTGCATTTCCTGACCCGTGGCTCGGCTCTGCTGGCCACTTCCGTACGCTGATATGATTCAGCTCGCTGGCCGTCCCATGGTGGAATCTGCAACTTTGCATGTCCACCGTTTGAGCATGTGCTTGGATCGATGATGACTCCCACAAATGCATTCCTTGGAAATCTGAACAAAATGAGTGAGAAATCCCTACCGTCTCCTCGTTGGAACTGAGGTCCAGCACGTGGCTCCCCAAAGGAAAGTAGGGAGAGGTTCACGTTGCATTTGCGGCCGTGGGTGTCTACAGCCACGTTGTTCAAGTTGAGGGTTGTGGTCATCTCCTGGGGAGAAGAGCCATTGGGAAAGGAGCCTGGGATGCCAATCCAGGTGGGAAGGCTTGGGACAGCGTGCCGTCTCTGGGTTCCTTGGTCTAGCCAGGACTGCTGTCCCCTGCCACGGTTCAGCATGCAGGTAGGAGAGGAAGCGTGAGCCATTGCTCGTCCTGCCACCTGCACTTGAGTTCTACAGGCTGCCCCCACCTGCTGGTCATTGCCTTGTGGCCTCAAAGAAACAGAAGTCTGTAGGCTCAGGGTCAGAACAGGATTCCAGGCCTAGGGCAGGCTTCTTTGTCATGTTCTGCTTGGGAGACCAGATGCAGTTTAGGTTTCTCCTGCTGAGGGGAGAAATCAAATGGGCCACTGTTCCTGGGAGTTTGGCCAATCTGATGGCTCCTCCTCGGGTTGTGTCCTGCTTGTGTGTGCTGTGTGAAGGGGCTGGAAAATGCCTTAGTCAAACTTGGTCACGGCAAGCTTCTTTGGTGAGGGGTGGCTCTGGCATCTTGCCGTGACACGTTGGGATCCCGGTGGAGAGAGAGTAAGGCAAGGCGAGTGAAAGAGACACGTGAGATGGCTGGCTAAGCCCACAGGTTTACTGGTGGGTGGATAGATCGACGGTGGCCATGGGGTTCCCGGAACACATTTGGGATTCCCTCAGGAGCATCTGGAGGCACGTGTAGGGAGGGAATACGGGAGCACATTTGTGGACGGTCCCGCCTCTTTCCTCTCCTTGGTCGATTTGCTTCATGGCGGGTTCTTGTGCCAGCGAATGGTTGCCTTCATGGCACAGTATGGTGTCTCCTCATGGGGGCCGATTTGGAGGCCTTGGGGTGTTTTGTCCCTGTCTGACCACGTTCCCCCTGTGTTGAAGATGTGAAGGTGTTCCTGAGGACAGCCAGGCATCGTTTCTATACCCGGCCCACACAGCATTCCCTGAGGATTGGAGCTCTACCCGGAGGTCATTGGGTGCAACCGTGCAGAAACAAGGGAGTTGGCTGCCAAGGAAAGGCTGCAGGTTTAAGGGCAGGAGAGGATGTGTGGTGTGGGTGTCATTTTTCCTGCCACCCGCTGGTGCGTCGAGACTGTGGTATCCGGCGAGCCTGGCCACAGGCTAGACAAGTCATACCGGTTCAAGTGTCTAGGCTGTTGTCTGGGTTCTGTCGTTGCATGGCTGTGGGTAACAAGTTGCTTGTAGAGGACCTGGGCCTCAGGGATTCCCCAATGTCACGTCACTGATGGGCCCAGAGGGTGAAAGTACCAGACACCACTGCAAGTTACACAATTGCTGCAAGGGTTTGCCCCACCACGTTGGGTGTCGGAATGGTTCCGATGCCATTAGCTTTGTGTGTGGGCCAAGGGTAGGTTGCCAGTCTTGGCAGCAGGCCAGGAAGTCTGGCTGCAGGTGAATCTCCATTGTTCAGTCCAGGAGTTCCTCTGGTGCGTTTTGTCACCGGTCCCTACAAGCTGCTTTTGTTGGAGGTCGTCCCATTTGGCCAAGGGCCGTTCCCTTGTGGAAGATCTCAGGGACCACATTTCCCCTTGAGGGTGAATCCATTGTGTGGAAGCGTATGCGCCAGGAGTGGTTTGGTTCCCCAGAGGGCAGTGGCTTTTACGCTGAGTAATCCCAGTTCCCCTGAGGGTGTCTCAGCAGTTCAGGATGACATCCTTATGCTGTGTCGGCGGGGAGGTGGCTCAGGCAGGAAAGTTCAAGGCCCATACCGGGGCGTTGATGGACGGCCGTGCTCTTTGTGCTGATGCCCGTGCGCTCTGAAGGCATCTGTGCCACGATGCATTCACGTTTGGCTGTGGACACACAGACATGATGGACCGCAAATGAAATGTTGAGGGGAGATATAGCGCACATCGGTGGGCGGTATCACCCTTTGCCTCTGTGCGCCCGTTCACTTTTCTCAAACATCCCTGTGTTCTGTCACCCTGAGGCATGTGGTGGAGTGCCAGGGAACAAACACCTGCAGCAGCATTGGGCCCTCTGTATAGTCCATGATACCTGGCAAAGTGAGGAGAGTGCGGCAAGGTGAGGCAAGTCAAGGCAAAAGAGTCTCAGAGTGGTTTTGGCGTGAAGTCCTTGAGGATCCTCGTAGGAACCTTGTGGTGGTGAGTGGAACTTCTTTGCAGAAACCTAGATGTTTGGCCACGGGGACTTGTGCACTGAGACTACACCCTCACCTTCTTGGCTCTTGCAGGGGAACCCCAGATCTGATGCCATGATCCTTAGCTCCATTTGCAGCCCCGTGGGTCGCCTCTGGCCACTCCTGACTGCTGACATGATTGAGATCGGTGGCTGCCCCGCAGTGGAGCCTGCGACTTTGAACGTGCAGCCTTTGAGCAGGTGGATTGATGATGACTCCCATAAATGCACTGCTTGGAACTCTGAACAAATGAATGGGTCTCAGGTTTCTCCGCGGTCATGTCACTGACGGGCCTGGGGGTGAAAATACAAGGCGCCAGGGCAAGTAACCCAGTTGCTGCAAGGGTTTGCCCTGCCAGTTTGGGCATTGGAATATCTCCAATGCCAATAGCTTTCTGTGTGATCCAAGGGCATCGCCTCTGGCTCGACAAGGTTCCTGGTAGAAACCTTGTGGGGGTAAACGGAACTTCTTTGAAGAAACCTAGAAGTTTGGCCACGGGGACTTGTGCCGCGAGACTACACCGTCACATTCTGGGCTCTTCCTGGGGCACCCGAGCTCCGATGCCCTGAGACGTGGGTGCACTTCCTGCCCCGTGGCTCGAGTCTGGCCGCTCCCTACTGCTGAGAGGATTGAGCTTGCTGACAGTCCGCGACTTTGCACGTCCAGCCTTTGAGCAGGAGCGTGGATCAGTGAGGACTCCCATAAATGCATTCCTTGGAAATCTAAACAGAATGAATGAGCAATACCTACCGTCTTCTCATCCTAACTGAGGTCCAGCACGTGGCTCCCAAAGGAAAATTAGGGAGAGGTCCATGTTGCATTTGCTACTGTGGGCGTGCGCAGCAACATTGTTCAAGTGGAGGGTGGCGGGCTTCTCGTGCAGAAAGAGCCATGTGGAAAGGAGCCTGGGATGTCCATCTACGTGGGAAGGCTAAGGACAACTTGACGTCTCTGGGCACCTGAGTCTAGCCAGAACTGCTATCCCCTGCCGCGGTCAGCGTGCGGGTGCGAAAGGAAGCGTGAGCCACTGGTACTCCTCTGGCTTGCCATTGAGATCTACAGGCCACCCTCAAGCTCAGGTCGTTGCCTTGTTCCCGCAAGGAAACAGAAGTCTCTGCACTCAGGGTCAGAGAAGGAGTCCTGGCCAGGCCAGGCGTCTATGTCATGTTCAGCTTGGGAGGTGGGATATAGTTTAGGTTTGCCCTGATGGTCGGGGGAAATCAAATGGGCCACTGTCCCCGGGATTTGGGCGACGCTGATGGCGCCTCCTTGGGTTGTGTCCTGCTTGTGTGTTGTGTGTGGAGAGTTTGGAAAGTGCCTTAGGCAAATCCAGGGGATATCAAGCTACTTAGGTGAGGGGTGGATTCGTTTGGATCCTGGTGGAGAGAGCAAGGCAAGGCAAGCGGGAAATACACGGGAGAGTGTTGGCTAAGCCCACAGGCTTACTGTTGGGTGGATAGATCGGTATGGGTGGAGATGTCGGTGGACATAGGGTTCCCGGAACTCTTTTGGGATATCTTCAGGGGCATTTGGAGCCCCGTGTAGGGAAGGAATACAGGTGCACATTCGTGGACCATCCCAACCTTTTCCTCTCCTTTCTCAATGTGCTTCACGGCGGGTCCTTGTTCCAGCGAATGGTGCCTTCACGGCACAGTATGGTGTCTTCTCACTGGGACCGATTTGGAGCCGTTGGGATGTTTTGTCCCTGTGTGGCCTCATTGCCCCTATGTTGAGGATGTTAAGGTGTTCCTTAGGACAGCCCAGCGTCATTGCTATACCAGGTCGGCATAGCATTCCCTGAGGTTTGGAGCTCTTCCCGGAGGTCTTTGGGCCCAACCATGCAGAAAGAAGGGAGTCGGCCGCCAAGGCAACGCTACAGGTTTAAGGGCTAGAGTGAATGTGTGCTGCAGGGGTCATTTTGTCCTGCCACCTTCTGGTGCTGCGAGCCTGTGATCTCCAGCATGCATGGCTTCAAGCCAGAGAAGCCATGCCGGTTCAAGGGTCCAGGATGTTGGGTGCGTTCTCTCATTGCACGGCTGTGGGTGACACGTTGGTTCTGGAGGACCTGGGTCTCATGGTTTCTCCAAGGTCTTGTCCTTGAAGGGAAGAATGCGAATGTGCAAGGTGCTACGATAAGTTACCCAGTTGCTGCAAGTGTTTGGCCCGCCATTTGGGGCATTGGAATGGCTCCCTTGCCATTAGCTTTGGTTGCGGTCCTAGGGAAGTTCCTCTGGCTTGGCAGGAGACCAGGAAGTATGCCTGCTGGTGAGTCTCCCTTGATCAGTCCAGGGGTTCTTCAGGTGCCCTTTGTCACGGGTCCCTACGAGCCGCTTTTGATGGAGGTCGTCTTATTCAGCCAAGGGCCCTTCCCTTATGGAAGATCTCTCCCCTTGAGGGCGTGTCCACTGTGTTTAATCATAAGGGCCAAACGCGTGTTTGTTCCCATAGAGGGCACTTGCTCTTAGGCTGAGGGGGCACAGTTGTCCTGAGGGTGTCTCAGGGGATCAGGAAGACATCCTTTTGCTGTGATGGAGGGCAGATTGCTCAGGAGAGGAATTTCAGGGCCCGAGACCAGGGGGTTGTTGGTCGGTGGCACTCTTTGTCCTGATGGCCGCACGCTCTGAAGGCGCCAGTGCCACGATGCTTTCACGTTTGCCTGCGGACACACAGGCAAGATGGACAGTAAATGAAATGTTGAGGAGAGATAGAACACACAATGCTGGGTGGTATCGCCCTTTCCCTCGGTGCGCCTGTGCACCCTCCTCAAGCATGCGTGTGTTCTCTCACCCCGAGCCAGGTGGAATGCCAGGGAAGGAATGCCAGCAGCAGCCTGGGGCCATCCGTATAATCCCTGATACCCGTTGAAGTGAGGACGGTGTGGCAAGGCGAGGCCAGCCGAAGGAGTCTCAGAGGGGTGTTGGCGTGCATTCCATGAGGATCCTGCTTTAACCCTTGTTGCGGTAAGCGACACTTCTTTGCTAAACCTAAAGGTTTGGCGATGGGAACGTGTGCACCGGGGCTACACCCTCACCTTCTGGTCTTTTCTCGGGGAGCACGAGCTTTGATGCCCTGAGAACTGGCTGCATTTCCTGACCCGTGGCTCGGCTCTGCTGGCCACTTCCGTACGCTGATATGATTCAGCTCGCTGGCCGTCCCATGGTGGAATCTGCAACTTTGCATGTCCACCGTTTGAGCATGTGCTTGGATCGATGATGACTCCCACAAATGCATTCCTTGGAAATCTGAACAAAATGAGTGAGAAATCCCTACCGTCTCCTCGTTGGAACTGAGGTCCAGCACGTGGCTCCCCAAAGGAAAGTAGGGAGAGGTTCACGTTGCATTTGCGGCCGTGGGTGTCTACAGCCACGTTGTTCAAGTTGAGGGTTGTGGTCATCTCCTGGGGAGAAGAGCCATTGGGAAAGGAGCCTGGGATGCCAATCCAGGTGGGAAGGCTTGGGACAGCGTGCCGTCTCTGGGTTCCTTGGTCTAGCCAGGACTGCTGTCCCCTGCCACGGTTCAGCATGCAGGTAGGAGAGGAAGCGTGAGCCATTGCTCGTCCTGCCACCTGCACTTGAGTTCTACAGGCTGCCCCCACCTGCTGGTCATTGCCTTGTGGCCTCAAAGAAACAGAAGTCTGTAGGCTCAGGGTCAGAACAGGATTCCAGGCCTAGGGCAGGCTTCTTTGTCATGTTCTGCTTGGGAGACCAGATGCAGTTTAGGTTTCTCCTGCTGAGGGGAGAAATCAAATGGGCCACTGTTCCTGGGAGTTTGGCCAATCTGATGGCTCCTCCTCGGGTTGTGTCCTGCTTGTGTGTGCTGTGTGAAGGGGCTGGAAAATGCCTTAGTCAAACTTGGTCACGGCAAGCTTCTTTGGTGAGGGGTGGCTCTGGCATCTTGCCGTGACACGTTGGGATCCCGGTGGAGAGAGAGTAAGGCAAGGCGAGTGAAAGAGACACGTGAGATGGCTGGCTAAGCCCACAGGTTTACTGGTGGGTGGATAGATCGACGGTGGCCATGGGGTTCCCGGAACACATTTGGGATTCCCTCAGGAGCATCTGGAGGCACGTGTAGGGAGGGAATACGGGAGCACATTTGTGGACGGTCCCGCCTCTTTCCTCTCCTTGGTCGATTTGCTTCATGGCGGGTTCTTGTGCCAGCGAATGGTTGCCTTCATGGCACAGTATGGTGTCTCCTCATGGGGGCCGATTTGGAGGCCTTGGGGTGTTTTGTCCCTGTCTGACCACGTTCCCCCTGTGTTGAAGATGTGAAGGTGTTCCTGAGGACAGCCAGGCATCGTTTCTATACCCGGCCCACACAGCATTCCCTGAGGATTGGAGCTCTACCCGGAGGTCATTGGGTGCAACCGTGCAGAAACAAGGGAGTTGGCTGCCAAGGAAAGGCTGCAGGTTTAAGGGCAGGAGAGGATGTGTGGTGTGGGTGTCATTTTTCCTGCCACCCGCTGGTGCGTCGAGACTGTGGTATCCGGTGAGCCTGGCCACAGGCTAGACAAGTCATACCGGTTCAAGTGTCTAGGCTGTTGTCTGGGTTCTGTCGTTGCATGGCTGTGGGTAACAAGTTGCTTGTAGAGGACCTGGGCCTCAGGGATTCCCCAATGTCACGTCACTGATGGGCCCAGAGGGTGAAAGTACCAGACACCACTGCAAGTTACACAATTGCTGCAAGGGTTTGCCCCGCCACGTTGGGTGTCGGAATGGTTCCGATGCCATTAGCTTTGTGTGTGGGCCAAGGGTAGGTTGCCAGTCTTGGCAGCAGGCCAGGAAGTCTGGCTGCAGGTGAATCTCCATTGTTCAGTCCAGGAGTTCCTCTGGTGCGTTTTGTCACCGGTCCCTACAAGCTGCTTTTGTTGGAGCTCGTCCCAATTGGCCAAGGGCCGTTCCCTTGTGGAAGATCTCAGGGACCACATTTCCCCTTGAGGGTGAATCCATTGTGTGGAAGCGTATGCGCCAGGAGTGGTTTGGTTCCCCAGAGGGCAGTGGCTTTTACGCTGAGTAATCCCAGTTCCCCTGAGGGTGTCTCAGCAGTTCAGGATGACATCCTTATGCTGTGTCGGCGGGGAGGTGGCTCAGGCAGGAAAGTTCAAGGCCCATACCGGGGCGTTGATGGACGGCCGTGTTCTTTGTGCTGATGCCCGTGCGCTCTGAAGGCATCTGTGCCACGATGCATTCACGTTTGGCTGTGGACACACAGACATGATGGACCGCAAATGAAATGTTGAGGGGAGATATAGCGCACATCGGTGGGCGGTATCACCCTTTGCCTCTGTGCGCCCGTTCACTTTTCTCAAACATCCCTGTGTTCTGTCACCCTGAGGCATGTGGTGGAGTGCCAGGGAACAAACACCTGCAGCAGCATTGGGCCCTCTGTATAGTCCATGATACCTGGCGAAGTGAGGAGAGTGCGGCAAGGTGAGGCAAGTCAAGGCAAAAGAGTCTCAGAGTGGTTTTGGCGTGAAGTCCTTGAGGATCCTCGTAGGAACCTTGTGGTGGTGAGTGGAACTTCTTTGCAGAAACCTAGATGTTTGGCCACGGGGACTTGTGCACTGAGACTACACCCTCACCTTCTTGGCTCTTGCAGGGGAACCCCAGATCTGATGCCATGATCCTTAGCTCCATTTGCAGCCCCGTGGGTCGCCTCTGGCCACTCCTGACTGCTGACATGATTGAGATCGGTGGCTGCCCCGCAGTGGAGCCTGCGACTTTGAACGTGCAGCCTTTGAGCAGGTGGATTGATGATGACTCCCATAAATGCACTGCTTGGAACTCTGAACAAATGAATGGGTCTCAGGTTTCTCCGCGGTCATGTCACTGACGGGCCTGGGGGCGAAAATACAAGGCGCCAGGGCAAGTAACCCAGTTGCTGCAAGGGTTTGCCCTGCCAGTTTGGGCATTGGAATATCTCCAATGCCAATAGCTTTCTGTGTGATCCAAGGGCATCGCCTCTGGCTCGACAAGGTTCCTGGTAGAAACCTTGTGGGGGTAAACGGAACTTCTTTGAAGAAACCTAGAAGTTTGGCCACGGGGACTTGTGCCGCGAGACTACACCGTCACATTCTGGGCTCTTCCTGGGGCACCCGAGCTCCGATGCCCTGAGACGTGGGTGCACTTCCTGCCCCGTGGCTCGAGTCTGGCCGCTCCCTACTGCTGAGAGGATTGAGCTTGCTGACAGTCCGCGACTTTGCACGTCCAGCCTTTGAGCAGGAGCGTGGATCAGTGAGGACTCCCATAAATGCATTCCTTGGAAATCTAAACAGAATGAATGAGCAATACCTACCGTCTTCTCATCCTAACTGAGGTCCAGCACGTGGCTCCCAAAGGAAAATTAGGGAGAGGTCCATGTTGCATTTGCTACTGTGGGCGTGCGCAGCAACATTGTTCAAGTGGAGGGTGGCGGGCTTCTCGTGCAGAAAGAGCCATGTGGAAAGGAGCCTGGGATGTCCATCTACGTGGGAAGGCTAAGGACAACTTGACGTCTCTGGGCACCTGAGTCTAGCCAGAACTGCTATCCCCTGCCGCGGTCAGCGTGCGGGTGCGAAAGGAAGCGTGAGCCACTGGTACTCCTCTGGCTTGCCATTGAGATCTACAGGCCACCCTCAAGCTCAGGTCGTTGCCTTGTTCCTGCAAGGAAACAGAAGTCTCTGCACTCAGGGTCAGAGAAGGAGTCCTGGCCAGGCCAGGCGTCTATGTCATGTTCAGCTTGGGAGGTGGGATATAGTTTAGGTTTGCCCTGATGGTCGGGGGAAATCAAATGGGCCACTGTCCCCGGGATTTGGGCGACGCTGATGGCGCCTCCTTGGGTTGTGTCCTGCTTGTGTGTTGTGTGTGGAGAGTTTGGAAAGTGCCTTAGGCAAATCCAGGGGATATCAAGCTACTTAGGTGAGGGGTGGATTCGTTTGGATCCTGGTGGAGAGAGCAAGGCAAGGCAAGCGGGAAATACACGGGAGAGTGTTGGCTAAGCCCACAGGCTTACTGTTGGGTGGATAGATCGGTATGGGTGGAGATGTCGGTGGACATAGGGTTCCCGGAACTCTTTTGGGATATCTTCAGGGGCATTTGGAGCCCCATGTAGGGAAGGAATACAGGTGCACATTCGTGGACCATCCCAACCTTTTCCTCTCCTTTCTCAATGTGCTTCACGGCGGGTCCTTGTTCCAGCGAATGGTGCCTTCACGGCACAGTATGGTGTCTTCTCACTGGGACCGATTTGGAGCCGTTGGGATGTTTTGTCCCTGTGTGGCCTCATTGCCCCTATGTTGAGGATGTTAAGGTGTTCCTTAGGACAGCCCAGCGTCATTGCTATACCAGGTCGGCATAGCATTCCCTGAGGTTTGGAGCTCTTCCCGGAGGTCTTTGGGCCCAACCATGCAGAAAGAAGGGAGTCGGCCGCCAAGGCAACGCTACAGGTTTAAGGGCTAGAGTGAATGTGTGCTGCAGGGGTCATTTTGTCCTGCCACCTTCTGGTGCTGCGAGCCTGTGATCTCCAGCATGCATGGCTTCAAGCCAGAGAAGCCATGCCGGTTCAAGGGTCCAGGATGTTGGGTGCGTTCTCTCATTGCACGGCTGTGGGTGACACGTTGGTTCTGGAGGACCTGGGTCTCATGGTTTCTCCAAGGTCTTGTCCTTGAAGGGAAGAATGCGAATGTGCAAGGTGCTACGATAAGTTACCCAGTTGCTGCAAGTGTTTGGCCCGCCATTTGGGGCATTGGAATGGCTCCCTTGCCATTAGCTTTGGTTGCGGTCCTAGGGAAGTTCCTCTGGCTTGGCAGGAGACCAGGAAGTATGCCTGCTGGTGAGTCTCCCTTGATCAGTCCAGGGGTTCTTCAGGTGCCCTTTGTCACGGGTCCCTACGAGCCGCTTTTGATGGAGGTCGTCTTATTCAGCCAAGGGCCCTTCCCTTATGGAAGATCTCTCCCCTTGAGGGCGTGTCCACTGTGTTTAATCATAAGGGCCAAACGCGTGTTTGTTCCCATAGAGGGCACTTGCTCTTAGGCTGAGGGGGCACAGTTGTCCTGAGGGTGTCTCAGGGGATCAGGAAGACATCCTTTTGCTGTGATGGAGGGCAGATTGCTCAGGAGAGGAATTTCAGGGCCCGAGACCAGGGGGTTGTTGGTCGGTGGCACTCTTTGTCCTGATGGCCGCACGCTCTGAAGGCGCCAGTGCCACGATGCTTTCACGTTTGCCTGCGGACACACAGGCAAGATGGACAGTAAATGAAATGTTGAGGAGAGATAGAACACACAATGCTGGGTGGTATCGCCCTTTCCCTCGGTGCGCCTGTGCACCCTCCTCAAGCATGCGTGTGTTCTCTCACCCCGAGCCAGGTGGAATGCCAGGGAAGGAATGCCAGCAGCAGCCTGGGGCCATCCGTATAATCCCTGATACCCGTTGAAGTGAGGACGGTGTGGCAAGGCGAGGCCAGCCGAAGGAGTCTCAGAGGGGTGTTGGCGTGCATTCCATGAGGATCCTGCTTTAACCCTTGTTGCGGTAAGCGACACTTCTTTGCTAAACCTAAAGGTTTGGCGATGGGAACGTGTGCACCGGGGCTACACCCTCACCTTCTGGTCTTTTCTCGGGGAGCACGAGCTTTGATGCCCTGAGAACTGGCTGCATTTCCTGACCCGTGGCTCGGCTCTGCTGGCCACTTCCGTACGCTGATATGATTCAGCTCGCTGGCCGTCCCATGGTGGAATCTGCAACTTTGCATGTCCACCGTTTGAGCATGTGCTTGGATCGATGATGACTCCCACAAATGCATTCCTTGGAAATCTGAACAAAATGAGTGAGAAATCCCTACCGTCTCCTCGTTGGAACTGAGGTCCAGCACGTGGCTCCCCAAAGGAAAGTAGGGAGAGGTTCACGTTGCATTTGCGGCCGTGGGTGTCTACAGCCACGTTGTTCAAGTTGAGGGTTGTGGTCATCTCCTGGGGAGAAGAGCCATTGGGAAAGGAGCCTGGGATGCCAATCCAGGTGGGAAGGCTTGGGACAGCGTGCCGTCTCTGGGTTCCTTGGTCTAGCCAGGACTGCTGTCCCCTGCCACGGTTCAGCATGCAGGTAGGAGAGGAAGCGTGAGCCATTGCTCGTCCTGCCACCTGCACTTGAGTTCTACAGGCTGCCCCCACCTGCTGGTCATTGCCTTGTGGCCTCAAAGAAACAGAAGTCTGTAGGCTCAGGGTCAGAACAGGATTCCAGGCCTAGGGCAGGCTTCTTTGTCATGTTCTGCTTGGGAGACCAGATGCAGTTTAGGTTTCTCCTGCTGAGGGGAGAAATCAAATGGGCCACTGTTCCTGGGAGTTTGGCCAATCTGATGGCTCCTCCTCGGGTTGTGTCCTGCTTGTGTGTGCTGTGTGAAGGGGCTGGAAAATGCCTTAGTCAAACTTGGTCACGGCAAGCTTCTTTGGTGAGGGGTGGCTCTGGCATCTTGCCGTGACACGTTGGGATCCCGGTGGAGAGAGAGTAAGGCAAGGCGAGTGAAAGAGACACGTGAGATGGCTGGCTAAGCCCACAGGTTTACTGGTGGGTGGATAGATCGACGGTGGCCATGGGGTTCCCGGAACACATTTGGGATTCCCTCAGGAGCATCTGGAGGCACGTGTAGGGAGGGAATACGGGAGCACATTTGTGGACGGTCCCGCCTCTTTCCTCTCCTTGGTCGATTTGCTTCATGGCGGGTTCTTGTGCCAGCGAATGGTTGCCTTCATGGCACAGTATGGTGTCTCCTCATGGGGGCCGATTTGGAGGCCTTGGGGTGTTTTGTCCCTGTCTGACCACGTTCCCCCTGTGTTGAAGATGTGAAGGTGTTCCTGAGGACAGCCAGGCATCGTTTCTATACCCGGCCCACACAGCATTCCCTGAGGATTGGAGCTCTACCCGGAGGTCATTGGGTGCAACCGTGCAGAAACAAGGGAGTTGGCTGCCAAGGAAAGGCTGCAGGTTTAAGGGCAGGAGAGGATGTGTGGTGTGGGTGTCATTTTTCCTGCCACCCGCTGGTGCGTCGAGACTGTGGTATCCGGTGAGCCTGGCCACAGGCTAGACAAGTCATACCGGTTCAAGTGTCTAGGCTGTTGTCTGGGTTCTGTCGTTGCATGGCTGTGGGTAACAAGTTGCTTGTAGAGGACCTGGGCCTCAGGGATTCCCCAATGTCACGTCACTGATGGGCCCAGAGGGTGAAAGTACCAGACACCACTGCAAGTTACACAATTGCTGCAAGGGTTTGCCCCGCCACGTTGGGTGTCGGAATGGTTCCGATGCCATTAGCTTTGTGTGTGGGCCAAGGGTAGGTTGCCAGTCTTGGCAGCAGGCCAGGAAGTCTGGCTGCAGGTGAATCTCCATTGTTCAGTCCAGGAGTTCCTCTGGTGCGTTTTGTCACCGGTCCCTACAAGCTGCTTTTGTTGGAGCTCGTCCCAATTGGCCAAGGGCCGTTCCCTTGTGGAAGATCTCAGGGACCACATTTCCCCTTGAGGGTGAATCCATTGTGTGGAAGCGTATGCGCCAGGAGTGGTTTGGTTCCCCAGAGGGCAGTGGCTTTTACGCTGAGTAATCCCAGTTCCCCTGAGGGTGTCTCAGCAGTTCAGGATGACATCCTTATGCTGTGTCGGCGGGGAGGTGGCTCAGGCAGGAAAGTTCAAGGCCCATACCGGGGCGTTGATGGACGGCCGTGCTCTTTGTGCTGATGCCCGTGCGCTCTGAAGGCATCTGTGCCACGATGCATTCACGTTTGGCTGTGGACACACAGACATGATGGACCGCAAATGAAATGTTGAGGGGAGATATAGCGCACATCGGTGGGCGGTATCACCCTTTGCCTCTGTGCGCCCGTTCACTTTTCTCAAACATCCCTGTGTTCTGTCACCCTGAGGCATGTGGTGGAGTGCCAGGGAACAAACACCTGCAGCAGCATTGGGCCCTCTGTATAGTCCATGATACCTGGCGAAGTGAGGAGAGTGCGGCAAGGTGAGGCAAGTCAAGGCAAAAGAGTCTCAGAGTGGTTTTGGCGTGAAGTCCTTGAGGATCCTCGTAGGAACCTTGTGGTGGTGAGTGGAACTTCTTTGCAGAAACCTAGATGTTTGGCCACGGGGACTTGTGCACTGAGACTACACCCTCACCTTCTTGGCTCTTGCAGGGGAACCCCAGATCTGATGCCATGATCCTTAGCTCCATTTGCAGCCCCGTGGGTCGCCTCTGGCCACTCCTGACTGCTGACATGATTGAGATCGGTGGCTGCCCCGCAGTGGAGCCTGCGACTTTGAACGTGCAGCCTTTGAGCAGGTGGATTGATGATGACTCCCATAAATGCACTGCTTGGAACTCTGAACAAATGAATGGGTCTCAGGTTTCTCCGCGGTCATGTCACTGACGGGCCTGGGGGCGAAAATACAAGGCGCCAGGGCAAGTAACCCAGTTGCTGCAAGGGTTTGCCCTGCCAGTTTGGGCATTGGAATATCTCCAATGCCAATAGCTTTCTGTGTGATCCAAGGGCATCGCCTCTGGCTCGACAAGGTTCCTGGTAGAAACCTTGTGGGGGTAAACGGAACTTCTTTGAAGAAACCTAGAAGTTTGGCCACGGGGACTTGTGCCGCGAGACTACACCGTCACATTCTGGGCTCTTCCTGGGGCACCCGAGCTCCGATGCCCTGAGACGTGGGTGCACTTCCTGCCCCGTGGCTCGAGTCTGGCCGCTCCCTACTGCTGAGAGGATTGAGCTTGCTGACAGTCCGCGACTTTGCACGTCCAGCCTTTGAGCAGGAGCGTGGATCAGTGAGGACTCCCATAAATGCATTCCTTGGAAATCTAAACAGAATGAATGAGCAATACCTACCGTCTTCTCATCCTAACTGAGGTCCAGCACGTGGCTCCCAAAGGAAAATTAGGGAGAGGTCCATGTTGCATTTGCTACTGTGGGCGTGCGCAGCAACATTGTTCAAGTGGAGGGTGGCGGGCTTCTCGTGCAGAAAGAGCCATGTGGAAAGGAGCCTGGGATGTCCATCTACGTGGGAAGGCTAAGGACAACTTGACGTCTCTGGGCACCTGAGTCTAGCCAGAACTGCTATCCCCTGCCGCGGTCAGCGTGCGGGTGCGAAAGGAAGCGTGAGCCACTGGTACTCCTCTGGCTTGCCATTGAGATCTACAGGCCACCCTCAAGCTCAGGTCGTTGCCTTGTTCCCGCAAGGAAACAGAAGTCTCTGCACTCAGGGTCAGAGAAGGAGTCCTGGCCAGGCCAGGCGTCTATGTCATGTTCAGCTTGGGAGGTGGGATATAGTTTAGGTTTGCCCTGATGGTCGGGGGAAATCAAATGGGCCACTGTCCCCGGGATTTGGGCGACGCTGATGGCGCCTCCTTGGGTTGTGTCCTGCTTGTGTGTTGTGTGTGGAGAGTTTGGAAAGTGCCTTAGGCAAATCCAGGGGATATCAAGCTACTTAGGTGAGGGGTGGATTCGTTTGGATCCTGGTGGAGAGAGCAAGGCAAGGCAAGCGGGAAATACACGGGAGAGTGTTGGCTAAGCCCACAGGCTTACTGTTGGGTGGATAGATCGGTATGGGTGGAGATGTCGGTGGACATAGGGTTCCCGGAACTCTTTTGGGATATCTTCAGGGGCATTTGGAGCCCCGTGTAGGGAAGGAATACAGGTGCACATTCGTGGACCATCCCAACCTTTTCCTCTCCTTTCTCAATGTGCTTCACGGCGGGTCCTTGTTCCAGCGAATGGTGCCTTCACGGCACAGTATGGTGTCTTCTCACTGGGACCGATTTGGAGCCGTTGGGATGTTTTGTCCCTGTGTGGCCTCATTGCCCCTATGTTGAGGATGTTAAGGTGTTCCTTAGGACAGCCCAGCGTCATTGCTATACCAGGTCGGCATAGCATTCCCTGAGGTTTGGAGCTCTTCCCGGAGGTCTTTGGGCCCAACCATGCAGAAAGAAGGGAGTCGGCCGCCAAGGCAACGCTACAGGTTTAAGGGCTAGAGTGAATGTGTGCTGCAGGGGTCATTTTGTCCTGCCACCTTCTGGTGCTGCGAGCCTGTGATCTCCAGCATGCATGGCTTCAAGCCAGAGAAGCCATGCCGGTTCAAGGGTCCAGGATGTTGGGTGCGTTCTCTCATTGCACGGCTGTGGGTGACACGTTGGTTCTGGAGGACCTGGGTCTCATGGTTTCTCCAAGGTCTTGTCCTTGAAGGGAAGAATGCGAATGTGCAAGGTGCTACGATAAGTTACCCAGTTGCTGCAAGTGTTTGGCCCGCCATTTGGGGCATTGGAATGGCTCCCTTGCCATTAGCTTTGGTTGCGGTCCTAGGGAAGTTCCTCTGGCTTGGCAGGAGACCAGGAAGTATGCCTGCTGGTGAGTCTCCCTTGATCAGTCCAGGGGTTCTTCAGGTGCCCTTTGTCACGGGTCCCTACGAGCCGCTTTTGATGGAGGTCGTCTTATTCAGCCAAGGGCCCTTCCCTTATGGAAGATCTCTCCCCTTGAGGGCGTGTCCACTGTGTTTAATCATAAGGGCCAAACGCGTGTTTGTTCCCATAGAGGGCACTTGCTCTTAGGCTGAGGGGGCACAGTTGTCCTGAGGGTGTCTCAGGGGATCAGGAAGACATCCTTTTGCTGTGATGGAGGGCAGATTGCTCAGGAGAGGAATTTCAGGGCCCGAGACCAGGGGGTTGTTGGTCGGTGGCACTCTTTGTCCTGATGGCCGCACGCTCTGAAGGCGCCAGTGCCACGATGCTTTCACGTTTGCCTGCGGACACACAGGCAAGATGGACAGTAAATGAAATGTTGAGGAGAGATAGAACACACAATGCTGGGTGGTATCGCCCTTTCCCTCGGTGCGCCTGTGCACCCTCCTCAAGCATGCGTGTGTTCTCTCACCCCGAGCCAGGTGGAATGCCAGGGAAGGAATGCCAGCAGCAGCCTGGGGCCATCCGTATAATCCCTGATACCCGTTGAAGTGAGGACGGTGTGGCAAGGCGAGGCCAGCCGAAGGAGTCTCAGAGGGGTGTTGGCGTGCATTCCATGAGGATCCTGCTTTAACCCTTGTTGCGGTAAGCGACACTTCTTTGCTAAACCTAAAGGTTTGGCGATGGGAACGTGTGCACCGGGGCTACACCCTCACCTTCTGGTCTTTTCTCGGGGAGCACGAGCTTTGATGCCCTGAGAACTGGCTGCATTTCCTGACCCGTGGCTCGGCTCTGCTGGCCACTTCCGTACGCTGATATGATTCAGCTCGCTGGCCGTCCCATGGTGGAATCTGCAACTTTGCATGTCCACCGTTTGAGCATGTGCTTGGATCGATGATGACTCCCACAAATGCATTCCTTGGAAATCTGAACAAAATGAGTGAGAAATCCCTACCGTCTCCTCGTTGGAACTGAGGTCCAGCACGTGGCTCCCCAAAGGAAAGTAGGGAGAGGTTCACGTTGCATTTGCGGCCGTGGGTGTCTACAGCCACGTTGTTCAAGTTGAGGGTTGTGGTCATCTCCTGGGGAGAAGAGCCATTGGGAAAGGAGCCTGGGATGCCAATCCAGGTGGGAAGGCTTGGGACAGCGTGCCGTCTCTGGGTTCCTTGGTCTAGCCAGGACTGCTGTCCCCTGCCACGGTTCAGCATGCAGGTAGGAGAGGAAGCGTGAGCCATTGCTCGTCCTGCCACCTGCACTTGAGTTCTACAGGCTGCCCCCACCTGCTGGTCATTGCCTTGTGGCCTCAAAGAAACAGAAGTCTGTAGGCTCAGGGTCAGAACAGGATTCCAGGCCTAGGGCAGGCTTCTTTGTCATGTTCTGCTTGGGAGACCAGATGCAGTTTAGGTTTCTCCTGCTGAGGGGAGAAATCAAATGGGCCACTGTTCCTGGGAGTTTGGCCAATCTGATGGCTCCTCCTCGGGTTGTGTCCTGCTTGTGTGTGCTGTGTGAAGGGGCTGGAAAATGCCTTAGTCAAACTTGGTCACGGCAAGCTTCTTTGGTGAGGGGTGGCTCTGGCATCTTGCCGTGACACGTTGGGATCCCGGTGGAGAGAGAGTAAGGCAAGGCGAGTGAAAGAGACACGTGAGATGGCTGGCTAAGCCCACAGGTTTACTGGTGGGTGGATAGATCGACGGTGGCCATGGGGTTCCCGGAACACATTTGGGATTCCCTCAGGAGCATCTGGAGGCACGTGTAGGGAGGGAATACGGGAGCACATTTGTGGACGGTCCCGCCTCTTTCCTCTCCTTGGTCGATTTGCTTCATGGCGGGTTCTTGTGCCAGCGAATGGTTGCCTTCATGGCACAGTATGGTGTCTCCTCATGGGGGCCGATTTGGAGGCCTTGGGGTGTTTTGTCCCTGTCTGACCACGTTCCCCCTGTGTTGAAGATGTGAAGGTGTTCCTGAGGACAGCCAGGCATCGTTTCTATACCCGGCCCACACAGCATTCCCTGAGGATTGGAGCTCTACCCGGAGGTCATTGGGTGCAACCGTGCAGAAACAAGGGAGTTGGCTGCCAAGGAAAGGCTGCAGGTTTAAGGGCAGGAGAGGATGTGTGGTGTGGGTGTCATTTTTCCTGCCACCCGCTGGTGCGTCGAGACTGTGGTATCCGGTGAGCCTGGCCACAGGCTAGACAAGTCATACCGGTTCAAGTGTCTAGGCTGTTGTCTGGGTTCTGTCGTTGCATGGCTGTGGGTAACAAGTTGCTTGTAGAGGACCTGGGCCTCAGGGATTCCCCAATGTCACGTCACTGATGGGCCCAGAGGGTGAAAGTACCAGACACCACTGCAAGTTACACAATTGCTGCAAGGGTTTGCCCCGCCACGTTGGGTGTCGGAATGGTTCCGATGCCATTAGCTTTGTGTGTGGGCCAAGGGTAGGTTGCCAGTCTTGGCAGCAGGCCAGGAAGTCTGGCTGCAGGTGAATCTCCATTGTTCAGTCCAGGAGTTCCTCTGGTGCGTTTTGTCACCGGTCCCTACAAGCTGCTTTTGTTGGAGCTCGTCCCAATTGGCCAAGGGCCGTTCCCTTGTGGAAGATCTCAGGGACCACATTTCCCCTTGAGGGTGAATCCATTGTGTGGAAGCGTATGCGCCAGGAGTGGTTTGGTTCCCCAGAGGGCAGTGGCTTTTACGCTGAGTAATCCCAGTTCCCCTGAGGGTGTCTCAGCAGTTCAGGATGACATCCTTATGCTGTGTCGGCGGGGAGGTGGCTCAGGCAGGAAAGTTCAAGGCCCATACCGGGGCGTTGATGGACGGCCGTGCTCTTTGTGCTGATGCCCGTGCGCTCTGAAGGCATCTGTGCCACGATGCATTCACGTTTGGCTGTGGACACACAGACATGATGGACCGCAAATGAAATGTTGAGGGGAGATATAGCGCACATCGGTGGGCGGTATCACCCTTTGCCTCTGTGCGCCCGTTCACTTTTCTCAAACATCCCTGTGTTCTGTCACCCTGAGGCATGTGGTGGAGTGCCAGGGAACAAACACCTGCAGCAGCATTGGGCCCTCTGTATAGTCCATGATACCTGGCGAAGTGAGGAGAGTGCGGCAAGGTGAGGCAAGTCAAGGCAAAAGAGTCTCAGAGTGGTTTTGGCGTGAAGTCCTTGAGGATCCTCGTAGGAACCTTGTGGTGGTGAGTGGAACTTCTTTGCAGAAACCTAGATGTTTGGCCACGGGGACTTGTGCACTGAGACTACACCCTCACCTTCTTGGC
This sequence comes from Balaenoptera borealis, assembly GCF_965194805.1. NCBI lineage: Eukaryota > Metazoa > Chordata > Mammalia > Artiodactyla > Balaenopteridae > Balaenoptera > Balaenoptera borealis. Next base: position 129,482,088 of record NC_138866.1, read on the forward strand.
TCTTGCAGGGGAACCCCAGATCTGATGCCATGATCCTTAGCTCCATTTGCAGCCCCGTGGGTCGCCTCTGGCCACTCCTGACTGCTGACATGATTGAGATCGGTGGCTGCCCCGCAGTGGAGCCTGCGACTTTGAACGTGCAGCCTTTGAGCAGGTGGATTGATGATGACTCCCATAAATGCACTGCTTGGAACTCTGAACAAATGAATGGGTCTCAGGTTTCTCCGCGGTCATGTCACTGACGGGCCTGGGGGCGAAAATACAAGGCGCCAGGGCAAGTAACCCAGTTGCTGCAAGGGTTTGCCCTGCCAGTTTGGGCATTGGAATATCTCCAATGCCAATAGCTTTCTGTGTGATCCAAGGGCATCGCCTCTGGCTCGACAAGGTTCCTGGTAGAAACCTTGTGGGGGTAAACGGAACTTCTTTGAAGAAACCTAGAAGTTTGGCCACGGGGACTTGTGCCGCGAGACTACACCGTCACATTCTGGGCTCTTCCTGGGGCACCCGAGCTCCGATGCCCTGAGACGTGGGTGCACTTCCTGCCCCGTGGCTCGAGTCTGGCCGCTCCCTACTGCTGAGAGGATTGAGCTTGCTGACAGTCCGCGACTTTGCACGTCCAGCCTTTGAGCAGGAGCGTGGATCAGTGAGGACTCCCATAAATGCATTCCTTGGAAATCTAAACAGAATGAATGAGCAATACCTACCGTCTTCTCATCCTAACTGAGGTCCAGCACGTGGCTCCCAAAGGAAAATTAGGGAGAGGTCCATGTTGCATTTGCTACTGTGGGCGTGCGCAGCAACATTGTTCAAGTGGAGGGTGGCGGGCTTCTCGTGCAGAAAGAGCCATGTGGAAAGGAGCCTGGGATGTCCATCTACGTGGGAAGGCTAAGGACAACTTGACGTCTCTGGGCACCTGAGTCTAGCCAGAACTGCTATCCCCTGCCGCGGTCAGCGTGCGGGTGCGAAAGGAAGCGTGAGCCACTGGTACTCCTCTGGCTTGCCATTGAGATCTACAGGCCACCCTCAAGCTCAGGTCGTTGCCTTGTTCCCGCAAGGAAACAGAAGTCTCTGCACTCAGGGTCAGAGAAGGAGTCCTGGCCAGGCCAGGCGTCTATGTCATGTTCAGCTTGGGAGGTGGGATATAGTTTAGGTTTGCCCTGATGGTCGGGGGAAATCAAATGGGCCACTGTCCCCGGGATTTGGGCGACGCTGATGGCGCCTCCTTGGGTTGTGTCCTGCTTGTGTGTTGTGTGTGGAGAGTTTGGAAAGTGCCTTAGGCAAATCCAGGGGATATCAAGCTACTTAGGTGAGGGGTGGATTCGTTTGGATCCTGGTGGAGAGAGCAAGGCAAGGCAAGCGGGAAATACACGGGAGAGTGTTGGCTAAGCCCACAGGCTTACTGTTGGGTGGATAGATCGGTATGGGTGGAGATGTCGGTGGACATAGGGTTCCCGGAACTCTTTTGGGATATCTTCAGGGGCATTTGGAGCCCCGTGTAGGGAAGGAATACAGGTGCACATTCGTGGACCATCCCAACCTTTTCCTCTCCTTTCTCAATGTGCTTCACGGCGGGTCCTTGTTCCAGCGAATGGTGCCTTCACGGCACAGTATGGTGTCTTCTCACTGGGACCGATTTGGAGCCGTTGGGATGTTTTGTCCCTGTGTGGCCTCATTGCCCCTATGTTGAGGATGTTAAGGTGTTCCTTAGGACAGCCCAGCGTCATTGCTATACCAGGTCGGCATAGCATTCCCTGAGGTTTGGAGCTCTTCCCGGAGGTCTTTGGGCCCAACCATGCAGAAAGAAGGGAGTCGGCCGCCAAGGCAACGCTACAGGTTTAAGGGCTAGAGTGAATGTGTGCTGCAGGGGTCATTTTGTCCTGCCACCTTCTGGTGCTGCGAGCCTGTGATCTCCAGCATGCATGGCTTCAAGCCAGAGAAGCCATGCCGGTTCAAGGGTCCAGGATGTTGGGTGCGTTCTCTCATTGCACGGCTGTGGGTGACACGTTGGTTCTGGAGGACCTGGGTCTCATGGTTTCTCCAAGGTCTTGTCCTTGAAGGGAAGAATGCGAATGTGCAAGGTGCTACGATAAGTTACCCAGTTGCTGCAAGTGTTTGGCCCGCCATTTGGGGCATTGGAATGGCTCCCTTGCCATTAGCTTTGGTTGCGGTCCTAGGGAAGTTCCTCTGGCTTGGCAGGAGACCAGGAAGTATGCCTGCTGGTGAGTCTCCCTTGATCAGTCCAGGGGTTCTTCAGGTGCCCTTTGTCACGGGTCCCTACGAGCCGCTTTTGATGGAGGTCGTCTTATTCAGCCAAGGGCCCTTCCCTTATGGAAGATCTCTCCCCTTGAGGGCGTGTCCACTGTGTTTAATCATAAGGGCCAAACGCGTGTTTGTTCCCATAGAGGGCACTTGCTCTTAGGCTGAGGGGGCACAGTTGTCCTGAGGGTGTCTCAGGGGATCAGGAAGACATCCTTTTGCTGTGATGGAGGGCAGATTGCTCAGGAGAGGAATTTCAGGGCCCGAGACCAGGGGGTTGTTGGTCGGTGGCACTCTTTGTCCTGATGGCCGCACGCTCTGAAGGCGCCAGTGCCACGATGCTTTCACGTTTGCCTGCGGACACACAGGCAAGATGGACAGTAAATGAAATGTTGAGGAGAGATAGAACACACAATGCTGGGTGGTATCGCCCTTTCCCTCGGTGCGCCTGTGCACCCTCCTCAAGCATGCGTGTGTTCTCTCACCCCGAGCCAGGTGGAATGCCAGGGAAGGAATGCCAGCAGCAGCCTGGGGCCATCCGTATAATCCCTGATACCCGTTGAAGTGAGGACGGTGTGGCAAGGCGAGGCCAGCCGAAGGAGTCTCAGAGGGGTGTTGGCGTGCATTCCATGAGGATCCTGCTTTAACCCTTGTTGCGGTAAGCGACACTTCTTTGCTAAACCTAAAGGTTTGGCGATGGGAACGTGTGCACCGGGGCTACACCCTCACCTTCTGGTCTTTTCTCGGGGAGCACGAGCTTTGATGCCCTGAGAACTGGCTGCATTTCCTGACCCGTGGCTCGGCTCTGCTGGCCACTTCCGTACGCTGATATGATTCAGCTCGCTGGCCGTCCCATGGTGGAATCTGCAACTTTGCATGTCCACCGTTTGAGCATGTGCTTGGATCGATGATGACTCCCACAAATGCATTCCTTGGAAATCTGAACAAAATGAGTGAGAAATCCCTACCGTCTCCTCGTTGGAACTGAGGTCCAGCACGTGGCTCCCCAAAGGAAAGTAGGGAGAGGTTCACGTTGCATTTGCGGCCGTGGGTGTCTACAGCCACGTTGTTCAAGTTGAGGGTTGTGGTCATCTCCTGGGGAGAAGAGCCATTGGGAAAGGAGCCTGGGATGCCAATCCAGGTGGGAAGGCTTGGGACAGCGTGCCGTCTCTGGGTTCCTTGGTCTAGCCAGGACTGCTGTCCCCTGCCACGGTTCAGCATGCAGGTAGGAGAGGAAGCGTGAGCCATTGCTCGTCCTGCCACCTGCACTTGAGTTCTACAGGCTGCCCCCACCTGCTGGTCATTGCCTTGTGGCCTCAAAGAAACAGAAGTCTGTAGGCTCAGGGTCAGAACAGGATTCCAGGCCTAGGGCAGGCTTCTTTGTCATGTTCTGCTTGGGAGACCAGATGCAGTTTAGGTTTCTCCTGCTGAGGGGAGAAATCAAATGGGCCACTGTTCCTGGGAGTTTGGCCAATCTGATGGCTCCTCCTCGGGTTGTGTCCTGCTTGTGTGTGCTGTGTGAAGGGGCTGGAAAATGCCTTAGTCAAACTTGGTCACGGCAAGCTTCTTTGGTGAGGGGTGGCTCTGGCATCTTGCCGTGACACGTTGGGATCCCGGTGGAGAGAGAGTAAGGCAAGGCGAGTGAAAGAGACACGTGAGATGGCTGGCTAAGCCCACAGGTTTACTGGTGGGTGGATAGATCGACGGTGGCCATGGGGTTCCCGGAACACATTTGGGATTCCCTCAGGAGCATCTGGAGGCACGTGTAGGGAGGGAATACGGGAGCACATTTGTGGACGGTCCCGCCTCTTTCCTCTCCTTGGTCGATTTGCTTCATGGCGGGTTCTTGTGCCAGCGAATGGTTGCCTTCATGGCACAGTATGGTGTCTCCTCATGGGGGCCGATTTGGAGGCCTTGGGGTGTTTTGTCCCTGTCTGACCACGTTCCCCCTGTGTTGAAGATGTGAAGGTGTTCCTGAGGACAGCCAGGCATCGTTTCTATACCCGGCCCACACAGCATTCCCTGAGGATTGGAGCTCTACCCGGAGGTCATTGGGTGCAACCGTGCAGAAACAAGGGAGTTGGCTGCCAAGGAAAGGCTGCAGGTTTAAGGGCAGGAGAGGATGTGTGGTGTGGGTGTCATTTTTCCTGCCACCCGCTGGTGCGTCGAGACTGTGGTATCCGGTGAGCCTGGCCACAGGCTAGACAAGTCATACCGGTTCAAGTGTCTAGGCTGTTGTCTGGGTTCTGTCGTTGCATGGCTGTGGGTAACAAGTTGCTTGTAGAGGACCTGGGCCTCAGGGATTCCCCAATGTCACGTCACTGATGGGCCCAGAGGGTGAAAGTACCAGACACCACTGCAAGTTACACAATTGCTGCAAGGGTTTGCCCCGCCACGTTGGGTGTCGGAATGGTTCCGATGCCATTAGCTTTGTGTGTGGGCCAAGGGTAGGTTGCCAGTCTTGGCAGCAGGCCAGGAAGTCTGGCTGCAGGTGAATCTCCATTGTTCAGTCCAGGAGTTCCTCTGGTGCGTTTTGTCACCGGTCCCTACAAGCTGCTTTTGTTGGAGCTCGTCCCAATTGGCCAAGGGCCGTTCCCTTGTGGAAGATCTCAGGGACCACATTTCCCCTTGAGGGTGAATCCATTGTGTGGAAGCGTATGCGCCAGGAGTGGTTTGGTTCCCCAGAGGGCAGTGGCTTTTACGCTGAGTAATCCCAGTTCCCCTGAGGGTGTCTCAGCAGTTCAGGATGACATCCTTATGCTGTGTCGGCGGGGAGGTGGCTCAGGCAGGAAAGTTCAAGGCCCATACCGGGGCGTTGATGGACGGCCGTGCTCTTTGTGCTGATGCCCGTGCGCTCTGAAGGCATCTGTGCCACGATGCATTCACGTTTGGCTGTGGACACACAGACATGATGGACCGCAAATGAAATGTTGAGGGGAGATATAGCGCACATCGGTGGGCGGTATCACCCTTTGCCTCTGTGCGCCCGTTCACTTTTCTCAAACATCCCTGTGTTCTGTCACCCTGAGGCATGTGGTGGAGTGCCAGGGAACAAACACCTGCAGCAGCATTGGGCCCTCTGTATAGTCCATGATACCTGGCGAAGTGAGGAGAGTGCGGCAAGGTGAGGCAAGTCAAGGCAAAAGAGTCTCAGAGTGGTTTTGGCGTGAAGTCCTTGAGGCTCCTCGTAGGAACCTTGTGGTGGTGAGTGGAACTTCTTTGCAGAAACCTAGATGTTTGGCCACGGGGACTTGTGCACTGAGACTACACCCTCACCTTCTTGGCTCTTGCAGGGGAACCCCAGATCTGATGCCATGATCCTTAGCTCCATTTGCAGCCCCGTGGGTCGCCTCTGGCCACTCCTGACTGCTGACATGATTGAGATCGGTGGCTGCCCCGCAGTGGAGCCTGCGACTTTGAACGTGCAGCCTTTGAGCAGGTGGATTGATGATGACTCCCATAAATGCACTGCTTGGAACTCTGAACAAATGAATGGGTCTCAGGTTTCTCCGCGGTCATGTCACTGACGGGCCTGGGGGCGAAAATACAAGGCGCCAGGGCAAGTAACCCAGTTGCTGCAAGGGTTTGCCCTGCCAGTTTGGGCATTGGAATATCTCCAATGCCAATAGCTTTCTGTGTGATCCAAGGGCATCGCCTCTGGCTCGACAAGGTTCCTGGTAGAAACCTTGTGGGGGTAAACGGAACTTCTTTGAAGAAACCTAGAAGTTTGGCCACGGGGACTTGTGCCGCGAGACTACACCGTCACATTCTGGGCTCTTCCTGGGGCACCCGAGCTCCGATGCCCTGAGACGTGGGTGCACTTCCTGCCCCGTGGCTCGAGTCTGGCCGCTCCCTACTGCTGAGAGGATTGAGCTTGCTGACAGTCCGCGACTTTGCACGTCCAGCCTTTGAGCAGGAGCGTGGATCAGTGAGGACTCCCATAAATGCATTCCTTGGAAATCTAAACAGAATGAATGAGCAATACCTACCGTCTTCTCATCCTAACTGAGGTCCAGCACGTGGCTCCCAAAGGAAAATTAGGGAGAGGTCCATGTTGCATTTGCTACTGTGGGCGTGCGCAGCAACATTGTTCAAGTGGAGGGTGGCGGGCTTCTCGTGCAGAAAGAGCCATGTGGAAAGGAGCCTGGGATGTCCATCTACGTGGGAAGGCTAAGGACAACTTGACGTCTCTGGGCACCTGAGTCTAGCCAGAACTGCTATCCCCTGCCGCGGTCAGCGTGCGGGTGCGAAAGGAAGCGTGAGCCACTGGTACTCCTCTGGCTTGCCATTGAGATCTACAGGCCACCCTCAAGCTCAGGTCGTTGCCTTGTTCCCGCAAGGAAACAGAAGTCTCTGCACTCAGGGTCAGAGAAGGAGTCCTGGCCAGGCCAGGCGTCTATGTCATGTTCAGCTTGGGAGGTGGGATATAGTTTAGGTTTGCCCTGATGGTCGGGGGAAATCAAATGGGCCACTGTCCCCGGGATTTGGGCGACGCTGATGGCGCCTCCTTGGGTTGTGTCCTGCTTGTGTGTTGTGTGTGGAGAGTTTGGAAAGTGCCTTAGGCAAATCCAGGGGATATCAAGCTACTTAGGTGAGGGGTGGATTCGTTTGGATCCTGGTGGAGAGAGCAAGGCAAGGCAAGCGGGAAATACACGGGAGAGTGTTGGCTAAGCCCACAGGCTTACTGTTGGGTGGATAGATCGGTATGGGTGGAGATGTCGGTGGACATAGGGTTCCCGGAACTCTTTTGGGATATCTTCAGGGGCATTTGGAGCCCCGTGTAGGGAAGGAATACAGGTGCACATTCGTGGACCATCCCAACCTTTTCCTCTCCTTTCTCAATGTGCTTCACGGTGGGTCCTTGTTCCAGCGAATGGTGCCTTCACGGCACAGTATGGTGTCTTCTCACTGGGACCGATTTGGAGCCGTTGGGATGTTTTGTCCCTGTGTGGCCTCATTGCCCCTATGTTGAGGATGTTAAGGTGTTCCTTAGGACAGCCCAGCGTCATTGCTATACCAGGTCGGCATAGCATTCCCTGAGGTTTGGAGCTCTTCCCGGAGGTCTTTGGGCCCAACCATGCAGAAAGAAGGGAGTCGGCCGCCAAGGCAACGCTACAGGTTTAAGGGCTAGAGTGAATGTGTGCTGCAGGGGTCATTTTGTCCTGCCACCTTCTGGTGCTGCGAGCCTGTGATCTCCAGCATGCATGGCTTCAAGCCAGAGAAGCCATGCCGGTTCAAGGGTCCAGGATGTTGGGTGCGTTCTCTCATTGCACGGCTGTGGGTGACACGTTGGTTCTGGAGGACCTGGGTCTCATGGTTTCTCCAAGGTCTTGTCCTTGAAGGGAAGAATGCGAATGTGCAAGGTGCTACGATAAGTTACCCAGTTGCTGCAAGTGTTTGGCCCGCCATTTGGGGCATTGGAATGGCTCCCTTGCCATTAGCTTTGGTTGCGGTCCTAGGGAAGTTCCTCTGGCTTGGCAGGAGACCAGGAAGTATGCCTGCTGGTGAGTCTCCCTTGATCAGTCCAGGGGTTCTTCAGGTGCCCTTTGTCACGGGTCCCTACGAGCCGCTTTTGATGGAGGTCGTCTTATTCAGCCAAGGGCCCTTCCCTTATGGAAGATCTCTCCCCTTGAGGGCGTGTCCACTGTGTTTAATCATAAGGGCCAAACGCGTGTTTGTTCCCATAGAGGGCACTTGCTCTTAGGCTGAGGGGGCACAGTTGTCCTGAGGGTGTCTCAGGGGATCAGGAAGACATCCTTTTGCTGTGATGGAGGGCAGATTGCTCAGGAGAGGAATTTCAGGGCCCGAGACCAGGGGGTTGTTGGTCGGTGGCACTCTTTGTCCTGATGGCCGCACGCTCTGAAGGCGCCAGTGCCACGATGCTTTCACGTTTGCCTGCGGACACACAGGCAAGATGGACAGTAAATGAAATGTTGAGGAGAGATAGAACACACAATGCTGGGTGGTATCGCCCTTTCCCTCGGTGCGCCTGTGCACCCTCCTCAAGCATGCGTGTGTTCTCTCACCCCGAGCCAGGTGGAATGCCAGGGAAGGAATGCCAGCAGCAGCCTGGGGCCATCCGTATAATCCCTGATACCCGTTGAAGTGAGGACGGTGTGGCAAGGCGAGGCCAGCCGAAGGAGTCTCAGAGGGGTGTTGGCGTGCATTCCATGAGGATCCTGCTTTAACCCTTGTTGCAGTAAGCGACACTTCTTTGCTAAACCTAAAGGTTTGGCGATGGGAACGTGTGCACCGGGGCTACACCCTCACCTTCTGGTCTTTTCTCGGGGAACACGAGCTTTGATGCCCTGAGAACTGGCTGCATTTCCTGACCCGTGGCTCGGCTCTGCTGGCCACTTCCGTACGCTGATATGATTCAGCTCGCTGGCCGTCCCATGGTGGAATCTGCAACTTTGCATGTCCACCGTTTGAGCATGTGCTTGGATCGATGATGACTCCCACAAATGCATTCCTTGGAAATCTGAACAAAATGAGTGAGAAATCCCTACCGTCTCCTCGTTGGAACTGAGGTCCAGCACGTGGCTCCCCAAAGGAAAGTAGGGAGAGGTTCACGTTGCATTTGCGGCCGTGGGTGTCTACAGCCACGTTGTTCAAGTTGAGGGTTGTGGTCATCTCCTGGGGAGAAGAGCCATTGGGAAAGGAGCCTGGGATGCCAATCCAGGTGGGAAGGCTTGGGACAGCGTGCCGTCTCTGGGTTCCTTGGTCTAGCCAGGACTGCTGTCCCCTGCCACGGTTCAGCATGCAGGTAGGAGAGGAAGCGTGAGCCATTGCTCGTCCTGCCACCTGCACTTGAGTTCTACAGGCTGCCCCCACCTGCTGGTCATTGCCTTGTGGCCTCAAAGAAACAGAAGTCTGTAGGCTCAGGGTCAGAACAGGATTCCAGGCCTAGGGCAGGCTTCTTTGTCATGTTCTGCTTGGGAGACCAGATGCAGTTTAGGTTTCTCCTGCTGAGGGGAGAAATCAAATGGGCCACTGTTCCTGGGAGTTTGGCCAATCTGATGGCTCCTCCTCGGGTTGTGTCCTGCTTGTGTGTGCTGTGTGAAGGGGCTGGAAAATGCCTTAGTCAAACTTGGTCACGGCAAGCTTCTTTGGTGAGGGGTGGCTCTGGCATCTTGCCGTGACACGTTGGGATCCCGGTGGAGAGAGAGTAAGGCAAGGCGAGTGAAAGAGACACGTGAGATGGCTGGCTAAGCCCACAGGTTTACTGGTGGGTGGATAGATCGACGGTGGCCATGGGGTTCCCGGAACACATTTGGGATTCCCTCAGGAGCATCTGGAGGCACGTGTAGGGAGGGAATACGGGAGCACATTTGTGGACGGTCCCGCCTCTTTCCTCTCCTTGGTCGATTTGCTTCATGGCGGGTTCTTGTGCCAGCGAATGGTTGCCTTCATGGCACAGTATGGTGTCTCCTCATGGGGGCCGATTTGGAGGCCTTGGGGTGTTTTGTCCCTGTCTGACCACGTTCCCCCTGTGTTGAAGATGTGAAGGTGTTCCTGAGGACAGCCAGGCATCGTTTCTATACCCGGCCCACACAGCATTCCCTGAGGATTGGAGCTCTACCCGGAGGTCATTGGGTGCAACCGTGCAGAAACAAGGGAGTTGGCTGCCAAGGAAAGGCTGCAGGTTTAAGGGCAGGAGAGGATGTGTGGTGTGGGTGTCATTTTTCCTGCCACCCGCTGGTGCGTCGTGACTGTGGTATCCGGTGAGCCTGGCCACAGGCTAGACAAGTCATACCGGTTCAAGTGTCTAGGCTGTTGTCTGGGTTCTGTCGTTGCATGGCTGTGGGTAACAAGTTGCTTGTAGAGGACCTGGGCCTCAGGGATTCCCCAATGTCACGTCACTGATGGGCCCAGAGGGTGAAAGTACCAGACACCACTGCAAGTTACACAATTGCTGCAAGGGTTTGCCCCGCCACGTTGGGTGTCGGAATGGTTCCGATGCCATTAGCTTTGTGTGTGGGCCAAGGGTAGGTTGCCAGTCTTGGCAGCAGGCCAGGAAGTCTGGCTGCAGGTGAATCTCCATTGTTCAGTCCAGGAGTTCCTCTGGTGCGTTTTGTCACCGGTCCCTACAAGCTGCTTTTGTTGGAGCTCGTCCCAATTGGCCAAGGGCCGTTCCCTTGTGGAAGATCTCAGGGACCACATTTCCCCTTGAGGGTGAATCCATTGTGTGGAAGCGTATGCGCCAGGAGTGGTTTGGTTCCCCAGAGGGCAGTGGCTTTTACGCTGAGTAATCCCAGTTCCCCTGAGGGTGTCTCAGCAGTTCAGGATGACATCCTTATGCTGTGTCGGCGGGGAGGTGGCTCAGGCAGGAAAGTTCAAGGCCCATACCGGGGCATTGATGGACGGCCGTGCTCTTTGTGCTGATGCCCGTGCGCTCTGAAGGCATCTGTGCCACGATGCATTCACGTTTGGCTGTGGACACACAGACATGATGGACCGCAAATGAAATGTTGAGGGGAGATATAGCGCACATCGGTGGGCGGTATCACCCTTTGCCTCTGTGCGCCCGTTCACTTTTCTCAAACATCCCTGTGTTCTGTCACCCTGAGGCATGTGGTGGAGTGCCAGGGAACAAACACCTGCAGCAGCATTGGGCCCTCTGTATAGTCCATGATACCTGGCGAAGTGAGGAGAGTGCGGCAAGGTGAGGCAAGTCAAGGCAAAAGAGTCTCAGAGTGGTTTTGGCGTGAAGTCCTTGAGGCTCCTCGTAGGAACCTTGTGGTGGTGAGTGGAACTTCTTTGCAGAAACCTAGATGTTTGGCCACGGGGACTTGTGCACTGAGACTACACCCTCACCTTCTTGGCTCTTGCAGGGGAACCCCAGATCTGATGCCATGATCCTTAGCTCCATTTGCAGCCCCGTGGGTCGCCTCTGGCCACTCCTGACTGCTGACATGATTGAGATCGGTGGCTGCCCCGCAGTGGAGCCTGCGACTTTGAACGTGCAGCCTTTGAGCAGGTGGATTGATGATGACTCCCATAAATGCACTGCTTGGAACTCTGAACAAATGAATGGGTCTCAGGTTTCTCCGCGGTCATGTCACTGACGGGCCTGGGGGCGAAAATACAAGGCGCCAGGGCAAGTAACCCAGTTGCTGCAAGGGTTTGCCCTGCCAGTTTGGGCATTGGAATATCTCCAATGCCAATAGCTTTCTGTGTGATCCAAGGGCATCGCCTCTGGCTCGACAAGGTTCCTGGTAGAAACCTTGTGGGGGTAAACGGAACTTCTTTGAAGAAACCTAGAAGTTTGGCCACGGGGACTTGTGCCGCGAGACTACACCGTCACATTCTGGGCTCTTCCTGGGGCACCCGAGCTCCGATGCCCTGAGACGTGGGTGCACTTCCTGCCCCGTGGCTCGAGTCTGGCCGCTCCCTACTGCTGAGAGGATTGAGCTTGCTGACAGTCCGCGACTTTGCACGTCCAGCCTTTGAGCAGGAGCGTGGATCAGTGAGGACTCCCATAAACGCATTCCTTGGAAATCTAAACAGAATGAATGAGCAATACCTACCGTCTTCTCATCCTAACTGAGGTCCAGCACGTGGCTCCCAAAGGAAAATTAGGGAGAGGTCCATGTTGCATTTGCTACTGTGGGCGTGCGCAGCAACATTGTTCAAGTGGAGGGTGGCGGGCTTCTCGTGCAGAAAGAGCCATGTGGAAAGGAGCCTGGGATGTCCATCTACGTGGGAAGGCTAAGGACAACTTGACGTCTCTGGGCACCTGAGTCTAGCCAGAACTGCTATCCCCTGCCGCGGTCAGCGTGCGGGTGCGAAAGGAAGCGTGAGCCACTGGTACTCCTCTGGCTTGCCATTGAGATCTACAGGCCACCCTCAAGCTCAGGTCGTTGCCTTGTTCCCGCAAGGAAACAGAAGTCTCTGCACTCAGGGTCAGAGAAGGAGTCCTGGCCAGGCCAGGCGTCTATGTCATGTTCAGCTTGGGAGGTGGGATATAGTTTAGGTTTGCCCTGATGGTCGGGGGAAATCAAATGGGCCACTGTCCCCGGGATTTGGGCGACACTGATGGCGCCTCCTTGGGTTGTGTCCTGCTTGTGTGTTGTGTGTGGAGAGTTTGGAAAGTGCCTTAGGCAAATCCAGGGGATATCAAGCTACTTAGGTGAGGGGTGGATTCGTTTGGATCCTGGTGGAGAGAGCAAGGCAAGGCGAGCGGGAAATACACGGGAGAGTGTTGGCTAAGCCCACAGGCTTACTGTTGGGTGGATAGATCGGTATGGGTGGAGATGTCGGTGGACATAGGGTTCCCGGAACTCTTTTGGGATATCTTCAGGAGCATTTGGAGCCCCGTGTAGGGAAGGAATACAGGTGCACATTCGTGGACCATCCCAACCTTTTCCTCTCCTTTCTCAATGTGCTTCACGGCGGGTCCTTGTTCCAGCGAATGGTGCCTTCACGGCACAGTATGGGGTCTTCTCACTGGGACCGATTTGGAGCCGTTGGGATGTTTTGTCCCTGTGTGGCCTCATTGCCCCTATGTTGAGGATGTTAAGGTGTTCCTTAGGACAGCCCAGCGTCATTGCTATACCAGGTCGGCATAGCATTCCCTGAGGTTTGGAGCTCTTCCCGGAGGTCTTTGGGCCCAACCATGCAGAAAGAAGGGAGTCGGCCGCCAAGGCAACGCTACAGGTTTAAGGGCTGGAGTGAATGTGTGCTGCAGGGGTCATTTTGTCCTGCCACCTTCTGGTGCTGCGAGCCTGTGCTCTCCAGCATGCATGGCTTCAAGCCAGAGAAGCCATGCCGGTTCAAGGGTCCAGGATGTTGGGTGCGTTCTCTCATTGCACGGCTGTGGGTGACACGTTGGTTCTGGAGGACCTGGGTCTCATGGTTTCTCCAAGGTCTTGTCCTTGAAGGGAAGAATGCGAATGTGCAAGGTGCTACGATAAGTTACCCAGTTGCTGCAAGTGTTTGGCCCGCCATTTGGGGCATTGGAATGGCTCCCTTGCCATTAGCTTTGGTTGCGGTCCTAGGGAAGTTCCTCTGGCTTGGCAGGAGACCAGGAAGTATGCCTGCTGGTGAGTCTCCCTTGATCAGTCCAGGGGTTCTTCAGGTGCCCTTTGTCACGGGTCCCTACGAGCCGCTTTTGATGGAGGTCGTCTTATTCAGCCAAGGGCCCTTCCCTTATGGAAGATCTCTCCCCTTGAGGGCGTGTCCACTGTGTTTAATCATAAGGGCCAAACGCGTCTTTGTTCCCATAGAGGGCACTTGCTCTTAGGCTGAGGGGGCACAGTTGTCCTGAGGGTGTCTCAGGGGATCAGGAAGACATCCTTTTGCTGTGATGGAGGGCAGATTGCTCAGGAGAGGAATTTCAGGGCCCGAGACCAGGGGGTTGTTGGTCGGTGGCACTCTTTGTCCTGATGGCCGCACGCTCTGAAGGCGCCAGTGCCACGATGCTTTCACGTTTGCCTGCGGACACACAGGCAAGATGGACAGTAAATGAAATGTTGAGGAGAGATAGAACACACAATGCTGGGTGGTATCGCCCTTTCCCTCGGTGCGCCTGTGCACCCTCCTCAAGCATGCGTGTGTTCTCTCACCCCGAGCCAGGTGGAATGCCAGGGAAGGAATGCCAGCAGCAGCCTGGGGCCATCCGTATAATCCCTGATACCCGTTGAAGTGAGGACGGTGTGGCAAGGCGAGGCCAGCCGAAGGAGTCTCAGAGGGGTGTTGGCGTGCATTCCATGAGGATCCTGCTTTAACCCTTGTTGCAGTAAGCGACACTTCTTTGCTAAACCTAAAGGTTTGGCGATGGGAACGTGTGCACCGGGGCTACACCCTCACCTTCTGGTCTTTTCTCGGGGAACACGAGCTTTGATGCCCTGAGAACTGGCTGCATTTCCTGACCCGTGGCTCGGCTCTGCTGGCCACTTCCGTACGCTGATATGATTCAGCTCGCTGGCCGTCCCATGGTGGAATCTGCAACTTTGCATGTCCACCGTTTGAGCATGTGCTTGGATCGATGATGACTCCCACAAATGCATTCCTTGGAAATCTGAACAAAATGAGTGAGAAATCCCTACCGTCTCCTCGTTGGAACTGAGGTCCAGCACGTGGCTCCCCAAAGGAAAGTAGGGAGAGGTTCACGTTGCATTTGCGGCCGTGGGTGTCTACAGCCACGTTGTTCAAGTTGAGGGTTGTGGTCATCTCCTGGGGAGAAGAGCCATTGGGAAAGGAGCCTGGGATGCCAATCCAGGTGGGAAGGCTTGGGACAGCGTGCCGTCTCTGGGTTCCTTGGTCTAGCCAGGACTGCTGTCCCCTGCCACGGTTCAGCATGCAGGTAGGAGAGGAAGCGTGAGCCATTGCTCGTCCTGCCACCTGCACTTGAGTTCTACAGGCTGCCCCCACCTGCTGGTCATTGCCTTGTGGCCTCAAAGAAACAGAAGTCTGTAGGCTCAGGGTCAGAACAGGATTCCAGGCCTAGGGCAGGCTTCTTTGTCATGTTCTGCTTGGGAGACCAGATGCAGTTTAGGTTTCTCCTGCTGAGGGGAGAAATCAAATGGGCCACTGTTCCTGGGAGTTTGGCCAATCTGATGGCTCCTCCTCGGGTTGTGTCCTGCTTGTGTGTGCTGTGTGAAGGGGCTGGAAAATGCCTTAGTCAAACTTGGTCACGGCAAGCTTCTTTGGTGAGGGGTGGCTCTGGCATCTTGCCGTGACACGTTGGGATCCCGGTGGAGAGAGAGTAAGGCAAGGCGAGTGAAAGAGACACGTGAGATGGCTGGCTAAGCCCACAGGTTTACTGGTGGGTGGATAGATCGACGGTGGCCATGGGGTTCCCGGAACACATTTGGGATTCCCTCAGGAGCATCTGGAGGCACGTGTAGGGAGGGAATATGGGAGCACATTTGTGGACGGTCCCGCCTCTTTCCTCTCCTTGGTCGATTTGCTTCATGGCGGGTTCTTGTGCCAGCGAATGGTTGCCTTCATGGCACAGTATGGTGTCTCCTCATGGGGGCCGATTTGGAGGCCTTGGGGTGTTTTGTCCCTGTCTGACCACGTTCCCCCTGTGTTGAAGATGTGAAGGTGTTCCTGAGGACAGCCAGGCATCGTTTCTATACCCGGCCCACACAGCATTCCCTGAGGATTGGAGCTCTACCCGGAGGTCATTGGGTGCAACCGTGCAGAAACAAGGGAGTTGGCTGCCAAGGAAAGGCTGCAGGTTTAAGGGCAGGAGAGGATGTGTGGTGTGGGTGTCATTTTTCCTGCCACCCGCTGGTGCGTCGTGACTGTGGTATCCGGTGAGCCTGGCCACAGGCTAGACAAGTCATACCGGTTCAAGTGTCTAGGCTGTTGTCTGGGTTCTGTCGTTGCATGGCTGTGGGTAACAAGTTGCTTGTAGAGGACCTGGGCCTCAGGGATTCCCCAATGTCACGTCACTGATGGGCCCAGAGGGTGAAAGTACCAGACACCACTGCAAGTTACACAATTGCTGCAAGGGTTTGCCCCGCCACGTTGGGTGTCGGAATGGTTCCGATGCCATTAGCTTTGTGTGTGGGCCAAGGGTAGGTTGCCAGTCTTGGCAGCAGGCCAGGAAGTCTGGCTGCAGGTGAATCTCCATTGTTCAGTCCAGGAGTTCCTCTGGTGCGTTTTGTCACCGGTCCCTACAAGCTGCTTTTGTTGGAGCTCGTCCCAATTGGCCAAGGGCCGTTCCCTTGTGGAAGATCTCAGGGACCACATTTCCCCTTGAGGGTGAATCCATTGTGTGGAAGCGTATGCGCCAGGAGTGGTTTGGTTCCCCAGAGGGCAGTGGCTTTTACGCTGAGTAATCCCAGTTCCCCTGAGGGTGTCTCAGCAGTTCAGGATGACATCCTTATGCTGTGTCGGCGGGGAGGTGGCTCAGGCAGGAAAGTTCAAGGCCCATACCGGGGCATTGATGGACGGCCGTGCTCTTTGTGCTGATGCCCGTGCGCTCTGAAGGCATCTGTGCCACGATGCATTCACGTTTGGCTGTGGACACACAGACATGATGGACCGCAAATGAAATGTTGAGGGGAGATATAGCGCACATCGGTGGGCGGTATCACCCTTTGCCTCTGTGCGCCCGTTCACTTTTCTCAAACATCCCTGTGTTCTGTCACCCTGAGGCATGTGGTGGAGTGCCAGGGAACAAACACCTGCAGCAGCATTGGGCCCTCTGTATAGTCCATGATACCTGGCGAAGTGAGGAGAGTGCGGCAAGGTGAGGCAAGTCAAGGCAAAAGAGTCTCAGAGTGGTTTTGGCGTGAAGTCCTTGAGGCTCCTCGTAGGAACCTTGTGGTGGTGAGTGGAACTTCTTTGCAGAAACCTAGATGTTTGGCCACGGGGACTTGTGCACTGAGACTACACCCTCACCTTCTTGGCTCTTGCAGGGGAACCCCAGATCTGATGCCATGATCCTTAGCTCCATTTGCAGCCCCGTGGGTCGCCTCTGGCCACTCCTGACTGCTGACATGATTGAGATCGGTGGCTGCCCCGCAGTGGAGCCTGCGACTTTGAACGTGCAGCCTTTGAGCAGGTGGATTGATGATGACTCCCATAAATGCACTGCTTGGAACTCTGAACAAATGAATGGGTCTCAGGTTTCTCCGCGGTCATGTCACTGACGGGCCTGGGGGCGAAAATACAAGGCGCCAGGGCAAGTAACCCAGTTGCTGCAAGGGTTTGCCCTGCCAGTTTGGGCATTGGAATATCTCCAATGCCAATAGCTTTCTGTGTGATCCAAGGGCATCGCCTCTGGCTCGACAAGGTTCCTGGTAGAAACCTTGTGGGGGTAAACGGAACTTCTTTGAAGAAACCTAGAAGTTTGGCCACGGGGACTTGTGCCGCGAGACTACACCGTCACATTCTGGGCTCTTCCTGGGGCACCCGAGCTCCGATGCCCTGAGACGTGGGTGCACTTCCTGCCCCGTGGCTCGAGTCTGGCCGCTCCCTACTGCTGAGAGGATTGAGCTTGCTGACAGTCCGCGACTTTGCACGTCCAGCCTTTGAGCAGGAGCGTGGATCAGTGAGGACTCCCATAAACGCATTCCTTGGAAATCTAAACAGAATGAATGAGCAATACCTACCGTCTTCTCATCCTAACTGAGGTCCAGCACGTGGCTCCCAAAGGAAAATTAGGGAGAGGTCCATGTTGCATTTGCTACTGTGGGCGTGCGCAGCAACATTGTTCAAGTGGAGGGTGGCGGGCTTCTCGTGCAGAAAGAGCCATGTGGAAAGGAGCCTGGGATGTCCATCTACGTGGGAAGGCTAAGGACAACTTGACGTCTCTGGGCACCTGAGTCTAGCCAGAACTGCTATCCCCTGCCGCGGTCAGCGTGCGGGTGCGAAAGGAAGCGTGAGCCACTGGTACTCCTCTGGCTTGCCATTGAGATCTACAGGCCACCCTCAAGCTCAGGTCGTTGCCTTGTTCCCGCAAGGAAACAGAAGTCTCTGCACTCAGGGTCAGAGAAGGAGTCCTGGCCAGGCCAGGCGTCTATGTCATGTTCAGCTTGGGAGGTGGGATATAGTTTAGGTTTGCCCTGATGGTCGGGGGAAATCAAATGGGCCACTGTCCCCGGGATTTGGGCGACACTGATGGCGCCTCCTTGGGTTGTGTCCTGCTTGTGTGTTGTGTGTGGAGAGTTTGGAAAGTGCCTTAGGCAAATCCAGGGGATATCAAGCTACTTAGGTGAGGGGTGGATTCGTTTGGATCCTGGTGGAGAGAGCAAGGCAAGGCGAGCGGGAAATACACGGGAGAGTGTTGGCTAAGCCCACAGGCTTACTGTTGGGTGGATAGATCGGTATGGGTGGAGATGTCGGTGGACATAGGGTTCCCGGAACTCTTTTGGGATATCTTCAGGAGCATTTGGAGCCCCGTGTAGGGAAGGAATACAGGTGCACATTCGTGGACCATCCCAACCTTTTCCTCTCCTTTCTCAATGTGCTTCACGGCGGGTCCTTGTTCCAGCGAATGGTGCCTTCACGGCACAGTATGGGGTCTTCTCACTGGGACCGATTTGGAGCCGTTGGGATGTTTTGTCCCTGTGTGGCCTCATTGCCCCTATGTTGAGGATGTTAAGGTGTTCCTTAGGACAGCCCAGCGTCATTGCTATACCAGGTCGGCATAGCATTCCCTGAGGTTTGGAGCTCTTCCCGGAGGTCTTTGGGCCCAACCATGCAGAAAGAAGGGAGTCGGCCGCCAAGGCAACGCTACAGGTTTAAGGGCTGGAGTGAATGTGTGCTGCAGGGGTCATTTTGTCCTGCCACCTTCTGGTGCTGCGAGCCTGTGCTCTCCAGCATGCATGGCTTCAAGCCAGAGAAGCCATGCCGGTTCAAGGGTCCAGGATGTTGGGTGCGTTCTCTCATTGCACGGCTGTGGGTGACACGTTGGTTCTGGAGGACCTGGGTCTCATGGTTTCTCCAAGGTCTTGTCCTTGAAGGGAAGAATGCGAATGTGCAAGGTGCTACGATAAGTTACCCAGTTGCTGCAAGTGTTTGGCCCGCCATTTGGGGCATTGGAATGGCTCCCTTGCCATTAGCTTTGGTTGCGGTCCTAGGGAAGTTCCTCTGGCTTGGCAGGAGACCAGGAAGTATGCCTGCTGGTGAGTCTCCCTTGATCAGTCCAGGGGTTCTTCAGGTGCCCTTTGTCACGGGTCCCTACGAGCCGCTTTTGATGGAGGTCGTCTTATTCAGCCAAGGGCCCTTCCCTTATGGAAGATCTCTCCCCTTGAGGGCGTGTCCACTGTGTTTAATCATAAGGGCCAAACGCGTCTTTGTTCCCATAGAGGGCACTTGCTCTTAGGCTGAGGGGGCACAGTTGTCCTGAGGGTGTCTCAGGGGATCAGGAAGACATCCTTTTGCTGTGATGGAGGGCAGATTGCTCAGGAGAGGAATTTCAGGGCCCGAGACCAGGGGGTTGTTGGTCGGTGGCACTCTTTGTCCTGATGGCCGCACGCTCTGAAGGCGCCAGTGCCACGATGCTTTCACGTTTGCCTGCGGACACACAGGCAAGATGGACAGTAAATGAAATGTTGAGGAGAGATAGAACACACAATGCTGGGTGGTATCGCCCTTTCCCTCGGTGCGCCTGTGCACCCTCCTCAAGCATGCGTGTGTTCTCTCACCCCGAGCCAGGTGGAATGCCAGGGAAGGAATGCCAGCAGCAGCCTGGGGCCATCCGTATAATCCCTGATACCCGTTGAAGTGAGGACGGTGTGGCAAGGCGAGGCCAGCCGAAGGAGTCTCAGAGGGGTGTTGGCGTGCATTCCATGAGGATCCTGCTTTAACCCTTGTTGCGGTAAGCGACACTTCTTTGCTAAACCTAAAGGTTTGGCGATGGGAACGTGTGCACCGGGGCTACACCCTCACCTTCTGGTCTTTTCTCGGGGAACACGAGCTTTGATGCCCTGAGAACTGGCTGCATTTCCTGACCCGTGGCTCGGCTCTGCTGGCCACTTCCGTACGCTGATATGATTCAGCTCGCTGGCCGTCCCATGGTGGAATCTGCAACTTTGCATGTCCACCGTTTGAGCATGTGCTTGGATCGATGATGACTCCCACAAATGCATTCCTTGGAAATCTGAACAAAATGAGTGAGAAATCCCTACCGTCTCCTCGTTGGAACTGAGGTCCAGCACGTGGCTCCCCAAAGGAAAGTAGGGAGAGGTTCACGTTGCATTTGCGGCCGTGGGTGTCTACAGCCACGTTGTTCAAGTTGAGGGTTGTGGTCATCTCCTGGGGAGAAGAGCCATTGGGAAAGGAGCCTGGGATGCCAATCCAGGTGGGAAGGCTTGGGACAGCGTGCCGTCTCTGGGTTCCTTGGTCTAGCCAGGACTGCTGTCCCCTGCCACGGTTCAGCATGCAGGTAGGAGAGGAAGCGTGAGCCATTGCTCGTCCTGCCACCTGCACTTGAGTTCTACAGGCTGCCCCCACCTGCTGGTCATTGCCTTGTGGCCTCAAAGAAACAGAAGTCTGTAGGCTCAGGGTCAGAACAGGATTCCAGGCCTAGGGCAGGCTTCTTTGTCATGTTCTGCTTGGGAGACCAGATGCAGTTTAGGTTTCTCCTGCTGAGGGGAGAAATCAAATGGGCCACTGTTCCTGGGAGTTTGGCCAATCTGATGGCTCCTCCTCGGGTTGTGTCCTGCTTGTGTGTGCTGTGTGAAGGGGCTGGAAAATGCCTTAGTCAAACTTGGTCACGGCAAGCTTCTTTGGTGAGGGGTGGCTCTGGCATCTTGCCGTGACACGTTGGGATCCCGGTGGAGAGAGAGTAAGGCAAGGCGAGTGAAAGAGACACGTGAGATGGCTGGCTAAGCCCACAGGTTTACTGGTGGGTGGATAGATCGACGGTGGCCATGGGGTTCCCGGAACACATTTGGGATTCCCTCAGGAGCATCTGGAGGCACGTGTAGGGAGGGAATACGGGAGCACATTTGTGGACGGTCCCGCCTCTTTCCTCTCCTTGGTCGATTTGCTTCATGGCGGGTTCTTGTGCCAGCGAATGGTTGCCTTCATGGCACAGTATGGTGTCTCCTCATGGGGGCCGATTTGGAGGCCTTGGGGTGTTTTGTCCCTGTCTGACCACGTTCCCCCTGTGTTGAAGATGTGAAGGTGTTCCTGAGGACAGCCAGGCATCGTTTCTATACCCGGCCCACACAGCATTCCCTGAGGATTGGAGCTCTACCCGGAGGTCATTGGGTGCAACCGTGCAGAAACAAGGGAGTTGGCTGCCAAGGAAAGGCTGCAGGTTTAAGGGCAGGAGAGGATGTGTGGTGTGGGTGTCATTTTTCCTGCCACCCGCTGGTGCGTCGAGACTGTGGTATCCGGTGAGCCTGGCCACAGGCTAGACAAGTCATACCGGTTCAAGTGTCTAGGCTGTTGTCTGGGTTCTGTCGTTGCATGGCTGTGGGTAACAAGTTGCTTGTAGAGGACCTGGGCCTCAGGGATTCCCCAATGTCACGTCACTGATGGGCCCAGAGGGTGAAAGTACCAGACACCACTGCAAGTTACACAATTGCTGCAAGGGTTTGCCCCGCCACGTTGGGTGTCGGAATGGTTCCGATGCCATTAGCTTTGTGTGTGGGCCAAGGGTAGGTTGCCAGTCTTGGCAGCAGGCCAGGAAGTCTGGCTGCAGGTGAATCTCCATTGTTCAGTCCAGGAGTTCCTCTGGTGCGTTTTGTCACCGGTCCCTACAAGCTGCTTTTGTTGGAGCTCGTCCCAATTGGCCAAGGGCCGTTCCCTTGTGGAAGATCTCAGGGACCACATTTCCCCTTGAGGGTGAATCCATTGTGTGGAAGCGTATGCGCCAGGAGTGGTTTGGTTCCCCAGAGGGCAGTGGCTTTTACGCTGAGTAATCCCAGTTCCCCTGAGGGTGTCTCAGCAGTTCAGGATGACATCCTTATGCTGTGTCGGCGGGGAGGTGGCTCAGGCAGGAAAGTTCAAGGCCCATACCGGGGCGTTGATGGACGGCCGTGCTCTTTGTGCTGATGCCCGTGCACTCTGAAGGCATCTGTGCCACGATGCATTCACGTTTGGCTGTGGACACACAGACATGATGGACCGCAAATGAAATGTTGAGGGGAGATATAGCGCACATCGGTGGGCGGTATCACCCTTTGCCTCTGTGCGCCCGTTCACTTTTCTCAAACATCCCTGTGTTCTGTCACCCTGAGGCATGTGGTGGAGTGCCAGGGAACAAACACCTGCAGCAGCATTGGGCCCTCTGTATAGTCCATGATACCTGGCGAAGTGAGGAGAGTGCGGCAAGGTGAGGCAAGTCAAGGCAAAAGAGTCTCAGAGTGGTTTTGGCGTGAAGTCCTTGAGGCTCCTCGTAGGAACCTTGTGGTGGTGAGTGGAACTTCTTTGCAGAAACCTAGATGTTTGGCCACGGGGACTTGTGCACTGAGACTACACCCTCACCTTCTTGGCTCTTGCAGGGGAACCCCAGATCTGATGCCATGATCCTTAGCTCCATTTGCAGCCCCGTGGGTCGCCTCTGGCCACTCCTGACTGCTGACATGATTGAGATCGGTGGCTGCCCCGCAGTGGAGCCTGCGACTTTGAACGTGCAGCCTTTGAGCAGGTGGATTGATGATGACTCCCATAAATGCACTGCTTGGAACTCTGAACAAATGAATGGGTCTCAGGTTTCTCCGCGGTCATGTCACTGACGGGCCTGGGGGCGAAAATACAAGGCGCCAGGGCAAGTAACCCAGTTGCTGCAAGGGTTTGCCCTGCCAGTTTGGGCATTGGAATATCTCCAATGCCAATAGCTTTCTGTGTGATCCAAGGGCATCGCCTCTGGCTCGACAAGGTTCCTGGTAGAAACCTTGTGGGGGTAAACGGAACTTCTTTGAAGAAACCTAGAAGTTTGGCCACGGGGACTTGTGCCGCGAGACTACACCGTCACATTCTGGGCTCTTCCTGGGGCACCCGAGCTCCGATGCCCTGAGACGTGGGTGCACTTCCTGCCCCGTGGCTCGAGTCTGGCCGCTCCCTACTGCTGAGAGGATTGAGCTTGCTGACAGTCCGCGACTTTGCACGTCCAGCCTTTGAGCAGGAGCGTGGATCAGTGAGGACTCCCATAAATGCATTCCTTGGAAATCTAAACAGAATGAATGAGCAATACCTACCGTCTTCTCATCCTAACTGAGGTCCAGCACGTGGCTCCCAAAGGAAAATTAGGGAGAGGTCCATGTTGCATTTGCTACTGTGGGCGTGCGCAGCAACATTGTTCAAGTGGAGGGTGGCGGGCTTCTCGTGCAGAAAGAGCCATGTGGAAAGGAGCCTGGGATGTCCATCTACGTGGGAAGGCTAAGGACAACTTGACGTCTCTGGGCACCTGAGTCTAGCCAGAACTGCTATCCCCTGCCGCGGTCAGCGTGCGGGTGCGAAAGGAAGCGTGAGCCACTGGTACTCCTCTGGCTTGCCATTGAGATCTACAGGCCACCCTCAAGCTCAGGTCGTTGCCTTGTTCCCGCAAGGAAACAGAAGTCTCTGCACTCAGGGTCAGAGAAGGAGTCCTGGCCAGGCCAGGCGTCTATGTCATGTTCAGCTTGGGAGGTGGGATATAGTTTAGGTTTGCCCTGATGGTCGGGGGAAATCAAATGGGCCACTGTCCCCGGGATTTGGGCGACGCTGATGGCGCCTCCTTGGGTTGTGTCCTGCTTGTGTGTTGTGTGTGGAGAGTTTGGAAAGTGCCTTAGGCAAATCCAGGGGATATCAAGCTACTTAGGTGAGGGGTGGATTCGTTTGGATCCTGGTGGAGAGAGCAAGGCAAGGCGAGCGGGAAATACACGGGAGAGTGTTGGCTAAGCCCACAGGCTTACTGTTGGGTGGATAGATCGGTATGGGTGGAGATGTCGGTGGACATAGGGTTCCCGGAACTCTTTTGGGATATCTTCAGGGGCATTTGGAGCCCCGTGTAGGGAAGGAATACAGGTGCACATTCGTGGACCATCCCAACCTTTTCCTCTCCTTTCTCAATGTGCTTCACGGCGGGTCCTTGTTCCAGCGAATGGTGCCTTCACGGCACAGTATGGTGTCTTCTCACTGGGACCGATTTGGAGCCGTTGGGATGTTTTGTCCCTGTGTGGCCTCATTGCCCCTATGTTGAGGATGTTAAGGTGTTCCTTAGGACAGCCCAGCGTCATTGCTATACCAGGTCGGCATAGCATTCCCTGAGGTTTGGAGCTCTTCCCGGAGGTCTTTGGGCCCAACCATGCAGAAAGAAGGGAGTCGGCCGCCAAGGCAACGCTACAGGTTTAAGGGCTAGAGTGAATGTGTGCTGCAGGGGTCATTTTGTCCTGCCACCTTCTGGTGCTGCGAGCCTGTGATCTCCAGCATGCATGGCTTCAAGCCAGAGAAGCCATGCCGGTTCAAGGGTCCAGGATGTTGGGTGCGTTCTCTCATTGCACGGCTGTGGGTGACACGTTGGTTCTGGAGGACCTGGGTCTCATGGTTTCTCCAAGGTCTTGTCCTTGAAGGGAAGAATGCGAATGTGCAAGGTGCTACGATAAGTTACCCAGTTGCTGCAAGTGTTTGGCCCGCCATTTGGGGCATTGGAATGGCTCCCTTGCCATTAGCTTTGGTTGCGGTCCTAGGGAAGTTCCTCTGGCTTGGCAGGAGACCAGGAAGTATGCCTGCTGGTGAGTCTCCCTTGATCAGTCCAGGGGTTCTTCAGGTGCCCTTTGTCACGGGTCCCTACGAGCCGCTTTTGATGGAGGTCGTCTTATTCAGCCAAGGGCCCTTCCCTTATGGAAGATCTCTCCCCTTGAGGGCGTGTCCACTGTGTTTAATCATAAGGGCCAAACGCGTGTTTGTTCCCATAGAGGGCACTTGCTCTTAGGCTGAGGGGGCACAGTTGTCCTGAGGGTGTCTCAGGGGATCAGGAAGACATCCTTTTGCTGTGATGGAGGGCAGATTGCTCAGGAGAGGAATTTCAGGGCCCGAGACCAGGGGGTTGTTGGTCGGTGGCACTCTTTGTCCTGATGGCCGCACGCTCTGAAGGCGCCAGTGCCACGATGCTTTCACGTTTGCCTGCGGACACACAGGCAAGATGGACAGTAAATGAAATGTTGAGGAGAGATAGAACACACAATGCTGGGTGGTATCGCCCTTTCCCTCGGTGCGCCTGTGCACCCTCCTCAAGCATGCGTGTGTTCTCTCACCCCGAGCCAGGTGGAATGCCAGGGAAGGAATGCCAGCAGCAGCCTGGGGCCATCCGTATAATCCCTGATACCCGTTGAAGTGAGGACGGTGTGGCAAGGCGAGGCCAGCCGAAGGAGTCTCAGAGGGGTGTTGGCGTGCATTCCATGAGGATCCTGCTTTAACCCTTGTTGCGGTAAGCGACACTTCTTTGCTAAACCTAAAGGTTTGGCGATGGGAACGTGTGCACCGGGGCTACACCCTCACCTTCTGGTCTTTTCTCGGGGAACACGAGCTTTGATGCCCTGAGAACTGGCTGCATTTCCTGACCCGTGGCTCGGCTCTGCTGGCCACTTCCGTACGCTGATATGATTCAGCTCGCTGGCCGTCCCATGGTGGAATCTGCAACTTTGCATGTCCACCGTTTGAGCATGTGCTTGGATCGATGATGACTCCCACAAATGCATTCCTTGGAAATCTGAACAAAATGAGTGAGAAATCCCTACCGTCTCCTCGTTGGAACTGAGGTCCAGCACGTGGCTCCCCAAAGGAAAGTAGGGAGAGGTTCACGTTGCATTTGCGGCCGTGGGTGTCTACAGCCACGTTGTTCAAGTTGAGGGTTGTGGTCATCTCCTGGGGAGAAGAGCCATTGGGAAAGGAGCCTGGGATGCCAATCCAGGTGGGAAGGCTTGGGACAGCGTGCCGTCTCTGGGTTCCTTGGTCTAGCCAGGACTGCTGTCCCCTGCCACGGTTCAGCATGCAGGTAGGAGAGGAAGCGTGAGCCATTGCTCGTCCTGCCACCTGCACTTGAGTTCTACAGGCTGCCCCCACCTGCTGGTCATTGCCTTGTGGCCTCAAAGAAACAGAAGTCTGTAGGCTCAGGGTCAGAACAGGATTCCAGGCCTAGGGCAGGCTTCTTTGTCATGTTCTGCTTGGGAGACCAGATGCAGTTTAGGTTTCTCCTGCTGAGGGGAGAAATCAAATGGGCCACTGTTCCTGGGAGTTTGGCCAATCTGATGGCTCCTCCTCGGGTTGTGTCCTGCTTGTGTGTGCTGTGTGAAGGGGCTGGAAAATGCCTTAGTCAAACTTGGTCACGGCAAGCTTCTTTGGTGAGGGGTGGCTCTGGCATCTTGCCGTGACACGTTGGGATCCCGGTGGAGAGAGAGTAAGGCAAGGCGAGTGAAAGAGACACGTGAGATGGCTGGCTAAGCCCACAGGTTTACTGGTGGGTGGATAGATCGACGGTGGCCATGGGGTTCCCGGAAGACATTTGGGATTCCCTCAGGAGCATCTGGAGGCACGTGTAGGGAGGGAATACGGGAGCACATTTGTGGACGGTCCCGCCTCTTTCCTCTCCTTGGTCGATTTGCTTCATGGCGGGTTCTTGTGCCAGCGAATGGTTGCCTTCATGGCACAGTATGGTGTCTCCTCATGGGGGCCGATTTGGAGGCCTTGGGGTGTTTTGTCCCTGTCTGACCACGTTCCCCCTGTGTTGAAGATGTGAAGGTGTTCCTGAGGACAGCCAGGCATCGTTTCTATACCCGGCCCACACAGCATTCCCTGAGGATTGGAGCTCTACCCGGAGGTCATTGGGTGCAACCGTGCAGAAACAAGGGAGTTGGCTGCCAAGGAAAGGCTGCAGGTTTAAGGGCAGGAGAGGATGTGTGGTGTGGGTGTCATTTTTCCTGCCACCCGCTGGTGCGTCGTGACTGTGGTATCCGGTGAGCCTGGCCACAGGCTAGACAAGTCATACCGGTTCAAGTGTCTAGGCTGTTGTCTGGGTTCTGTCGTTGCATGGCTGTGGGTAACAAGTTGCTTGTAGAGGACCTGGGCCTCAGGGATTCCCCAATGTCACGTCACTGATGGGCCCAGAGGGTGAAAGTACCAGACACCACTGCAAGTTACACAATTGCTGCAAGGGTTTGCCCCGCCACGTTGGGTGTCGGAATGGTTCCGATGCCATTAGCTTTGTGTGTGGGCCAAGGGTAGGTTGCCAGTCTTGGCAGCAGGCCAGGAAGTCTGGCTGCAGGTGAATCTCCATTGTTCAGTCCAGGAGTTCCTCTGGTGCGTTTTGTCACCGGTCCCTACAAGCTGCTTTTGTTGGAGCTCGTCCCAATTGGCCAAGGGCCGTTCCCTTGTGGAAGATCTCAGGGACCACATTTCCCCTTGAGGGTGAATCCATTGTGTGGAAGCGTATGCGCCAGGAGTGGTTTGGTTCCCCAGAGGGCAGTGGCTTTTACGCTGAGTAATCCCAGTTCCCCTGAGGGTGTCTCAGCAGTTCAGGATGACATCCTTATGCTGTGTCGGCGGGGAGGTGGCTCAGGCAGGAAAGTTCAAGGCCCATACCGGGGCATTGATGGACGGCCGTGCTCTTTGTGCTGATGCCCGTGCGCTCTGAAGGCATCTGTGCCACGATGCATTCACGTTTGGCTGTGGACACACAGACATGATGGACCGCAAATGAAATGTTGAGGGGAGATATAGCGCACATCGGTGGGCGGTATCACCCTTTGCCTCTGTGCGCCCGTTCACTTTTCTCAAACATCCCTGTGTTCTGTCACCCTGAGGCATGTGGTGGAGTGCCAGGGAACAAACACCTGCAGCAGCATTGGGCCCTCTGTATAGTCCATGATACCTGGCGAAGTGAGGAGAGTGCGGCAAGGTGAGGCAAGTCAAGGCAAAAGAGTCTCAGAGTGGTTTTGGCGTGAAGTCCTTGAGGCTCCTCGTAGGAACCTTGTGGTGGTGAGTGGAACTTCTTTGCAGAAACCTAGATGTTTGGCCACGGGGACTTGTGCACTGAGACTACACCCTCACCTTCTTGGCTCTTGCAGGGGAACCCCAGATCTGATGCCATGATCCTTAGCTCCATTTGCAGCCCCGTGGGTCGCCTCTGGCCACTCCTGACTGCTGACATGATTGAGATCGGTGGCTGCCCCGCAGTGGAGCCTGCGACTTTGAACGTGCAGCCTTTGAGCAGGTGGATTGATGATGACTCCCATAAATGCACTGCTTGGAACTCTGAACAAATGAATGGGTCTCAGGTTTCTCCGCGGTCATGTCACTGACGGGCCTGGGGGCGAAAATACAAGGCGCCAGGGCAAGTAACCCAGTTGCTGCAAGGGTTTGCCCTGCCAGTTTGGGCATTGGAATATCTCCAATGCCAATAGCTTTCTGTGTGATCCAAGGGCATCGCCTCTGGCTCGACAAGGTTCCTGGTAGAAACCTTGTGGGGGTAAACGGAACTTCTTTGAAGAAACCTAGAAGTTTGGCCACGGGGACTTGTGCCGCGAGACTACACCGTCACATTCTGGGCTCTTCCTGGGGCACCCGAGCTCCGATGCCCTGAGACGTGGGTGCACTTCCTGCCCCGTGGCTCGAGTCTGGCCGCTCCCTACTGCTGAGAGGATTGAGCTTGCTGACAGTCCGCGACTTTGCACGTCCAGCCTTTGAGCAGGAGCGTGGATCAGTGAGGACTCCCATAAATGCATTCCTTGGAAATCTAAACAGAATGAATGAGCAATACCTACCGTCTTCTCATCCTAACTGAGGTCCAGCACGTGGCTCCCAAAGGAAAATTAGGGAGAGGTCCATGTTGCATTTGCTACTGTGGGCGTGCGCAGCAACATTGTTCAAGTGGAGGGTGGCGGGCTTCTCGTGCAGAAAGAGCCATGTGGAAAGGAGCCTGGGATGTCCATCTACGTGGGAAGGCTAAGGACAACTTGACGTCTCTGGGCACCTGAGTCTAGCCAGAACTGCTATCCCCTGCCGCGGTCAGCGTGCGGGTGCGAAAGGAAGCGTGAGCCACTGGTACTCCTCTGGCTTGCCATTGAGATCTACAGGCCACCCTCAAGCTCAGGTCGTTGCCTTGTTCCCGCAAGGAAACAGAAGTCTCTGCACTCAGGGTCAGAGAAGGAGTCCTGGCCAGGCCAGGCGTCTATGTCATGTTCAGCTTGGGAGGTGGGATATAGTTTAGGTTTGCCCTGATGGTCGGGGGAAATCAAATGGGCCACTGTCCCCGGGATTTGGGCGACGCTGATGGCGCCTCCTTGGGTTGTGTCCTGCTTGTGTGTTGTGTGTGGAGAGTTTGGAAAGTGCCTTAGGCAAATCCAGGGGATATCAAGCTACTTAGGTGAGGGGTGGATTCGTTTGGATCCTGGTGGAGAGAGCAAGGCAAGGCGAGCGGGAAATACACGGGAGAGTGTTGGCTAAGCCCACAGGCTTACTGTTGGGTGGATAGATCGGTATGGGTGGAGATGTCGGTGGACATAGGGTTCCCGGAACTCTTTTGGGATATCTTCAGGGGCATTTGGAGCCCCGTGTAGGGAAGGAATACAGGTGCACATTCGTGGACCATCCCAACCTTTTCCTCTCCTTTCTCAATGTGCTTCACGGCGGGTCCTTGTTCCAGCGAATGGTGCCTTCACGGCACAGTATGGTGTCTTCTCACTGGGACCGATTTGGAGCCGTTGGGATGTTTTGTCCCTGTGTGGCCTCATTGCCCCTATGTTGAGGATGTTAAGGTGTTCCTTAGGACAGCCCAGCGTCATTGCTATACCAGGTCGGCATAGCATTCCCTGAGGTTTGGAGCTCTTCCCGGAGGTCTTTGGGCCCAACCATGCAGAAAGAAGGGAGTCGGCCGCCAAGGCAACGCTACAGGTTTAAGGGCTAGAGTGAATGTGTGCTGCAGGGGTCATTTTGTCCTGCCACCTTCTGGTGCTGCGAGCCTGTGATCTCCAGCATGCATGGCTTCAAGCCAGAGAAGCCATGCCGGTTCAAGGGTCCAGGATGTTGGGTGCGTTCTCTCATTGCACGGCTGTGGGTGACACGTTGGTTCTGGAGGACCTGGGTCTCATGGTTTCTCCAAGGTCTTGTCCTTGAAGGGAAGAATGCGAATGTGCAAGGTGCTACGATAAGTTACCCAGTTGCTGCAAGTGTTTGGCCCGCCATTTGGGGCATTGGAATGGCTCCCTTGCCATTAGCTTTGGTTGCGGTCCTAGGGAAGTTCCTCTGGCTTGGCAGGAGACCAGGAAGTATGCCTGCTGGTGAGTCTCCCTTGATCAGTCCAGGGGTTCTTCAGGTGCCCTTTGTCACGGGTCCCTACGAGCCGCTTTTGATGGAGGTCGTCTTATTCAGCCAAGGGCCCTTCCCTTATGGAAGATCTCTCCCCTTGAGGGCGTGTCCACTGTGTTTAATCATAAGGGCCAAACGCGTCTTTGTTCCCATAGAGGGCACTTGCTCTTAGGCTGAGGGGGCACAGTTGTCCTGAGGGTGTCTCAGGGGATCAGGAAGACATCCTTTTGCTGTGATGGAGGGCAGATTGCTCAGGAGAGGAATTTCAGGGCCCGAGACCAGGGGGTTGTTGGTCGGTGGCACTCTTTGTCCTGATGGCCGCACGCTCTGAAGGCGCCAGTGCCACGATGCTTTCACGTTTGCCTGCGGACACACAGGCAAGATGGACAGTAAATGAAATGTTGAGGAGAGATAGAACACACAATGCTGGGTGGTATCGCCCTTTCCCTCGGTGCGCCTGTGCACCCTCCTCAAGCATGCGTGTGTTCTCTCACCCCGAGCCAGGTGGAATGCCAGGGAAGGAATGCCAGCAGCAGCCTGGGGCCATCCGTATAATCCCTGATACCCGTTGAAGTGAGGACGGTGTGGCAAGGCGAGGCCAGCCGAAGGAGTCTCAGAGGGGTGTTGGCGTGCATTCCATGAGGATCCTGCTTTAACCCTTGTTGCGGTAAGCGACACTTCTTTGCTAAACCTAAAGGTTTGGCGATGGGAACGTGTGCACCGGGGCTACACCCTCACCTTCTGGTCTTTTCTCGGGGAACACGAGCTTTGATGCCCTGAGAACTGGCTGCATTTCCTGACCCGTGGCTCGGCTCTGCTGGCCACTTCCGTACGCTGATATGATTCAGCTCGCTGGCCGTCCCATGGTGGAATCTGCAACTTTGCATGTCCACCGTTTGAGCATGTGCTTGGATCGATGATGACTCCCACAAATGCATTCCTTGGAAATCTGAACAAAATGAGTGAGAAATCCCTACCGTCTCCTCGTTGGAACTGAGGTCCAGCACGTGGCTCCCCAAAGGAAAGTAGGGAGAGGTTCACGTTGCATTTGCGGCCGTGGGTGTCTACAGCCACGTTGTTCAAGTTGAGGGTTGTGGTCATCTCCTGGGGAGAAGAGCCATTGGGAAAGGAGCCTGGGATGCCAATCCAGGTGGGAAGGCTTGGGACAGCGTGCCGTCTCTGGGTTCCTTGGTCTAGCCAGGACTGCTGTCCCCTGCCACGGTTCAGCATGCAGGTAGGAGAGGAAGCGTGAGCCATTGCTCGTCCTGCCACCTGCACTTGAGTTCTACAGGCTGCCCCCACCTGCTGGTCATTGCCTTGTGGCCTCAAAGAAACAGAAGTCTGTAGGCTCAGGGTCAGAACAGGATTCCAGGCCTAGGGCAGGCTTCTTTGTCATGTTCTGCTTGGGAGACCAGATGCAGTTTAGGTTTCTCCTGCTGAGGGGAGAAATCAAATGGGCCACTGTTCCTGGGAGTTTGGCCAATCTGATGGCTCCTCCTCGGGTTGTGTCCTGCTTGTGTGTGCTGTGTGAAGGGGCTGGAAAATGCCTTAGTCAAACTTGGTCACGGCAAGCTTCTTTGGTGAGGGGTGGCTCTGGCATCTTGCCGTGACACGTTGGGATCCCGGTGGAGAGAGAGTAAGGCAAGGCGAGTGAAAGAGACACGTGAGATGGCTGGCTAAGCCCACAGGTTTACTGGTGGGTGGATAGATCGACGGTGGCCATGGGGTTCCCGGAAGACATTTGGGATTCCCTCAGGAGCATCTGGAGGCACGTGTAGGGAGGGAATACGGGAGCACATTTGTGGACGGTCCCGCCTCTTTCCTCTCCTTGGTCGATTTGCTTCATGGCGGGTTCTTGTGCCAGCGAATGGTTGCCTTCATGGCACAGTATGGTGTCTCCTCATGGGGGCCGATTTGGAGGCCTTGGGGTGTTTTGTCCCTGTCTGACCACGTTCCCCCTGTGTTGAAGATGTGAAGGTGTTCCTGAGGACAGCCAGGCATCGTTTCTATACCCGGCCCACACAGCATTCCCTGAGGATTGGAGCTCTACCCGGAGGTCATTGGGTGCAACCGTGCAGAAACAAGGGAGTTGGCTGCCAAGGAAAGGCTGCAGGTTTAAGGGCAGGAGAGGATGTGTGGTGTGGGTGTCATTTTTCCTGCCACCCGCTGGTGCGTCGTGACTGTGGTATCCGGTGAGCCTGGCCACAGGCTAGACAAGTCATACCGGTTCAAGTGTCTAGGCTGTTGTCTGGGTTCTGTCGTTGCATGGCTGTGGGTAACAAGTTGCTTGTAGAGGACCTGGGCCTCAGGGATTCCCCAATGTCACGTCACTGATGGGCCCAGAGGGTGAAAGTACCAGACACCACTGCAAGTTACACAATTGCTGCAAGGGTTTGCCCCGCCACGTTGGGTGTCGGAATGGTTCCGATGCCATTAGCTTTGTGTGTGGGCCAAGGGTAGGTTGCCAGTCTTGGCAGCAGGCCAGGAAGTCTGGCTGCAGGTGAATCTCCATTGTTCAGTCCAGGAGTTCCTCTGGTGCGTTTTGTCACCGGTCCCTACAAGCTGCTTTTGTTGGAGCTCGTCCCAATTGGCCAAGGGCCGTTCCCTTGTGGAAGATCTCAGGGACCACATTTCCCCTTGAGGGTGAATCCATTGTGTGGAAGCGTATGCGCCAGGAGTGGTTTGGTTCCCCAGAGGGCAGTGGCTTTTACGCTGAGTAATCCCAGTTCCCCTGAGGGTGTCTCAGCAGTTCAGGATGACATCCTTATGCTGTGTCGGCGGGGAGGTGGCTCAGGCAGGAAAGTTCAAGGCCCATACCGGGGCATTGATGGACGGCCGTGCTCTTTGTGCTGATGCCCGTGCGCTCTGAAGGCATCTGTGCCACGATGCATTCACGTTTGGCTGTGGACACACAGACATGATGGACCGCAAATGAAATGTTGAGGGGAGATATAGCGCACATCGGTGGGCGGTATCACCCTTTGCCTCTGTGCGCCCGTTCACTTTTCTCAAACATCCCTGTGTTCTGTCACCCTGAGGCATGTGGTGGAGTGCCAGGGAACAAACACCTGCAGCAGCATTGGGCCCTCTGTATAGTCCATGATACCTGGCGAAGTGAGGAGAGTGCGGCAAGGTGAGGCAAGTCAAGGCAAAAGAGTCTCAGAGTGGTTTTGGCGTGAAGTCCTTGAGGCTCCTCGTAGGAACCTTGTGGTGGTGAGTGGAACTTCTTTGCAGAAACCTAGATGTTTGGCCACGGGGACTTGTGCACTGAGACTACACCCTCACCTTCTTGGCTCTTGCAGGGGAACCCCAGATCTGATGCCATGATCCTTAGCTCCATTTGCAGCCCCGTGGGTCGCCTCTGGCCACTCCTGACTGCTGACATGATTGAGATCGGTGGCTGCCCCGCAGTGGAGCCTGCGACTTTGAACGTGCAGCCTTTGAGCAGGTGGATTGATGATGACTCCCATAAATGCACTGCTTGGAACTCTGAACAAATGAATGGGTCTCAGGTTTCTCCGCGGTCATGTCACTGACGGGCCTGGGGGCGAAAATACAAGGCGCCAGGGCAAGTAACCCAGTTGCTGCAAGGGTTTGCCCTGCCAGTTTGGGCATTGGAATATCTCCAATGCCAATAGCTTTCTGTGTGATCCAAGGGCATCGCCTCTGGCTCGACAAGGTTCCTGGTAGAAACCTTGTGGGGGTAAACGGAACTTCTTTGAAGAAACCTAGAAGTTTGGCCACGGGGACTTGTGCCGCGAGACTACACCGTCACATTCTGGGCTCTTCCTGGGGCACCCGAGCTCCGATGCCCTGAGACGTGGGTGCACTTCCTGCCCCGTGGCTCGAGTCTGGCCGCTCCCTACTGCTGAGAGGATTGAGCTTGCTGACAGTCCACGACTTTGCACGTCCAGCCTTTGAGCAGGAGCGTGGATCAGTGAGGACTCCCATAAATGCATTCCTTGGAAATCTAAACAGAATGAATGAGCAATACCTACCGTCTTCTCATCCTAACTGAGGTCCAGCACGTGGCTCCCAAAGGAAAATTAGGGAGAGGTCCATGTTGCATTTGCTACTGTGGGCGTGCGCAGCAACATTGTTCAAGTGGAGGGTGGCGGGCTTCTCGTGCAGAAAGAGCCATGTGGAAAGGAGCCTGGGATGTCCATCTACGTGGGAAGGCTAAGGACAACTTGACGTCTCTGGGCACCTGAGTCTAGCCAGAACTGCTATCCCCTGCCGCGGTCAGCGTGCGGGTGCGAAAGGAAGCGTGAGCCACTGGTACTCCTCTGGCTTGCCATTGAGATCTACAGGCCACCCTCAAGCTCAGGTCGTTGCCTTGTTCCCGCAAGGAAACAGAAGTCTCTGCACTCAGGGTCAGAGAAGGAGTCCTGGCCAGGCCAGGCGTCTATGTCATGTTCAGCTTGGGAGGTGGGATATAGTTTAGGTTTGCCCTGATGGTCGGGGGAAATCAAATGGGCCACTGTCCCCGGGATTTGGGCGACGCTGATGGCGCCTCCTTGGGTTGTGTCCTGCTTGTGTGTTGTGTGTGGAGAGTTTGGAAAGTGCCTTAGGCAAATCCAGGGGATATCAAGCTACTTAGGTGAGGGGTGGATTCGTTTGGATCCTGGTGGAGAGAGCAAGGCAAGGCGAGCGGGAAATACACGGGAGAGTGTTGGCTAAGCCCACAGGCTTACTGTTGGGTGGATAGATCGGTATGGGTGGAGATGTCGGTGGACATAGGGTTCCCGGAACTCTTTTGGGATATCTTCAGGGGCATTTGGAGCCCCGTGTAGGGAAGGAATACAGGTGCACATTCGTGGACCATCCCAACCTTTTCCTCTCCTTTCTCAATGTGCTTCACGGTGGGTCCTTGTTCCAGCGAATGGTGCCTTCACGGCACAGTATGGTGTCTTCTCACTGGGACCGATTTGGAGCCGTTGGGATGTTTTGTCCCTGTGTGGCCTCATTGCCCCTATGTTGAGGATGTTAAGGTGTTCCTTAGGACAGCCCAGCGTCATTGCTATACCAGGTCGGCATAGCATTCCCTGAGGTTTGGAGCTCTTCCCGGAGGTCTTTGGGCCCAACCATGCAGAAAGAAGGGAGTCGGCCGCCAAGGCAACGCTACAGGTTTAAGGGCTAGAGTGAATGTGTGCTGCAGGGGTCATTTTGTCCTGCCACCTTCTGGTGCTGCGAGCCTGTGATCTCCAGCATGCATGGCTTCAAGCCAGAGAAGCCATGCCGGTTCAAGGGTCCAGGATGTTGGGTGCGTTCTCTCATTGCACGGCTGTGGGTGACACGTTGGTTCTGGAGGACCTGGGTCTCATGGTTTCTCCAAGGTCTTGTCCTTGAAGGGAAGAATGCGAATGTGCAAGGTGCTACGATAAGTTACCCAGTTGCTGCAAGTGTTTGGCCCGCCATTTTGGGCATTGGAATGGCTCCCTTGCCATTAGCTTTGGTTGCGGTCCTAGGGAAGTTCCTCTGGCTTGGCAGGAGACCAGGAAGTATGCCTGCTGGTGAGTCTCCCTTGATCAGTCCAGGGGTTCTTCAGGTGCCCTTTGTCACGGGTCCCTACGAGCCGCTTTTGATGGAGGTCGTCTTATTCAGCCAAGGGCCCTTCCCTTATGGAAGATCTCTCCCCTTGAGGGCGTGTCCACTGTGTTTAATCATAAGGGCCAAACGCGTCTTTGTTCCCATAGAGGGCACTTGCTCTTAGGCTGAGGGGGCACAGTTGTCCTGAGGGTGTCTCAGGGGATCAGGAAGACATCCTTTTGCTGTGATGGAGGGCAGATTGCTCAGGAGAGGAATTTCAGGGCCCGAGACCAGGGGGTTGTTGGTCGGTGGCACTCTTTGTCCTGATGGCCGCACGCTCTGAAGGCGCCAGTGCCACGATGCTTTCACGTTTGCCTGCGGACACACAGGCAAGATGGACAGTAAATGAAATGTTGAGGAGAGATAGAACACACAATGCTGGGTGGTATCGCCCTTTCCCTCGGTGCGCCTGTGCACCCTCCTCAAGCATGCGTGTGTTCTCTCACCCCGAGCCAGGTGGAATGCCAGGGAAGGAATGCCAGCAGCAGCCTGGGGCCATCCGTATAATCCCTGATACCCGTTGAAGTGAGGACGGTGTGGCAAGGCGAGGCCAGCCGAAGGAGTCTCAGAGGGGTGTTGGCGTGCATTCCATGAGGATCCTGCTTTAACCCTTGTTGCGGTAAGCGACACTTCTTTGCTAAACCTAAAGGTTTGGCGATGGGAACGTGTGCACCAGGGCTACACCCTCACCTTCTGGTCTTTTCTCGGGGAACACGAGCTTTGATGCCCTGAGAACTGGCTGCATTTCCTGACCCGTGGCTCGGCTCTGCTGGCCACTTCTGTACGCTGATATGATTCAGCTCGCTGGCCGTCCCATGGTGGAATCTGCAACTTTGCATGTCCACCGTTTGAGCATGTGCTTGGATCGATGATGACTCCCACAAATGCATTCCTTGGAAATCTGAACAAAATGAGTGAGAAATCCCTACCGTCTCCTCGTTGGAACTGAGGTCCAGCACGTGGCTCCCCAAAGGAAAGTAGGGAGAGGTTCACGTTGCATTTGCGGCCGTGGGTGTCTACAGCCACGTTGTTCAAGTTGAGGGTTGTGGTCATCTCCTGGGGAGAAGAGCCATTGGGAAAGGAGCCTGGGATGCCAATCCAGGTGGGAAGGCTTGGGACAGCGTGCCGTCTCTGGGTTCCTTGGTCTAGCCAGGACTGCTGTCCCCTGCCACGGTTCAGCATGCAGGTAGGAGAGGAAGCGTGAGCCATTGCTCGTCCTGCCACCTGCACTTGAGTTCTACAGGCTGCCCCCACCTGCTGGTCATTGCCTTGTGGCCTCAAAGAAACAGAAGTCTGTAGGCTCAGGGTCAGAACAGGATTCCAGGCCTAGGGCAGGCTTCTTTGTCATGTTCTGCTTGGGAGACCAGATGCAGTTTAGGTTTCTCCTGCTGAGGGGAGAAATCAAATGGGCCACTGTTCCTGGGAGTTTGGCCAATCTGATGGCTCCTCCTCGGGTTGTGTCCTGCTTGTGTGTGCTGTGTGAAGGGGCTGGAAAATGCCTTAGTCAAACTTGGTCACGGCAAGCTTCTTTGGTGAGGGGTGGCTCTGGCATCTTGCCGTGACACGTTGGGATCCCGGTGGAGAGAGAGTAAGGCAAGGCGAGTGAAAGAGACACGTGAGATGGCTGGCTAAGCCCACAGGTTTACTGGTGGGTGGATAGATCGACGGTGGCCATGGGGTTCCCGGAACACATTTGGGATTCCCTCAGGAGCATCTGGAGGCACGTGTAGGGAGGGAATACGGGAGCACATTTGTGGACGGTCCCGCCTCTTTCCTCTCCTTGGTCGATTTGCTTCATGGCGGGTTCTTGTGCCAGCGAATGGTTGCCTTCATGGCACAGTATGGTGTCTCCTCATGGGGGCCGATTTGGAGGCCTTGGGGTGTTTTGTCCCTGTCTGACCACGTTCCCCCTGTGTTGAAGATGTGAAGGTGTTCCTGAGGACAGCCAGGCATCGTTTCTATACCCGGCCCACACAGCATTCCCTGAGGATTGGAGCTCTACCCGGAGGTCATTGGGTGCAACCGTGCAGAAACAAGGGAGTTGGCTGCCAAGGAAAGGCTGCAGGTTTAAGGGCAGGAGAGGATGTGTGGTGTGGGTGTCATTTTTCCTGCCACCCGCTGGTGCGTCGAGACTGTGGTATCCGGTGAGCCTGGCCACAGGCTAGACAAGTCATACCGGTTCAAGTGTCTAGGCTGTTGTCTGGGTTCTGTCGTTGCATGGCTGTGGGTAACAAGTTGCTTGTAGAGGACCTGGGCCTCAGGGATTCCCCAATGTCACGTCACTGATGGGCCCAGAGGGTGAAAGTACCAGACACCACTGCAAGTTACACAATTGCTGCAAGGGTTTGCCCCGCCACGTTGGGTGTCGGAATGGTTCCGATGCCATTAGCTTTGTGTGTGGGCCAAGGGTAGGTTGCCAGTCTTGGCAGCAGGCCAGGAAGTCTGGCTGCAGGTGAATCTCCATTGTTCAGTCCAGGAGTTCCTCTGGTGCGTTTTGTCACCGGTCCCTACAAGCTGCTTTTGTTGGAGCTCGTCCCAATTGGCCAAGGGCCGTTCCCTTGTGGAAGATCTCAGGGACCACATTTCCCCTTGAGGGTGAATCCATTGTGTGGAAGCGTATGCGCCAGGAGTGGTTTGGTTCCCCAGAGGGCAGTGGCTTTTACGCTGAGTAATCCCAGTTCCCCTGAGGGTGTCTCAGCAGTTCAGGATGACATCCTTATGCTGTGTCGGCGGGGAGGTGGCTCAGGCAGGAAAGTTCAAGGCCCATACCGGGGCGTTGATGGACGGCCGTGCTCTTTGTGCTGATGCCCGTGCGCTCTGAAGGCATCTGTGCCACGATGCATTCACGTTTGGCTGTGGACACACAGACATGATGGACCGCAAATGAAATGTTGAGGGGAGATATAGCGCACATCGGTGGGCGGTATCACCCTTTGCCTCTGTGCGCCCGTTCACTTTTCTCAAACATCCCTGTGTTCTGTCACCCTGAGGCATGTGGTGGAGTGCCAGGGAACAAACACCTGCAGCAGCATTGGGCCCTCTGTATAGTCCATGATACCTGGCGAAGTGAGGAGAGTGCGGCAAGGTGAGGCAAGTCAAGGCAAAAGAGTCTCAGAGTGGTTTTGGCGTGAAGTCCTTGAGGCTCCTCGTAGGAACCTTGTGGTGGTGAGTGGAACTTCTTTGCAGAAACCTAGATGTTTGGCCACGGGGACTTGTGCACTGAGACTACACCCTCACCTTCTTGGCTCTTGCAGGGGAACCCCAGATCTGATGCCATGATCCTTAGCTCCATTTGCAGCCGCGTGGGTCGCCTCTGGCCACTCCTGACTGCTGACATGATTGAGATCGGTGGCTGCCCCGCGCTGGAGCCTGCGACTTTGAACGTGCAGCCTTTGAGCAGGTGGATTGATGATGACTCCCATAAATGCACTGCTTGGAACTCTGAACAAATG
This sequence comes from Balaenoptera borealis, assembly GCF_965194805.1. NCBI lineage: Eukaryota > Metazoa > Chordata > Mammalia > Artiodactyla > Balaenopteridae > Balaenoptera > Balaenoptera borealis. Next base: position 129,521,081 of record NC_138866.1, read on the forward strand.
AATAGGTCTCAGGTTTCTCCGCGGTCATGTCACTGACGGGCCTGGGGGCGAAAATACAAGGCGCCAGGGCAAGTAACCCAGTTGCTGCAAGGGTTTGCCCTGCCAGTTTGGGCATTGGAATATCTCCAATGCCAATAGCTTTCTGTGTGATCCAAGGGCATCGCCTCTGGCTCGACAAGGTTCCTGGTAGAAACCTTGTGGGGGTAAACGGAACTTCTTTGAAGAAACCTAGAAGTTTGGCCACGGGGACTTGTGCCGCGAGACTACACCGTCACATTCTGGGCTCTTCCTGGGGCACCCGAGCTCCGATGCCCTGAGACGTGGGTGCACTTCCTGCCCCGTGGCTCGAGTCTGGCCGCTCCCTACTGCTGAGAGGATTGAGCTTGCTGACAGTCCGCGACTTTGCACGTCCAGCCTTTGAGCAGGAGCGTGGATCAGTGAGGACTCCCATAAATGCATTCCTTGGAAATCTAAACAGAATGAATGAGCAATACCTACCGTCTTCTCATCCTAACTGAGGTCCAGCACGTGGCTCCCAAAGGAAAATTAGGGAGAGGTCCATGTTGCATTTGCTACTGTGGGCGTGCGCAGCAACATTGTTCAAGTGGAGGGTGGCGGGCTTCTCGTGCAGAAAGAGCCATGTGGAAAGGAGCCTGGGATGTCCATCTACGTGGGAAGGCTAAGGACAACTTGACGTCTCTGGGCACCTGAGTCTAGCCAGAACTGCTATCCCCTGCCGCGGTCAGCGTGCGGGTGCGAAAGGAAGCGTGAGCCACTGGTACTCCTCTGGCTTGCCATTGAGATCTACAGGCCACCCTCAAGCTCAGGTCGTTGCCTTGTTCCCGCAAGGAAACAGAAGTCTCTGCACTCAGGGTCAGAGAAGGAGTCCTGGCCAGGCCAGGCGTCTATGTCATGTTCAGCTTGGGAGGTGGGATATAGTTTAGGTTTGCCCTGATGGTCGGGGGAAATCAAATGGGCCACTGTCCCCGGGATTTGGGCGACGCTGATGGCGCCTCCTTGGGTTGTGTCCTGCTTGTGTGTTGTGTGTGGAGAGTTTGGAAAGTGCCTTAGGCAAATCCAGGGGATATCAAGCTACTTAGGTGAGGGGTGGATTCGTTTGGATCCTGGTGGAGAGAGCAAGGCAAGGCGAGCGGGAAATACACGGGAGAGTGTTGGCTAAGCCCACAGGCTTACTGTTGGGTGGATAGATCGGTATGGGTGGAGATGTCGGTGGACATAGGGTTCCCGGAACTCTTTTGGGATATCTTCAGGGGCATTTGGAGCCCCGTGTAGGGAAGGAATACAGGTGCACATTCGTGGACCATCCCAACCTTTTCCTCTCCTTTCTCAATGTGCTTCACGGCGGGTCCTTGTTCCAGCGAATGGTGCCTTCACGGCACAGTATGGTGTCTTCTCACTGGGACCGATTTGGAGCCGTTGGGATGTTTTGTCCCTGTGTGGCCTCATTGCCCCTATGTTGAGGATGTTAAGGCGTTCCTTAGGACAGCCCAGCGTCATTGCTATACCAGGTCGGCATAGCATTCCCTGAGGTTTGGAGCTCTTCCCGGAGGTCTTTGGGCCCAACCATGCAGAAAGAAGGGAGTCGGCCGCCAAGGCAACGCTACAGGTTTAAGGGCTAGAGTGAATGTGTGCTGCAGGGGTCATTTTGTCCTGCCACCTTCTGGTGCTGCGAGCCTGTGATCTCCAGCATGCATGGCTTCAAGCCAGAGAAGCCATGCCGGTTCAAGGGTCCAGGATGTTGGGTGCGTTCTCTCATTGCACGGCTGTGGGTGACACGTTGGTTCTGGAGGACCTGGGTCTCATGGTTTCTCCAAGGTCTTGTCCTTGAAGGGAAGAATGCGAATGTGCAAGGTGCTACGATAAGTTACCCAGTTGCTGCAAGTGTTTGGCCCGCCATTTGGGGCATTGGAATGGCTCCCTTGCCATTAGCTTTGGTTGCGGTCCTAGGGAAGTTCCTCTGGCTTGGCAGGAGACCAGGAAGTATGCCTGCTGGTGAGTCTCCCTTGATCAGTCCAGGGGTTCTTCAGGTGCCCTTTGTCACGGGTCCCTACGAGCCGCTTTTGATGGAGGTCGTCTTATTCAGCCAAGGGCCCTTCCCTTATGGAAGATCTCTCCCCTTGAGGGCGTGTCCACTGTGTTTAATCATAAGGGCCAAACGCGTGTTTGTTCCCATAGAGGGCACTTGCTCTTAGGCTGAGGGGGCACAGTTGTCCTGAGGGTGTCTCAGGGGATCAGGAAGACATCCTTTTGCTGTGATGGAGGGCAGATTGCTCAGGAGAGGAATTTCAGGGCCCGAGACCAGGGGGTTGTTGGTCGGTGGCACTCTTTGTCCTGATGGCCGCACGCTCTGAAGGCGCCAGTGCCACGATGCTTTCACGTTTGCCTGCGGACACACAGGCAAGATGGACAGTAAATGAAATGTTGAGGAGAGATAGAACACACAATGCTGGGTGGTATCGCCCTTTCCCTCGGTGCGCCTGTGCACCCTCCTCAAGCATGCGTGTGTTCTCTCACCCCGAGCCAGGTGGAATGCCAGGGAAGGAATGCCAGCAGCAGCCTGGGGCCATCCGTATAATCCCTGATACCCGTTGAAGTGAGGACGGTGTGGCAAGGCGAGGCCAGCCGAAGGAGTCTCAGAGGGGTGTTGGCGTGCATTCCATGAGGATCCTGCTTTAACCCTTGTTGCGGTAAGCGACACTTCTTTGCTAAACCTAAAGGTTTGGCGATGGGAACGTGTGCACCGGGGCTACACCCTCACCTTCTGGTCTTTTCTCGGGGAACACGAGCTTTGATGCCCTGAGAACTGGCTGCATTTCCTGACCCGTGGCTCGGCTCTGCTGGCCACTTCCGTACGCTGATATGATTCAGCTCGCTGGCCGTCCCATGGTGGAATCTGCAACTTTGCATGTCCACCGTTTGAGCATGTGCTTGGATCGATGATGACTCCCACAAATGCATTCCTTGGAAATCTGAACAAAATGAGTGAGAAATCCCTACCGTCTCCTCGTTGGAACTGAGGTCCAGCACGTGGCTCCCCAAAGGAAAGTAGGGAGAGGTTCACGTTGCATTTGCGGCCGTGGGTGTCTACAGCCACGTTGTTCAAGTTGAGGGTTGTGGTCATCTCCTGGGGAGAAGAGCCATTGGGAAAGGAGCCTGGGATGCCAATCCAGGTGGGAAGGCTTGGGACAGCGTGCCGTCTCTGGGTTCCTTGGTCTAGCCAGGACTGCTGTCCCCTGCCACGGTTCAGCATGCAGGTAGGAGAGGAAGCGTGAGCCATTGCTCGTCCTGCCACCTGCACTTGAGTTCTACAGGCTGCCCCCACCTGCTGGTCATTGCCTTGTGGCCTCAAAGAAACAGAAGTCTGTAGGCTCAGGGTCAGAACAGGATTCCAGGCCTAGGGCAGGCTTCTTTGTCATGTTCTGCTTGGGAGACCAGATGCAGTTTAGGTTTCTCCTGCTGAGGGGAGAAATCAAATGGGCCACTGTTCCTGGGAGTTTGGCCAATCTGATGGCTCCTCCTCGGGTTGTGTCCTGCTTGTGTGTGCTGTGTGAAGGGACTGGAAAATGCCTTAGTCAAACTTGGTCACGGCAAGCTTCTTTGGTGAGGGGTGGCTCTGGCATCTTGCCGTGACACGTTGGGATCCCGGTGGAGAGAGAGTAAGGCAAGGCGAGTGAAAGAGACACGTGAGATGGCTGGCTAAGCCCACAGGTTTACTGGTGGGTGGATAGATCGACGGTGGCCATGGGGTTCCCGGAACACATTTGGGATTCCCTCAGGAGCATCTGGAGGCACGTGTAGGGAGGGAATACGGGAGCACATTTGTGGACGGTCCCGCCTCTTTCCTCTCCTTGGTCGATTTGCTTCATGGCGGGTTCTTGTGCCAGCGAATGGTTGCCTTCATGGCACAGTATGGTGTCTCCTCATGGGGGCCGATTTGGAGGCCTTGGGGTGTTTTGTCCCTGTCTGACCACGTTCCCCCTGTGTTGAAGATGTGAAGGTGTTCCTGAGGACAGCCAGGCATCGTTTCTATACCCGGCCCACACAGCATTCCCTGAGGATTGGAGCTCTACCCGGAGGTCATTGGGTGCAACCGTGCAGAAACAAGGGAGTTGGCTGCCAAGGAAAGGCTGCAGGTTTAAGGGCAGGAGAGGATGTGTGGTGTGGGTGTCATTTTTCCTGCCACCCGCTGGTGCGTCGTGACTGTGGTATCCGGTGAGCCTGGCCACAGGCTAGACAAGTCATACCGGTTCAAGTGTCTAGGCTGTTGTCTGGGTTCTGTCGTTGCATGGCTGTGGGTAACAAGTTGCTTGTAGAGGACCTGGGCCTCAGGGATTCCCCAATGTCACGTCACTGATGGGCCCAGAGGGTGAAAGTACCAGACACCACTGCAAGTTACACAATTGCTGCAAGGGTTTGCCCCGCCACGTTGGGTGTCGGAATGGTTCCGATGCCATTAGCTTTGTGTGTGGGCCAAGGGTAGGTTGCCAGTCTTGGCAGCAGGCCAGGAAGTCTGGCTGCAGGTGAATCTCCATTGTTCAGTCCAGGAGTTCCTCTGGTGCGTTTTGTCACCGGTCCCTACAAGCTGCTTTTGTTGGAGCTCGTCCCAATTGGCCAAGGGCCGTTCCCTTGTGGAAGATCTCAGGGACCACATTTCCCCTTGAGGGTGAATCCATTGTGTGGAAGCGTATGCGCCAGGAGTGGTTTGGTTCCCCAGAGGGCAGTGGCTTTTACGCTGAGTAATCCCAGTTCCCCTGAGGGTGTCTCAGCAGTTCAGGATGACATCCTTATGCTGTGTCGGCGGGGAGGTGGCTCAGGCAGGAAAGTTCAAGGCCCATACCGGGGCATTGATGGACGGCCGTGCTCTTTGTGCTGATGCCCGTGCGCTCTGAAGGCATCTGTGCCACGATGCATTCACGTTTGGCTGTGGACACACAGACATGATGGACCGCAAATGAAATGTTGAGGGGAGATATAGCGCACATCGGTGGGCGGTATCACCCTTTGCCTCTGTGCGCCCGTTCACTTTTCTCAAACATCCCTGTGTTCTGTCACCCTGAGGCATGTGGTGGAGTGCCAGGGAACAAACACCTGCAGCAGCATTGGGCCCTCTGTATAGTCCATGATACCTGGCGAAGTGAGGAGAGTGCGGCAAGGTGAGGCAAGTCAAGGCAAAAGAGTCTCAGAGTGGTTTTGGCGTGAAGTCCTTGAGGCTCCTCGTAGGAACCTTGTGGTGGTGAGTGGAACTTCTTTGCAGAAACCTAGATGTTTGGCCACGGGGACTTGTGCACTGAGACTACACCCTCACCTTCTTGGCTCTTGCAGGGGAACCCCAGATCTGATGCCATGATCCTTAGCTCCATTTGCAGCCCCGTGGGTCGCCTCTGGCCACTCCTGACTGCTGACATGATTGAGATCGGTGGCTGCCCCGCAGTGGAGCCTGCGACTTTGAACGTGCAGCCTTTGAGCAGGTGGATTGATGATGACTCCCATAAATGCACTGCTTGGAACTCTGAACAAATGAATGGGTCTCAGGTTTCTCCGCGGTCATGTCACTGACGGGCCTGGGGGCGAAAATACAAGGCGCCAGGGCAAGTAACCCAGTTGCTGCAAGGGTTTGCCCTGCCAGTTTGGGCATTGGAATATCTCCAATGCCAATAGCTTTCTGTGTGATCCAAGGGCATCGCCTCTGGCTCGACAAGGTTCCTGGTAGAAACCTTGTGGGGGTAAACGGAACTTCTTTGAAGAAACCTAGAAGTTTGGCCACGGGGACTTGTGCCGCGAGACTACACCGTCACATTCTGGGCTCTTCCTGGGGCACCCGAGCTCCGATGCCCTGAGACGTGGGTGCACTTCCTGCCCCGTGGCTCGAGTCTGGCCGCTCCCTACTGCTGAGAGGATTGAGCTTGCTGACAGTCCGCGACTTTGCACGTCCAGCCTTTGAGCAGGAGCGTGGATCAGTGAGGACTCCCATAAATGCATTCCTTGGAAATCTAAACAGAATGAATGAGCAATACCTACCGTCTTCTCATCCTAACTGAGGTCCAGCACGTGGCTCCCAAAGGAAAATTAGGGAGAGGTCCATGTTGCATTTGCTACTGTGGGCGTGCGCAGCAACATTGTTCAAGTGGAGGGTGGCGGGCTTCTCGTGCAGAAAGAGCCATGTGGAAAGGAGCCTGGGATGTCCATCTACGTGGGAAGGCTAAGGACAACTTGACGTCTCTGGGCACCTGAGTCTAGCCAGAACTGCTATCCCCTGCCGCGGTCAGCGTGCGGGTGCGAAAGGAAGCGTGAGCCACTGGTACTCCTCTGGCTTGCCATTGAGATCTACAGGCCACCCTCAAGCTCAGGTCGTTGCCTTGTTCCCGCAAGGAAACAGAAGTCTCTGCACTCAGGGTCAGAGAAGGAGTCCTGGCCAGGCCAGGCGTCTATGTCATGTTCAGCTTGGGAGGTGGGATATAGTTTAGGTTTGCCCTGATGGTCGGGGGAAATCAAATGGGCCACTGTCCCCGGGATTTGGGCGACGCTGATGGCGCCTCCTTGGGTTGTGTCCTGCTTGTGTGTTGTGTGTGGAGAGTTTGGAAAGTGCCTTAGGCAAATCCAGGGGATATCAAGCTACTTAGGTGAGGGGTGGATTCGTTTGGATCCTGGTGGAGAGAGCAAGGCAAGGCGAGCGGGAAATACACGGGAGAGTGTTGGCTAAGCCCACAGGCTTACTGTTGGGTGGATAGATCGGTATGGGTGGAGATGTCGGTGGACATAGGGTTCCCGGAACTCTTTTGGGATATCTTCAGGGGCATTTGGAGCCCCGTGTAGGGAAGGAATACAGGTGCACATTCGTGGACCATCCCAACCTTTTCCTCTCCTTTCTCAATGTGCTTCACGGCGGGTCCTTGTTCCAGCGAATGGTGCCTTCACGGCACAGTATGGTGTCTTCTCACTGGGACCGATTTGGAGCCGTTGGGATGTTTTGTCCCTGTGTGGCCTCATTGCCCCTATGTTGAGGATGTTAAGGCGTTCCTTAGGACAGCCCAGCGTCATTGCTATACCAGGTCGGCATAGCATTCCCTGAGGTTTGGAGCTCTTCCCGGAGGTCTTTGGGCCCAACCATGCAGAAAGAAGGGAGTCGGCCGCCAAGGCAACGCTACAGGTTTAAGGGCTAGAGTGAATGTGTGCTGCAGGGGTCATTTTGTCCTGCCACCTTCTGGTGCTGCGAGCCTGTGATCTCCAGCATGCATGGCTTCAAGCCAGAGAAGCCATGCCGGTTCAAGGGTCCAGGATGTTGGGTGCGTTCTCTCATTGCACGGCTGTGGGTGACACGTTGGTTCTGGAGGACCTGGGTCTCATGGTTTCTCCAAGGTCTTGTCCTTGAAGGGAAGAATGCGAATGTGCAAGGTGCTACGATAAGTTACCCAGTTGCTGCAAGTGTTTGGCCCGCCATTTGGGGCATTGGAATGGCTCCCTTGCCATTAGCTTTGGTTGCGGTCCTAGGGAAGTTCCTCTGGCTTGGCAGGAGACCAGGAAGTATGCCTGCTGGTGAGTCTCCCTTGATCAGTCCAGGGGTTCTTCAGGTGCCCTTTGTCACGGGTCCCTACGAGCCGCTTTTGATGGAGGTCGTCTTATTCAGCCAAGGGCCCTTCCCTTATGGAAGATCTCTCCCCTTGAGGGCGTGTCCACTGTGTTTAATCATAAGGGCCAAACGCGTGTTTGTTCCCATAGAGGGCACTTGCTCTTAGGCTGAGGGGGCACAGTTGTCCTGAGGGTGTCTCAGGGGATCAGGAAGACATCCTTTTGCTGTGATGGAGGGCAGATTGCTCAGGAGAGGAATTTCAGGGCCCGAGACCAGGGGGTTGTTGGTCGGTGGCACTCTTTGTCCTGATGGCCGCACGCTCTGAAGGCGCCAGTGCCACGATGCTTTCACGTTTGCCTGCGGACACACAGGCAAGATGGACAGTAAATGAAATGTTGAGGAGAGATAGAACACACAATGCTGGGTGGTATCGCCCTTTCCCTCGGTGCGCCTGTGCACCCTCCTCAAGCATGCGTGTGTTCTCTCACCCCGAGCCAGGTGGAATGCCAGGGAAGGAATGCCAGCAGCAGCCTGGGGCCATCCGTATAATCCCTGATACCCGTTGAAGTGAGGACGGTGTGGCAAGGCGAGGCCAGCCGAAGGAGTCTCAGAGGGGTGTTGGCGTGCATTCCATGAGGATCCTGCTTTAACCCTTGTTGCGGTAAGCGACACTTCTTTGCTAAACCTAAAGGTTTGGCGATGGGAACGTGTGCACCGGGGCTACACCCTCACCTTCTGGTCTTTTCTCGGGGAACACGAGCTTTGATGCCCTGAGAACTGGCTGCATTTCCTGACCCGTGGCTCGGCTCTGCTGGCCACTTCCGTACGCTGATATGATTCAGCTCGCTGGCCGTCCCATGGTGGAATCTGCAACTTTGCATGTCCACCGTTTGAGCATGTGCTTGGATCGATGATGACTCCCACAAATGCATTCCTTGGAAATCTGAACAAAATGAGTGAGAAATCCCTACCGTCTCCTCGTTGGAACTGAGGTCCAGCACGTGGCTCCCCAAAGGAAAGTAGGGAGAGGTTCACGTTGCATTTGCGGCCGTGGGTGTCTACAGCCACGTTGTTCAAGTTGAGGGTTGTGGTCATCTCCTGGGGAGAAGAGCCATTGGGAAAGGAGCCTGGGATGCCAATCCAGGTGGGAAGGCTTGGGACAGCGTGCCGTCTCTGGGTTCCTTGGTCTAGCCAGGACTGCTGTCCCCTGCCACGGTTCAGCATGCAGGTAGGAGAGGAAGCGTGAGCCATTGCTCGTCCTGCCACCTGCACTTGAGTTCTACAGGCTGCCCCCACCTGCTGGTCATTGCCTTGTGGCCTCAAAGAAACAGAAGTCTGTAGGCTCAGGGTCAGAACAGGATTCCAGGCCTAGGGCAGGCTTCTTTGTCATGTTCTGCTTGGGAGACCAGATGCAGTTTAGGTTTCTCCTGCTGAGGGGAGAAATCAAATGGGCCACTGTTCCTGGGAGTTTGGCCAATCTGATGGCTCCTCCTCGGGTTGTGTCCTGCTTGTGTGTGCTGTGTGAAGGGACTGGAAAATGCCTTAGTCAAACTTGGTCACGGCAAGCTTCTTTGGTGAGGGGTGGCTCTGGCATCTTGCCGTGACACGTTGGGATCCCGGTGGAGAGAGAGTAAGGCAAGGCGAGTGAAAGAGACACGTGAGATGGCTGGCTAAGCCCACAGGTTTACTGGTGGGTGGATAGATCGACGGTGGCCATGGGGTTCCCGGAACACATTTGGGATTCCCTCAGGAGCATCTGGAGGCACGTGTAGGGAGGGAATACGGGAGCACATTTGTGGACGGTCCCGCCTCTTTCCTCTCCTTGGTCGATTTGCTTCATGGCGGGTTCTTGTGCCAGCGAATGGTTGCCTTCATGGCACAGTATGGTGTCTCCTCATGGGGGCCGATTTGGAGGCCTTGGGGTGTTTTGTCCCTGTCTGACCACGTTCCCCCTGTGTTGAAGATGTGAAGGTGTTCCTGAGGACAGCCAGGCATCGTTTCTATACCCGGCCCACACAGCATTCCCTGAGGATTGGAGCTCTACCCGGAGGTCATTGGGTGCAACCGTGCAGAAACAAGGGAGTTGGCTGCCAAGGAAAGGCTGCAGGTTTAAGGGCAGGAGAGGATGTGTGGTGTGGGTGTCATTTTTCCTGCCACCCGCTGGTGCGTCGTGACTGTGGTATCCGGTGAGCCTGGCCACAGGCTAGACAAGTCATACCGGTTCAAGTGTCTAGGCTGTTGTCTGGGTTCTGTCGTTGCATGGCTGTGGGTAACAAGTTGCTTGTAGAGGACCTGGGCCTCAGGGATTCCCCAATGTCACGTCACTGATGGGCCCAGAGGGTGAAAGTACCAGACACCACTGCAAGTTACACAATTGCTGCAAGGGTTTGCCCCGCCACGTTGGGTGTCGGAATGGTTCCGATGCCATTAGCTTTGTGTGTGGGCCAAGGGTAGGTTGCCAGTCTTGGCAGCAGGCCAGGAAGTCTGGCTGCAGGTGAATCTCCATTGTTCAGTCCAGGAGTTCCTCTGGTGCGTTTTGTCACCGGTCCCTACAAGCTGCTTTTGTTGGAGCTCGTCCCAATTGGCCAAGGGCCGTTCCCTTGTGGAAGATCTCAGGGACCACATTTCCCCTTGAGGGTGAATCCATTGTGTGGAAGCGTATGCGCCAGGAGTGGTTTGGTTCCCCAGAGGGCAGTGGCTTTTACGCTGAGTAATCCCAGTTCCCCTGAGGGTGTCTCAGCAGTTCAGGATGACATCCTTATGCTGTGTCGGCGGGGAGGTGGCTCAGGCAGGAAAGTTCAAGGCCCATACCGGGGCATTGATGGACGGCCGTGCTCTTTGTGCTGATGCCCGTGCGCTCTGAAGGCATCTGTGCCACGATGCATTCACGTTTGGCTGTGGACACACAGACATGATGGACCGCAAATGAAATGTTGAGGGGAGATATAGCGCACATCGGTGGGCGGTATCACCCTTTGCCTCTGTGCGCCCGTTCACTTTTCTCAAACATCCCTGTGTTCTGTCACCCTGAGGCATGTGGTGGAGTGCCAGGGAACAAACACCTGCAGCAGCATTGGGCCCTCTGTATAGTCCATGATACCTGGCGAAGTGAGGAGAGTGCGGCAAGGTGAGGCAAGTCAAGGCAAAAGAGTCTCAGAGTGGTTTTGGCGTGAAGTCCTTGAGGCTCCTCGTAGGAACCTTGTGGTGGTGAGTGGAACTTCTTTGCAGAAACCTAGATGTTTGGCCACGGGGACTTGTGCACTGAGACTACACCCTCACCTTCTTGGCTCTTGCAGGGGAACCCCAGATCTGATGCCATGATCCTTAGCTCCATTTGCAGCCCCGTGGGTCGCCTCTGGCCACTCCTGACTGCTGACATGATTGAGATCGGTGGCTGCCCCGCAGTGGAGCCTGCGACTTTGAACGTGCAGCCTTTGAGCAGGTGGATTGATGATGACTCCCATAAATGCACTGCTTGGAACTCTGAACAAATGAATGGGTCTCAGGTTTCTCCGCGGTCATGTCACTGACGGGCCTGGGGGCGAAAATACAAGGCGCCAGGGCAAGTAACCCAGTTGCTGCAAGGGTTTGCCCTGCCAGTTTGGGCATTGGAATATCTCCAATGCCAATAGCTTTCTGTGTGATCCAAGGGCATCGCCTCTGGCTCGACAAGGTTCCTGGTAGAAACCTTGTGGGGGTAAACGGAACTTCTTTGAAGAAACCTAGAAGTTTGGCCACGGGGACTTGTGCCGCGAGACTACACCGTCACATTCTGGGCTCTTCCTGGGGCACCCGAGCTCCGATGCCCTGAGACGTGGGTGCACTTCCTGCCCCGTGGCTCGAGTCTGGCCGCTCCCTACTGCTGAGAGGATTGAGCTTGCTGACAGTCCGCGACTTTGCACGTCCAGCCTTTGAGCAGGAGCGTGGATCAGTGAGGACTCCCATAAATGCATTCCTTGGAAATCTAAACAGAATGAATGAGCAATACCTACCGTCTTCTCATCCTAACTGAGGTCCAGCACGTGGCTCCCAAAGGAAAATTAGGGAGAGGTCCATGTTGCATTTGCTACTGTGGGCGTGCGCAGCAACATTGTTCAAGTGGAGGGTGGCGGGCTTCTCGTGCAGAAAGAGCCATGTGGAAAGGAGCCTGGGATGTCCATCTACGTGGGAAGGCTAAGGACAACTTGACGTCTCTGGGCACCTGAGTCTAGCCAGAACTGCTATCCCCTGCCGCGGTCAGCGTGCGGGTGCGAAAGGAAGCGTGAGCCACTGGTACTCCTCTGGCTTGCCATTGAGATCTACAGGCCACCCTCAAGCTCAGGTCGTTGCCTTGTTCCCGCAAGGAAACAGAAGTCTCTGCACTCAGGGTCAGAGAAGGAGTCCTGGCCAGGCCAGGCGTCTATGTCATGTTCAGCTTGGGAGGTGGGATATAGTTTAGGTTTGCCCTGATGGTCGGGGGAAATCAAATGGGCCACTGTCCCCGGGATTTGGGCGACGCTGATGGCGCCTCCTTGGGTTGTGTCCTGCTTGTGTGTTGTGTGTGGAGAGTTTGGAAAGTGCCTTAGGCAAATCCAGGGGATATCAAGCTACTTAGGTGAGGGGTGGATTCGTTTGGATCCTGGTGGAGAGAGCAAGGCAAGGCGAGCGGGAAATACACGGGAGAGTGTTGGCTAAGCCCACAGGCTTACTGTTGGGTGGATAGATCGGTATGGGTGGAGATGTCGGTGGACATAGGGTTCCCGGAACTCTTTTGGGATATCTTCAGGGGCATTTGGAGCCCCGTGTAGGGAAGGAATACAGGTGCACATTCGTGGACCATCCCAACCTTTTCCTCTCCTTTCTCAATGTGCTTCACGGCGGGTCCTTGTTCCAGCGAATGGTGCCTTCACGGCACAGTATGGTGTCTTCTCACTGGGACCGATTTGGAGCCGTTGGGATGTTTTGTCCCTGTGTGGCCTCATTGCCCCTATGTTGAGGATGTTAAGGTGTTCCTTAGGACAGCCCAGCGTCATTGCTATACCAGGTCGGCATAGCATTCCCTGAGGTTTGGAGCTCTTCCCGGAGGTCTTTGGGCCCAACCATGCAGAAAGAAGGGAGTCGGCCGCCAAGGCAACGCTACAGGTTTAAGGGCTAGAGTGAATGTGTGCTGCAGGGGTCATTTTGTCCTGCCACCTTCTGGTGCTGCGAGCCTGTGATCTCCAGCATGCATGGCTTCAAGCCAGAGAAGCCATGCCGGTTCAAGGGTCCAGGATGTTGGGTGCGTTCTCTCATTGCACGGCTGTGGGTGACACGTTGGTTCTGGAGGACCTGGGTCTCATGGTTTCTCCAAGGTCTTGTCCTTGAAGGGAAGAATGCGAATGTGCAAGGTGCTACGATAAGTTACCCAGTTGCTGCAAGTGTTTGGCCCGCCATTTGGGGCATTGGAATGGCTCCCTTGCCATTAGCTTTGGTTGCGGTCCTAGGGAAGTTCCTCTGGCTTGGCAGGAGACCAGGAAGTATGCCTGCTGGTGAGTCTCCCTTGATCAGTCCAGGGGTTCTTCAGGTGCCCTTTGTCACGGGTCCCTACGAGCCGCTTTTGATGGAGGTCGTCTTATTCAGCCAAGGGCCCTTCCCTTATGGAAGATCTCTCCCCTTGAGGGCGTGTCCACTGTGTTTAATCATAAGGGCCAAACGCGTCTTTGTTCCCATAGAGGGCACTTGCTCTTAGGCTGAGGGGGCACAGTTGTCCTGAGGGTGTCTCAGGGGATCAGGAAGACATCCTTTTGCTGTGATGGAGGGCAGATTGCTCAGGAGAGGAATTTCAGGGCCCGAGACCAGGGGGTTGTTGGTCGGTGGCACTCTTTGTCCTGATGGCCGCACGCTCTGAAGGCGCCAGTGCCACGATGCTTTCACGTTTGCCTGCGGACACACAGGCAAGATGGACAGTAAATGAAATGTTGAGGAGAGATAGAACACACAATGCTGGGTGGTATCGCCCTTTCCCTCGGTGCGCCTGTGCACCCTCCTCAAGCATGCGTGTGTTCTCTCACCCCGAGCCAGGTGGAATGCCAGGGAAGGAATGCCAGCAGCAGCCTGGGGCCATCCGTATAATCCCTGATACCCGTTGAAGTGAGGACGGTGTGGCAAGGCGAGGCCAGCCGAAGGAGTCTCAGAGGGGTGTTGGCGTGCATTCCATGAGGATCCTGCTTTAACCCTTGTTGCGGTAAGCGACACTTCTTTGCTAAACCTAAAGGTTTGGCGATGGGAACGTGTGCACCGGGGCTACACCCTCACCTTCTGGTCTTTTCTCGGGGAACACGAGCTTTGATGCCCTGAGAACTGGCTGCATTTCCTGACCCGTGGCTCGGCTCTGCTGGCCACTTCCGTACGCTGATATGATTCAGCTCGCTGGCCGTCCCATGGTGGAATCTGCAACTTTGCATGTCCACCGTTTGAGCATGTGCTTGGATCGATGATGACTCCCACAAATGCATTCCTTGGAAATCTGAACAAAATGAGTGAGAAATCCCTACCGTCTCCTCGTTGGAACTGAGGTCCAGCACGTGGCTCCCCAAAGGAAAGTAGGGAGAGGTTCACGTTGCATTTGCGGCCGTGGGTGTCTACAGCCACGTTGTTCAAGTTGAGGGTTGTGGTCATCTCCTGGGGAGAAGAGCCATTGGGAAAGGAGCCTGGGATGCCAATCCAGGTGGGAAGGCTTGGGACAGCGTGCCGTCTCTGGGTTCCTTGGTCTAGCCAGGACTGCTGTCCCCTGCCACGGTTCAGCATGCAGGTAGGAGAGGAAGCGTGAGCCATTGCTCGTCCTGCCACCTGCACTTGAGTTCTACAGGCTGCCCCCACCTGCTGGTCATTGCCTTGTGGCCTCAAAGAAACAGAAGTCTGTAGGCTCAGGGTCAGAACAGGATTCCAGGCCTAGGGCAGGCTTCTTTGTCATGTTCTGCTTGGGAGACCAGATGCAGTTTAGGTTTCTCCTGCTGAGGGGAGAAATCAAATGGGCCACTGTTCCTGGGAGTTTGGCCAATCTGATGGCTCCTCCTCGGGTTGTGTCCTGCTTGTGTGTGCTGTGTGAAGGGACTGGAAAATGCCTTAGTCAAACTTGGTCACGGCAAGCTTCTTTGGTGAGGGGTGGCTCTGGCATCTTGCCGTGACACGTTGGGATCCCGGTGGAGAGAGAGTAAGGCAAGGCGAGTGAAAGAGACACGTGAGATGGCTGGCTAAGCCCACAGGTTTACTGGTGGGTGGATAGATCGACGGTGGCCATGGGGTTCCCGGAACACATTTGGGATTCCCTCAGGAGCATCTGGAGGCACGTGTAGGGAGGGAATACGGGAGCACATTTGTGGACGGTCCCGCCTCTTTCCTCTCCTTGGTCGATTTGCTTCATGGCGGGTTCTTGTGCCAGCGAATGGTTGCCTTCATGGCACAGTATGGTGTCTCCTCATGGGGGCCGATTTGGAGGCCTTGGGGTGTTTTGTCCCTGTCTGACCACGTTCCCCCTGTGTTGAAGATGTGAAGGTGTTCCTGAGGACAGCCAGGCATCGTTTCTATACCCGGCCCACACAGCATTCCCTGAGGATTGGAGCTCTACCCGGAGGTCATTGGGTGCAACCGTGCAGAAACAAGGGAGTTGGCTGCCAAGGAAAGGCTGCAGGTTTAAGGGCAGGAGAGGATGTGTGGTGTGGGTGTCATTTTTCCTGCCACCCGCTGGTGCGTCGTGACTGTGGTATCCGGTGAGCCTGGCCACAGGCTAGACAAGTCATACCGGTTCAAGTGTCTAGGCTGTTGTCTGGGTTCTGTCGTTGCATGGCTGTGGGTAACAAGTTGCTTGTAGAGGACCTGGGCCTCAGGGATTCCCCAATGTCACGTCACTGATGGGCCCAGAGGGTGAAAGTACCAGACACCACTGCAAGTTACACAATTGCTGCAAGGGTTTGCCCCGCCACGTTGGGTGTCGGAATGGTTCCGATGCCATTAGCTTTGTGTGTGGGCCAAGGGTAGGTTGCCAGTCTTGGCAGCAGGCCAGGAAGTCTGGCTGCAGGTGAATCTCCATTGTTCAGTCCAGGAGTTCCTCTGGTGCGTTTTGTCACCGGTCCCTACAAGCTGCTTTTGTTGGAGCTCGTCCCAATTGGCCAAGGGCCGTTCCCTTGTGGAAGATCTCAGGGACCACATTTCCCCTTGAGGGTGAATCCATTGTGTGGAAGCGTATGCGCCAGGAGTGGTTTGGTTCCCCAGAGGGCAGTGGCTTTTACGCTGAGTAATCCCAGTTCCCCTGAGGGTGTCTCAGCAGTTCAGGATGACATCCTTATGCTGTGTCGGCGGGGAGGTGGCTCAGGCAGGAAAGTTCAAGGCCCATACCGGGGCATTGATGGACGGCCGTGCTCTTTGTGCTGATGCCCGTGCGCTCTGAAGGCATCTGTGCCACGATGCATTCACGTTTGGCTGTGGACACACAGACATGATGGACCGCAAATGAAATGTTGAGGGGAGATATAGCGCACATCGGTGGGCGGTATCACCCTTTGCCTCTGTGCGCCCGTTCACTTTTCTCAAACATCCCTGTGTTCTGTCACCCTGAGGCATGTGGTGGAGTGCCAGGGAACAAACACCTGCAGCAGCATTGGGCCCTCTGTATAGTCCATGATACCTGGCGAAGTGAGGAGAGTGCGGCAAGGTGAGGCAAGTCAAGGCAAAAGAGTCTCAGAGTGGTTTTGGCGTGAAGTCCTTGAGGCTCCTCGTAGGAACCTTGTGGTGGTGAGTGGAACTTCTTTGCAGAAACCTAGATGTTTGGCCACGGGGACTTGTGCACTGAGACTACACCCTCACCTTCTTGGCTCTTGCAGGGGAACCCCAGATCTGATGCCATGATCCTTAGCTCCATTTGCAGCCCCGTGGGTCGCCTCTGGCCACTCCTGACTGCTGACATGATTGAGATCGGTGGCTGCCCCGCAGTGGAGCCTGCGACTTTGAACGTGCAGCCTTTGAGCAGGTGGATTGATGATGACTCCCATAAATGCACTGCTTGGAACTCTGAACAAATGAATGGGTCTCAGGTTTCTCCGCGGTCATGTCACTGACGGGCCTGGGGGCGAAAATACAAGGCGCCAGGGCAAGTAACCCAGTTGCTGCAAGGGTTTGCCCTGCCAGTTTGGGCATTGGAATATCTCCAATGCCAATAGCTTTCTGTGTGATCCAAGGGCATCGCCTCTGGCTCGACAAGGTTCCTGGTAGAAACCTTGTGGGGGTAAACGGAACTTCTTTGAAGAAACCTAGAAGTTTGGCCACGGGGACTTGTGCCGCGAGACTACACCGTCACATTCTGGGCTCTTCCTGGGGCACCCGAGCTCCGATGCCCTGAGACGTGGGTGCACTTCCTGCCCCGTGGCTCGAGTCTGGCCGCTCCCTACTGCTGAGAGGATTGAGCTTGCTGACAGTCCACGACTTTGCACGTCCAGCCTTTGAGCAGGAGCGTGGATCAGTGAGGACTCCCATAAATGCATTCCTTGGAAATCTAAACAGAATGAATGAGCAATACCTACCGTCTTCTCATCCTAACTGAGGTCCAGCACGTGGCTCCCAAAGGAAAATTAGGGAGAGGTCCATGTTGCATTTGCTACTGTGGGCGTGCGCAGCAACATTGTTCAAGTGGAGGGTGGCGGGCTTCTCGTGCAGAAAGAGCCATGTGGAAAGGAGCCTGGGATGTCCATCTACGTGGGAAGGCTAAGGACAACTTGACGTCTCTGGGCACCTGAGTCTAGCCAGAACTGCTATCCCCTGCCGCGGTCAGCGTGCGGGTGCGAAAGGAAGCGTGAGCCACTGGTACTCCTCTGGCTTGCCATTGAGATCTACAGGCCACCCTCAAGCTCAGGTCGTTGCCTTGTTCCCGCAAGGAAACAGAAGTCTCTGCACTCAGGGTCAGAGAAGGAGTCCTGGCCAGGCCAGGCGTCTATGTCATGTTCAGCTTGGGAGGTGGGATATAGTTTAGGTTTGCCCTGATGGTCGGGGGAAATCAAATGGGCCACTGTCCCCGGGATTTGGGCGACGCTGATGGCGCCTCCTTGGGTTGTGTCCTGCTTGTGTGTTGTGTGTGGAGAGTTTGGAAAGTGCCTTAGGCAAATCCAGGGGATATCAAGCTACTTAGGTGAGGGGTGGATTCGTTTGGATCCTGGTGGAGAGAGCAAGGCAAGGCGAGCGGGAAATACACGGGAGAGTGTTGGCTAAGCCCACAGGCTTACTGTTGGGTGGATAGATCGGTATGGGTGGAGATGTCGGTGGACATAGGGTTCCCGGAACTCTTTTGGGATATCTTCAGGGGCATTTGGAGCCCCGTGTAGGGAAGGAATACAGGTGCACATTCGTGGACCATCCCAACCTTTTCCTCTCCTTTCTCAATGTGCTTCACGGCGGGTCCTTGTTCCAGCGAATGGTGCCTTCACGGCACAGTATGGTGTCTTCTCACTGGGACCGATTTGGAGCCGTTGGGATGTTTTGTCCCTGTGTGGCCTCATTGCCCCTATGTTGAGGATGTTAAGGTGTTCCTTAGGACAGCCCAGCGTCATTGCTATACCAGGTCGGCATAGCATTCCCTGAGGTTTGGAGCTCTTCCCGGAGGTCTTTGGGCCCAACCATGCAGAAAGAAGGGAGTCGGCCGCCAAGGCAACGCTACAGGTTTAAGGGCTAGAGTGAATGTGTGCTGCAGGGGTCATTTTGTCCTGCCACCTTCTGGTGCTGCGAGCCTGTGATCTCCAGCATGCATGGCTTCAAGCCAGAGAAGCCATGCCGGTTCAAGGGTCCAGGATGTTGGGTGCGTTCTCTCATTGCACGGCTGTGGGTGACACGTTGGTTCTGGAGGACCTGGGTCTCATGGTTTCTCCAAGGTCTTGTCCTTGAAGGGAAGAATGCGAATGTGCAAGGTGCTACGATAAGTTACCCAGTTGCTGCAAGTGTTTGGCCCGCCATTTTGGGCATTGGAATGGCTCCCTTGCCATTAGCTTTGGTTGCGGTCCTAGGGAAGTTCCTCTGGCTTGGCAGGAGACCAGGAAGTATGCCTGCTGGTGAGTCTCCCTTGATCAGTCCAGGGGTTCTTCAGGTGCCCTTTGTCACGGGTCCCTACGAGCCACTTTTGATGGAGGTCGTCTTATTCAGCCAAGGGCCCTTCCCTTATGGAAGATCTCTCCCCTTGAGGGCGTGTCCACTGTGTTTAATCATAAGGGCCAAACGCGTCTTTGTTCCCATAGAGGGCACTTGCTCTTAGGCTGAGGGGGCACAGTTGTCCTGAGGGTGTCTCAGGGGATCAGGAAGACATCCTTTTGCTGTGATGGAGGGCAGATTGCTCAGGAGAGGAATTTCAGGGCCCGAGACCAGGGGGTTGTTGGTCGGTGGCACTCTTTGTCCTGATGGCCGCACGCTCTGAAGGCGCCAGTGCCACGATGCTTTCACGTTTGCCTGCGGACACACAGGCAAGATGGACAGTAAATGAAATGTTGAGGAGAGATAGAACACACAATGCTGGGTGGTATCGCCCTTTCCCTCGGTGCGCCTGTGCACCCTCCTCAAGCATGCGTGTGTTCTCTCACCCCGAGCCAGGTGGAATGCCAGGGAAGGAATGCCAGCAGCAGCCTGGGGCCATCCGTATAATCCCTGATACCCGTTGAAGTGAGGACGGTGTGGCAAGGCGAGGCCAGCCGAAGGAGTCTCAGAGGGGTGTTGGCGTGCATTCCATGAGGATCCTGCTTTAACCCTTGTTGCGGTAAGCGACACTTCTTTGCTAAACCTAAAGGTTTGGCGATGGGAACGTGTGCACCAGGGCTACACCCTCACCTTCTGGTCTTTTCTCGGGGAACACGAGCTTTGATGCCCTGAGAACTGGCTGCATTTCCTGACCCGTGGCTCGGCTCTGCTGGCCACTTCTGTACGCTGATATGATTCAGCTCGCTGGCCGTCCCATGGTGGAATCTGCAACTTTGCATGTCCACCGTTTGAGCATGTGCTTGGATCGATGATGACTCCCACAAATGCATTCCTTGGAAATCTGAACAAAATGAGTGAGAAATCCCTACCGTCTCCTCGTTGGAACTGAGGTCCAGCACGTGGCTCCCCAAAGGAAAGTAGGGAGAGGTTCACGTTGCATTTGCGGCCGTGGGTGTCTACAGCCACGTTGTTCAAGTTGAGGGTTGTGGTCATCTCCTGGGGAGAAGAGCCATTGGGAAAGGAGCCTGGGATGCCAATCCAGGTGGGAAGGCTTGGGACAGCGTGCCGTCTCTGGGTTCCTTGGTCTAGCCAGGACTGCTGTCCCCTGCCACGGTTCAGCATGCAGGTAGGAGAGGAAGCGTGAGCCATTGCTCGTCCTGCCACCTGCACTTGAGTTCTACAGGCTGCCCCCACCTGCTGGTCATTGCCTTGTGGCCTCAAAGAAACAGAAGTCTGTAGGCTCAGGGTCAGAACAGGATTCCAGGCCTAGGGCAGGCTTCTTTGTCATGTTCTGCTTGGGAGACCAGATGCAGTTTAGGTTTCTCCTGCTGAGGGGAGAAATCAAATGGGCCACTGTTCCTGGGAGTTTGGCCAATCTGATGGCTCCTCCTCGGGTTGTGTCCTGCTTGTGTGTGCTGTGTGAAGGGGCTGGAAAATGCCTTAGTCAAACTTGGTCACGGCAAGCTTCTTTGGTGAGGGGTGGCTCTGGCATCTTGCCGTGACACGTTGGGATCCCGGTGGAGAGAGAGTAAGGCAAGGCGAGTGAAAGAGACACGTGAGATGGCTGGCTAAGCCCACAGGTTTACTGGTGGGTGGATAGATCGACGGTGGCCATGGGGTTCCCGGAACACATTTGGGATTCCCTCAGGAGCATCTGGAGGCACGTGTAGGGAGGGAATACGGGAGCACATTTGTGGACGGTCCCGCCTCTTTCCTCTCCTTGGTCGATTTGCTTCATGGCGGGTTCTTGTGCCAGCGAATGGTTGCCTTCATGGCACAGTATGGTGTCTCCTCATGGGGGCCGATTTGGAGGCCTTGGGGTGTTTTGTCCCTGTCTGACCACGTTCCCCCTGTGTTGAAGATGTGAAGGTGTTCCTGAGGACAGCCAGGCATCGTTTCTATACCCGGCCCACACAGCATTCCCTGAGGATTGGAGCTCTACCCGGAGGTCATTGGGTGCAACCGTGCAGAAACAAGGGAGTTGGCTGCCAAGGAAAGGCTGCAGGTTTAAGGGCAGGAGAGGATGTGTGGTGTGGGTGTCATTTTTCCTGCCACCCGCTGGTGCGTCGAGACTGTGGTATCCGGTGAGCCTGGCCACAGGCTAGACAAGTCATACCGGTTCAAGTGTCTAGGCTGTTGTCTGGGTTCTGTCGTTGCATGGCTGTGGGTAACAAGTTGCTTGTAGAGGACCTGGGCCTCAGGGATTCCCCAATGTCACGTCACTGATGGGCCCAGAGGGTGAAAGTACCAGACACCACTGCAAGTTACACAATTGCTGCAAGGGTTTGCCCCGCCACGTTGGGTGTCGGAATGGTTCCGATGCCATTAGCTTTGTGTGTGGGCCAAGGGTAGGTTGCCAGTCTTGGCAGCAGGCCAGGAAGTCTGGCTGCAGGTGAATCTCCATTGTTCAGTCCAGGAGTTCCTCTGGTGCGTTTTGTCACCGGTCCCTACAAGCTGCTTTTGTTGGAGCTCGTCCCAATTGGCCAAGGGCCGTTCCCTTGTGGAAGATCTCAGGGACCACATTTCCCCTTGAGGGTGAATCCATTGTGTGGAAGCGTATGCGCCAGGAGTGGTTTGGTTCCCCAGAGGGCAGTGGCTTTTACGCTGAGTAATCCCAGTTCCCCTGAGGGTGTCTCAGCAGTTCAGGATGACATCCTTATGCTGTGTCGGCGGGGAGGTGGCTCAGGCAGGAAAGTTCAAGGCCCATACCGGGGCGTTGATGGACGGCCGTGCTCTTTGTGCTGATGCCCGTGCGCTCTGAAGGCATCTGTGCCACGATGCATTCACGTTTGGCTGTGGACACACAGACATGATGGACCGCAAATGAAATGTTGAGGGGAGATATAGCGCACATCGGTGGGCGGTATCACCCTTTGCCTCTGTGCGCCCGTTCACTTTTCTCAAACATCCCTGTGTTCTGTCACCCTGAGGCATGTGGTGGAGTGCCAGGGAACAAACACCTGCAGCAGCATTGGGCCCTCTGTATAGTCCATGATACCTGGCGAAGTGAGGAGAGTGCGGCAAGGTGAGGCAAGTCAAGGCAAAAGAGTCTCAGAGTGGTTTTGGCGTGAAGTCCTTGAGGCTCCTCGTAGGAACCTTGTGGTGGTGAGTGGAACTTCTTTGCAGAAACCTAGATGTTTGGCCACGGGGACTTGTGCACTGAGACTACACCCTCACCTTCTTGGCTCTTGCAGGGGAACCCCAGATCTGATGCCATGATCCTTAGCTCCATTTGCAGCCGCGTGGGTCGCCTCTGGCCACTCCTGACTGCTGACATGATTGAGATCGGTGGCTGCCCCGCGCTGGAGCCTGCGACTTTGAACGTGCAGCCTTTGAGCAGGTGGATTGATGATGACTCCCATAAATGCACTGCTTGGAACTCTGAACAAATGAATAGGTCTCAGGTTTCTCCGCGGTCATGTCACTGACGGGCCTGGGGGCGAAAATACAAGGCGCCAGGGCAAGTAACCCAGTTGCTGCAAGGGTTTGCCCTGCCAGTTTGGGCATTGGAATATCTCCAATGCCAATAGCTTTCTGTGTGATCCAAGGGCATCGCCTCTGGCTCGACAAGGTTCCTGGTAGAAACCTTGTGGGGGTAAACGGAACTTCTTTGAAGAAACCTAGAAGTTTGGCCACGGGGACTTGTGCCGCGAGACTACACCGTCACATTCTGGGCTCTTCCTGGGGCACCCGAGCTCCGATGCCCTGAGACGTGGGTGCACTTCCTGCCCCGTGGCTCGAGTCTGGCCGCTCCCTACTGCTGAGAGGATTGAGCTTGCTGACAGTCCGCGACTTTGCACGTCCAGCCTTTGAGCAGGAGCGTGGATCAGTGAGGACTCCCATAAATGCATTCCTTGGAAATCTAAACAGAATGAATGAGCAATACCTACCGTCTTCTCATCCTAACTGAGGTCCAGCACGTGGCTCCCAAAGGAAAATTAGGGAGAGGTCCATGTTGCATTTGCTACTGTGGGCGTGCGCAGCAACATTGTTCAAGTGGAGGGTGGCGGGCTTCTCGTGCAGAAAGAGCCATGTGGAAAGGAGCCTGGGATGTCCATCTACGTGGGAAGGCTAAGGACAACTTGACGTCTCTGGGCACCTGAGTCTAGCCAGAACTGCTATCCCCTGCCGCGGTCAGCGTGCGGGTGCGAAAGGAAGCGTGAGCCACTGGTACTCCTCTGGCTTGCCATTGAGATCTACAGGCCACCCTCAAGCTCAGGTCGTTGCCTTGTTCCCGCAAGGAAACAGAAGTCTCTGCACTCAGGGTCAGAGAAGGAGTCCTGGCCAGGCCAGGCGTCTATGTCATGTTCAGCTTGGGAGGTGGGATATAGTTTAGGTTTGCCCTGATGGTCGGGGGAAATCAAATGGGCCACTGTCCCCGGGATTTGGGCGACGCTGATGGCGCCTCCTTGGGTTGTGTCCTGCTTGTGTGTTGTGTGTGGAGAGTTTGGAAAGTGCCTTAGGCAAATCCAGGGGATATCAAGCTACTTAGGTGAGGGGTGGATTCGTTTGGATCCTGGTGGAGAGAGCAAGGCAAGGCAAGCGGGAAATACACGGGAGAGTGTTGGCTAAGCCCACAGGCTTACTGTTGGGTGGATAGATCGGTATGGGTGGAGATGTCGGTGGACATAGGGTTCCCGGAACTCTTTTGGGATATCTTCAGGGGCATTTGGAGCCCCGTGTAGGGAAGGAATACAGGTGCACATTCGTGGACCATCCCAACCTTTTCCTCTCCTTTCTCAATGTGCTTCACGGCGGGTCCTTGTTCCAGCGAATGGTGCCTTCACGGCACAGTATGGTGTCTTCTCACTGGGACCGATTTGGAGCCGTTGGGATGTTTTGTCCCTGTGTGGCCTCATTGCCCCTATGTTGAGGATGTTAAGGCGTTCCTTAGGACAGCCCAGCGTCATTGCTATACCAGGTCGGCATAGCATTCCCTGAGGTTTGGAGCTCTTCCCGGAGGTCTTTGGGCCCAACCATGCAGAAAGAAGGGAGTCGGCCGCCAAGGCAACGCTACAGGTTTAAGGGCTAGAGTGAATGTGTGCTGCAGGGGTCATTTTGTCCTGCCACCTTCTGGTGCTGCGAGCCTGTGATCTCCAGCATGCATGGCTTCAAGCCAGAGAAGCCATGCCGGTTCAAGGGTCCAGGATGTTGGGTGCGTTCTCTCATTGCACGGCTGTGGGTGACACGTTGGTTCTGGAGGACCTGGGTCTCATGGTTTCTCCAAGGTCTTGTCCTTGAAGGGAAGAATGCGAATGTGCAAGGTGCTACGATAAGTTACCCAGTTGCTGCAAGTGTTTGGCCCGCCATTTGGGGCATTGGAATGGCTCCCTTGCCATTAGCTTTGGTTGCGGTCCTAGGGAAGTTCCTCTGGCTTGGCAGGAGACCAGGAAGTATGCCTGCTGGTGAGTCTCCCTTGATCAGTCCAGGGGTTCTTCAGGTGCCCTTTGTCACGGGTCCCTACGAGCCGCTTTTGATGGAGGTCGTCTTATTCAGCCAAGGGCCCTTCCCTTATGGAAGATCTCTCCCCTTGAGGGCGTGTCCACTGTGTTTAATCATAAGGGCCAAACGCGTGTTTGTTCCCATAGAGGGCACTTGCTCTTAGGCTGAGGGGGCACAGTTGTCCTGAGGGTGTCTCAGGGGATCAGGAAGACATCCTTTTGCTGTGATGGAGGGCAGATTGCTCAGGAGAGGAATTTCAGGGCCCGAGACCAGGGGGTTGTTGGTCGGTGGCACTCTTTGTCCTGATGGCCGCACGCTCTGAAGGCGCCAGTGCCACGATGCTTTCACGTTTGCCTGCGGACACACAGGCAAGATGGACAGTAAATGAAATGTTGAGGAGAGATAGAACACACAATGCTGGGTGGTATCGCCCTTTCCCTCGGTGCGCCTGTGCACCCTCCTCAAGCATGCGTGTGTTCTCTCACCCCGAGCCAGGTGGAATGCCAGGGAAGGAATGCCAGCAGCAGCCTGGGGCCATCCGTATAATCCCTGATACCCGTTGAAGTGAGGACGGTGTGGCAAGGCGAGGCCAGCCGAAGGAGTCTCAGAGGGGTGTTGGCGTGCATTCCATGAGGATCCTGCTTTAACCCTTGTTGCGGTAAGCGACACTTCTTTGCTAAACCTAAAGGTTTGGCGATGGGAACGTGTGCACCGGGGCTACACCCTCACCTTCTGGTCTTTTCTCGGGGAACACGAGCTTTGATGCCCTGAGAACTGGCTGCATTTCCTGACCCGTGGCTCGGCTCTGCTGGCCACTTCCGTACGCTGATATGATTCAGCTCGCTGGCCGTCCCATGGTGGAATCTGCAACTTTGCATGTCCACCGTTTGAGCATGTGCTTGGATCGATGATGACTCCCACAAATGCATTCCTTGGAAATCTGAACAAAATGAGTGAGAAATCCCTACCGTCTCCTCGTTGGAACTGAGGTCCAGCACGTGGCTCCCCAAAGGAAAGTAGGGAGAGGTTCACGTTGCATTTGCGGCCGTGGGTGTCTACAGCCACGTTGTTCAAGTTGAGGGTTGTGGTCATCTCCTGGGGAGAAGAGCCATTGGGAAAGGAGCCTGGGATGCCAATCCAGGTGGGAAGGCTTGGGACAGCGTGCCGTCTCTGGGTTCCTTGGTCTAGCCAGGACTGCTGTCCCCTGCCACGGTTCAGCATGCAGGTAGGAGAGGAAGCGTGAGCCATTGCTCGTCCTGCCACCTGCACTTGAGTTCTACAGGCTGCCCCCACCTGCTGGTCATTGCCTTGTGGCCTCAAAGAAACAGAAGTCTGTAGGCTCAGGGTCAGAACAGGATTCCAGGCCTAGGGCAGGCTTCTTTGTCATGTTCTGCTTGGGAGACCAGATGCAGTTTAGGTTTCTCCTGCTGAGGGGAGAAATCAAATGGGCCACTGTTCCTGGGAGTTTGGCCAATCTGATGGCTCCTCCTCGGGTTGTGTCCTGCTTGTGTGTGCTGTGTGAAGGGACTGGAAAATGCCTTAGTCAAACTTGGTCACGGCAAGCTTCTTTGGTGAGGGGTGGCTCTGGCATCTTGCCGTGACACGTTGGGATCCCGGTGGAGAGAGAGTAAGGCAAGGCGAGTGAAAGAGACACGTGAGATGGCTGGCTAAGCCCACAGGTTTACTGGTGGGTGGATAGATCGACGGTGGCCATGGGGTTCCCGGAACACATTTGGGATTCCCTCAGGAGCATCTGGAGGCACGTGTAGGGAGGGAATACGGGAGCACATTTGTGGACGGTCCCGCCTCTTTCCTCTCCTTGGTCGATTTGCTTCATGGCGGGTTCTTGTGCCAGCGAATGGTTGCCTTCATGGCACAGTATGGTGTCTCCTCATGGGGGCCGATTTGGAGGCCTTGGGGTGTTTTGTCCCTGTCTGACCACGTTCCCCCTGTGTTGAAGATGTGAAGGTGTTCCTGAGGACAGCCAGGCATCGTTTCTATACCCGGCCCACACAGCATTCCCTGAGGATTGGAGCTCTACCCGGAGGTCATTGGGTGCAACCGTGCAGAAACAAGGGAGTTGGCTGCCAAGGAAAGGCTGCAGGTTTAAGGGCAGGAGAGGATGTGTGGTGTGGGTGTCATTTTTCCTGCCACCCGCTGGTGCGTCGTGACTGTGGTATCCGGTGAGCCTGGCCACAGGCTAGACAAGTCATACCGGTTCAAGTGTCTAGGCTGTTGTCTGGGTTCTGTCGTTGCATGGCTGTGGGTAACAAGTTGCTTGTAGAGGACCTGGGCCTCAGGGATTCCCCAATGTCACGTCACTGATGGGCCCAGAGGGTGAAAGTACCAGACACCACTGCAAGTTACACAATTGCTGCAAGGGTTTGCCCCGCCACGTTGGGTGTCGGAATGGTTCCGATGCCATTAGCTTTGTGTGTGGGCCAAGGGTAGGTTGCCAGTCTTGGCAGCAGGCCAGGAAGTCTGGCTGCAGGTGAATCTCCATTGTTCAGTCCAGGAGTTCCTCTGGTGCGTTTTGTCACCGGTCCCTACAAGCTGCTTTTGTTGGAGCTCGTCCCAATTGGCCAAGGGCCGTTCCCTTGTGGAAGATCTCAGGGACCACATTTCCCCTTGAGGGTGAATCCATTGTGTGGAAGCGTATGCGCCAGGAGTGGTTTGGTTCCCCAGAGGGCAGTGGCTTTTACGCTGAGTAATCCCAGTTCCCCTGAGGGTGTCTCAGCAGTTCAGGATGACATCCTTATGCTGTGTCGGCGGGGAGGTGGCTCAGGCAGGAAAGTTCAAGGCCCATACCGGGGCATTGATGGACGGCCGTGCTCTTTGTGCTGATGCCCGTGCGCTCTGAAGGCATCTGTGCCACGATGCATTCACGTTTGGCTGTGGACACACAGACATGATGGACCGCAAATGAAATGTTGAGGGGAGATATAGCGCACATCGGTGGGCGGTATCACCCTTTGCCTCTGTGCGCCCGTTCACTTTTCTCAAACATCCCTGTGTTCTGTCACCCTGAGGCATGTGGTGGAGTGCCAGGGAACAAACACCTGCAGCAGCATTGGGCCCTCTGTATAGTCCATGATACCTGGCGAAGTGAGGAGAGTGCGGCAAGGTGAGGCAAGTCAAGGCAAAAGAGTCTCAGAGTGGTTTTGGCGTGAAGTCCTTGAGGCTCCTCGTAGGAACCTTGTGGTGGTGAGTGGAACTTCTTTGCAGAAACCTAGATGTTTGGCCACGGGGACTTGTGCACTGAGACTACACCCTCACCTTCTTGGCTCTTGCAGGGGAACCCCAGATCTGATGCCATGATCCTTAGCTCCATTTGCAGCCCCGTGGGTCGCCTCTGGCCACTCCTGACTGCTGACATGATTGAGATCGGTGGCTGCCCCGCAGTGGAGCCTGCGACTTTGAACGTGCAGCCTTTGAGCAGGTGGATTGATGATGACTCCCATAAATGCACTGCTTGGAACTCTGAACAAATGAATGGGTCTCAGGTTTCTCCGCGGTCATGTCACTGACGGGCCTGGGGGCGAAAATACAAGGCGCCAGGGCAAGTAACCCAGTTGCTGCAAGGGTTTGCCCTGCCAGTTTGGGCATTGGAATATCTCCAATGCCAATAGCTTTCTGTGTGATCCAAGGGCATCGCCTCTGGCTCGACAAGGTTCCTGGTAGAAACCTTGTGGGGGTAAACGGAACTTCTTTGAAGAAACCTAGAAGTTTGGCCACGGGGACTTGTGCCGCGAGACTACACCGTCACATTCTGGGCTCTTCCTGGGGCACCCGAGCTCCGATGCCCTGAGACGTGGGTGCACTTCCTGCCCCGTGGCTCGAGTCTGGCCGCTCCCTACTGCTGAGAGGATTGAGCTTGCTGACAGTCCGCGACTTTGCACGTCCAGCCTTTGAGCAGGAGCGTGGATCAGTGAGGACTCCCATAAATGCATTCCTTGGAAATCTAAACAGAATGAATGAGCAATACCTACCGTCTTCTCATCCTAACTGAGGTCCAGCACGTGGCTCCCAAAGGAAAATTAGGGAGAGGTCCATGTTGCATTTGCTACTGTGGGCGTGCGCAGCAACATTGTTCAAGTGGAGGGTGGCGGGCTTCTCGTGCAGAAAGAGCCATGTGGAAAGGAGCCTGGGATGTCCATCTACGTGGGAAGGCTAAGGACAACTTGACGTCTCTGGGCACCTGAGTCTAGCCAGAACTGCTATCCCCTGCCGCGGTCAGCGTGCGGGTGCGAAAGGAAGCGTGAGCCACTGGTACTCCTCTGGCTTGCCATTGAGATCTACAGGCCACCCTCAAGCTCAGGTCGTTGCCTTGTTCCCGCAAGGAAACAGAAGTCTCTGCACTCAGGGTCAGAGAAGGAGTCCTGGCCAGGCCAGGCGTCTATGTCATGTTCAGCTTGGGAGGTGGGATATAGTTTAGGTTTGCCCTGATGGTCGGGGGAAATCAAATGGGCCACTGTCCCCGGGATTTGGGCGACGCTGATGGCGCCTCCTTGGGTTGTGTCCTGCTTGTGTGTTGTGTGTGGAGAGTTTGGAAAGTGCCTTAGGCAAATCCAGGGGATATCAAGCTACTTAGGTGAGGGGTGGATTCGTTTGGATCCTGGTGGAGAGAGCAAGGCAAGGCGAGCGGGAAATACACGGGAGAGTGTTGGCTAAGCCCACAGGCTTACTGTTGGGTGGATAGATCGGTATGGGTGGAGATGTCGGTGGACATAGGGTTCCCGGAACTCTTTTGGGATATCTTCAGGGGCATTTGGAGCCCCGTGTAGGGAAGGAATACAGGTGCACATTCGTGGACCATCCCAACCTTTTCCTCTCCTTTCTCAATGTGCTTCACGGCGGGTCCTTGTTCCAGCGAATGGTGCCTTCACGGCACAGTATGGTGTCTTCTCACTGGGACCGATTTGGAGCCGTTGGGATGTTTTGTCCCTGTGTGGCCTCATTGCCCCTATGTTGAGGATGTTAAGGTGTTCCTTAGGACAGCCCAGCGTCATTGCTATACCAGGTCGGCATAGCATTCCCTGAGGTTTGGAGCTCTTCCCGGAGGTCTTTGGGCCCAACCATGCAGAAAGAAGGGAGTCGGCCGCCAAGGCAACGCTACAGGTTTAAGGGCTAGAGTGAATGTGTGCTGCAGGGGTCATTTTGTCCTGCCACCTTCTGGTGCTGCGAGCCTGTGATCTCCAGCATGCATGGCTTCAAGCCAGAGAAGCCATGCCGGTTCAAGGGTCCAGGATGTTGGGTGCGTTCTCTCATTGCACGGCTGTGGGTGACACGTTGGTTCTGGAGGACCTGGGTCTCATGGTTTCTCCAAGGTCTTGTCCTTGAAGGGAAGAATGCGAATGTGCAAGGTGCTACGATAAGTTACCCAGTTGCTGCAAGTGTTTGGCCCGCCATTTGGGGCATTGGAATGGCTCCCTTGCCATTAGCTTTGGTTGCGGTCCTAGGGAAGTTCCTCTGGCTTGGCAGGAGACCAGGAAGTATGCCTGCTGGTGAGTCTCCCTTGATCAGTCCAGGGGTTCTTCAGGTGCCCTTTGTCACGGGTCCCTACGAGCCGCTTTTGATGGAGGTCGTCTTATTCAGCCAAGGGCCCTTCCCTTATGGAAGATCTCTCCCCTTGAGGGCGTGTCCACTGTGTTTAATCATAAGGGCCAAACGCGTGTTTGTTCCCATAGAGGGCACTTGCTCTTAGGCTGAGGGGGCACAGTTGTCCTGAGGGTGTCTCAGGGGATCAGGAAGACATCCTTTTGCTGTGATGGAGGGCAGATTGCTCAGGAGAGGAATTTCAGGGCCCGAGACCAGGGGGTTGTTGGTCGGTGGCACTCTTTGTCCTGATGGCCGCACGCTCTGAAGGCGCCAGTGCCACGATGCTTTCACGTTTGCCTGCGGACACACAGGCAAGATGGACAGTAAATGAAATGTTGAGGAGAGATAGAACACACAATGCTGGGTGGTATCGCCCTTTCCCTCGGTGCGCCTGTGCACCCTCCTCAAGCATGCGTGTGTTCTCTCACCCCGAGCCAGGTGGAATGCCAGGGAAGGAATGCCAGCAGCAGCCTGGGGCCATCCGTATAATCCCTGATACCCGTTGAAGTGAGGACGGTGTGGCAAGGCGAGGCCAGCCGAAGGAGTCTCAGAGGGGTGTTGGCGTGCATTCCATGAGGATCCTGCTTTAACCCTTGTTGCGGTAAGCGACACTTCTTTGCTAAACCTAAAGGTTTGGCGATGGGAACGTGTGCACCGGGGCTACACCCTCACCTTCTGGTCTTTTCTCGGGGAACACGAGCTTTGATGCCCTGAGAACTGGCTGCATTTCCTGACCCGTGGCTCGGCTCTGCTGGCCACTTCCGTACGCTGATATGATTCAGCTCGCTGGCCGTCCCATGGTGGAATCTGCAACTTTGCATGTCCACCGTTTGAGCATGTGCTTGGATCGATGATGACTCCCACAAATGCATTCCTTGGAAATCTGAACAAAATGAGTGAGAAATCCCTACCGTCTCCTCATTGGAACTGAGGTCCAGCACGTGGCTCCCCAAAGGAAAGTAGGGAGAGGTTCACGTTGCATTTGCGGCCGTGGGTGTCTACAGCCACGTTGTTCAAGTTGAGGGTTGTGGTCATCTCCTGGGGAGAAGAGCCATTGGGAAAGGAGCCTGGGATGCCAATCCAGGTGGGAAGGCTTGGGACAGCGTGCCGTCTCTGGGTTCCTTGGTCTAGCCAGGACTGCTGTCCCCTGCCACGGTTCAGCATGCAGGTAGGAGAGGAAGCGTGAGCCATTGCTCGTCCTGCCACCTGCACTTGAGTTCTACAGGCTGCCCCCACCTGCTGGTCATTGCCTTGTGGCCTCAAAGAAACAGAAGTCTGTAGGCTCAGGGTCAGAACAGGATTCCAGGCCTAGGGCAGGCTTCTTTGTCATGTTCTGCTTGGGAGACCAGATGCAGTTTAGGTTTCTCCTGCTGAGGGGAGAAATCAAATGGGCCACTGTTCCTGGGAGTTTGGCCAATCTGATGGCTCCTCCTCGGGTTGTGTCCTGCTTGTGTGTGCTGTGTGAAGGGGCTGGAAAATGCCTTAGTCAAACTTGGTCACGGCAAGCTTCTTTGGTGAGGGGTGGCTCTGGCATCTTGCCGTGACACGTTGGGATCCCGGTGGAGAGAGAGTAAGGCAAGGCGAGTGAAAGAGACACGTGAGATGGCTGGCTAAGCCCACAGGTTTACTGGTGGGTGGATAGATCGACGGTGGCCATGGGGTTCCCGGAACACATTTGGGATTCCCTCAGGAGCATCTGGAGGCACGTGTAGGGAGGGAATACGGGAGCACATTTGTGGACGGTCCCGCCTCTTTCCTCTCCTTGGTCGATTTGCTTCATGGCGGGTTCTTGTGCCAGCGAATGGTTGCCTTCATGGCACAGTATGGTGTCTCCTCATGGGGGCCGATTTGGAGGCCTTGGGGTGTTTTGTCCCTGTCTGACCACGTTCCCCCTGTGTTGAAGATGTGAAGGTGTTCCTGAGGACAGCCAGGCATCGTTTCTATACCCGGCCCACACAGCATTCCCTGAGGATTGGAGCTCTACCCGGAGGTCATTGGGTGCAACCGTGCAGAAACAAGGGAGTTGGCTGCCAAGGAAAGGCTGCAGGTTTAAGGGCA